>NC_138379.1:9282033-9363678 GCF_054177405.1 Leptonychotes weddellii
TGAGGAGGGCACATTCTGCATGGAGCACTGGGTGTTATGCACAAACAATGAATCATGGAACACTACATCTAAAACTAATGATGTAATGTATGGGGATTAACATAACAATAAAAAAATTAAAAACAAAACAAAAACCATTTTTTTTGAGAAAGTATATTTTTTAAGATTTTAATTAATCTCTACACCCAAAGTGGGGCTCGAACTCACACTCCTGAGATCGAGTCACATGCCCCACCGACTGAGCCAGCAAGGCACCCCCAAAGAGGTACAGTTTAGATCAGCAATGCTATTTGGCTGAGGATGCTCGGGTGGCAAAGCTTTAGCACGATGCTGATCTGTGGGGGCACCGGCACCCCCGTGTCCCCACAGAGCCTGACAGGGCTGCCCGGTCAAAAGCTGTGCCCCTTCTATCTAAGAACTTCTTCTGAGAAAATAATATACAAAGAACTACATGCTTAAGTGAGGATAACCAGTGTTCAGCATGAGTAATAGATTTGGTTTCCATCAAAGGAAATAAAATACATCACAGTTTAACCGCAACATGGAAAACAAGGCATCTATTAAAAGTGATAGGAAATAATAGAAGATGTCTACCTTTGTGGTAAAAAATACCACAGAGAGAGAAATCCGTTACATAATGTGATTCCATTTGGTATCTATAGAATCATGCTTTTAAACACAGCGTTGGTGTGATTCACAGAACTACCCTTCCACGTAGTTTGAAGTGCTTACATGAGCTTCGATGCTGAAGGCAGTGGTGAGAAGAGGAAGTCAGAGGTGGGGGGGCGGGTAGAACCACCAGCTCCCTGACCCCTTTAAGAGCAAGTCAACCTGGCTCCTCCAGCCAACACCAAGCTAAGAATCCTCATGCTTTCGCACCAGCCCTGAGGAATACATCCTGTTGCCCCCTGCACAGGCCAGGAAGGTGGACAGGACTGGCCATCCCCAGTCACAGATGGGAAGATGGGCCCAGATAAGGGAAGCTACGCAGCTAACTTCCATAGCAAGTGTCTGGATCTTCTGGCCAGAGTGTTCTATTCTGCCACCTCCAGGTGCAAAAGCCTGAGGGGTGGCGTTTCCCCCTACCCCTCCTCATCTGGGCTATAAACTGGCCTTCATATTAAAAAAAAGAAAAAAAAAGTAAGCATTAAGTTTGGGGCAGGAGAAAATATTTCTAATAACAGTCAACATTTACTGACTGCTAGCTAGGTACCATTCTAAGGATTCTTATCTTTTTTTTTTTTAAGATTTTATTTATTTATTTGACAGAGAGACACAGCGAGAGAGGGAACACAAGCAGGGGGAGTGGAAGAGGGAGAAGCAGGATTCCCGCGGAGCAGGGAGCCTGATGCGGGGCTTGATCCCAGGACCCTGGGATCATGACCTGAGCTGAAGGCAGACGCTTAACGACTGAGCCACCCAGCGGCCCCAAGATTCTTAGCTGTTAATTTTCTCTAACACCCCTGTGAGGATGGGTATTCTCCCCATTTTACAGATGAGGAAACAGGCCTAGGAAAGTTGAGTAACTCAACATCACACAGCTAGTTAAGAGCCAGAAGCAGGGTTGTAATGAAGCAGCCTGGCTTGGGACTCTCAGGGGATGACCGGTATCCTAAAGACGGAAAAGAGGGAGTAGGCCAGAGCGGAGGAGTCCCTGCCCAGTGTCAAGGCCACTGGCCTGACTTGAGCGCCTCCGCTTCCTCTCGCAGCTCATGCCTACCAAAGACCTTCAGAAAAAGTCGAAGGCCAGATTTTGACCCCCCTACCAGATTATTCTCTCTCTTCATCAGAGGCTGAACCCTACTCCCACCTCTCACCCCTTCCAACTGCTAGATCTACATGTCAGTCTGGAAAGGTCTTTGCTGCCAAGTCCAAGGTGAAGGCCCAGGTCCTACATGGGCAAACGAAGGTCAGCAGCCCGTCAATTGACCTGTCTGGTGGCCGTGCCCACTGTGGCAGCCAGCATCAGGGCCAATGGGCTGCTCTGCCCACCAGGGCAGGGCCTAGTCCTGGGGGGCGAGGGAGGGGAAGGGGGGACTGGTGCTGAGAGCAGTAGCCCAGCATCCTTTAGCGGGAAGCTGGGGGGCTCAGAGCAGGACTGAAGAGCTCTTTCGGCCTCAGGAAATCTAGGCTTCCCTGAGCCACGAGGGCAGCTGAGCAGCTTGCCTGGTTTTCTCTGGAATGCCAGCTCTCCTTGCTGAGAGGCAAAGTCTCCCAAGTTCAGTCTTGGGAGACACCGGACTCTACCTGGAGTGCGGCACGTACTACCCGTAGAAGAGGCCACGCTTCTCAAAGGACAGGACGAGGCTAAGGAAAACCCTTCGAAGACGAAATCATTCTAGTCGCCACAAACAGCTTTCCACCCATGCTCAGTAGGCCTGAGACGGCGGTTTATTGAGCCCCTTCACCCTCCGTTGCCTTCACTGGAACTCCTGCGCTGGGCTCGGCTCAGGCGCATGAAAACACTGACCCCCAGGACCAGGGCAACAGCCACCAGCAGGACCACCCAGAGGAGAGGCCCCGGGTTGGCGTTCCCGGGGGAGCCTGCCGGAAAGAGGTTTGAAGGCTTGCAGGGCTGAACGCGGCCCCTCCAAACGGTCTCCGTCCCCCGGACCTTTGTGAACACGCCCAGCAGAGCTGCCTGTCCACACACAAGGTGGACTGCCTCTCTTTGCTTAGTTCCCTGCTGACTGCTGTTACACCATCTCCTGCCCGTACTATGGCCGAGCGTCCCCCGGCAACACATGGGGGCCAAGGCCTGAGGGCCGGTCCACAGCCCTGGTACCTGTGGGCCCCGGCAGAGGCTCCTGCCTGGAAGAATCCTCAAAGCCCACTGGCCCTGGAGAGCTCATGAGGTTCTGGGGCCTGGCAGCTTTGCTGTGGGGAGCGTAGGATCGTCGCTGTCCTGTGCAGGAGAGGAGTGGTGTCTAGCCTGCTCTCCAGCCCCTGGTTGCCCGGAAGCCAGGAACAGGCCTGTGGACATAAGAATGAAGCCTCTCCCCGCCCCCGTCCCCCCCTCCTCCCCTCCTCCCCAGGGTCCCAGCCCAGACTCACTCGCAGGCCCAGAGCTGCACACAGTGGGGCACGTCCCCAGCCCCGAAGGGGAGCAGGCAGAGACGCTGCAGAAAAAGTAAACCTGGTGGGAAGAGAGAAGGCCAGGGCATGGGGCTGGCTCAGACCCACAGTAGGAAGCACCAGGGCAGGGACCCAGGGTCCAGGACCCAGGCCAAGTCCACATTGCTGCCAGGCAGGCAGGCAGATGGAGGTCTGGCCAGGTGGACCAAGACCAAGACTGCAGCCCCTCCTGCTGAGGGTCAGAGCCGCAGGTGTGCCTTCCTCTTTCCCTGCGGCCCAAGTCTGCAGGGGAGTTTCTTGCAGGCAGGCAACGCTGCACATGACCAAGCCCCAGCCCTTGACTGTTCCACCAATGCTCGCCTGACTGCAGAGGCCCCCCCGCCCCCGGGGAGCGCTGGCTTCCGAGGAAGGGCACTTCACCAGGCGGCAGGGGCAGATGCCCCAGTGACCGGGGGGGGGGCCAAAGTGGGGGACAGGGTACGCTTGCTTCCAGAAACAAGGCCAGGGACAGCTCCCAGAAGGAGTAGAAGCAGGAGGCGTGGATGGAGTTGAACCAGCCCCTGGAGGCCCAACTAACGGATGCATCTTCATCCAGCAGGTGAGGGTCTCTTGGCTCCAGGAGAGGCACACAGTAGAGACAGAATTAAGCCACCCTAACAGGGCTAGCCAGTGAAGTCTGTCCACATCTGGTGCACGAACATGCAGCTCCTTACATACACAGAGGCCTGTGTGTAGCAATGTGAGAGGTGGGCACCGCTCAGCAGAACAAGCTATATGGTAGCCTGTGGCCTATGGGGGCAATTTGTGTGTTCTGTAGAAAACCTAAATATAGGGGCACCTGGCTGGCTCAGTTGGTTAAGCGTCTGCCTTCGGCTCAGGTCATGATCCCGGAGTCCTGGGATCGAGTGCCGCATCAGGCTCCCTGCTCCATGGAGAGTCTGCTTCTCCCTCTGACCCTCTTCCCTCTCGTGCTCTCTCTCAAATAAATAAAATCTTAAAAAAAAAAAAAAAACAACAACAAACCCTAAATATATGCCCAAAGTTTATGCATTTACCTACCAGAGAAGCTGCTCGGTTATAAATATTCAAAGCAGATTTATGTTGAACATGCTATTTCTAGAGTCAGAAGCAAAGCCACTCCAGAACATTGTGACCAGGGTGTAGATATAGGGTTGGGGCATCTCCCTTCCTTCCTCCCTCTTGAAGCTTTGTGGTCGCCTCTGGGCTGATCACCCGCCACAAAGCCCCGTCTGGGACCTCTGTCTGCTATAGCTCGCAGGGTGCTGGAGCGCTTGGGGGACTAGCTTATACTGAACAGAGGGGGAGCGGGCATGAAGAGGCACGCGGTGCTTCTTCCCCATCCCCGGAGGGGCCTCTGGGAGCCAGGGTCCAGGAGGGCGAAGGTGGCAACGATGAAGCGCTGGTAGTGGGATGGGAAGGACAGCTCTGCCCCATCCAAGGCTACCAGTCGGGACCTGTAGCTGTCACTGTCGAAAGGACACCTGGGAAAGAAGGAAGGAGGCCGCAGAGGGATAGGGGCGGCAGGTGGGGGGAGCCCCTGGGGCAGCTGGAGCCCCGACTGCCACTCACCCGTCGGACGGGAGGGGCCGCTGAGGCTGCTGGAGGGGGCTGGCACCGGGGGCGGCCTGGCTCTGTGCAGCAGCAGGGCCAGACTGGGGTCTGTCCTCTGCAGGAGCCAGACTGGGGTCTGTCCTCTGCAGGAGCCAGACCTCCACCAGGACAGGCTCGCGCAGCAGCCTCACGAGGGGGTAGTCCCCCTCCCTGTAGTAGGAGCGGAAAGTCTCATCTGTGGGGCGAGGGGCTCGTGAGCCTCGGTGGGCTGTGTGGGGGGACGCAGGGCAGGAAGAGAAGGCCCAGGGACCCCGTGCCCTTGGCGATCCAAAGCTGGAGCCGCAGGGGGCCGGACTGGGTCATGGGGACTGGCAAGGGCGGCAGGAAGATGGACGCCCAGAGCGGCAGGAAATCACCAGTGTTGAAGACGCAGCACACGTGAAGCCTGAGGTCAGGTGCAAGAGCATGCAGGGGAGAGGACACAGTGTCATGGAGGCCAGCTCGCTTAGCAAACCAGACACCAACTACACGGATGCAGCAAGCAGGACACGGTCCAGCCTGGCAGCCGGATGCCACTGCTTGAGCACGCACCAGGGGGACCTGAGCCCTGCCTGCTCATCTGCCCAGGACAGCTCAAGCTGGCCCCAGACAGCCCCCCAGTGTTGTCATAGTCCTCGCAGTGGTAGACGGTGGGCCACTGGGACTGGGGTCTCTTGCTGGCCTAAGTGACACCACACTCTCTTAGTGGGGGCCCATGCCCGGCACCCTGTGTTCTGCAAGGGAAGCCGACCCCATCTTACCCCATCCACCTTTACCTCCAGAAGGGCCCTCCCTTTACCTCAGAGAGGGAGCATTCCCGCCTGGGCAGGGCATCCCTGGGGAAGGCGTCCTGCAGCTGGAGACTGGGCCTGGCACAAACTAGGTGCTCACAGGCATTGGGGATTCCAGCCTGAGCGGAAGGCCTTGTCTGAGGAGCCACCTGCTTACTCCTATGGGCTCTAGCCATTTCCCCTCACTGCTCCCTTCCTCTGGGAGTCCCTGGAGCCCTGAATTCTGGCTAGCTCCCCCAGCTCCTAAATCCCAGGGTCTAAAGCACAGCGGACCTATCCCTCCACCCTCTGGCCTGTAGGTACTTAGAATTTTAAAGCAAAAGACATTTGGACCCGCACACAAGCAGCCTGCCCCAGCCCTCGTGGCAGGTAAGGTGGGGAGAAAGACCCCTGGGCATCCACTTGGGGCCAAGCGTGGAATTTTGTACCCGAATGTATTAGCTCTGACAGGGCGCCCAGGCGGAGGCTGGCGCTGGGGCCCCTGCACTTCAAAGGGAGGGGGTAGAAGCACAGCTGCCCTCAGGGCATCCCCACTGGTGTCCTAGGCACCTAGGGTGGTTCTGCCACCGGAGTCCGCGGGTCCCAGGGGCCCCCTTCAACCAGAGGCCCCCCGTGAGCTCCTGCCGCCAGCAGCCCCTCAGAGAGCTCCCGCTCCCAGGTATCTCCTGCCTCATCTGTGGCTTCGTGACCTCTGAAAGGAAGAGGCAGCAACAACCACACTCCCGGCCTCCGCTTTCTCCAGGGGCCTCAGTGCGGGTGCTGGAGGCTTAGTTTCCGAGTTCAGTTCTTGGAGGGATGAAGGCCAGCGCTCCCGAGGACCCTGGCCCGCCCGCGCACCATAGTGGTTCTGTCCGGTGCCGGCAGACCCCCACTTAAGGCTCCCATCAGCCCTGACCGAGGGCCATCCTCCCTGCCTGGTAGGGAAGGCCCTGAAGAGCCCAGAGGCTCTCCTGAGATCACACAGCAGGGAACAGAGTTCGGACATGAACCCAGATGGCTCCAAAGCCTGTCCTAAGCTCATCTGTGCCCCTTCACACCCAAGCCCACAGCCCAGCCTGTTCCAGAAAGGCTCCCCCTCACCAGAAGGTGCCATCCCGCGTGATGGAGCCCTGTGGCCCCGTTTGGGCCTCGAAGTCAGACACCAGCTGATTCTCATAGATGAGCTGGTTGCCGGCCACCTGTGGGGGTCACAGCTGGGTGAGCCCTCCCAGGGGGGCGGTCCTGGGCACCCGCCCGTGGCCCCACTCCTACCTGGACCGTGGTCCCACAGTGGGAGAAAGGGCAGCGAAAGACCACGAAGGACCCGGTCTCCTGGGCTGGGGAGCAGCTGGTGGGGGCACAGGCCGTGTGGATGTTGGCCAGTGTGATCCCACGTGCCAAGGCTGTTTCTCCGGACACCACCAGGACAAAGTGGCCATTTCTGAAGCACTGGACAGTTGCTGGGACAAAGGTGGATCCAAGAGACCAGTCAGGCCCCTGAGGTTACTGTCCGTGCCGCATGGACATGGGGGGTGGCCTGGGTGACAGTATTTAAGTGTTGCCCTGGGACTCGGGAGACCTGGATTCTCTTACTCTCTTTGTGCCAGTGTTAGCTCGAGTAACCCCTCGAAGGACCCAGATTTTCTCCTGCATGACAACAAAAGAAACTACAGAAGTAGAAGCACCACTGAATTTCTCTCTCAGCTGGGCTGTCCCAGGGGTGCTGGGCTGGCTCAGTTGGAAGAACATGGGACTCTTGATCTTGGGGTTGTGAGTTCGAGTCCCACATTGGGTGTAGAGATTACTAAAAAAAAAGTAAACTTAAACTGGGATGTTCTAGACCGAAAGGTAGGGGTACATGTAAAGACCAGATCTATTACGGGGCACCTGGGTGGCTCAGTCGGTTAAACGTCTGCCTTTGGCTCAGGTCATGATCCCAGGGTCTGGGACCCAGCCCCGCGTGTCAGGCTCCCTGCTCAGCGGGGAGCCTGCTTCTCTCTCTGACCCTTCCCCCCGCTCATGCTCTCTCGCTCTCAAAATCTTAAAACAAACAAAAACAACTATTACTACTTCCCTGGGACGATGGTTATCAGCAAGCTGGGCTGTACGGGCACCCCATCTAAAGGTCCCTTCTGCAGGCATTCTGGGGCTCAGGCTCTCCTAGGAACAGGGTGGGATGAGCTGCAGCGCTGGGGGAGGGGGGGCAGGGGGGAGGAAGCCCTCCTGGCGCTTCGGGATTCAGGTGTGGAGAGCTCTACCTGTGTTGCCATAGTAACAGGGAATCTCTCCGCTGTTGTCAAAGCAGCAGCCCGCCTGCAGACAGGCTTCCTCTGAACTTCTCACTCCACAGGGGATGGGTCTGGAGGACACCTGGCACCGCCCCGGAGTCAGACGCACACCTGGGGATGGGACAGAGCAGTGAGGACGCGAGAAAGGGCCACGCCAGGCAGCAGACTTCCAGGGCAATGGAGGGAGTTGGCTTCCTGAGCCCAGTCAAGGGCGATCAGGCTGTCCAGAGTCCTACATACCTGGGTAAGGTGGCTCGTCCACCCCCCGGTGTTCCAGGGTGCCCCACTGGGGTTTAACCTGGGATGGGTGGTGGGTCCAGGTCCGAGGGACAGCAAGGCAGGGGTTGCACAGACAAAGCCGTGCTCTGGGATGGGGCGGAGGGGCCGGGCCTGAGGACTGGGAAGGGAGAAGCCCATGGGTGGTGCCGGATGGGAGTCGGAGTCCAGGCGTGGCCAGGTTTAGGACAAATCAGAGTGACATCTTGTGTTGCATCAACTCGACCATCGGGCAGCACGGCTTCGATGAGCACCCTCAGGTGGGAGCGCCCATCCTGCAGGTGAGAGGGAGATGGGGGGGTGAGGGGGGCAGCGAGGGGAGGCCGCCCAGCATCCCAGGCAGAGGTGGGGGGGTGGTCAGGCAGGGAGCTGATCTGTGGGCTGGCCCCAGGACCTAGCCCCCCTCACCCACCACCCACCAGCCCAAAGGCAGGTGTGACAAGCACAGCGATTGGTCGTGAGCTCCCTCTCCAGCCTGAGGCTGTGTGCGGTCCAGCTGACTCCAAGCTGTGCCCACCCGCCAGCCCCCACCCCACCGCGGGCCTGGAGCAGGAGCGGTCCCCACCTTCTCCAGCATGTGGCAGCCTTTGTAACCCACAGAGAAGACAGCAGGTGCCCGGGGCTTGGTGCTGACCCAGTGGTAACAAGCAGAGCAGTTGTTTACCTCAAACCGGTTCCCAAATTCATCTGGGGCAGGGGAGAGAAAGAGGGAAGGGAAGCATCAGAGATGTTTAAGGGTGAGGGGTACTTGGGGGGCTCAGTTAAGCATCTGCCTTTGGCTCAGGTCATGATCCCAGGGTCCCGAAATCGAGCCCCACATCGGGCTCCCTGCTCAGCTGGGAGCCTGCATCTTCCTCTCCATCCGCCTCTGCTTGTGTTCTCCTTCTGTGGCAATAAATAAAATCTTAAAAAAAAAAACCCAAAAAAAAACAACGTTTAAGGGTGAAGCCAGAGGCTGTTGGCATCTGCTGAGAAAACCACACTTGGGAGTGGGAGCCCCCAGCTTTAGCCTTAGCTTTGCTACCAGCTTACGGTCTGTAAGGGAATAGCTTTAGCTGGTCTTTGACCTTTCCAGCCACGGTTCCTGGTTAACAGCACACAACAGCAAGCAGGAATGAAGATGGGGGGGGGGGGGGGGCAAAGGTTAGCAGAATCTCAGGCACCGGGCTGGGTATTCTCCGCCTGTTGCCGTAACCTCGGCTCCCCACATTCTGTGGAGGACGCTGCTGAGGTGCCGGGCGGGAGCTTTGCCAGGTGCACACGATGAGGGGCGGAATGAGGGGAACCTGGCATGTTGTAGGTTATCTGCCAGGTTAACCGGTTGTTGCAGTCATTGGGGGACGCATGCTAGGGGTGCACCCCCTCTTGTCAGCCCAGAGCGCCAGGGCATTCCCCGGGTGCACGCATGCCCCCGGGACTCCTGTTCAGTGCACGGGGCAAGGTTGGGGGGTCTTCATTCCCATCTTACAGATAAGGAAATGGGTTCAGAGAGATCAGGTAAGTTTTTCAAGAACACAGAGCTTAGAAGCTGCAGATTCAAATCCTCCTTTGAACCCCCCGCCGACCTTTCTCCACACCAGGCCAGGCCCACCAGGGCCCTGCCACTCAGAGCGGTCTGTGGGCCAGTCGCCTGGGCATCAGCTGAGCTCGGTCACAGATGCGGAGCCTGGGCCCCATGAATCAAGACTGCATCTCAGCAAGAGAGCCTGTGCACACTTCCCTGGGTGACCAGGGAAACCGAGAATGGCAACTCCCCTCCCTCCCGCTCCCCCCTCCCCAGCGTGGTGAGGGAGCGGGGGCCAAGAGGCCTCTCCTCTTGTTCCTGCTGCAGGGGAAGGGTCCCTGCCCGCCACTGCAGCCCCGGGAAGTGGGGACCACGGTTCGGCCACACTCACCTACCACCTTGAAGCGGACTGTCTGGCCTGACCGGGGGAGCACTCGTAGCTGCAAACTCTTGACCCCACAGTCATAGCTGTACCCCAGGCCGGAGAGATAAGGCTCGGGGAGTAGCTGCTGCCCCAGCCCCAGAGCGCTCATCAGCAGCAGGGCCACGTGGCAATCCCAGACCCCGGCCGAGGCTCCTGCCGTCACACAAACCACAGCAACCCCCACAAACCCCCGCCCGCCCAGGTGAGGCCCAGGACTTATATGGGGGAGGTGGCAAGTGGGAACTTCGAGGGGCAAAGGGCGCCCACCTGGAGGAGCCCTGCCTGGCCACCAGGGGCTCTGGTGAAATTCCCGCCCTGAAGGCCAGGGAAGGCCCCTCCCAGCCAGGGACCCTGACGGGCTGCCCCAGAGCAGCCCCTCACCCTGACTTCCTGCCTTACAGCTGGGCCTTGAGGCCGGCTCTGCGGGGCTCAGCCAGGTGATCCTGGTTGGGAGGTGGAAAGGAGGGAAGCTTCTGGTACAGGTGGCTGCAGGGGGGCCGAAGGGCGGGTTCCAAGTCCCTCGTCGTCCCCTCCCTGTCCAGGCCGGCTCTCCAGGGCCTCCTGCCTGCACCGAGGCCTTGGGGCCACCAGAAGCTGCAGGGGCCATGGGGGGTGGGCAGCGGGCCTGGTTAGGTAACAGGGCTTTCGGGGGGGGCCTAAGCAGACCCCACAGGTCGAGATGCTGCCCCTGCCCTGAGAGCGGGCAGACAGATGGGGTGACAGGCCAGCAGACAGACTGGAAGCCCCTCACGGGGCCCTCCTGACGATCAGGGCGATTAACGGGGCCATGGCTGTCACCAGTGACAAATCACAAGAACGGACAAGAAACGGACTGTGGCCTCCCGGATGGGACCCTGGAGCAGAACAAGGACTGGAGGTAAAAGCCAAGGAAACGGACTTAGGTTCGTAACAGTGGATCAACAGGGGTTCATTAACTGTAATAAACCTACTGCCCAAATGTGAGAGGGTCACCCTACGGGACACGGGGTGTGGGGCCCATGGGACCTCTGTGCTAAATCTGGAACCGTTCTGAGAAATAAAGTCCATTAACAACCACAAGAAGCCTGGCTCACGGGCAGCAGCGCTTCCCGTGGGCCAGGCAGCCCCAAGGCCTCGCCCAAGGCCTCGTTACCGCCGGCCTCCTGTGGGGGGGACCTGGCAGGGTCCAGCTCCGCCAGCGAACGCCGCGGAGTGTCAGCCGCCGCAGCTGGGTGGCGTGTGGCTCAGTCAAGAGTCTGGCTCCAACCCAACCCCTACCTCTTCCTCTTTCTAGCCGTGGCCGGGATATTTCGCTTTCTGGGATTCATTTCCCTGCTAGTGAACTGGGGAGAATGCTCGCAGGGTGGACAGAAAGACGCACGTGACAAAGAATGGGTGTGACAAGTCCCACGTGGTAATGATTTAGCGCTTGAACTTCACCATGACTAGAGCGTAGGTGGGGGGAGCTTGGAGGGTCTCCCTGGGGGCAGGGCAAGTTGAGGCACGGGGCCAGGGTGGGGGTGGCGGAAGCATGGGGGGCACAGAGGGTAGGGGTGGGGGTATCGTGTTGAGGCAGAGGGAATTTGGGGCGATAAAGGCATAGGGCTGCTAACAGTGGATTTCAGGCGACTGGGGTCCCTGGAGGGGGAAGGGCTGGTGAGGTGGGTTTTTCCTAAAGGACGATGGAAGGCTTTAAACTTTTTCTTTTGAAATAATTTTAGACTTACCGAAAAGAATTTCCCTACACCTTCACCCAGATCTCTCACATATTAACTGTCGTTAAAAACAAGGCAACAGGCCCCAAAATAGCATCATTTATGCTAAGCCCCATGTCATCAAACCAAGACTTAATTGCAGTTTTGGCTCTTCCAGAAATGGAATCTTGAACCAGCCAAAAAAAAAAAAAAAAAAGGAATGGCCTGATTAGCCTTAGCCAATAATCTGACCAACAGACCCTTTCCATCCTCTAAAGGAAAGTGACCTTGCAATGAGCCAACCCCCATTTTTACTTGTATAAGTTCCTTGTTCTCGCTCCCTTCTGCCTATTAAGTCTTTCTGGATAGCTCCTCTGAGCGCCTTCCTATCTGCAGGGACGCTGCCTGATTCATAAAGCCAGTAGGATGTTTAAAATGTACTCGATTGAATTTTGTTCAATTACATTTGTTTTCGCTCTTTCACTCTCCCTATGTCCACAGACGCCCACATCCACACTCTTTTCCATAACATTTGAGAGCCGCATGCAGATGGTTCTCCTTTTACCCCCGAATACTGCAGTGTGTACTTCCTAAAATACAAGTAAAATGATCAAAACCAGGAAATCAACACTGGTATAACACAAATGCCCAATTTACAAACCTTACTCAATTTACCAACGGTCCTAATCATGACTTTTACAGCAAAGGAGTAAAGTGTTTTTTTCCTAGACCAGGATCCAGTGTGAGACCAAGAGCAGGCTTCTTGAGCTCCTCCAGCCTGGGACCGTCCCTCTATCAGCCTTTGTTCCTCGTACCCTTGATGTTTTGAGGAGCAGAGGCCGGTAACTTGACAGAATGGTCCTCACGCGGGTTGACCTGGTGTTTCTTCTTGATTCGATTCAGGTGATGCCCTTTTGGCAGGTGCATTAATTTGCTAGGGCTGCTGTGAGAAAAACAGCATAGCCACACAGGTGGCTTCAACCATAGACATTTATTTTCTCACAGCTCTGGAGGCTGGAAGTCCAAGGTCAAGGTGTGAGCAGGTTTGGTTTCTTCTGCAGCTGCTCTCCTTGGCTTGAGATGGCCACCTTCTCCCTGTGTCCTCACGTGGTCTTTCCTCTGTGTGCACATCTCCCCTGGCTCTGTGGGTCCATGTTTTCTCTTCTTGTAAGGACACCGGTCAGCTTGGATTAGAGCCCATCCTTACAGGCTCACTGTAACGTAATCACCCCTTAAAGGCCCTGCCTACAGATACAGCTGCATTTGGTGGTGCTGGGGGTTCGGGCTCCTGCATACGAATGGGGGGCACCATTCAGCCCATCCCAGGCAGGAAGAGCCCAGTCTGCTGCTAAGTTACTGTTTCTCTTCGGACACAGGAAGTCCTTGATGGGGAGACCCTTGGAGACTCCTGTATGCGACTGTCCTGCTCCCCCTCAGCAAACCTTCACCCAGGGGTGGTGGTTTCCCTGCTCCATCATTCCCTCCACATGTGTTTGCCTCCTGCTGTAACAGAGAGCTGTCCCCGAGGGGAAGGGGGGACAGTTCAGATGGCGGAGAGAGCCCCGGCCGGAGGAGCTGAGAGCCTGGATTCTATCCTGCACTTGCTGCTCAGGGGCGAAAGGACCTCTCCCCTCTGTAAAGCAAGGATGGGCATGATGATGGTGGGTATGGAATGAGATACACAGAGAGGTCCATATGCATGACGGCAGGGTGTCTCCCAAGGCCCTGGACAGGCAGGAAAAGAGCAAGGGAACTTCCTCATCGCTAAGGGCAGAAGGATGCCCTTGAGAAAAGTTGTGCTAAACTGGCCCGAGAGACAGAGCCCTGAGCCCTTGGTTATGATTCTAGTTCTTGCAAAATCCCACAGGCACCAGCCTGGAAAGGACGCCGGCTCCCCCACTCCACCACCAGAGACCTTAGAAAAATCACTTACCCACTCACTGACTCGATTTTCTCATCTGTATAATGGGGCCAGTAACAGTGCCTAACTTGTAGGCTTGCTGTGAAGATGAATAAGGGGACCCACGGACAGCATGGAGAGAGTCTGCATCGCTTGGACGCAAGAGCAATAAAAGCCACGGATTGTTTTCACTGCTGAGGAAAGAGGGTCAAATCAGAGTGACCTGACTTGGGGTCTTGGCTTCCCACTTCACCTCTTTCTAAACCTGTTTGTTCATCTCCAACCTTTTAAATTTCTTTTTTATCTTTTTAAAATGGGGCTTCTGGGACGCCTGGGTGGCTCAGACGGTTAAGCGTCTGCCTTCAGCTCAGGTCATGATCCCAGGGTCCTGGGATCGAGTCTCACATCTGGCTCCCTGCTCAGCGGGGAGCCTGCTTCTCCCTCTGCCTGCTGCTCTCTCTCTCTCTCTGACAAAGAAATAAATAAAATCTTAAAAAAAAAATAAAATGGGGTTTCAAATTTCTTAATCTATAGAATGGAATTAAGAACAAGATCAACCTAGCTGGGGTGCCGTGAGCCTTGGTGGATCTTAGGGCAGGTCCTCCCTGCTTCCTGCTGTGCGTCTCACTTCCTCTTTGATTAACTTCTGTAAAAAGGTCAGAAAGGAAAAACAGAAACCTACTTCCTAAGGCAGGAGCAGAGGGAGAAAACTGGGGAGAAACTGGGAAGAAGCTGGGGGACACTTTCCCTTGGGGCCCACTCCCTGGACCGTTGGTTAAACACAGATGATGTGCTAAACATCTTCTTGGGAGCCCGAGACACTCAGGGTCTGGGAAAGTGGGCCTGCAGGATGGGCAGGCGAGGGGCAAGGGCATTCCAGGTAGTAGCCATGCAAAGGCACTGGGGTAGGTGAAGAGGATGGGGAAGCTGGGGACATGGGGAAAGGTGCAGGCACTCGCAGGCGGTGCGCTGGATCCGAGTGAGGTCTGCACAGCTCCCACAGGCCACAGAGACCCAGCGGCGGTCTGCTAGGCTCCGATTTGTCTTCCTGCCTGGGGTAGCTGAGGCTGACGCAGAGATGGACCCGACTTCTGCTCTTGCTGGCTGTGACAGCGAGTTTCAGGCCACAGAGAAGCTTGTGCTTCAGGGACCGGGCCTGTGCCCGGGGGGGTGCGGGCGGGGGGGTCCCTGGACAGGCAGGGCTGGGCTGAAGATGGGCCCCCCCACTCCCCCAGGGATTCATCCCAGTGCTCAGAGAAGCCAGGCTGAAGTGTCCCTGTGGGCAGCCACATCCCCACTCTTCAGGTAGGGACACCAGCTTCCCTGGGCCTGAGGCTCCTTAATCTCTAAACCCTGCAGGTGGGTCCCTGAGGCACCGCCAGCCGTGAGCAAGGCTCTCTCTCTTCCCTGGCTCCCGCACGTTCTGTCTGGCAAGGCACACCTCGCTGACGTCCATGTCAGCATCACTGCGGACGGCAACAAGTGATGAACCTACTTCGACTCTGGAGCAGGGGGCTTGACGCTCCTGGGATTCTGTGGGATCCTGTGCCCTCTTATGGTAGGGCCTTCATGGGCTTCCAAAATAAGGTTTTCGGCAAATATGCGACTGGAAAAGGCAAGTGCAACATCTGGAGTCAGGAAGAGGTTGACATGGAAATGCACCGCACTAAAAATAACTAAGTAAGAGGCAGCTGGTTTTTGCATCGTCACTCGGCGGCCGGCTCTGAGCCGAGCGCTGGGCTCACTCTCTCCTCGGACCCCCACAGCAGGGAGGGGAGGCCTTGGGGGAAGCCCCTCAGCTAAGCACTCTCTTCCAGATAGAGCTGCTGCCCCCTGCTCCGAGCACCCCAGGCCCAAGGACCCCGACTCTCCTTTCCAGTGGGTCAGCGTCCTCTGTGCCCCCAGAAGCAGCAGCACGGGGATCTGCTAGGGAACCTGATGGAAATGCAAATGCCCAGGCTGCACCCCAGACCTGCTGGGGGAGAGGCCCAGCAGCCTGGGTGTGACCAGCCCCCCTGGGAGGTCCCGATGTGCACTCAGCTGAGAGTCGCTGGTCTGTATGGTTTTAGGCCCTTCCCAAAGGCCCCAGTCACCCTCCCCCGGACTCTCCCCTCCGTGAAGGCCCATCGGCAGTCTTGGCGTCCTCTTCCTGAAGATCCCAGCCCAACCCTGGGGAGGGCTCCCCTAAGGGTCCTCTAATTTCTAAACTTGGTCTGAGCTCTTGACGCCTGGTCACTGGAGGCTCCCTGCCCTCTGCTTCCAGCCAGCGAGCCCCCTTAAGGCTCCTTCTGTTCCTGTCTGCTCCCAAGGCTCTCTCCGAGGGGCAGACGCTGGCTCCTGGTTCCTGACGCTCTTGCCTCCCCCCCACCAGCCCCAGCGTCCCACGCCTAGGGGCCGAGGGACTGTGGCACTGGGGAATACGTGCCGAGAGGTCCGTCTCCACTGTGGGAGGGCAGTTGAGGCCTCCCCCGCCCCCCCCCCGCCCCCGCAAGAACAAACGTCACTGTCTTCTTCTTTAGAAAATCTTAGGGCCCTGCCCATCTGGACTACTTTTTTGTTTGTTTTAGCAACTTTTCATAAATTGTCCTCAGGGAGGGTTGGGAGGAGCCTCCACTGTGATTACAGGATTGGAAACAGGGGTTGGGGGAAAGGTCTGAGGAGGCAGGGTTTCAGGTAAGAAGCCCCTTAGCAGGGCCGCCGTGAGAGGTTGTGCAGGATGTTCACTGCACAAGGGTACCTCCTGGAGGAGGCAAGGGAGGGCTGAGGTCCCGAAGGAGGAGGCTCAAGCCTGATGCTCCCCTGTCAAAATGTGTCTACAGGAGGGAAGGGGGGATTCTTTCTTAGCCCCAGGAGCAGTCTGTGCACACCAATCCTTGCACTCTGACCAGGGGCTGTGCAGAAGGAGTCCCTCTTAAAAACCCTACTTTCCTGCTGTGAGGTTATTTGCCCAAGGTCACATAGCTTGGGAGTGGCAGTGCTGGATCCAGCCGCAGAGTCCCTGAGCTCACCCACCACACTACCCTGCCGGCATGCCCTCGGAGGATGGCCGCGGGCCAGCACGTTGGGGCTGGGGGTGGGTGGGGATGGGGGGACTTTCCCCAAAGCAGAAAGGAGACATCTGCCTGTTTCTTAGGGAGGGGTGCAGGCACTTGTCTTTGGAAGACCAGGCCCTCCGTGACCTACAGGAAAGGAGAATTGCCCGCGCTAATATTTTGGATAATCAAGTCGTTTACTGATCTGCCATCTTGGGCTGCAGAGAAAAATATTATCCCCATCACAAGGTCACAGTATTTTAGACATTCTTCACTCGGGATCGCAGGCTTCCCGCAAGATTATTAAGTGCCAGGCCCTGCGACGGAGCCTGTGTCTAAATGGAAGAGTCCTGTACAGTCAATCCCATGGGTGGGGGTGCCCTTGCCTTGATATGGGAGTTTTTACACGTGTTTTACTGAGCACTTCTTAGGTGCAAGGATGCGGAGTTTGACCCTAGGACACTTGGTCAGCAAAGACTTGGGGAACCATTAAATGCAAACTCATGAAGTTCCATTAGCTCGTTGCAGGGCTCCAGGTGCATTTTAAATAAAAGCTGCCCAGCCCTTGCCCTGCAGTCTCTACCCATCCCTACCCGGAAGAGAAAAGGACTGATTTCTCCGAGCACCTACTGTGTGCCTGGCACTCTGTGAATGAAGGTGTGGCGCTGAGGCTTGGCTCGCAGACGGCAAAACCAGGGGCAAGGGCTTGCCCCCCTCCCCAGGGCTGCAGGGGGACAGCCTGGCCTCTGCTCTTCCCACTGCCTGCACCCTGCCTGCCTGAGGATTATGGGGTCAGGAGAGGGCACCCCAGGACAGTGGACCCATGCACGAGATGTCCTCTCCCTCGCGGACCTCTCCTACACAGCGGTCGCCCTCAAACGCAGCCCCAGAGGCACACTCCCATTCCCCCACCTGCGCTTGCAGGGACCCGGGGCTCCTGCAAAATCTCCGGGGGGAAGGGGAGGGGGGGAGGGGCTGCCAGCAATTTTGTCCCTTTCTCACTGATGGAGACGACTATTACAGAATACCACTGGGGCGACTCACCCTCTGGCTGTCCCCGCCTCCCCCAACCCCACCCCTGAACACACACAGACATAGACACACACACACACAGACACACACTCTGGGGCGGATAGACATTTCCTCCCTCAGCCTCACTCGCCTGCCTCCGCCTGCCCCGTGCGGTGCCTCCTCGGCAGGCTGCCACTCGGAGCTGACTGTCCCCAGTGCGGGAATCCTGTGTTCCTTCTTTGCCCAGGTAAGCGAGCAATAGCCCAGGGGCTGGGCAGCCTCGGTGCCCTCTCTGGACCCACAAAGGAAGGTCCAGTTTCACCAGGGGACAGGCTCCTAACGACTAGGCAGAGGGGTGGGTTTACCAAAGACTGGAGGGGACGAGCTGCTCGCAGAAGGGAAGGCACTAGAAGCCAGGCACAGTGGTGAACCACAGAAGCCTCTCTCCATACTCACAAGCAATCTGGGGCAGGGGGAAGGGGGGTGATTAGAGGAGCAGTCTTAGGGTAACTGCCCCTAAAAGTTTGCCTTCTCTGCCCCAACCCCCACCAGAGCAGGACCCTAGCTGCCGGGGTCCCTGAGAATCCCAGGAGGCTGGGTGCCGGCTCCATGCAGCCAGAAAGCCCAAACCCGATGGGTTCCCTGGGATAGCAGGGTTGTGCTCTCTGAGCATCCCCAAGGGACCTGGCCAAGAGGCTGCTGGACTGAAGGGAACGTTTCAGTGCAGAGAGGGGATGGCACTCATCTGTCTGCTGGGTGGAGTCCCAGCGGCACCACTGCAGTTGAGCAACGTTGGGCACATTGCTATGCTTCTCTGAGCCTCAGTTTCCTCTTCTGAATAATGGGGTCTCACAGGGTCACTGTGAGTGCAGTTTCTCGGCAAACTCTAACGCTTGGGAAGCATGGGCATTCCCGGGGAGCACGGGCCCAACTGCTCCCCACCCACCTCCCTGCGATCCCCAGCTCCAAGGGCTCGTCTGCTTGGAAAACTCTAGTTTGATGTCCTGGGGCTGCACCTCACAAAGGACCGTGGTACCTGGAGAAGAGTGTGGATTTTCTCATCCTGGCCAACAGCGTTCCCCCTGGAAATGTGAGTGCTGAGGATCACCCCCCCACTTCCCTCCCTTCTTCCTCCATCAACGCTTGCTTACAGCAGAGGCATGGGAAAGAGAACGGGCTGAGCGCTAAACTGTTGCAGCTCCACTTGTCGGTGTTATGTGCGTGGCTAAGGCCTCAGTTTCCTCCCCTGTAAAATGGGATGGAGTGAAATTCTAGCGCCTTTCTTCTCGAGTCCTGAGCAAGAGAGCACCTATGTAAAGGGCCTCTCGGGGTCTCGGGCGCACAGGGGGGCCCCAGGACAATCTGAGTCCCCAAACCCCGCTCCCTGTCCCCTACCTCCTGTCGGCAGCCTCCCACCCCTCCCCCATCTCAACCAGCTTCACTTCAGGTGGTCTCGGGCTTTCGATGAGGCTGTGGGTCTGCACATCTGGGGTGTCTGCACATCTGCCAGAGGTTGGCTTCCACAGCACTTACCTGAGAAGTTGCTCAATGACTATCTGCTCAATGAGTGCATCACTGAGCAAATAAATAAGCAGGCTGGGTTTTCCCGGGCAGGCAGATGGGTTTGGCTGCCCCCTGGGCAGCGGAACAGTCCTCCAGCCCCATTGGGCCTCCAGGGCCCCAGTCTGGTAGTTCCTCATGCCCAGCTCTCTCCTTGCTCTTATCTTATTTCCTCTCCAACTACCAAAGGAGGGGCCGGCTCCACTGTTCAAGGTCAACACACCCAACCTGCCAGTGTTGTGGGACCTCCATAGGTGCCCCAGTGCCCTGGGAATGGGGAAAGGAGTCCTGCATGGCCTGGCCTTGTTTCTGTTTCTCCATGTGACCCCAGGGGACCTGCAGAATAATAATCACAACACGGATACTGTAGTGCTTCCTGCACGCCGGGCTCCGCTCTAAACGCTTATATATGTAAACTCATTGAACACTACCAACAGCTGTAGGATCTAGGTCCTGTTGCGACTGACATCCGCGTCACAGAGGAGGAAACAAGCTCAGGAAGCTTAAGTGGCTCGCCCAAGGTTGCCATGAGCAGGGGTGCAGCTGGGATGCTATTCCCCCCACCGTACTGTCTTTGCTCAACTTCACTGATCCCCCTCGGCGTCATCCGTACCATTCACGGGACAGATTCCCATCTCCTGGGGAGGGTCCCTGGCTGCCCCTGCCCAGCCTACCTCAGCGCCTCCTTCTCTCCACCGCAGAGCTCACCATGTCGGCCAACGTCACCCTGAAGCCGCTCTGCCCGATCCTGGAGCAGATGAGCCACATCCAAAGTCACAGCAACTCCAGCATCCGCTACATGGACCACGCCTCAGTGCTGCTGCACGGGCTGGCCTCGCTGCTGGGCCTGGCGGAGAACGGGCTCATCCTCTTCGTGGTGGGCTGCCGCATGCGCCAGACCGTGGTCACCACCTGGGTGCTGCACCTGGCACTGTCGGACCTGCTGGCCACCGCCACCCTGCCCTTCTTCACTTACTTCCTGGCCGTGGGCCACTCGTGGGAGCTGGGCACCACCTTCTGCAAGCTGCACTCCTCCATCTTCTTCCTCAACATGTTCGCCAGCGGCTTCCTGCTGAGCGCCATCAGCCTGGACCGCTGCCTGCAGGTGGTGCGGCCCGTGTGGGCGCAGAACCACCGCACGGTGGCCGCGGCCCACAGGGTCTGCCTGGGGCTCTGGGCCCTGGCCGTGCTCAACACCGTGCCCTACTACGTGTTCCGGGACACCATCCAGCGGCTCGACGGCCGCATCATGTGCTACTACAACGTGCTGCTCCTGAGCCCCGGGCCCGACCGCGACGCCACGTGCAACTCGCGCCAGGCGGCCCTGGCCATCAGCAAGTTCCTGCTGGCCTTCGTCGTGCCGCTGGCCATCATCGCCTCGAGCCACGCGGTCGTGAGCGCGCAGCTGCACCACCGCGGCCGCCGGCGGCCCAGCCGCTTCGTGCGCCTGGTGGCGGCCGTGGTGGTGGCCTTCGCGCTCTGCTGGGGGCCCTACCACGTGTTCAGCCTGCTGGAGGCGCGCGCACACGCCGAGCCCGCGCTGCGGCCGCTCGTGTGGCGCGGCCTGCCCTTCGTCACCAGCCTGGCCTTCATCAACAGCGTGGTGAACCCGCTGCTCTACGTGCTCACGTGCCCCGACGTGCTGCACAAGCTGCGGCGCTCGCTGCGGAGCGTGCTGGAGAGCGTGCTGCTGGACGACAGCGAGCTGGGCGGCCCGGGCAGCCGCCGCCGCCGCCCGTCCGGCCCCCGCCCGGGCCCCGCCGCCCGCCCGCCGCCCCCGTCCGGGCCCGCGCGCCTGCTCGCCTGGTTGCGGGGCGGCCGTGCGGCGTCCGCGCAGCGCGCCCGCTCCCGGTCCCAGGACGAGAGGGGCCCCCTGAACCGGGCACTGAGCACCACGTCGGGGTAGAGGGCGGCCGGCGATCGCGCGCGAGAGCGTCCCGGGGGCGGAGTCAGGCCGGGACCGGGCGTCTGCCTTTTAAAACGCCTCCCGTGACCCAGTGCCCTTCAGAACCGTCGGCGGCGGGAGGGGCGGGCGCCGAAATTCTGCATTTCCAGCAAGCTCCCAGGAGGCGAAGTCAGCGCTGCTGGTCAGCGGACCCCGTGGGGACCAAGGCAGGGTTAAAACCACAAGATTTCTCGAACTAGGGTACTCGGGATGCACCTTCGTGGAGCTCAGCTTTACCAGATGGCGGGAGGGGAAGGGAGGGAGGTATTTTTACAGGAAACCAGTGATACGTGCGTTTGGAGTAGAAAACTGAAAGGTTTGGCAAGTACTGGTCCAGTCTAACTCTTCACGTAGTCACCTAGCCAACGTTTATTGAACTAGACGCTTGATCCCACAATCTTGAGGGACAGGTTCTATTAGCTCCAGTTTCTACCCATGATCCAACTGAGGTACATGGAGATTAATCCACTTACCCAAAGTATAGGGTCTGCATACTCACCATTGAGCACCATGCAGTTCAACTACCATTTAGTAAGTGAAAGAACACCCCCACCCCCCACCACCCGCAACATACCCAAGGTACTGAAGGTCTTGCCTGTAAGAGGCCTCCTCTCTACCCTACCGACCCAGCACCAACCAAGGGGTTTATAAGGTAGAAAGAGCAAGGGGTGCCGTGGCCAGCCTGGGCTAATCCAGTGCAGTGGGCATCTCTGCTGAAGGTCTTCTTAGTATGTGAATGTGCACAGCAGCCCCTGAGACCACAGCACATGACATTTCCTCATGGATCCGACATCTATATGGGCCTGGTATTCTGCCATGGAATACCCTATGGGCAATGCTGGTAATCCCCAAATCTTTCCAATGCCCACCCCCCAACCACGCAGCAGCTGGGCGGCTGTCCCGATCTGTAGCAGTCAGGGCTAACTCGGACCTCCTGATAGCGCATCCATGCCCTGACACGTCTCCTCTACCCGCCACGCGCTAGAAGACAAAGACCACTGCACCTGGGTCTGTCCCGGGGCCAGGCGCAGAGCTGTGGCCAGTAACTGGTGGGTGGAACAGTGGAATCTCGGTCCAGTGCTGCCTGTGCGGCTCCTGGCTGGGGTCCTGAAGGCCGGGCTGGCCGGCTTACTGCTTGCCATCGTGCCGGGCCTTGCCCACAGCCCGTGCTCAGCAGACGAACAGATGCGCAGCTGACCGAGCCGACGTCCACCTTCACAGCTCCCCGTGCTCCCTGCTACCCCCCCCCCCCCCGGCTTCACTCGTGGCACTTCCCACTGTCTAACACAGTACCATTTCCCTGTTTATTATGTTTTTTTCCGACAGAACGAAAGCTCCTTGTGGGCAGGGGCCTCTATTCCCCGATACCTAGAACTGTGCCTGTACACAATAAATATTTGTTACAGACTGGATGGCACGGGTGAATCAGATCCGCGGGGCTTCCGCAGAGTCCGGCACAGGCGAGAGCGAGCTGGGGGGCGGGGCGGACCTCACTCCCTGAAACCTTTCGGTGTTGAAAAGTCGGGGAAGCCGGGTTCAGCTGGCCGGGCGACAGGGCCAGTGGGCTGCAGACACCCCAAGCAGCGCTTGGGATGGTGCGAGGGGGACTGGTTCCTGACTGCAGCCTCCTGGCCTGGGTCGGACCCGCGGCCTTGAGCCGGAATACACATTTTAGAGAGTCACCCTCCAGTTGTCAGCTCCCAAGGAACCAGAGAATTTACCCTTCATGGTTGCAAGGCACTCGATGAAGGAGGAGAGAGCAGGAAGGAGGCGGGGGTCGGGGCTGAACCTCTTCCCTCCTCCAGTCTCTGCCAGGCCGCAGGCTCCCTCCGGGCTTGAGAGCCCCCGAAGGCTCAGAGCCCCTCTGGGGTGGGGCGGGGTGGGGTGGCGCCAGCGCTGGAGTGCCGCGTTCCGCTGAGGCGTGTGACCAGTGGCCCGATGAGTGCAGGTCTGACACAGCGGTTGGCCGCAGAAGGCCTCTGGGCTGGCCCGTGCTCACATCTTGGCTGCTGGCCCCTGGGGTGGCTTCTGCAGCAGCGCCAGCGTGTCCTGCTTCTGAATGGAGCGAAGCTGCTTCTTCTTCGCCCGCCTGAGCTTGGCGGGGTTTCGGATCTGGGGGCGGTGTGAGGAGAGGGCATTAGTGTGGCTGTCGTCCCTGCCCTGTGCCCCGGGGAAAGGGAGGCCACCCCGCAGGGGTGCCGAGGCATCTCGACACAGCGCCCAGCCTGGCCGCGGTTCAGATCCCCCGAGCGAGACAACACTCACCACTTGGACAACCTCTGCCCTCCGCTCATTCTCCAGGCGGCGTTTCAGGTTCTCGGCCCGGCGCTGTTTCTTCTCCTGGAACACAGAGGGGACGGGGATTTGAGGCTGGGAGCCGGGGCAGCCCTGGTCTCTTAGGCCTCAGGGGAATGAAAGCTGGCTGAGTTCCCAGGGAGAGGACAGACTCTCTCACCCCAGCCCGATTGTTGCTGGCGGGCCAGCAAGGAGATATGCCCCTGCCCGTGACTGCAGCCGAGAAGGGGGGCACCTGGTCGCGCAGCTTAGATAGGGGGATGGTGGGTGGCGGGAGGTAAGACACAATGGTCCCCATGCCCCCCGCCCCATCAGCTGCCGGGGGTAAGGGGTGGAGGCTACGGGGAAGAGGCTATCTGGGCCCCGTTCAAATCCTGGCTCTGCTGCTTCCAAATGGGTGACTTTGGCCAAGCTGCTTAACCTCTCTGTGCCTCAAGGCCCCATATTGAAAGTGAAGAGATTACTCCGGATTGTCCTGAGGAATAAATGAATGCATGCATGCACTGGCCTTGGAGGGGTACCCGGCCCGGTGGGAACACTTCAAAGATGGATCTAGTTGGAGTCTGTCTCAGGGATGGGGAGTCCAGTGCCTTCTGGCTATGCTGACTGCCGCCCCGGGTGGGGCCTGAGGGGATGGCGGCTCTGAGGCCGCTGCATGGTCAGGGGCCTCTCCGGGCTTTGAGGACTTAGGGGAGCAGGGGTGGCCTGGGCCCCTGGGGAGGAGAAAGGAGAAGTGAGATTTGGGCTCCTGTCAGGGGAAGGGCTGGGCTGGGGGCACTCCCGGGGGGGTGACAAGAAGTCCGTCTTGCTCAAGAGGTAGTCCGGGCCGCACAGGAAGTAAGATAAGGACTCGGCACACAGCAGCACTGGGGTGCCTCAAAACGGGGGAGAGATGGCTGAATTGCCTGGCCCAGCCCCTTCCCTCGGTGGCCAGGCTCGGGCCTGTGCCCCTGGGATCACTAGGCAAGTGACATCCCTCTGATAACCCCAGTCCTGGTGGGGTGGTCGCAGACCTCATACTCTCGTGTGCTGCCTGCTGGGGCTTCCTGGAGCCCGAAGGGGTTGGGGCGGGACCTCTAAGCAGGCATTTCCGGCCTGGGGCTGAGGGGCAGGCAGAGCATGAGGAAGGTGTGGGGTATCCACTTTGCTGATGCGTGGGAGCTGTCCCTTGGGGAACGATGGCAACAGTACTGGGATAAGGCTCTCCTACCTGAGCGAGGACCCTGAAGCCCGTATCCCCAAATGCTTTGATCGGTAGTGAGGGCCACCGCGGGGGGCTTCGTCCTGGGCTCCTCCCCATCCTTGAGTCTCTCATAGAGCCCTGGGCTAAAGTGGACACTGCACTGGGCTTCCCCGCCCTGCGGTCCCAGACTGCACTTCTACTTCTGGCCAGGCTCCCTGCCTCCCTAGGGCCAGCAGCCCTCCCCCTACCCCCAGGCCTATTCCAGCAGTCACCACCTCAGCCCCCTGAGCTCCAGCCTCAGCCTGGCTGGCTGGCCCCTCACCTGCCGGCGTTTCTCCTTCTCCTCCTCTAGGTGCCGGGCGAAGTCCTTGGCCAGCTTCCTCTCCTGCCGTTCCTTCATCTTCCGCTGCCAGGATGTGCGCAGGGGCTTGTCCTGCACCATTTGGGAGAACCTGGAAGGGAGACAATGGGCGCTCGTGTCATCCGTGGGAGGTGCCCATGCCCACTTTCCCCTCAGCTCTGGGCTCTGGGCCTTCCTCCTCAGAACCCAGGCAGAATTACATCCTCCCCTGCCCGTTCGCCAGGCAGCAGCCCTCCGGGTCTGCAGAAACGGGCCCCAGTCATGCCAGCTGCCATTTCTTAAGCCCTAGTTACATGTACCCTGAGATGGTACTCTTGTTCTTCCCATTTTAAAGAGGAGCAAACCAAGGCTCAAAGAGGTTAAATAACTGCACCAGGTCACCTTGTACCTGAACAGCTGTCAAGACTGAAACCCCTGTGACCAGAGTCCAGACCACAGAGCCTTTCCATAAGGTTCTGCTGCTTCCGCCAAGCAAGCTCAGCTTGGGTGCTAATGCTTCTGGAGCTAGGGCTCACTCCCTCCAGGGGCGGCCTATTCCATTTCAGAACAGTGCGGGGGTATGTGAAAATGTAGTGGGCATGAGAGGATATCGGGGGATGTCCTGTTTTCCTAAGTGTGACAGTGACATTACAGTCCCAGGAGAAACAGGACTATCTTGGTAAGAGATAAGCATACTGCATATGGGTGGAATGATCTATCTACGACATGCGGGAAAATATTCCAGGAAAGAAAGGAATGTCAAGGAGCAAGACAAAGCTAGACCAGTACGATTGTGAGTGCTGCTGAGCAGGTGAGGAGAACGGGGTGGGGGTCACAAACCACGCTCTCCCCTTTTCTGTAGGTCTTTCTCCTTGAGCTATCTGCAGCCTTGCTGGCTGCCCCGTGGGCCTTTTCTCCTTTGCAGATCCTCTCATAGTGGCCTTTTTGGCTCCTCCACCAATTTCTTGACTTCTGGAAGAGCTCTTCTTCATCCACTTCCATTATATGGTACCCCAAATGGTCACTGCAGGTCGGCGGGCTCGCCCCAGCTTCTGAAGGCTGCGGTGCACAGGGCAGAGACCACTTCCCTCAATACTGCTCTTCTGGGCCATTTTCTCCCCTTGTTCCACAGGAGTCTGGTACACAAAGCCTGGACCTTGACCCCCAGGGCTGAAGGCCTGTCCATCTTCAGCCTGGTTCTGACCCCAGAATGGCCCTCGACTGCTCCCTCGCCCTCTCCCCTAGGACTTCCTGCTGAAGACCTGGCGTCCTAAGCACAGACTTCCTCCCCAGCCCCGTGATGAGAAACCCAAAGGGACAAGGCCGTGGGGACCTGGACACACACAGAGCCACAGGGCACACCGCTGCCTCCTTCCAGAGCAGCGCTGCCGAGCAGAACCGTCTGTACTGGTGGAAAGTCTCGATATTTACACTGTCCGGAGAGGCACTGAGCAGCCGAGCAACTTGAGATGTGGCTGGTGTGATGGAGGAACTGAATGTTTAAGTTTTTAAATTTTAACCAACTTAAACTGAAATCGCCACATGTGCCTGGCGGCTACGCTACAGGGCTGACAGTTCCAGAGCATCGGTTTTACCTGGAGGTTGAAGGCAGACAGGCCTGGGTTTCAAGGCCGGGATCTGCCTCCTACTACCTGGGTGATCTTGGGCAAAGTAGCCGGAGTTTCAGCGACTTTCCACGTTGAACAGAGACAAGAATGGTTCCTGTTCCAAAGGGGGGTGGGAGGATTGAGACAAGGCTGGAGAGGCATTTAGCACAATGCTCTGCACATGGCAGCTGCTCACTAAACACTGCCCTTCAGAGGAGGGAGATGGCACACCCAAGGGGCGCTGTGCAGCTGGCATTTAGCCTAAGCATGGAAGGGGGGGGGCTGCAGCCGGGCCTTCCCAGCCCACCGCCGCCCTCCATATCCCTCGTTTTGCTGGGACACCTTCTGCTGCAGGTGCTGCGTCCACTGTCTCTGGGCTCTGCTCACCACCCGCCGAAGCTGCTTCCTCAAAGACC
This sequence comes from Leptonychotes weddellii, assembly GCF_054177405.1. Classification (NCBI taxonomy): domain Eukaryota; kingdom Metazoa; phylum Chordata; class Mammalia; order Carnivora; family Phocidae; genus Leptonychotes; species Leptonychotes weddellii. The sequence continues at coordinate 9,308,944 of NC_138379.1, forward strand.
CTGAACATCAATTCAGTGGCCCTTTGGCCCTTATCCGCAAGACCTACCTGCAGCTTCTGAACGTGTTTTAGTTCTACTGCAACCGAGGCCTCCTGACTGGTCTCTCTGCTTTCACCCCTGAAGTCCTATGGTCTGATAACTCCCTGATTTCTCTGCACAGCCTTGAGTTCCCCATATGTAAAATGAGGATAATCCTAACAGCAGCTGCTTCACAGTGTTGCATGCAGACTAACTGCCCGAGGCACGCTGGTCCCTCGGTCTGCAAGGCCTTCGCGCTGGCCGGTCCTTACCAAAATGCTTAGCAGTGTTCTACAGGCTCAGTGCTCCATAATACTTTTTAACACAAGGGCAAATAACCGTAAAAGATACTAGCTGGTGAAGACCTCCCAGCTTTTTACCAAGTAAGGGCTGGTTTACTTGCTTCTGCTTCCCTCACTGGAAAGCGGGCAGACAGAGGTAATGCTTGTTGAATGAATACACAAATGAGGTGCTCTACGAGAGGTACACAGGTACTCTGAGGAGGAAAGCATCACAGAAATAACCTTTGAGGGCGCGGTCTCACCCTCCCTGGGATCCCAGAGCACTTTACCACATCCTGATTATAATTACCTGTTCGTGTGAGACCCCCCAAATGTGAGCTCTCTCCATCCTTGAGCCTCTCTCTGGGCAGCACAGGTGCCCCAACACCACAGAGAACCACACCCCTGCCTAGCTTTCCCCAACTTCACCTTTTCTTGGAGCGGTCCTTCCACACCCGCCCGGATTTGGGCTTTCCCTTAGGGATTACAGGAACCTCCTTCCCCTCCTTCAACTTCTTGGACGCTGGGGCCTGGGCTGAAGAACTTGTCCGCTTCTTTGCCCCTAGGCCGCTTTTCACCGTCTCCCCGGCCGAAGGTGGCTTGCTCGGCTCGTGCTGACCCTGGGGGGAGCCGGGTGACTGGGCTGTCGGCTCCTGTAGTGGTCGCGAGGGCTCCGGACCCGGCGCTTGCTGAGCCGGGTAAGGCTCAGGGGATCCTGGGCCCAGCTGCAGCTGATGTCGGGGAGACCCCGAGGCCAGCTCCTTCTTACTCAGGGCCAACTCCGAGTCCAGTTCTTCTTGGGTTTGGGAGAACTTTGCTGACTGCCCACTTGGCTTTGGCTGAAACCCGGGGGGTTGTGGACCCGACTCCGGAAGTGTTTGGGGCGACTCCACGCCTGGATCTTGCTGAACCTGGTGGGACCCTGGGCCCGGCTCCGGCTCCCTTCCGGGGGACCCCAAACCTGCACCCTGCCGTAGAATAGGTGATTCCGGGCTTGTCTCCAGCTGACAGCCGGGAGACTCCAGGCCGGGTTGCCGCGCACTCGGCGACTCGGGCTCCCTCGTTTCTTCTGGGTCCGACTTGAACGCCACAAGGGCCCGTCTCGCCCGCAAAACTCGGCTGGGGGTCTCGGGGGATTCAGGGTTTAGGCCTTCCAGCCGCCGGCTGCGCCTGAGCGGCGTATCCATGGCCAGGCCTGAAAGTTTCAAGTTTCAACCCACGTGCAGCCTCCACCGACTCTGGGGCGACCGGCGCGGTCCTATGACGTCAGGAGCCGCCGTGCCAGCGCGAGGCAGGAAGGGCCGTTGCCGGGGAGACCATGTTGGTGATGGGCGGAGAGGCGGGGCCGACGGCCCTAGGCGGCCGGGCTTACAAGGCGCGTGCGCAAAGGGCTTCGGCGCATTTACTCGCAGGGGAGCTGTAGCTTGAGGTCTACGTTTGCCTTTCGTGCAAACTCTTTTCTCCCTGGTGAAAAAAAGAGTGTGCAGGAGGAGAAGGGAAGGGGGTGGGGGTCCCATTTCCGGGAGAGAAGATTGGAAAAAGGTCCATGGAAACTTAGCCGCTAACTCACTGCTGTGGGACAAGGGTCCCACTCTCTTTGGGCCTCGGTCTTCTCATTGGTAATATGGGTAATTTTGCACGAGCTTAGTGTATCGAAAATGGTCCTGTCGGAGTACTCATAACTGCCAGAGTTTATGCTACCTGGCGAATCCTGGGATCGGGAAATCTCTTGTCTTGAGTTACATGTTAAAGGTAACGCTTTCCTTCCCTTCTCCCAGTCCTGTGCTTAAGTATCAAATCTACAGCTCTGCCTTTTCAACATTTTCACCATTCATGCGTGAAGTTGAGGTGCTTACCCCTTGGTAAGATGCACTACCTTTGTGTCCTGGACCTTCAGCCCCAGTTCTGGAAACAGCGATCAGATCACCACTGACCAAGACAGAGTTCCTTGCCCCAGCGTGTGAGGAGCCTGCCTTCTCCCCACTCCTCTGTGTGAGACCCAGGAGGAAGTTTTCATTTCGCTCACAGCATGTATCTGACCAAAGAATGTCTTGGAAGTTGCCCAACTCTATTACAGCACTTTTAAGTCTTTCCTTAGAACTGCCTGGGGATGGCCCTCAGGGATCCCAGGACCCCTGTCCAACTGTCCCACTGGCTGCATCGACAAACCACTGTTTCTCCAGCTGAGGGGTTATGAGAGGGCCTGGGAAGCGGTCCAAGGGTGTTGAGGCGACAGAGAAAGAAGGTGGGGCAGACGTCCAGGCCCTCAGCACCCAGAGCACGGCCCCCACCTGCTGAGTCACTCTACTGACACTGCAGCAGGACTGAAGGTCAGATTGGGCCCCGCGAGTCTTGAGTGCTGATCAAGGAGGAGGTGAGGAGGAGGAAAACGCAGGCAAAGGTTGCTGGAGGATGGCAGTGTGGGCTGAGAATCCCTTAATACCTCTCGCCCCTTGGCTGGTGCCACGGCATCCAAGATACATCCTTATGAGTTCAGCCTGTTGAAGTCACCTGCCTGAGGGTCAGGCGATGGTACGGCTTCCCCACTGTCCCTTCTTGTCGTCAGGAATAGTCGTGCCCTTGTGTAGTAATCACGTGTCAGCTTCTACCTTCCGGGCCCTTCTCAGAGACTCCATCTGTAGGCTCAGTGCCCTCCTGTTCCTGGGCCTTGGAAGGCCCTGCAGGGCCCCTTCCCAGTAGCTCAGCTCCCCACTGCAGAAGCAGCTAGGACCCCTCCTTGCTCAGCTCTCCTAGCCCCCAACTCTTGGTTCCTTAAATTCTCTGCTGCAGCCTGGAGGCCTGAATGGCCTGCCACTTAGAACCAAGCCCGATGTGCACTGCCAGGGTGGCTGGAGGAGACTACACGGCTGTGCCACGACTGCCTTGCTTGGGGCCAGTTTCCGCTCCCTGCTTCCTGAGCTCCTGTCCTCAGCTGGAGGGGATGCTTGCAAAGGCCAGGTGGATTGTATCCCTGTGGGCCCTGCTTAAAATACTTTGGAGGGCGGTCTCAGATCCCTGCCCGGGTGGTGTGAGGAAGGGAGGTGTCTTATAGACATTGTTTGAATCAGTGTGGAGACATCAAGCGAATTCTGGCCCTGAACCCTCCACTCCCTCCTGAGCTCGATAAGTCAGTATCGTTATCGGTGGTGTTCAGGGGCCCAGGGGGGATGCCTGAATTTTTCAGAAAAGCCTGATGTGACAGTCACTGCTGGGACTCCTTTGCATTCTACTGCCCATCTCAGCCTCCTTGCCCATGGGGGTGGGGAAGGGCTGCTGAGGGGTTCTCTACCCTCCGCAGAGGCCCCCAGCAGGACTGAGCCCCAGTTGTCTGCGAAGGCAACCTGGTCGTTCATGCGCCCCTTTTTGGCTTCTTCCTGGTCCCTGCCTCACTTTCCCACTCCCTTACAGGTGCTTGCTGGGGTCATTTTCTGAACAGACTATTTGCATATAAGTCCTTTCGTGCACGGAACCCAGCCTCAAACACTGGGGCGAGAAGTACTGGGCCAGGCATTCTTTCAAGGGCTCTCTCTGTCTCTCTCTCCAGACCCATTCGGTCCTCATAACAATGCTGTGAGGCAGGTGCTGTTGATATTACTCCCATTTCACAGATAAAGAAACTGAGGCACAGAGAGGCTGGGACGCTTGCAAAGGTCACACAGCAAATAAGTGGGGGAGGCACGATCCACATCAGCTGTCTGACCTCAGAGGCACAACTCTTAAGAGGAAGTCTCCCTGTTATCTGGCCGAGGAAATCGATGCACAGAAAGGCTAAGGTGCTCGCCTAAATCGCACAGCTACACACTGAGGTGCTAGGATTACAGTTCCAGAGCTGGGACGCTTAGCTGCCTTGCTTACCTGTTCCTCACGCCGATCCTGGTCTGTGCCCTCACTGGGAGGTGCTGGGCGCCACGTTGCCCCAAGGGCCGCCTGTGGTTCTGTGTACCACACACGGCAGGCAGAGCCTGCTGGACCAGCACTACCCGGCTTACTTATTATGTAAGGTGAGATCTGCTGACTGAAGAAAACCACACGCCCACGAAGATATGCATCAAGTGTTCTTCTCCGAGCCATTGGTCCTCCATCCTGCCAAGGGTGCCGCAGCAAGAGGGGTGACTGTCTCCTGATGTCGGGGGCCTCTACCTGTATGGTCCTCTGCTCAGCATGGAGATCAGAGATGGCCAGGGAACGGGTCCTGGGGTCACCAGCGTCACTAACCGGGCAGTCACTAGGCATCAGGCCTCTCCTGGGGTTTCAGGGGCAGGGGATATCACGGGTGGCTGCTCCTGGCTTGTCACCACTTCCCGAACGAGGGAGCGAAGGAAGGGATGCCCCCTTGCAGGGTGTGGGCTGGAGAACGAGCACCTGTGCCTGGTGAGAGGAGAACATTCCCGTTTTCCCAACAGGGACATCCGAGCCTGGGAGAGGTTGTGCTCTGGCGCAGGGTGACACAAGGGGAGGGTGACACGGGTGCAAGGACAGGACTGGGATTTGGGGCTTCCTGATTCCACACCCACACTCTTGCTCTCCCATCACTGAGCCAGGACTGGAAGCAGGGGGAGCTGCGGGTGTGGAAGGACAGGGGAGGTGGGTAGCTGGCAAGGGGATGTGTGAGGACAGGGCCCCAACGGGGTGGAGGTGTCGCACGGCTGGGCTGCCCTTCGCTGGGTCCCACGAGTCCAGGCTGCCCTCTCTTCTACTCAGAGGTCTCTTATGTATTTGAAGCTTCCCCGGAATTGTCTTTTATCCAGGCTGAACGTCTCCCTCCTCCTTCTGTCCCTCTCATGACAACACAGTAAACCTCTGGGAAAGACAGCAGTGGTTCTCTACAACCCTTCCAGAATGTGCTGTCCAGAGCTCCCTCAGGTACCCAGGGCTGACTGCCCCACAGAGAACTGAGGGCATTTTTCACCTGCCTATTCCATGATTCCTATCAGTGTGACCAGGTCCCCATTCTCTTTCCAAGGGCCAGCCATCAGTTGAGGCCCTCCGTCTGGTTCCAGCTGCCATCCCCTGGAAACTGGACACGGGCTGCTGGTTTTCCTGGACAGGTGCAGGCTTTGTCACTTGGCCTTGTTGCATTTGGCTTTGACCTGCTGGAGATCCGGCTGTCCTCCTTCAATCCCTGCTCCCCTCCCCCTTTGCATGTGTGACCTTCTGCTTCTAGGAACCTCCAATCACATCCTACTGAGAATGTGCAATGTGCAAGGGTTATCATGTCAGTTCTTATCAGGAGCCTTTATCTCAGAGGTTCATCTCTTCTCTCTGTTCCTAATAGCTCATGCTGACTTTCAGGTCCTCAGGAGGAGGGGGGCAGAGACCTCAGCAGAGGGGTGTGTGTGGGGGCACCTGGGACCCTTGGTGTGAGGCCTCCCAGCTGTCCCACGGGGCATTGCCAGGGGACAGAGAAGCTGACTGGATTGGGAAGGGACCACTTTGCAGAGTTCTCATGTACCTGCAAAGCTTATCTCCTGATCCCTCATGCTATCTGCAGATTTTGTTAAAACAGCAAGGGGCCGACCAACTCCCTCCGAAAAAGACAAGACCGCCTCCCTCTGCCAGCATCCGTAGCATGTTCTCCTGCCCCAGGCAGGTCAGGGAAGGGGCGGGGTGGGGAATGAACACCTGTGCCAGGCGGGAGGGAGAGGTCCTGGGGAGGGGGCCATGGCAGCTCGTACCCCATCTCTCGCTCTCCCCACTGTATCCAACAGCAATGTTTCTCAAACTTTGGGAAGCATCGGAATCATATGGAGGGCATGTTGAAACACAGTCTGGGCTCTGACCCCAGACATTAAGACTTGGTAGCTTCTGGGGTAGGCCTGAGAGTCTGCATTTCTACAAGCTCCCAGGGGTTGCTGCTGCTGGTCCTTGGGCCACGTTTTGAGGAGCAGTGTCCTGCAGGGGAATCAGTGGTTCAGGAAGTGCTTTCCTGCTTTACTTTCCCAGAAAGGGCAGGGCCAAGTTCACCAGCACCCTGTCATTTATTTACCCACCAAATATTTACTGAACGTTTACCCTGTGGCCCGAGCTTGGAGTACAGCAGGGAACGGGGCAGTTGTGGTTCCCTGCCCGAGGGTGCGTACACGGTCTTGGGGCACAGATATTAAACACTTGAATCTCAAAACTTCCCTTCGAGGAAGGCTGAGCAGAAATCATTTTCCCTATTTTTCAGGTGAGGAAATAGCATCGTGGAGAGGTCACATGACTTGCAGAATGGAAGTGGCAGAACCTGAGCTCAGGACATTACTCAAAATGGGACTGTGGCACCATGGCGGTGAGTCATCTCTACTTTATGGGGTTGGGTTTAGGGGGCCGAGCTACAGGCCCCGGTGTCAGTAGGGGGCTTCACCCTTATGTATGGAAGGAGAGCTTGACAGACAGACACTTCCATGCCCACACCCACGACTCTCAGTTCCCAAGAACTACATAACTGCAGGGTTTCCCAGTGACTCACTTCCCCTCTGTTCCTCTCTGTTCACTAATTTCTCTCCTTTCATTTCCCCTAAAGTTTGTTTTTCCTAGGCTCTGGCCTTTCCTCAGTGTGATATTTCCTCCAGGGTGTGATGCCTCCCCCAACCAAGATGGCAGCCTCATCTCCATGGCAACCCCCAGAGACTTTGCCTTGGGGACCCAGTTGCAAATTGCGAAGCCCCTTTCCTGAAGCCTGGACCAGCAAGGTCTCTGTTTGAGGATGGGGTCTGCGGGCCCCATGGCCGGGAACTCTCGGCTCACCCCACCTCTGCACACTCTAGCCGGCACTGCAGCTGGCCCTGATCAGACTTGGTGAGAGGAGGTTTCCCCTGAGTCAACAGTCTCACTTCTCTGTTCTTCTCATGCACCTTCCAGAAGGACCTCAAGCTTTCCAGGGGCAAGATGGAACAGCTGGCCCTGACCCCCGCTGGATCAGCCAGGCTCATTTTTCTGGATCTCCCATCCCAAAGCTTGCTCTACCCAAGGACCGTTGTAGAAACAAACAGATCTGTTCCGCCCAAAAGATCCTTCATATGTTTACAGGTTTTAAAAGCATATCATTTATGGTAAATTTTAAGGACATAAAAATTGTGGCGACGTTGATGAGAAGATATTTTATTGCAGTGGATGGAAAATACACAAAACCATAGCAATTTCCCTGGAAGTTCAGACGGTAGAGATTCTGTCTAGAGTGGCCACCAAGCATGGTGTGCTGGGATTATCTCATTTAATTCTCCTGGCAACTCCTTGGTGAAGTTGCTCTTGCCACCCAGGTTTACAGAGAAGGAAACTCTCCAGGAACAGGCAGCGGGCGAAAGGCAGAGAGAGGATTTGGAGGCAGGACTCTGCTCCCAAAGTGTGTGCACCTTCACCCACACCTGCCTGCCTCTGATTTTGCCATTTGACCTACATCAGGAATAAGCCCTGAGGCAGAAATTTCAGGTCATCAAGAAAGTTATGCCTTCCGTACAGAGCAGAAGCTGATCCATCAAAGAGTTACTCCGCTGCTCTTTTACTTTCCGTTCAAAATAAAATATAACACAACACTCAGATATTATCACTGTGCCTGAGTGGTTTTAGCCCTCTACCTGCAAGATGACTCTGGGCAGATCTAGATACACTGCTTTTTTTTTTTTTGAGATTAGACACAGAAAGGGGTAGAAGATTGCATTTTCTAAAGTTGCCTGCAACAGTATCTGCCATCCACGTAGTCTTCTTCCAGTGGAACCTTGACACCCCTTCCCTTGAGGAGGAGGGTCTACGTCTCCCCCGCATCCAAACCTGGAAAGACCTTTGTGATTGCCTCGGCCAAAGGAGAATGGTAGAACTGTTGCTGTAGGACGATAAGACTGTCATGCACTTCCTCCTGGCTTTCATGGCATGCTCACTCTGGAACTCAGCTGCCGTCTTATGAGGAAGCCTATATCGTCATGTGCGGAAACCACATGGAGAGGCCAAAGAAGGTGTCCCAGCTGACAGCTGCATCATCTGCCAGGCGTGAGCCAAGATGCCTCCAGATGCTTCTAGCCCCCACCTGTCAGGTCACTCTCAACTTTGCATCTTCCCAGCAGAAGTCCCCAAAATCATGGAGCAGAGACAATTCTCCCTGCTTTGCCCTGTCCAAGTTCTGCACCGCAGGACCTGTGAGCATCATAAAGTGGATGTTTTACATCACTGGGTTTTGGGGTTGTGTGTGACGCAGCCGTGGTAACTGGAAGAGAAGGTATTGGCTTACACTCAGGTGTCTGTCTCAAGGGGGATAGTCTTGTGGCCTTTACTGCACCCTCTCTTGGAGCAGATGTGATTGGTAGGGATGGCGCCCCATCAGCCCCATGACTTCATTGGAGGCAGATTGGGTGGACAAACCCTTCCTTGTTCTTTAGTTACAATAAATTAATATATTTTACTTGCTTCCTTGTTTATTATTTCCCATTGGCTAGAATGTTGTTGCCCTGTGGATGGGATATTTTTCCTGTTGTGTTTGTTACTGTATTCTCAGAGTCCAGACTAACACTTGGTTCTTCGTAGTTGTGCAATAAATAATTATTGAATGAATGAGTTAATGAAGATGAAACTTCAAGTGGGCACAATTTTTGGTAATGATTCCTCAGGAGAATTCTGTTAACTTTCCACAGGCTAGTTGTTATGATAATGTAACATTAATTTCTGGACAATGTCTAGCTCACACTGTGGTGGGAATTTCTTGAGAATTGTAGTAGAGAATAGGATAGAGAAGAGATGAGAACAGAGAATAGTTAACGGAATTGAGTTAATAGTTAAGAATAGGTAAGAGTCCCAACATTTTCTCTAAATTAAAAAAATCGTTAAATGTATATGAGTGGTAGGGGGGCTTTGGGTATAAACTAAAGAGTTTGTTCAAGATGTTTCTGGACTTTCTCTAAAGGAATGTAGAATCAGTCAACAAATAAGAATCGATTCAAGCAAACTTTGTTGCCTGGCATGTTCTGGGTGTCATGGGGTCCACAAACAAGTGTAAGGTGGGGACACTGTCCTCGAGACAGCGTTGAGTCCAGCTGAAACCTGTGAGGCAGCCAACCCAGGTAGGCAAGTGAGGCCCAGGGCTAAAACCGATCGGGTTTCAGCAGCTGAGGTTCCTGAGGATGAGGGAATATCAGAGAGGACTTCTTGGAGGAGGCAGGTCCAGGCAGGCAGCTTCCCCAGGCACTGACTTAGAGGAACACTGAAACCCCATAGGGATTTATCAGAAATCTGCCTGTTAACTTGGGTTTCCACCTGTAGATTCTCACAGAGCTGGTGGAAAGGAAATTCGTGTCCTTTTGTCAAAATACTCTTAAACAGGTAAGTAAGTACTTACATAGGTAATACCCTTAAATAGAAAGAAAACCTTCTCCTCCCTAGCGTGGGCATATGTCCTGGAGGGTAGGGGCTAGGGGGTAATCTTGTGATGTACATTGCAAGTTGCTGCACCCACTGGCCCGTCTGGGGGGCCCTGGAGTGGGCATTGCTGGTCATTCCAGATTCTGAAACCAGCTAATGCACAACAAAGGGCTGTTTACCAAGATCGTAGCTGCAAGCCTTTAAATGTCTCCTAAACAGAAAGAACCTACAGAGAGAACAATACAGAGAGACTTGTCTGCTCCCCCAGCAAGTCACTGTGCTGCTGGCAACGGAGGGATGCATGCTCGTTCTCTATTACATGCCCGAGAGGAGAACCAGGAGAGGAAAGACCGTTCCAAAGAAACTAGAGTTCTGTTTGCTGCATGAAATACGACTCCATTTTTATTTGTGGGGAAACAATTTTCTTCCCATCCTAAGTTGACATTAAACAAATACTGGAAGATGATTAATTTAAAGCATGCCAAGTGTTTCTGGTCTGCACTGCAGACAGGACGGTCTCTGCCAGGTCACATTGTCCTGTTGGTAAGCCTAAGAAAACATGGCGGATAACTTCAGAAGCTCCCAGAGGCCATGATTAGTGCTGTGGTCGGGGTGAGCACACCTGGAGGAGTGACTGTCTGTGCATGTCCTGGAAGAGCCCAGGAAGGCACCAGCTTGGTGTCTCTGTCCTGTGGTCTTCCTGGCTGTTCCTTCTTTGACCAGTTCTGTTCCATTCTGCAAATAAGTATCTTTCTTTTTTTTTTTAAAGATTTTATTCATTTATTTGACAGAGAGAGAGAGAGAGAACAAGTAGGCAGAGAGGCAGGCAGAGGGAGAGGGAGAAGCAGGCTTCCCGTTGAGCGGGGAGCCCGATGCGGCGCTCGATCCCAGAACCCCGGGATCGTGACCTGAGCCGAAGGCAGTGGCCTAACCGACTGAGCCACCCAGGCGCTCCCTGCAAATAAGTATCTTTCTAAGTGCAGCCTTGAGCAGCGCTGATCCACTGGGACCAGCAACCTCAGTGGCCGCCCAAGCTCAGTACTTGATGCCACACCACCTCCTGGTGGCCTCTCGTCATATGTTTCCGGGGCTTTCTGAATGTCAGGAACAACTTTCCCAGGGGCTACTGTGAACTGATAACTTATCACCCAAATGGGAGCCTTTATCTAGGTGGGACAGCAGGAAGACAGGTGTAAGCTACACCTGTCCCAAGGACACATGGTCCCTGTACCTTGGCACCTCCCAGGTACTGGGGTGTGCGTTGTGCCACCTGCTGTCACGTGACAGAGGTGGGCACCAGGGAGCGATGCTCTCTGAATGTCTATCAACAGATCAACGGTACTTTCTCTGCCGGGGTGAGGCATCTGGTTCATTCCAGTTCGCCACCAGTCTTGGATCCTTTGGAATCAGAGATACACTGAGTGTTCGTGCAGCTGGCTGCAGAGTCCAATGGTCTCAGCTCTGTGCTCCCAGGCCGTGTGACTGGGGGGCAGTGACTTCACCTCCCCAAGCCTTAGTTTCTTCTAGTGCGAAATGGGGTGCCAATTGGCACCAGTGTCACAATGTGTTGGGAGGAGGGACTGAGATGCACGGGTAGAGATTTGGGATGGAGCCTGGTGTCCATGTCATTGCTGGGGTAGGATGCTGCTAACCTTATGGATGACACCACTGGGTCCATCAGAATCCCTGACATCAGACACACGCTCTTTTCCTCACACCGTTTTCAGATGCAAATCAGGTGAGCCGAACAAACGTGGGCTCTGTTTTATGGAAGGATTTGGGGAGTGAATATTTAGGGCAAGAGATAGCCTCCACCTCTCCCATGTTATCCTCTGATTTGACTACCTGATCTCCTGCGAGCCCTCAGCACGTGTTTCTCTCCTGAAGGACCCCTGTTTTCCTTTGCCTGGGGGCTTCTAGTCCTTCCCCAGATTCCAGCTTCAGTGTCACTTCCTCTGTGCTCCTGTTCCATGCTGGAATCCCCCGAGCGCCAGGAATGGCTGAGCTCCTGGTGGTCTCAGCTAGATGCCGAGCTCTGCTGGGGGAGACCACCCTGCCTGATCTTCCCCTGTCTCCCCAGCACCTGTGTGGGAGTCTGGCTCAGAGGGGTGCTCATATATTTTGTCCATGAGAATTTGCTCCACAAGGATTCTTCTCAAGCAAATCTGTCAGAGATCACAGATTTTACCTCCCGAGACTTCTACTGGCTTCTTCTGAGGAGAGTGGGTTATAGCACCATAGGAAGTGGGATGCCTTGGCCTGGGGTAAGTGGGTATAGTGATGATTAATGTTATGTGTCAACTTAGCTGAGCCACAGTGTCCAGATATTTGGTCACTTTTCTGGATGTTTCTTTTGAGGTGTTTTTGGGGAAGAGATTAACATTTAATCAATGGATTGCCCTCCATAATGTGGGTGGGCCTCATCCAATCAGTTGAACACCTGACAGAACAAAGACTGACTCTCCTCCAGAGAGAGGGCAATCTGCTGGCAGATTGGACCAGAACTGCAACTCCTCCTGAGTCTCCAGCCCGCTGGCCCTTATCCCGTCAGATTTTAGACTCACCAAGCTTCCAAATCAGGAAAGAAGTTGAAGAAGAAATCTCAGGAGGGACTTCCTCTCTCCTTCTCCACCCACCATCCATCTGAAACGCTTTCCTTCCTTGGGAGGTATAATGAAACAATGATACTTTTGTTTTTATAAGCGTATTTATACTCAGGGCTTCCTACCTATATGCTTGTCTTCACTGGGCATTTTTCTGAGAGTTGCCTGGTGTCTTTGGATGGGGATGGATGGAATGTATTGTACATTTGCCACTCATGTTTACAAAAATATTTTTCTTTAATGGCTTTTCATTTAGCAGCAGGGGCTTGAGAAACAAAATCAGGTCGTTAAGTGAGGAATGGGCAGATAATCGTGCCTGCTTGTCTACTGCATGTGGACACGACATGCCCAGGGTCCCCAGACACACACACACGGACAAGACATGCAACTTTAGTCACTACATCCAGACAGATGTGACCCCAGATGAATGTCAACCTTTTATTGATAACAAAGCAGCAAGGTTGGGGGAGGTTTCCAAGACCCCAAGGGCAGGCCTGTCTCCATGCCAGTGTGCGTGTGTGTGTGGAGTGATCTGTGAAGCTGGGAGGTCCAACCCCGCAGAGACAGGAATACAGAGACAGCAGAGCCTCGGAGAGGCCGGGCACTGGAGAGGAGTCCTCACAGGCCATGTTGAGCTCAGCTCCCAGGAACAGCAGGTGCTCTGGGCTCAGGCAGTGGCTGGGGGCTGCACCTGCTAAGCTGGGCTTTCAGGAGGGGCTGCTAAAGCCATGGGCACGTCCTCAGCTGGGTCCAGGTGCTGGAGTCGGAAGAGGAAGTAAGAGCCAGGCTACTTGCCTCCAGGTCGCCCTGAAGCCCCTGCGATCCCATGATCCTTTCAGATCCTTCCAAGCCTGCTCCCCTTTGACCCAGGCCTCCCCGTCGGCAGGCCAGGCAGCAGTTGCCTGACCCTCAGACCTTGGGCTTTGCGCTGAGTTCTGCTTACAGCTGTGGCATCCCCTGGAAAGAAGGTTGCCCAGCAGCCGTATCTGGATTCTAGAGCTGGCTGTGACCTCAGACTCTGAGCCTCACTCTCAACTGAGGCACGAGCATCATAATCCCTTTCCTGCCCCCTGGAGGCCTGTCATGAGGGCCAGGGGCATGAGCTGTTGCAGGCATCCTCTACAGCAGAGACTCAGCTTCCCAGAGGCATCACCCTGGAGGAATCCCAGAGCAGCATCCCCAGGTTAGATCCAGAGGGGCTCGCCCTGGCCCCTGCATAGAGTCCCCCCCACCCAGTGTAGACCAGTGGGGCTCACCCTGGCCTTGCACAGAGCCCCCCAGTATAGACCAGTGGGGCTCACCCTGGCCTTGCACAGAGCCCCCCAGTGTAGACCAGTGGGGCTCACCCTGGCCTTGCACAGAGCCCCCCAGTGTAGATCCAGAGGGACTTGCCCTGGCCCCTGCACAGGAGCCCCCCTCTCAGTGTAGACCAGTGGGACTCACTACAGCCACTGCACAGAAGCCCCCCAGTATAGAGTCAGTGGGGCTCACCCTGGCCACTGCACACGGGGTACAGGGGAGAGGTGTCTGTCCCCTCCCCCCACCCCAATGCTCGTGTTGTCCCTCCTCCCTTTGCTTACCCCATCCAGGCTCTGGGGACAGGGTGTAGGTGCTCCTGTCCTGTCCCGCCGAGATCTCACTGGCCACGTGTAGCAGAAGGTGGCCCGGAAGCCCAGGAAGGTGGTCAAGGAAGTGATGCCCAGCTCCAGGATGGAGCAGAGAAGCAGCAGGACCAAGAGACTCTTCTGGGGCACCTGGGAAACCGGCAGCAGGAAGGCCCTCAGTCTGCACCCCTGGGAGTCAGTCAGCAGATCTGACCAGGAAAGCACGCACTCGATACTGGGCTGAAGACTGGTATGGGGATGGGTAAAGGAAGAGAAGCTTCCAAGGAGGGGGCAGCCATCAGCCATTGACTGAGCACCTGCTACGTGTTCATTTAAACCCCAATCACTTTTTTAGGTAGATGCTATTTTTAGCCCCATTTCACAGACAATGAAAGAGAGGTTCAGAAAAACAGAGCCACACACTTGTTACGAAGAGCATCAGGTATTGCATGTAAGTGATGAGTCTCTAAATTCTATTCCTGAAACCAATATTATAGTATATGTTAACTAACTAGAATTTAAATACAAATTTGAAAGAAAAAAAGTAAAGTGATTAAAAAGTCAAAAAAAAAAAAAAAAAGGAAGGAAAGAAAAGAAAGAAAAAAAGAAAGAAAAAGAAGGAGAAAAACAAAGCCACACAGCTGGTAAGTTAAAGCTGTCCAGGTCCAAATCCGTGATCAACCACTCAGACAGACTTCCCACAGCAAAAAGGGTAGAGAGGTCAAATAAGCAAATACACAGAAGAGTGTCCCCAGTGTATTTGGCATTAGATCCCTGGTGACCTCCACACCAGAGCTGGGGAGCGGATGGGAGGTGAGGTGGTGTAGACAGTGAGAGATTCTTGGCTGTGGAAGGGGAGAGAGGGAGGAGCACAGTTAGACAGAGCTGTGGGGTCTCGGAACTTAGGAAGATGGGAAGGATGGAGGAGAGAGGGAAGGCGGATGCAGTACACAAGGGTCTGGGGCAGGGGGTAGGAGGAATGATTTGTACTCTCCTGGCAAGGAAAGCATGGATGGGGCCATGTGAAGATTCCGGTACACTTGAGGTCACGGGCAGGATGGGGAGTCTTGGGACTGCGGGGGAAGGTCTGGGCTTATGGGCAGTAGGGTCAGGACAGGGTGGCAGCGGATGGTGTGTTTCTGTTCTCCCGCACCCACGTGGTGTGTTGGACCCCACTGTGAAGAGTGGCCTGGTCCTGCCTGGTCCTTTCCTAGGACATAAGCGGACGGGACTCCAACCAGTGTTCCCACCCTCTATTCTTGCCACATGGGGGGCCATGGTGGTGACCACACAATGTATCTGTGGGTCGTCCTGCCGACCTGCCCTGGACCCCAATCAGGAGAAGGCGACACTCACTGGTGAAGCCCAGTTACCTGGGTAAGCCCTGGAGCGGACTGATCTGGGTCAAGTTCTGCCTCCCGCACTCTGTAGGTATGTGACCTTGAGCTCATAATGGATAGAGCAATCAATCCCATTCCCCAGTTCTGGCTTTGGTAACCAGTAACTCTGGGGAGTGGTTTCCAGGATTCCACGGTGCACAAAAGGGCAGGTGTCCGTTCTCTGGTCCCTCTACTGGCCCTGCCTGTTGGGGCGGAGGCACTCACCTGGGCGTACCTGCTGCCGGCAGTCAGCTCCACCATGAAGGCGCATATCCCGAGGCTGGAGCACAGCAAGCTGACCAGGTTCATCCCCGTGCTGACCTTCATCTGCCCAGGAGATCAGAGCATCGGGCACCACCTGGCCGGCAGGGGAGTGTCCTGGCCTCACGTGCCACGTAACACAGGCTTCCTTCAAGGGCTTTTGCTCTGGGGACAACTGTTGACCTGCCCTGGGGGGACTAGGAGTTGATTACTAGAGGTAAGAAAGACATCTCTGCTCTGACTGTGGAACCCTATGGGCTACAGATACCAAGAGCCGCTGCTGGCCCTAGAGGACCGCTCGGTGGCCATGGCCCACATATGGCCCCTCTTTCCTATGAATGTGATGGGGACCTATTTGGAAATACGGTCTCTGCCAATGTAATCAGGTTAAAATGAGGTCATACTTGATGAGGGTGAGTCCTTAATCCAGTACGACTGGTGTCCTTATGGGAAAGGCGGAGACACCAGGGAATGCCCCCTGATGAAGGAGGCAGAGGGGAAATGCTGTGTCACAAGCCAGGGGATGACAGGGAGTGCCAGCCCTCACCGGGAGCTCGGGAGGGGCAAGGAAGGATTCTCCCCCAGAGCCTCAGAGAGAACGTGAGCCTGCCACCACCTTGATTTGGGGTGTCTGGCCTCTGGATTTGGCAGGCTATGAATTTCTGTTGTGTTTCAAGCCCCCCAGTGTGTGCTACCCCATTCCGGCAGCCCTAGGAAATGAGCACACCATCCCAGTGCTCTAGACTCAAAATCATGGCTCTGGGGTTTCTCAGGGGACAAATCTCCTCCAATGTTCTGACCCAGCGGGCCCAGCGTGGTTAATGCCGGATGGGTCTGCCTTCCACCTGTCCCATCAGGGCCAACGTGGTGGCTGGCATGGAGGACTGGCATGTTTCCCCCAACAGGCATCAGTGGGTAATCAGGTGTTCACAGAAGGCAGGCAGCTTTGAGGGCCACCCTCCCCACCATCCTGTGGAAAGGCTCCCACGAGGATTCACCTGCCTAGGAGGTTTTCCAGGATGAGTCGTGCCCGGAGGTAGAGGCAGGGGCAGGGGCTGAGAAACTCACCCTGGGAATCGTGCAGTTTGCCGTGGTGATCAGGGTGGTCGTGCCTGTAATGAAGACCTGCAGAGAGGCAGGAGGACTCGTGGCCCCCGAGAACCTGGGGCGGCCCCCCTCCCAGCAAGACCCTTGTGCTGGAAAGTTCCCTGGGGAGTTTGCCATCTGTGAAGGACTTACCCTGAGGGTGGACATCTATGGCTCATCACAATGTGGCCAGTTAACAGGGAGGGACAGGGTTACGGCAACAGAGAAGGGCATGCGGTCACCCGCCGGGCTCTGCAGAGCTTGGTAGGACAGAATTCTAGAAGGTGACCACTAAAGATTCCTAGGTACCTCATCCACTACTTCTCAAGTGATCGGAGCATACAAGTAGCCTAGGCACTTGTTAAAACGCAGACTGATTCAGTTCGTCTGGGGTGGGGCCGAGACTCTGCATTTCTAACAGGCTCACAGGGGATGCTGACCTCTGGTCCGGACGCCACACTTTCGGGAAAGACTAGTCTCTTAATATGAAGGTGAAGAGACTAGGGCAGCGTCTTCCCTTGTCTCAGCGTAAGTCATGGGGCTGGGAAGTGATAGATCTGGGTCTAGAAAGCAGGTGTCTGACTTGAAGCCATGCATGGGGGGGGAGCGCTTTTTCACAGCAGGGTCTCTTTCTTGACTTGTGTGCCAGATGTGGGACCCCCACACCCCACCCCAGGAACCTTGCCTTTCTTCTTGCTTGGGCTAAACCTATTGGGGTAGGGGCCCTTTTCCACCGCTCCCTTCCTCCCCCACCCCACATGCAGTGAAGCATCTGCAGCCTCTGGCTGACCACACTGCAGCCCAGCATGGGTGTGTGAGGCGGGGTGAGTGAGAGCTTCCGCTGGAGCTCAGGACAGTTCCACATGCTGCGTCCTCACCCCCATTTCAGACTCAGACTCTTCCCCAAGGGCCCAGGGAGGGAGCAGAGTTCCCCGTAGCCCTCCCTGGCTCCACAGAAAGCCTGGCTCTGGCCGCCACCGGGCAGGGTCTCCGAGGTACTCACCAGCACTCCTCTGGCCAGCAAGTACCAGTAAGTGGTGGGAAACTCCACGAACTTTGGGGCAGCAACTAGGATGCCTCCACCGCTGATCTGAAGCAAGCCAATAAGGATCTGCAGCGCCTGTGGGGCATGGGAGGTGAGCTAAAGCCCTGGTGGTCCCTGGAAGGGCTCTTTTAAGGACCCAAGTGGCGGGGCTGAGCAAATCTTTGTCCAGATGTCACAGCTCAAAGGGATCTTAGACAAACCTCATCCACCTCCTGACTTGGCACTGGAGAGAATGAGTGCCTTGCCAAGATCACCCAGACAGTTAGGGGCAGAGCCAGGGCCCCCCCATCCCCAGCTGGGCACCACTGGTTTGCAGAACTCTTGAAGCCTTGGGTTAGGACCATCTTGGGCATCCAGCCTGGTCCTCTTTCGTGAGATATTATCAATTAATATGTGGGTTACCTCCCAGGTGCCAGGCTCCCAGTGTGCTAAGCACTCTATGCATCTAATCATGAAGCTGTCAGAAGCCCAGGAGGCTGGCACCCTCGTCACTGTGATGCAGACAGGAAGCGAGTCCCTAGCCTGAGGTCTCCAAGCTGGACTCTGAGCTTGTGTGTGCCCAAGCACAAGGTCTGTGCTCCTTGCTCGCTATGTATGACATCTGTGTAAGCATCCTGGTGGTTTCAACCTCGCCTTCCAGAATGCTGGGTTGACTCAGCCTAGGCTGATGGCCCCAAATTTGTGGTCATTTGTTCCAAGCTGTGACCGGCCCCCTCCTGGGCTTCTTTGACCCTGAGAGCAGCACTGTGACCTTGCCTTCCGACATGCTGCATCTCTGAGTACCACCCAAGAGGGGTAGCTTCTCCCAGGCTCCCTCTGCTTGCTCTATCCTTCACTGCCTGTTGCAACAAGGTAAGTGAGCCCCCACTGGTGACTGCATGATTTGGGATTCAGCCGTCGGGCTCAGCTGCTGCTCTGATATTCGTGCCCGACAGACACCCTCGGCTCACACTTGCTGACCACTGACCAAGACCCACTCAGGTGTGGTAGACAGGTGTGGGACACAGAAAAGGAAAGTCAAGGAGAACCAGAGGGAAGCTGACTTCTTACCCCAGAGTGGCCCGAGGAGGATGTCACCCTGCTCACTCTGGGTTCAAGCAGCCACCCTCCAGGACGTGGTAGCAGCCCCAGTCTTTCCTATTTTTCCGAGCTGGAGGCCATGCAGGGACAACCCTGCAGATCTGTCTTGTTTTCCTGCTCCTTTAACTTTCTCACCGGAATAGGCCTTTGGCCCTAAAAATCCTGCCCGCTACATAGCTGCTGGGATTGGTGGTGGCTGTTTTGGGTCTACCCTGGAGGGAGGGTCTGTGGGGACTGCGTGGTCCACTTACTCCCCAAGGTGGTTGGCTGTCCCTGGAAGAAGAGGTCCTCCCTGCTTAGGCGGGCAGTCTCCAGGGTCTGGGGCAGCAGGGAGGGCTCCTCTGGGCTCTGCCATGGCAGCCCTGGGGTCCCGGGGACAGGGGATATCACTCGCTGCTGCTCCTGGCTTGTCACCACTGACGAGCCGGCTTCTGACGGCAGCTGGGCTCAGGGCTGGGTTGCCTCCAGCTTGCCGGAGGGAGTTGGAGCTGGGGTCCTGGAGCCTGCCGGCTCAGACATCCTCGCCCCGGGCACCTGGGCACACACATAGGTCATCCGAGGATGAGGCAAAACATTCCCGAGCACATCCCCATTCCTGGGTCCCAGTTTCCCCAGCTGAAAAGCTTCATGGCCAGGAGAGGTCATTGGTAACACATGGGTGAATGTCATTTGTAGCAGTTGAAAGCAAAGGGCTACATGTCTGCAGAGAGCGATAGGTATGCATCTTAAACAGGGCTGAGTAGGAAATAAAAAGTCAGAAACAGAACGAGCCGTCACAGTGCCGTCTGTTTAATGAAATATCGCACTCGGAACAGTTTACAAACAAACACATTAAAACACACGGAAGTCACTGCCCGGGGCTGGGGGATGAGGGCGGGGACGCAGGGACAGGTGGGGGGTGTGCGGCCCGGGAGTGACCACCCACCCTGGGTTCACGCTTACCAGCAAGCAGTTACAGTTTGACAAGCCCAATCTCCATTTCGCTTTCGGGAGACAGAACTAGCTTGCCTGGATCACACGGTTAATAAAGACCAGAGCTGGCCTCCGAATCAGGCCAGCTGGCTACAGGCCCTGAGCTTTTCCTGCTTTAGGGCACCCCTCCCATCCCCTGCTACCCCTGGCCCTTACCTTCCTGCTCGGCCAGGCTAGTTAATAACACCACCAACTCCACAGTTCACACCTGTGTCTACAGCTCGTGAACCACTTATCCAGGTAGGTTCCCCTGCTTAATTACTAAGCATCCCCTGAGTTGTGTAGGGCTGGGAGTACCACATCCACTTTGCTCAGGTCAGACAGACGTAAATAGGGGGGTCTACGCTTGTACCCGTGCCTTCTAAGCCCCCACATCCTGTGTTCAGTCCACTGCCTCATGCTGCCTCCCTTAGCAAAAATGGGAGACATTATATAAAAAAAAAACAACAGAAACCCAGAACACCTCAAATTATGAGTGAGCTCAGGAACAGAGCTGGGAGGCCCCTGGAGTCTGAGAACTGCAGCTCTGAGCATTTACCTGACCGTGGGGCCCTCCATCAGCAGCCGGGGTGCCTCCTCACCTCCCCCCAGCCCACCATGGCCCCTTCTCTGCCCCAGCCTGCAGCCTCCCAGTGCCTGGCCCCGGCTCAAGCCACGTTGACAACCTGCTACCTTTTTCCTGCTCCCACGAGATGCTGCCCAGTCTTGATCGATCACAACAATCAGCTGGGTGCTTGCTAAAAATCACCGACACCGGGACCTCACTGCTGGCCTGGCCTCCCCAGTCAGCCTCTCCTGGGGAGGTGCCTGGGAATCCCAGCCTTGAGTAACGTCCTGCTCCCACAGGTGATCCCTCCACTCAGGCCAGTTTGCAGAATGCAGGCCCATCCATCCCTCCCTCCGGGCCTCCGGCCCCTGCTGCATTGCTGTGGACCAGTGAGGTCTCCTGGCCGTGAGCTTCTGCACTGATGTCTCAACTCCCACATCTGAGCCAGTCAGCTGCCCTCTCTGCTTCCTCACCTCGGAAATGGAGGGCAATATCTGTCCCAGAGGATCCGGTAAGGTGAACTGTCATGCTAAGTGCAAAGCGCCTAGCAGTTTCCAGCTGCATGGGTGTTAGCTTCTTCTTCCTGCCAGATGCATACTTTTAAGCCTTTGTGAGGCTTGAAAGTGTCGTCAGCCCTTGGGTCCCATAGACCTGCCTCAGAGGGCCTCCCAGATGCCCATCTGCCTTCCGTGGAAATGGCTGCATCCCCCATAAAAGCCTGTGAGTTTCCTTTTATAAATGGGTCTCTGCCGATCGCCTGCCAGCCTCATGTCTGCTCAAGGCCATGTCAGGACCTCGGCAGGTGATGGTCAGGCCGGCATCCCCACCCTCCGCCTGCTGGAGGCGTCCAGAGCCCCAAGTTCATGGTCTCACCAAGCGCATTGCAAACACCACCATTGCCCCTCAAAGGTCAACCCCTGTTCCATTTCCTTCACTTGCTGCCACCCTCACTCTTCCTGGGTCTTTTTTTGGGGGAGAGGGGTGGGGTTATTTTCCTAGACTTTCTTCACCACCTCTGTGCGCCATGACCATGGAGGAACTGAGGGTGCTACCAGAGTGGGGAGGTGTTGGAGCCGGCTGAAGGGAACACACCACGAGTTCAATGGGAGTTGGCGGGTGACAGTAGAAGGAGCACTGTTGGGAGTAGGGGAGACCTGGCTTCTTCTTCGACTAAAGGTACTGACTTCCTGTGTGACTTTGGCAAGACTCTTCCCCTCGTGGGCCTCAGTTTCCTCATCTGGAAAATGGAGATGTTGGACCAGATAATGAGGCCCAAGGCCACTTCCAATTCTAACTGACATTCTTAGTCTTAAGTATACATTCCTAGTGTAATTGTTATTGACACAGGAGAAAATGTCCATTGTCCGGGTGTGTGTGACTTCCGTGTCGAACGTTTCCTTTTTTTTTTTTTAAGATTTATTTATTTATTTTAGAGAGAGCATGCGAGCCAGGGGAGGGGCAGAGGGAGAGGGAGAGAGAAGCAGACTCCCCGCTGAGTGCAGAGTCGACGCAGGGCCCGATCTCATGACCCCGAGATCATGACCTGAGCCGAAATCAAGGGTCAGCTGCTCAACCGACTACACCACCCAGATGCTCCATGTCTGAGGTCCTGCCTGGACTCTGCCAATATTTCCACAGAATCTAAGTGCCATACGCTGAATGTATGTGTCTCCCCAAAATTCACATGTTGAAACCTGACCCCCCATGTGATGGTATTTGGAAGTGGGGCCTTTGGGAGGTGCTCTGTTCTCACAAATGGGATTAATGCCCTTATGAAAGAGGCCCCAGCAAGCTCCCTCACTCCTTCTGTCATGTGAGGACAAAGCAAGAAGACAGTCTATGAACCAGAAAGAGGGCTCTTACCAGACATTGAACTGGCCAGCCCCTTGATCTTGGACTTCCAGCCTCCAGAACGGGGAGAAATACATATTTGTAGGTTAAGCCACTCAATCTACGGTATTTCTGTTGTAGCAGCCCAACTAAGATATAAGCTTTCAGCAGGACTGGGGCTCAACTAAGTTAACCAGTGAGTGTTCTAAAAGCCGCACTGGGATTCCAATAAATATGCTCCCTTGTGACCAGGAATGTAGCCCCTCTGATGCTCGGCTTCCTCATCTGTGTGCAGGGAGGATATCCTCCTGCCTGGGCCCCGTGGGTGCTGAATCAGATCCTGCCGGCTCTGCTCTGCCCATCCAAGTTGGGGAGGGGGTCCGAGCCAAACCCCAGCCACACAGCTGTTCCCTCCATCAGGCTTCCCCAGACACCAGCCGAGAGGAGGACAAAGTTAGCAGATGTCGCTTTAATTCCAACATATTTATCAAGTGCCAGAGATACAAAGTTGGAAAAATCCCAATAGGTCCCAGTCTAGCAGAGTTAAGGAACAGCAACTGCCCAGATTCAGTTTAAAAACGAAGAGATTGGGCAATCTTAGAAAATCATTGACCCCCAAAGGTGATTAATAAATAGGGTAGAGGACCCAGGAGGATCTCAGGGCAGGAGACGGTACCCTGTGAGTGCCACGTGTCCGTTATGAGGAAAGGGCCAAGATGGAGTGTTTCAGGAACTCAAGGGATGCTGACAAAGGTTCACAGAGAATAGGCGTTTGCTGGGATTTCCTTCCTGTGCTATCTCCGGAAGACACACGGAGAGATAAGCCCCAGTGTCTGGTCCCCAGGAGCTTGTTGGGGGATCAATAATGAGTTCAAGTCCAATAATGAAGTTCAAGTCAGCTCTGCCGCTAACATGCTGTGGGTTAATCCCTTCCCTGGGTCTCAGTTTCCCGTTTGTAAAATAACGGGTTTGGGCTGGAATGATTAGCATTGTCAGAGTTCTGTGTGATGCTGTCAGCCCCGTGCCCATTTCTGGGGCGCCAAGGAGCTCCCTGGCTCATGCTACCACATAGAGAAGAATAACGATCTTACCGCATGTGCAACTGGAGATGCCCAGGGAGCAGGGAGGCTGGCCAGGTCGCTGCAGTGCTCCCAGGGGATGGGTGCCGAGGAAGGGGAGCAGGGAGTTCCCAGGGGAGCCAAGACACCAGTTTGGAAATTCAGCAACTCTGCCAACAAGGCTCTGCCACCCTCCGGGGCTTCTAATCGGTACCCAGACCGCAGCCGAGATTTGGTGAGAGCGGTGTCCCACTCTTGTGGCCTGGGTTCTTATACAGACAGTGACAGATACCCCACTCGAAGGAGCTTGCAGTCCAGCGGGCAAGATGCCCACAGACCAAGGGGCAAGCATCTGTGGGCCTGGATGTAGCTCCCTGATTCACGGGCCTTACCTGACTAACAAGGTCTTAACCTAATTGTTTGCAAAGTAAGTGACTTTAGGAGGGAAACCTTCTCGTTTCGTCTTGACTTACACTTTCTTTCTTCATTTATGCCACTTATTTGGCTCCTGAAGGGCTGTGAGTTTGAGACCCTTAAAAATGGAGGGCCACCATGCGAGCCAGTGTGCAGTGGGGGACGAGGAGTATGTGTGGGTTGGGTGGGGGCAGGCTCCGTTGAGGAGTACGTGGGCCTGGGAGCTTTCCAGGCAGAAGAACCAGACAGCGCAGTGGAGACACAGGGCATTTTGGAGGGATACCAGATGTGGTCGGAGCGAGACAGTTTTGGAAAGGAGAGGAGGCTGGTGCGATTCTAACAGCCATGGCCGCAGAGACCTCCCCCAGGCTTTCCCCCTCTCCTCCAGAAAGCAGCCACTCCTCTGGGGCTGGTCAGCTGTCCTCTGGAATCACAGGTGACAGGGGCCCAGATCAATGTGGCTGCTGGGGAGCCCTCTGTTCCCTTCCTCCTCTGAGCCCCCTCAGCCATGTCCCCCTAGATGAGACAGAGGGTCTGGCCCTGGAACTGCTCTGAAGCAGTCTTTCCAGGATTTGGAATGGAAGCGAAAACATGGTACAGAAAGCAAGCAGCAGAGGCCACTGGACGCAGAGCGGGGACGGGCCTGACCACAGGGAGGGCAGCAGGCCGGGGCTGGACGGCGTCGCTCTGCCCCATGCCCGCCAGACGGGGGCCTGGTGCAGCCCGCTCCCACTTGTGGGCCTCAGCCTCTCCTCTGCGGCACTGGAACGATGGGGATACTGGACGCAGGGCTCGCAGTCCTGACCCCGCACCTTGCTGTCTGAAGGCCACGGGCAGGGGCCAGGGCTTCCCCACGGCCAACACAGAGAGGGAGAGGTGGACAGGACCGCTTCTCATGCCAGGGGGACGGGGCAGGGTGACCTGCCAGAGAGACGGACTGTGCCTTTCTCCTCCATCCTCCAGACTGCAAACTCATTCCTTCCTCCTCTTGGAAAGGACAGACACGTCTTTGGACAGGTCCAGAGAGAGGTCCAGGCTCTTCTCTCTGACGGAGTGAAGAGAGAACAGGGGCAGCAATAGCAACTTGGAGTTTCAAGCGCTGCCCTGAACATGCTTCCACGCAGATCTCTGGGGGCAGGTTTGACCCATCAGATGGAGCCGTCTGAAGGGGGCTGGAGGAGGGAGGGAGGGGTGGGTGCCCGGCTAGGAAATTCCAGTGGCTCTTCCTAGGGGAGATGGTAGGTCTGGGGACAAGGGAGGTGGTGTGAGGGTTCAGGGACGGTGGCCACCCAGGGACAGATCCCCAGCACCCCAGCCTGCAGGGCAGTGGGGGAGAGGCTTGCAGGGCAAGCGCACGCCACACCGAGGGCGTGAGGGGCATCTCGGGGGTCGGCAGCATATCGGTGGACACTTGGGCAGGAGCCACTATTCCAAGGATGAATCCCTGAACTTTCTACGTGACCCAGTGAAGCTGAGCCGAAACCCAGTCCTGACTGATACCCTCTTTCACTATCAGCCAGATTTAACTCAAGACAGGTAAAAAAAAAAAAAAAAAAAAATACAATGTTTTACTAGCTGCAGGTTCACAACCTTCTGGGGAGCTTTCCCATGTGCAAGGAGCAGGGGGAGACCCAAGAAAGAGGCAGCCCACTCCAGGTTGGTGGGTGATAATTTTAACACCAGCAAAGAGAACTTACAGACGAGGCTTGCCTTGGGCAGCACACACACCCTCCAAGTCTTAAAAGTTTATCAGGAGGCCCTAACTGGACTCGGTCACGTACACTGTGCAGGTGTTCTCAACATCACATCGCATCTCAAGGCTGTGGCCTTGGAACAGCTTCTGGGGGCAGGAAGGTCAAATGGAACCCACGTTCCAAGGACAGGGGCGGGGTGAGGAGCCTCCTCGTGCCGGGGTCCAGCTCCTGGGTCACTGGCGGTCACGTCTGTTTTGATCACGTTCCCTAACGCTTGCCCACGATGCCCCTTGAAGTCCACGGGGGAGGGTCACGTGGGTCAGGGCAGGAACTTTCCCTGAAATCATTCCGAGGAAGTTACTGTATTTGAGTAGGTGCCTGTCAACACGGCTTGGGATGGAGAGGGGCGGCGATGGGGCGAGCACCCCCACGGGCACCCCCCCCGCCACATACACACACAAGACACTCAGACACACTCTTCCTGGGCCTTTTTCGCCCTCCTGCTGTTGCGGTCTTCAGCCCACAGCTGCTCTTGCGCCTGCAGGTGCCCCACCCTCCTCCGCGCACCCAGCGGCCCCCCTGTATGGCTCTTCTTCTCTCAGCTCTCTGCACTGTGTATGTCACCTTCCCGCGTCCCCACGTAGCTGCACGCTCCGACCTGTCCAGGTGGACTGGCCCCGGCTTTGCTGGCCAGTGGGGCCCCGCAGAGTGTCTGAGGTCTCACCCCCCTCAGGGCCACACGCAGCCCGACTCTGCTCTGCCTCAAGCCTGCTGCGCCACCTTGGGCAGGTCACTTAGCCTCTCTGAGCAGGGCGGGACACTGACTGTGGGGAAGGTCCTGACCCGCCCTTGCACGACTGAACAGGCAAGAAGCTCCCAGTTACGAAGCCTCGAAGCCTTGAGTGCCAGGCACAGGGGCTTCCACCTGAGCAGATGAGCCAGAGGCGTAATGGCTGGCTCCCACTGAGGCAGGGAATTCTGCAGACTTTGCATACGATGGTCTCAGAAAGATCTTCCCAGAACATAAATCAATGGCTCCCTATGCACACTCTGGAAGCCTAGGCTTCATTCTAGCACGGTTTCCCAACCTTGGCAATAGTGGCCTCCGTGAGCAGATGCCCTGGAGTGAGCCTCCATGGGATGGAACATGCTGCCCCCTCAGTTGGCCTGTCTTGTATTTTTGAACTTTTTGACCCCGTGACTAAGACTGTCTTAGTCTGCTCAGGCCGGGTGGCTCCCACAGCAAATATTTATCTCTCACGGCTCCGGAGGCTGGCAGTCCGAGGGCAGGGTGCCGGCGTGGTCGGGTTCTGGGGAGGGCCCCCTTCCTGGCCTGCTAGCGTCTGCTTCTCATCGAATCTTCACGTGGCCGGGAGCAAGCTCTCCCCTGCCTCTTCCAAGGACACCCGTCCCAGTCGCGAAGACCCCACTACCCTTGGGGCCTCATTTCCTTCCAAAGACCCCACCTCCTAACACCCCCACACTGAGGATCAGGGTTTCAACATAGGAATCTGGGGGTGCGTGGTGGGGTGGGGAGCATGGACATTCAGTCCGTAGCAATGATTTTTATCTTACCTGCTGACTGTGGATGCTGACTCCTGTGTGTGTGTGTTGGGGAGGGTTTCCTATATTTGGAAATTCCATTAGTAATTTCATAACTGCTTCCTGTTTCCCTTGTCACATGCCTTCACCCGGGCTGTTCCTGCCACCAGGAGCACCCTTCCTCCCTCTGAGGCCCAGCGCAGACAGACAGACAGCCTGTCCTCCTGCAGCTCCCTAACTGCCCCGCCCCCCTGTTCCCAGGACACCCACCCTGCCGGTCCTGAGGTCACTGTGTGGTCCTGTGTTTACTTTCACTGCCCAGAGCCACCC
The DNA here is from genome assembly GCF_054177405.1 of Leptonychotes weddellii. Classification (NCBI taxonomy): domain Eukaryota; kingdom Metazoa; phylum Chordata; class Mammalia; order Carnivora; family Phocidae; genus Leptonychotes; species Leptonychotes weddellii. Next base: position 9,336,015 of record NC_138379.1, read on the forward strand.
CGCAGGAGGGCCTTTCCACCTCTGTTTCAAGTTCCCAGTTATTCAGACACCAATCTAGATGTTGCTGGGAGGTGTTTTGCTGATGTGATTGCAATGTAATCGAGGGACTGTAAGTAAGGGAGATATTCCTGGACGGTCCGGATGGGCCCGATTCAGTCAGTGCAAGGCTTAAAGCACAGAAGTGAAGCTTCCCTCACGGGGAAGAAGCTCCAGCCGTGGAGGGCAGCTGCGGACGGCGCCTGGGAGCCCCAGCACGGCCTACCCACTGTGTGCCTGCCGGCCCAGCCCCCCAAACGCGGGAGCCAGTTCCTTGCAGTCAGTCTCCCGTGTGTCTCCCGCTGGTTCTGACTCTCTGGCTGAGAGCTGACAGGAACAAGTCCAGCTCCGGCAGGGGCCTGGCACACAGTAGGTCATTTGCTACAGAATGCATGCGACGCAGCAGGTGTGCTGGGAAGGCAGTGGGGAGGCAGGGAGGAAGTGGTGGCTACAGGAGGGAGCGGGGGAGAGCTGAGCAGGTGGCTAAAGGCTGTGGCCTGGGGAGAGCTCTGGTCAGCTGACCCTAGCCCTTCCCCGGGTCAGCGCTGGGCAACCTTCAGGCCTCCACTAAGACCACCTCCAGAGGAGAGGACTGACTCCTTCTCTGCCTCCCCCCGTATTCCCGATCAGGTCCCCATCAGTCCTCACAGCACTTCCACCAGTTACACATTTATTGGTGGGACCCCACTGGAGCCCAGCATCAGAGAGGTTGGGGGCTGTGTTCTGGCTGCTCGTGGTGGTCTGCCTTCAGACACAGCACAGTGTGGATCCATCTTCACCTGCAAAGGAAGGAGGGAGGGAAGGATGAGCACAATGCTCTCGTGCCTTCATGAGCTGCCTTGAGCACAGGGAGTCCCTGGGGGGGTGTGGGAGGGAGGAAGGGAGTGGCTTTGAGGTTTCTCTTGATGCTCCCTGGGTAGGGATGGGGTTAGAGTTTGCAGGATTGTCCCGTAGCGCGGAGGACACTGTAGGTCGGGGGAATTTGCAGGGGGCGGGGGCGCTCAGTTGGGTGCAGACAGCTGCTGGCTTCATCCCCCAGGCTCCCAGGGAAGGAAGGGGAGCATGTCATGGGCAGTGGGCAATGGCGCCAGACCTGGGCTCCAGCCTCACCTCGGTCTAAGCCCTGCTGGATAACCTTTCATACACCTGGGCCTCAGTTTCTCCATCTGTCACATGAGGGCTTAGTGAGATCATCCATAATGATTCTTCTGGTACGAAAGTTCTATGAGACCCGGAGGTAGAATCCCAGGTTCCAGGGCCCAAGTGAACTTTCAGCTCAACCACAGAGGGCAGACCTGCTTCTTTCTTGTCAGCGGGGTGGGGTGAGCGGGTCCACTTGTCTGTCTTCCCAGACTTCAATCGTACAAGCTCTACCTTCACAATTTGTATATATTTATCTGTGTTTTATGCCATTATTTATTTAATGGGTTTCTTTAAATGGACCTTCTTTTTAAAAAATTTCCTTTTTTTCAATTCAGTGATTTTTAGCATATGCACAGAGTTGTGCAATGATCACTATGATCTTGGAGCATTTTAATCTCCGCTTGCAAAAAAGCCCAGGCCCATCATTCCTTTGTTTTAACTCACACACGTGTCTTCTAAGCGTGCACTGTGTCATGACTGTAATTGGGAGGCCAGTGTCACTTGCTGTAAGTAGAAGACAGCCGACCCAGGACAAGGAACAGCATGGTCAAGTTCTGGCCTGATGCCATGCCCGCTGAACGAGGTCCGCTATGTCTCGGTGGAGAGACATCAGCTCGCGTTAGAAAGGTGTTAAACATACGACAGTCCCAAATGGAGACTTTCTTCCTAAAGAAATCCAAGAGATTGATGGAGATTGAAGAGGAGTTACCTCCCCCCGCCCCCACATGCACTGATATAATTTATTGCCATGTTCTCACATCCTACACTGCTTCCTCCCCACATCTACGCTTCCGGGAGCATGGAGTCGATACTTTCACAACCGCAGTCTTCTCTGACCCTCACAACCACTCTGTGAGGGAGGAATGACCATTCCCGTTCTACAGATGGGAAATGGAGGCTCGTTTCCACAATGAGTCAGAGGTACAGGGCGTTCTTAGTCCAATGATCTTCCCATCCCCTGTGCATCTCTCTCCGCAACCCCCCCCACTCCCCCCCACCGACCAGAACCCCTGGCTCTGGGTGTGCTCATTTCTCTGGAGCCCACTGCTCACAAGGCTGGACCCTCCCCAGGCTTGGCGGTAGTCGGTGGTGTCTTCACTGGGGACGGAAAGGCCTCACTATCTATGGGGACCCAGGGGACTGAGCACTCTGGTTTATTTGCCCCAAGGCCACCCACGCAACCCTACTAAGCAGCAGCATCTTGAGGCCAGCTGTGGGCCGTGACCCCTTCCTCCAGTTGCCTCATTGTCGCAGAAACCCAGCGTGCTGGAGCTCACTGGGACCCCAAGGGTCATGGAGGCCAGTGTCCCCCAGCCCCTAAGCTCATGAATCCCTTTACGGGCTTGGTGACCGTATGACTCCGGCAAGGTTTCCAGTTACTCTTCATTTGTGCATCAAGTTAGTATTTACTATATTTGAGATTTATATACTACACCTTCAGCGATTACAGAAAGACTAATTTCAACATTTTCCTATTTAATAAGTGATGTGAACTGTTCTTTTTTTTTTTTTTAAGATTTTATTTATTTATTCGACAGAGAGAGAGATAACGAGAGCAGGAACACCAGCAGGGGGAGTGGAAGAGAGAGAAGCAGGCTTCCTGCTGAGCAAGGAGCCCAATGCGGGGCTCGACCCCAGGACCCTGGGATCATGACCTGAACCAAAGGCAGATGCTTAACGACTGAGCCACCCAGGTGCCCCTGTTTTCTTTTCTTTTTTAAAAGATCTTATTGTTTATTTGAGAGAGAGAGCGAGCGAGCAGGGGGAGGAGCAGAGGGAGAAGGACAAGCGGACTCTGAGCTGAGCACGGAGCCCGATGCGGGGCTCAATCCCACGACCCTGAGATCATGACCTGAGCCAAAATCGAGAATTGGACGCTTAACCGACTGAGCCACCCAGGCACCCGTTTTGTTTTTGTTTTTGTTTTTTTTTTTTAAAAAACAACAACTGTAGGAAAAGGCCGGTATAAAGACTGACAGAAGTGGTGGTGAGCCGTGACAGTGACCCCCATGCCCGGGATTACTAACTGAGGGACAAGCGGGCCCTGGGGTCTGAGACGTGACGCAGTGAGAAGGCTCGAGCATGACTGCCGGGGAGTTCTCCCCAGCCTTCACCCTGTGTCGAACAAAGCCTCAGGGTCACTGCCAGGTGAGAGGAAAGAGGAAGATGGGGGGCAAGTGAAGGGCAGTGGGAGGAAACAAGCAGACATTTCACAGAAAACTGTTCTTTTCATGAGGAAGAGGTGGGAGCATTGTTCTAGATTAAAAGAAAACAAAGAGATGTGACAATCAAATAAAATGCATGAAACTTGATTGGATCCAGATTAAACCTAAAGTACAGTAAAGGACATTTTTGGTCCCATGGGAAAAATTTGAATATGGACAGCATATTAGAATTATGGAATTATTTTTAATTTTCTTAGTGCGATAACACTTTTGTGATTATGTAGAATGACCATATTCTTGGAAAAAAATGCAGGTGGAAGAATATGGGGATGAAGGGTCATGGTATCTGTAACTTACTTTCAAATGGTTCTACAAAAAAAGCGAATATACGGATGTACGTGTGTGTATGTGCGTGCACACGAGGGGTACGGATGGAGAAAGAGGAAGCAAGTGTACAAACCTGACACTTATTTAATCACTGTACTATCCTTTTCATTGTTTGATTGATTATCCAAGCACATCACCATCCTCATACAGTGTCCTATTTTACAGATGAGGAAACAGACCCAGTGAGGCATGGGGCTGAGTCAAGGTCACCGAGTAAGTGATGACCAAGCTGGAATTTGCACCCGGGTCTCTAGACAGCCAAGCTGAAGTTCTTTTCTTCATGTCCCTTGTCCTAAACATTGGTCCTAACCATTGGTCCCAAACATTTGCATGGCTCCCTGAGGCTCCCCCCGAACCCAGCGGCTTCTACTTTGCAGCCTGCAGAACCAGCAGACCAGAAGTGGAGAAAAGAGGCTATGGACAAGCCAGTGACTGAAACCAGAGGTGACAGCCAGGACTGGCAACAAGGGAGGTGACAATAGGGGATTTCAGACAACCTTGAACCCTGGGAATATTCAGAGTGCCCTTGATCGGGAGGGCATCTCTACACATAGGGTTTGTCGAAGGCTGCTAGTCCGTACAACCATGAACCTGGGCTACCACGCAGCAAACAGCCTGTCTGGGAGGACGGGGTGCCCATGAGCTCTGAGGGCTGACTCTGCCATGAGCACCGTGTGGTCCCCTCGGATGGACTAGTCTCATCTGAGCGGTGAGTGCACAGCTCCGGCAGAGCAGGGCCCATCCTATAACCATTTCGGGTGCTGTCAGGAGGCAGCATTTCAGTTTGGAGTGAGAATGCTCAGGTCCAAATCCTGGTTCCTTACCAGCTGTGTGCCTTGGGGCAGCTTGCTTAACTTCTCTGAGCCTGCGTGAAAGGGGGATAGTAAATGAACCTACATCACAGACGGATGGGGCCAGCCTTGGCCCAGAGTCAGTAGCCCAATAAAGATTCACAGAGTGAGTGGGAAGAGAGTCCGGGCAGAGGAAGGGCAAGGGGATGGCTCAGCGGCAGGGGTGTGCTTGCAGCATCTGTAGAACCTCAAGGAAGCCAGGGTGTCTGGAGCAGATGACTGAGAGATGGAGAAGCTGTAGCTGACATCACAGCAGTGGGTGGCAAGTTAGTTTTGTTTTCACCGTGTTTACATTATTTTTGTGTTTAGCTTCCTTTTACAGAGAGTTATTGGCTTCCCGTTTATTGCAGATACAAAGTACCCCTCCCAAATGATACATCGTGAAAAAAAAAACCCATTTATGGAAACACAGGAGGAATGAAGCCCAGTCCACAAATAACGGAAACCCCAGACTGTCCTGGGACCACTACGTTCGGGAACGGAGAAAGGCGGCTCTCCCTCACTTGACTTACTCGGCGAGAGCTGGTGTGGACCCCGAGCCTGCAGGTTCACAATGGAAATCCTGAACTTGACTCCTATCTCAGAGCTTTCCAGTGGGGGTGGGGGGGGGGGCGATGGCCTCATCCACCCACTCCCTCATGGTACAGATGGAGACACTGAGGCCCAGGAAGGCCGGGAGATGCATTCACAGTTTGCTGGGAAGAACTGGTCCCAGTTTCCATCTGACTCAACACCCCTGCCATCCCCCGACCCGAATCCAGGGATTTGGACACAGACTGCACCCTGACTCACCCCACAGCCCCACAGGGACACGCTCCCCATGTGTCCCAACAGTACTGGAGAAAGCAGACCTGGAGGGAAGAGGGCGTGGAGTGGGGGCCACGGTCTGCTCCTGCGTGGGTAGGACTGGCCGTGCTCTGGCCCAGCTGACGCAGCTCCGGCCAGCCACTCAGGTGCTGGAGTGTCATGGAGGGGCTGGGGGCCCAGAGGGGTCCGTCCTGTGCCTGAGGGGATGGGGACCGTCCCCACCTTGGCCACCAGCTCAGGGCAGACCGTTCTAGCAATGGCACCATTTGCCCCTTTATTGCAGCCGCCCTCTCGGAACTGGTCCATGTCTGTGCGGGAAGAAGGGACCGGGGGGTGAACTCCGATGGTTTGGGGAGCCCAGGGCCTCCGTACCTCTGCTTTTGCTCGTCCTATATGCCACCTAAAGTCACATCCTCATAGGATGGTGGAGGACTCATCGGCCGCCGCCTGAGCTCCACCGGTGTGTCAGGAACAAGGGACAAGTCGTCTTTCTGCAAAAAAGGAGCCACCGTCCCTCTGCTCACATTCATGCGGTGAGTGGCCATTTACAAAGCACTGCTCACTGGCTCCCTTGTGGACGTGTCAAGGTTCCCATGGCGATGGGGACCCCGAGGCTCGGGGAGGGGCTTTCAGAAGGCCGCTCTCGGCCTCTCTCTCCCTCCCTGTCCCTGAGGAGGGAGTGGGGAGAGGCCCGCTGGGAGACAGCGGACTGACCCTCATTCTGGGCCTGCTACCAGTGTGCAGGGGACCTTGGGCAGGTCACTCCCCCCGTCGGCTTCCCTGTCGGGGCTGGGCCAGGGGCACACTCTAGGGGTGCGCTCCCAGTGTCCCCAGGGACTGCTGTCCTGTCCTCATCCCTGGTTTGTGACGAGGCTGCGGCAAAGCCCGTCCCTGGCCCTGTTTTCTCAGACAGAGGGGGACACAGAGGCCTTTGGGGGAGGCGTGGCTTGGCCCCTCCCTGCTCATGTGACTGCGGGGTGTCACGTCACCCTGCTGAGCCTCATTTTTCCTCCAAAAATGGGAAAGCAGAACCTGCCTCCCTGCATCCCAGAGTGGCTGGGAGGTGCCAGGCGGTCTGAACCAGGGCGGTATGGCCTCTGGGGACGTCTGTGTCCTCGTCCCCCACCCAGCATATGTCAGGCCACAGGGCAAAGGCTGCTAATCAGGTGAAGGTTGAGATGGGCGATTTTCTTGGATTCTCTGGGTGGGCCCACGGACCCTCCCGTACAGCCTCTGGTGGGAGAGCAGTCCTGCCGGCAAGGCTCGACGATGGTAGCTGCGCAAGACCCACTCACACTGCCGGCGTCCAGAACCCTGAGACCCCACGGCTGTGTCTTTTTAAGCTGTCAGATTGGCGATAATTTGTTGCCAGGGCAACGGGACGCCCGCAGCATTCAGCGCAGCAGATGCCAGTAAGTGGGAGCCGGTCTCGTTAATTCCTGCAGCAGGTAGGGGGCCTCGGTCTCCCCATCCTGAGCTGCGGGGCTGGCCTCAGGGACTCAAGGCCTCTCCCAGCTCTCTGACGTCTTCCCGAGATTTCCTGCCAGACAGCCGGGCCCTGACTAGGACGACCAGCTCGGGACCACCACTCCTATTTGTGCCGTGTAATCGCTGTGGACGGACGGCACCCACTTGAAAACAAAAGGAGAGTCGAACTCGCAGGATCACGGGTAATTTGGAGCCCGTGTTTTCATCTGTTCTCAAGTTCAGATTCTAATAGGAACTTTCCTCCTTTACAGAAGCGAGCCTCGAAAATCGCGTCTGGTCAGGGTCACTGGTGTGGGGAGAGGCCAGTCTATTCCAAAACACATCTGGCCCCAGCCTGCCGTTCTGCCAACCCCACGGGCGGACCGGCCTGGCTGTGGGTTAGACACACCTCGGACCGAGTCCTGGATTTCCTTACGGGCTGACTGGCCTTGGGAAGGGACAGGACCTCTCTAAGCCTCAGTTTACTTATCTGTAGGATGGGGAAGTAGGTACCCACCTTGAAGGGCTATTGAGAAAATTAAGCTAAATCAAGATATGGGGGGGTGGTTGTTGGTTTTTTTTTTTTTTCAAGTTATATTTTTCTAAAGTGCTTCAATAGCAGGAGTGCCCCATAAGCCTGAAATGCTCAGTCCCATATGACCCCCCTTGCTTGCTCCCTCCACAGCCAAACCCCACAAAAGCCATAGCTCTCCTGGCCTTCCCTGTCCCATCCCCAAGCCATTGTCTATGACCTTGCCTCTGCTGGAGGTCCCTTCTCCCATCCTGCCTGCAAGTACGAATCCTGCCTGGGGCATCCACCCATCTCCCTGGGAGAGCTCCCGGGGCCTCAGGGCCGGAGAGCAGGGGCTGTTCTGAGCTCCTGGGGCGTTTTCTCTTGGGTGGTCCTGCAATTTCCACCTTGAATCAGCCTTCCCGCCCCTGGCCCTTGTCACCCCTACTGGACCCGCTCTGTGTGTGGCTCCGCTGAGTAAATGCTCAGCCACACGACAAAAGAGTGAGGGACTCGCTCCTCACCTGCCCCTGCCTGCCGCCTCCCCTTCCCGAGCCTCGTGTCCCCACCCACCTCTCATCGCAGGAGGCCTCACCTCTGCGGACGAGCAGTCATCCAGGCACACTGTGACCATCGTGGAGCTCAGCAGGAAGAACTCCAGGACCGTGAAGCAGAGCAGGGCCAGCTCCAGCCTCTGGATGTGGATCTGGAGCGTGTGGGGGAGAGGGAGACAGGGCGAGGCCTCGCTGGGTATCTACACCCAGGGGGCAGTGGGGGCTTCAGCTGCTGGTGTGCCCTGTGGAGGGCAGGGTGGGACTCTGTGGGGCTGGGACTGGGCCCTTCTCGGTCGCTGCTCTACACCCCCCCGCCTGGCACCCCTGGGTCCTCAGTGAGTATGTGCCTAACGTTGGAGGGCTGGAGAATCTCGTGGGTCTCTGGTGGAACTGCAGGTGGCCTTAAGTGTCGTCTCAGCCAGCCCCACTTAGATAGGGACACTGAGGCTCAGAGAAGGAGCATCTTTTATAGCTGGGGAGGAGCTGGGCTTAGGGCCACCATGCGGTGGGGACATCTCACACAGCATGGGCACTTGTAAGGGAGCATGTGTGCGTGCGTGCATGTGCGTGTGTGTGAGTAGGCCTGCCTGTGTGCCCACACGTGTGTGTGCATGGTGGAGGCCGATAAGGAAGAGCCAACCACCATGGTCAGGAACCTGGCCCAGAGGCCTGCGGCCACCACGCAGAGTGTCCGGCCCGCCCCAGGGGCGCTGGGTTGTGCTGAAAAGGCACTGGGCTCGGAGTTGTAGGCCCAGCTTTGAGTCTTCACTGCCCCCTTGACTTGCTGTGTGGCCTTGGTCTACTAATGTAGCCTCTCTGGACCTCAGTGTTCACTCCTTTAAAATGGGGGTAACAAAGTAGACTCGGCCCAATCTGCAAGGCTGCTGTGAGGCTCACCCATAATGGGGTCACTGGGGCTACGATATTTAAAGAGCCTTGACCAGGGAGTTGGCAGTTCTAGATCGTGGTCCTGAATTTGCTGCCGACTTGCTGCTCAGCCTCAAACAGGCCCTTCTTCCTCTCTGGTCCTCAGTTTCCCTATCTATAAAAGTGGGACTGGACCCAATGACTCGAGGCCTCAGCCAGCTCCCTAACGCTGACCAGTGCCTCAGGAGGGACAGGGTGGGAACAGATTGCCCGGGGTTCCCAGCCCCTGTGCCTGGGCTCCAAAGAAACCTCCTCTTGGCCAAGCCCAGGGCCACACCTTCCTGGGAGTGAGAGGACCCTCGGGGCCAGGGTACTCACTGTGCTGTTGGGGTACGGTGTCCAGATCGGGAACTCAAAGGGACTCTCCAGAAAGAGATCTTTGGCAACGACAAAGAGGCCAGCTAGCACGCAGAAGAAGCTGACGGCATGTGCTATCAGGCAAAGCGTCTTCTACAAGCAAAAGTAACAGTCACGATCGTTGTCCAAAAGTTAGAGACCCACACCTGGGTCCTGTGTCTAGGCCTGCCAGGTGCTTGCTCTGTGACCTCAGGAAAGACTCTGCCTGTCTCTGGGCCTGAGGCTCCTCATTCGAGCATGACTTCCTGAGCTAGCTGAGCACCGGGTTGGGGGGTGGCAAGCAGCTTTCACCTTCTATGGGACAGGACTGGGGGGACCCAAGGGCTGCCTCCCGATCCACAGACTGTACTAAAGAAGGATGCTCCCACCACTGTCTCTCTCTCAAAGCCGGTCTAAATCATCCTGGCATCAAATATGTTGCCTGGTCAGGGACTGGACCCCCAAATGGCCCCTCACCCATCCCCTTCCCTACAGGAAAGAGCAGGAGGAGTCCTGAAGGTGCCCCATCCTCACACACTCTGCCTCCTTCCCCACCCACCACGGCCTCCATTCATCACCATCTTGGGTTAAGCATTATTCCAAGAGCCTCTTACCAAGAGCAAACCCGTATAAATGGGGAAAGAGTCTGAACATATGGAACCTCCAACTTATTTTACCAGAGCAGACCTCTCTGCAGTAGGGCCTCCCTATGCTTGGGTGTTGGAAGGGAGAAACTTCTGGTTCTGAAAGGGGCCCAGTCCAGGAGGAATGGGCAGGTCTTTGCCATGCATCTCCTGCCTCTGCTGGGCAAATGGCACAACCCCATCCTGTTCTCTATGCCTTCTGAGAAGGCAGGGGACAGTCACAGCCCCGCCCAGCCAGAGGGGCACAAATGTGGACGCGGCCAGGCCTTCCGGGGCAGAGGGCGGGCTGAGGCCATGAAGTAGGAGGGGTAGGGATGGTCCTTCCATCGCCAATGTCCGTCTGGCCAGTCTTGTGTCAGTGTCTACTCTGGGCCTACCCAGGCCACCCTGGGCTGCTCCAGCCCACCTGAGCCAGAGAGTTGCTCGGACACCGGGTGGCCACACAGCTTAGTGTATGGGAGAGAGACAAGGAGACGGGTAAGCTGTGGGGACAAGCTTGGAGGACGCAGAGGCCAGCCATGGCGGGTCAGGAAAGACCGCCAGGAGGACGGGGCATTTTTGCCGAGTTTTGAAGAACGATCAGGAGTGAATCAAAGCCGGGAGAGAATGTGCATCCGGGAGTGGGCAAGGTGCTTGGGCCGGGGACAGCACAGTGCAGGGTCGTGTCCCTCAGAGATGAGAGCACATGGAAACCCAGCTGTGGGCCCGGGCCTGCAGACCATGCCGACCTGCTGATGTTGGACATGAGGACAGAACTGGGGCCCAGGAAAGGCAGGGGGTGAGGGGCAGACCTTGAGGACCTGGGGACCCTTCTGCTTGGATGCCCTCTGCTGTCCAGAAGACTCATGCCTGCTCCCAGCCAATCCTGGAGAACTGCCTCCTGAATCTCCACCACACACACACAGATGCTCTTCACAAAGCTAACCCGGGCTTGGAGTGACCTCAGTGCTCCAACTTACCAGATAAGTCTTTGAAAGCAGCTCTATCATGATCACCAAGATCCCTGAAATGAGAAACTGCAGGCCAGATTTGAAACAGTCGTAAGAGAGGTCAGGGTTCCTTGAAACCCACAAGTTTGCTTTCTTCCGGCTACTCTCTAAGAAAACCCAAACCCCGGTGGCTGGCTGGTGGTGAACCACTCCTCCAACGAAGGAGCTCCCCCTGCCCACCACATGGCCCATCGCGGGCCTGCTCTGGCCATGCTGGTCTTCCCTGTGCGCACAAACCCCCACACTTGGGACTCAGCTGTGCCCTGCGCTCAGATGCCCTCCCGGCCCCTCCCTCGTCCCCCCATTTTGCTGGCCCAAACCATCCCTCTGGGTTCAGCTGCACTATCTTCTCCACTCCGACCCTTTCTCCATTCCCGAATCCTGCAGTTTGGAGGATATTAGCTCTTCAATCTGAGGTCCCTGGTGTATTTCTGCAATGATTCCTTCAACCGTTAGCTGAGTGGCTGCATGTGCCAGTCCCGGGGACCACAGGATGACTAGACACTGCATGTGGAGACAGTCCCATCACTGTGCATTCAAAGCTCGGAGAAGGGACAGTGGACTGAAGTGGCAGTGGGGAGGTCAGGACACCTGCCCGAGAGGGCACCATGGGAGCTGGGACTCAGTGCGTATGCAGGACTCCGGGGAGGCGGGGGGACCCAGGGTTGGGGAGGATGCCTTGGGGAGCCTTCGGGAAACAGTGTGTGCTCTGGTCTCTCCTCATGGCCGATGGCCTTGAGAGGACAGGAGCCATGCCTCACATGCTTGTGTTCCTGCAGAGCCAGCCTGAGAGAGCCTTAGGCACCAGGGACAGGTTCCTGGATCGGCAGGCAGCCTGGAAGCCTGCCCAGAAGCCTGACGACAATGGAGCCGTCCCTGGCTCATGCTTGCCCTCCACCTGCTGGATGCACCTGCTGGATTAGAGGAGTGTGCAGAGAGGCCGGGAGTGCCCCCCTGGGATGCAGGCCCGAAGGGGCCTCGTGGGAAGCATCGAGGACACAGAAGCAGAGGCCGGGGGACTGGAGAAAGGGGCTTCCCTCCTAGTAGCTCATTCTGACCCACCCGCATCTGGCCCCAAATGCCAGGGTCCCCCAAGCCTGCCTGCTGACCCCCACATCCGGCCCATGTTTTGGCACCTACTCACAGAGGCAGCCCCCCAGAATGGATACCAAGACTTCAGCACCACCAGGTGAAGACTCTTGACCATAGAGACCAGGCAACTCCCAAAGAGCAAGTACAGTAGAGCAATGACAACATGGAAGGCCTGGGGGCCGGGAGGGAACAGGGAGCCACCGTTGGGGGCTGGGCGTTGGTGCCCTGCGCCAACTGGCTGAGCCGGGTCCACCTGGCCCCTTCCAAGGGATCCTGGTGGGTCTGCAAGGAAGGACTGGCTCCTCGGAAAGGTGACGGGAATCAAGTAATTTTCTCTCCCGCTGTGGTGGGGCCGGGGCCCCCTGGGGTAGGTGTGGGGGGAGGGGGAGGGAAGGGGAGGGGCTTCTGTTGAGGACTTCCTATGAGCAACATCAAACCAGTGCTGGTGCAGGTGTAGACAGCCTCTCCCACACCTCCCGGCTCTTTCAATTCTAGCAGGAGTGTTAAGCAGGGCGACTGGAGGCTTTCTCATCTGCCTCCCCGCTCAGGGCTCCCCAGTCCTCCAGGTCCCCGCCTACCCCCACCAGGGTCCCGGGAAATGGGCCACTCACGCCCAGCTCCTTGAGAAGGCTGCGTCTCCTCCTGGGCTGCTTCTGGTGCCAGGCCAGAGGCGGGAAGCCGGGCAGGCTCAGCTGCGGGGGCAGGCTCGTCTGGCCTAGCTGGGTGGGGCCGTGGGCCTGCCATGGTGGGAGCTCCCTCACTTATGGTCTGGGAATCACTCCGGCTGCTCCATAGGCTTCTGCTGTCAGGACCCAGGCCAAGGACCTTGGCTGCAGGTGAAGCAGAGAGGCTGGGTCGGAACCCATCCCATTTCTGGGGCTTGTGCCTGGGTGAGACTCAGTGACTGTCGCCTCTGTTCTCTGAGCCAGGGCCTTCCGGAACAGGCTGCCCTGTCCAGTAACCCCTGAACTTGATTTGACCTAGAATAACCTGGCTCGTGGGCATGGGGAGAATCAGCCACTCGAGGCCTCTGTGGCATTGCAGGGACCTCGTTCCGTCTGGGGTAGAAAAAAGGGTCAGACAAACTTCCCAGCCATTGCGAGACAGAACACACCCAAACCGCCGATAATGGTGCCTCCCGGGTTTGGGCTGATGGGGAAGGGGAAGGAGGGAAACTTCTGTGGAGGACCTACTATGAGCCACCACTGAGCCAGAAAGTCCATATTTACCAATGAGTCCACATTTACACGCATTCTCTCCGTTCTTGGCAGTGGGATAAGCATCTATGTGCATTATCTGATGTTATACTCCTCCCAAACCTCTGGATAAATACTGTGCTTGCTTTCATTTTGCAGATGAGGCCCAGAGAGGTTAAGCCACTTAACCAAGGTCACACAGCCAGGAAATGACTGGGCTGGGACTCAAGCCTGGCAGACCGGCTCCAGAGTGTGTGGGCTTACGTCCCCTAGGCACTGCTGCCTCAGTGAATGAAAGGAGATGTTCTGGATGTTTTAACAGGCATGAGAAAGAGGCTGAGGGAAAACTTTGCAGGGGACTGAAAGCCCCACTTGCGGAGGGGCGTGGTCACTACGTCATACATTGAGCTGGGGCACATAGGGCTTGGGGGCTGCCTGGTGACTTAGTGAGTATAGCTGATCTTTCCCAGGAGAACTGAGGTGGGATGGGGTTGGGAGGAAAGGGGAACCAGTTTATGGAAATCGAGGTAGGAGACAGTTCTCCATGGGGATGGGGTTAATGAGCGAAGTGAGTGGCTTGTTCTTACTCTTTCTGGTAAAAAGAAAGGGGGGCCACATTCCCTTCAATTTTAACTCCAATTCAGGAGGTCTTGTTTGAACACCCCCATTTTGCAGTTTCCTGCATGGTGGTGGTAACAGTAGCAGGGGGAAAGAGCTTCGGGAGTCTGGGTGGGACAGGCGGCCTGGATAGTTAAATCCCAAACAGGGAGGAAAGGAAGGGACGGGGTCCAAGAGCCAAAGGGTCAGACAGGGGGCCTCACGGCTGGTAAGTATTGGCTCTGCACTAGGCTGACCTCCCTCAATCCCCGGGAAGTTGGCTCCATTCTGTAGAAGAGAACGTGGAGGCTCAGGGAGGTCCAGGGCCTGGACCAAAGTCACACAGCCAGAAAGATCCTGGGATTTGGGACTGTGTGAGGTCTGACAGGCTGCTGGGCCCTCTGATAAATGTCTCCACTGGCCTGTGGCGACAGTCCCGATTTAGTGGGAGGGAGGGAGGCTCCAGCAGCTGAGCCCAGAGACACGGTGATGCATGACTCTCTTTTCTGTGACCTGGCCCGGCTATGCTTGGAAGTCTGTCCTCTTAATTCCCAGCATTTCAGGGCCGCTCTGACATAGCCGGCGGGACTGATGGATGCAGCTGGAGGCAGAGGCCTAACCAAGTGGCCACCGGCTGCAGCTAGACTTCTCTGGTACACCTGGGAGGACAGAGCATGGACCTGAGCCTGGACACCACTGGGAAGCACAAAAAAAGGGAAGCCTTGTTAGCAGAGGGGTCTTGGATGGAATAGGTTGTCCAGGGATATAGTGAGCACTCGGCCACTGGAGGTGTGCCTCGTGCCTGGGCTTTCACTTTCCGGAATGTGACAGCCGGAAGCATTTAAATATCCAGCTGGGAGCTGTATTCAAGAATGCAGAGTAACCTTTCTCAAAGTGTGTGCCATGGAACACTGGTCCCAACAGATCAGCAACAGAAGGGTTCCATGGTCAAATAAGAATGGGAAACTCTGGATATCAACTCCCCCCTCCCCCCCTTTAGCATAGTAAAGGTCCTGAGAATTCCTGCAGAGGAGTACTCTATTTTGATATTAAGGGCATTACCCAAACTTAATTGGCTATGGAAGTTTTTTCTCAAAGTCTGTTGATTCTACAGTGGTTCTGGGGGGAACGCTTTTGGGCAAAGTGGCCTTAAACTAACAAATTTCTGGTTCAAGGGGTTTTTTGGCCTTCTTTGCCCTCCCACTGGTTTTCTTCTGTGCATCTGGTGGTGGAGGTAGGGATTGGACTGTGATCTCTAGGGGCCACGTCTCTCATGGGACAGGGAGCTGCTGCAGAGCCATCCTGCCACCAGGAGGGAGGGGTGCTGAGGGCGGGACTTGCAGAACTAGAGGGACAGCCTGTCTGCCGTGAGGTTCCCACCTTCCGAGGAGGGCGTGACCTCCGAGTCCTTAGAAGACTCATGCCCTGTTGCCCCCGCCCTCCGCGCTCTGTTCCCCCAGAACCCCATGCAGGGCTGCCCGGGTGGAGGTGGGCTGACTCTCCCCTCTTGGCCTTGGCCCCTCCCCCATCCCTCAGCTAGCCTGGCATCCCCAGGGGAACCAACCAGGGCCCAGATTCCTTTTGGTCCTTCAGCTCCTGGAAGGCAGGGCCAACAGGGACTGAGCTGGGGAGCCCCCTCCAGCCCCCAGCAGAGTGGATCACATCATGAGCGCTGGACATGGGCAAGGCTGGCTCAGATCCTGGCTGTGTTCCCGGGAGCCTGGACTTTGGGCAGGTTGATGACATCTCACTATCTCCTTGTCCCCTGGGGGGCGGGGTGTTAATGCCTCTCCCAGGCACAGGGGAGGGGGTGGGGTGTTATAAGGATTAAATGGGATAATGTCTGCAATGCGCAGGGCCTCGCAGATAGCAAACGCTCCGCAAACATCAGCCTGTCACATGCCTGGAATCCCACCACCCAGGCTCCACTTGGTCTTCATCCATTCCTCTATTAAGACTTGATTCATCCTGGGCGCCTGGGTAGCTCAGTCGTTAAGCATCTGCCTTCAGCTCAGGTCATGATCTCAGAGTCCTGGGATCTAGTCCCACATTGGGCTCCCTGCTCAGCGGGGAGTCTGCTTCTCTGCCCCTCCCCTGGCTCATGCTCTCTCCCGCTCACTCACTCTCTCTCTAATAAATAAATAAAATCTTTAAAAAAAAAAAAGGACTTGACCCATCCTGTCCTTATTGCCCTCAGGGGTGATCATGGGGGGAAGGGGTGCGAGAGTTTGGGGCTCCTGGGGAAGGGGGTAGGTGTGGCAAGGAAAGGAGAGGACTGGGTGTACTGAGTGTGCTGGGTGGTCTGAGATTCATCTGTGGAGTCTGAGCTGAACACCACAGGGACCCAAGCAATAGCGAGTGAGATCTGACAATGGGAGGTTTGTGGTCAAGCAGACAGAAAACCTGAGGCCCTGATCAGTCTGTGCTGGGGAGGCCTAGAGGACAGGGTAGCTTCTGAGGGTGTGTGTGCATGCATGTGTGTGTCTCTGTGTGTGTTCATGTGTATATGTATGTACACGTGTGTATGCGTGTGCACGCACCAGTGTGCACGTGTGTGTATGCGTGCATGTGTGTATGCGTGTGCACGCACCGGTGTGCGCGTGTGTATGTGTGCACGTGTGTATATGTGTGCACGTGTGTGTATGCGTGCACGTGTGTATGAGTACATGTGTGTATGTGTGTGCACGCACCGGTGTGTGCGTGTGTGTATGCGTGCACGCATGTGTGTGTGCACGCACGTGTGTGTGCATGTGCGTCAAGCAGAGACAGGCAGGAATTGAGAGATACTGAGTCACACCGTGTGACAAGGGGCTGGTGGGGGACTGGTGGGCCAGCCCTAGAGGATGTGGTTTTAGTGGCTGCCAGTTAAAAAACAGGGGAGGGTCCCCTGCAAGGAGCCCAGGGGCCAGCAGGACACGGAGGCCTCGCTCTGGGGTGGAGTCAGGAGGCCTGGACTCTAGTACTGGCCCTGCGTGGTCCTGGGCAAGTCCTTTCCCCTCTTTGGGGCTCTGCTTCCTCATAAGAGTGTGTGTGTGTGTGTGTGTGTGTGTGTGTGTGTGTGAGTTTCTGGGATTGGAATGGAAGTCGCTATGACCCCTCCCAGCAGGCTGCAGGATGGGCTCTAGGTAGTGAGTTCCTCCCTGGGGTAGATGCTCTTGGTGCCCCCCACTGCCCATTTATTGGGGTGGGGTGGGGCGCCCTTTACCAGCTGCTGTAATGCTTGGGGCTAAGGGCTGTAACTGCTCCCTCCTGGGGGTTTAGTTACAGCCCCTCCCCCCCAGCCTGCAGCCAGTGGGGCATGAAGGGACAGTCCCCTGGCTTCAAGGTGGGACCAAGCAAGTGCTCCTGAGCACCAGCTGACAGTGGGATCAGGCTGAAGCTCGCAGTCAGCTGAAACCCTCTCTGTCCTTGGCTTGCTTCACCTGCCCTGCCCTGCTTTTCGCTCTTTTTCTCTCGAGAGCACTCCCCCATACACCCGTTGCCCAAGATCTTCATCTCAGGCTCTGCTATGATAGAATCTGACCGAAGACACTCCCCTCCTTGTTCCTGCTGCGGGGGACCACTCACCTGGCCCTGGGACCTCCATTCAGAGCTTCCGGCCATGCTCTGTCCCCCGGATCCACCTCAGCCCCACAGACCCGGCACCAGAAGATCAGAACATCCTTTAATGTTAGACTTTGGATCTTTTCCCTCCTGGCCCCACCTTCTGCTTCATGCCCAGCAGCGTGAGCGGCCAGCATCTTCCCCACCCCCCAAACCCAGGCGGGTGAAAATCTTTGCACCCTCTTTACAGCTGCAAATTTCCTTTGGCAAACTGCACCTGTTGACAATTCCATCTGTTTACAGTGCAGGACAGATGGCGTGAAGATGATTGATTGTAAATCTTTCATAGAGTCCCAGGTTGAGCCTTTTAAAATACCTTTCTAATTTTGGATCCTTTCACACATTTCCAAAAGTAAAGAGAATGGTCCATCGCCCGGGCTGCAGGGGTCAGGGGCTCACAGGGGACCTTATGTGTCAGCTCCCAACCTTCCCCCATCGGGGAACAATACTCGGGCATCCCATGGTTTGTAAACATCGTGGTGTTTATCTCTAAAAGATAAGGACTCTTTAAAAAGACTATGATCAGGGGTGCCTGGGTGGCTCAGTGGGTTAAGCATCTGCCTTTGGCTCAGGTCATGATCCCGGGGTCCTGGGACCGAGCCCCACGTTGGGCTCCCTGATCAGCAGGAAGCCTGCTTCTCCCTCTCCCTCTGTGTGTGTTCTCTCTCTGTCAAATAAATAAAATCTAAAAAAAAAAAAAAAAGACTATGGTCACATGTCATAACTAAACAAAGCGCGTTGGAGTTTTGGTGCCCCGGGGCGGGCGGTGGGGGGGAATGACGCCCAGTGCAGTGCGCTGTGTGTCTACATAACCATGCTCCTCCGTGGCACAGAAACATCTCTTGCCCAACCTCTGCTACCTACTAGGCTTCAAATATCTGGTCAGTGTTCAAGTTTCTCCGATGGTCTCAGGAGCATCTTATTATGGTTGATTTGTGTGACTCAGGATCCAGGCCCACAAACTGTATCAGCCTATCGGGTGGGGCCCAGGCACCCTGTCCCCGTTCTGCCCCTGAGCATGGCGCTGCACTCTTGGGGTGTACAGATCCTGAGGTGGAGGCTCTGGGGGTTCCCTCCCTGGGCTCCTTTCCCATCTGGCTTCTCCTTCCACCTCGCCATGCCGAGGGTGGGCTAGGATGCAGACAGAGCCCAGCGGCCGCTCCTGATGGCCATCCTGCCGACGTCAGCTTGCTGGAGCACAGCAGAGCGCTTCGGAGCTGATGTTGGGTCTGGGCTGCCTGAGTTCAAACCTTGATTCTACCAACTTCATAGTTGTGAGACCCAGGGTGCATTATTTGACCCTTTGGCCTTGGTATTCCCCTCTGCAAAGTGGGGATAACAATACCCCTGGAGGGAGTTGCTAAAGAGTTCCATGAGTTAGAATATTAAAATGCTTCCGGCATTATCGTCACCATGCACTCATGGGGGTCCCTCACACCCAGCAGTCATGCCTGCCCCAGGTCACACAGCCACGTGGAAAGCAACCTGCCCTACGCTCACTTAGCTGTCACGCCCACTGCAAGGTCACTCACCTTCTCTCAGGCCTGCCGGGCTGGGCAGCCCTTCCATGAGCAGTAAGCTGGGCCATCAGCATCTCTGGAAGGCCCACTTCTCCTGGTGGCACACCCACCCACCGCAGTCTCCAGGCTGGCTGTGCCCAGTGACCTCCCGCGGTGTGTGCACCTGTCAGCAGGTGCTTTGCCCTATTTATCACCCACACCTTTAGTTCCTTAATCGTGGGATGAACATTTTTCTAGAAGCTGTGGTTTTTCACGGGGTTAGAGGCTTCTGCTCCACCACTCAGTCCCATACAACATATAACACACACACACACACACACGCACGCACGTGTGTGCACACCACCATGCACCCTTGTTCATTAATGGACTCCCTTATTCACAGAAGCTCTCCTGAGCACTTAGGATGGGCCAGGCACACCGCTATGTGTGGAGGTCCAGGAGTGCAGGAGGGACTGCCCTGCCGTTGAGGAGCTCGGACGCTGTGACCGGCAGAATAATGGTCCCCAGGGATGTGCCCCATCCTAGTCCTGGAACCTGTGACTTGGTACCTTCCACAGTCAAAGGACTGGGTACGTGTGGTTCAGTGAAGGATCCCGAGAGGGGGAGATTATCCTGGCCTACCCGGCGGCCCCCGTATAATCACAAGGTCTCTCCCCAAGGGGGGCAAGGGGAGCAGAATCCGTGAGAGTGACGGGAAGGGGCGGGGCTGCTGGCTTGGAGGAGGGAGGACAGGGTCACACGCCAACCAGTGCTGCAGTCCCTGCAGGCTGGAAAAGCAAGGAAACAGCTTCTCCCCCGGAGCTTCCACCAGGAACGCGGCCCTGCCAATACCTTGATTTTAGGACTTCCGACCTCCAGAACTGTAAGGTGATAAACATGCTGTTGAAAACACTAAGTTTGTGGTCATTTGTTACCACAGCAACAGGAAACTGAGAGAGTTCAGTGGGGAAGATGGTCAGGGAAGCAAGCAACTGTGTGGCGGAGAAGAGACATGACCCTGGATAGGGGGGTGTGGGATACAGCCCAGCAGAGGCCACCTCACTAGACAGGGGAGAGAAGGATGAGGAGACGGAAGCCTTCCTGGAGGAAGCGGCATCTACAATGAGGTCTGAAGGTGGCTGGGAGTTCAGTGGGACAGACAGGAGAATGGGGGGCAGCCAGGGGACTGCACTCCAGGGAGAAGGAGTCCCCAGGCTCAGGACAGCCACGGTTCAAGTGCAGGAGGAGGGTGGGAGGAGACAAGAGAGGTGAGCAGGCTTTGTCTCCGGTGCTTTGTCAACTTTGCGGGACGTCTGGACTTTAGCCTCAGGGCAAAGGAGAGCCTCAAGTGGCAGAGCAGTGACAGGATGACTTCTGTGCCTGCAATTCCCTCTGGCTGTTGTCTAGCCTAGAGATGCGCCGGGCCAGCTGACAGATGGGGACACAAGCTAAGTCAGCAGGCTGATGTCACGACACAGGTGAGAAATGACAGTAGTCCAAAGGTGCTGGAGGAGGTTGGAGAGAGTGGATCGAGTTGAGAAGAGCAAGGAGAACCGGTGGAGGTGATTATATGTGAGGCTGAGGGTGGGGGACCAAGAGTGGCCCTCGGCTTCTGCCTGGGCCCTGACGGACACAGGGAACATAGGAGGGAAAATGGCTTGTGCTGTGGGACATGATAGCAGATGCTGAAGCTGGCTCACAGGAGACGCCAGGGGGGAGGCAGATTTGGGAGCAGTCAGGGTGGTGACAGATGGCCAATGTAAGCTCCACGAGAGCAGGGACTTTGGCTCATGGCCAGTATCCCCAGAGCCTGGACACCCAGTGGACACTCCATAAGCACCTGCTGAAGAGCGTGGAGTGCACAGACGAGTCCAGGATAGGTGAACTTGAGGGATTGATGGAGCTGTTATTATTCATACAAGGCTTTTTAAAAGCCCATTGATCTTGGTGACGATGAGGTCAAGGGCAGCAGCCTTGGAGAGAGAGATTTTGGCAGAGTGAGATGGAGGGGCGGAAGCAGACTCCATCAAGAAGAGAAAAGTAAGCCGTGGTGGAAGGGCTTTCCGAGGTCAAGACAGACCTTTTAGGCTGGGAGGGACTGGAACACGCTGCATTTGCACACTCACAAAATTTAATTGGGCAAAACTCTCGGCTCCGAGTCCTCCAGTCTCGTCTATTGCTTTTGAGAGTCGAAGCTGGTTATAACCCCACTCCACCTCTGCACTCGCACAGCCTGGGAACCAGAGCTTCCTTAAAGAGGGCAGATGGCTGAATGGCACTAGCCAACCACCTGCCCTTGGGAAGACCTCACAGAGAGGGCAACATTAAAACAGGGTTTTGAAGGAGGCGCAGGAGTTTGTTAGATGAAGAAGTGGGGGTGCTGAGAAATGCAGCTCCATCCCAGTCTTTGGGATGAAGAAGCAGGAGGAAGGAGGGGAAGGGGTTGGTGGAAAGCACTTGGTTTTGGACCTGGGGAGCCGTGTGGTGAGACAGGGCCTCTGACGTTAGCTGGAGCTGAGTTCAAATTCCAGCATTGCCTCTTACTAGCTTGGTGGCCCTGGGCACTTGATTTGACTTCTTCAAGCTCCCGTGTCCTCAGTTGTAGAATGGGGTTATGGATGCCTGCTTGTTTGGGCTCAGGTGGGGAGAGACCAAGTGCCAGGATCACACCACACAGACCCCAGCTCCCAGAGATGCCCCCTTTCTGTGACAACGGGACCCAGGTCTTCTGATAAATATGGGACAAGCCTTCGAAACCCCCAAGGTTAAAAAGAAAAAGTCATTGCAATGAGACCAGCTCAAACTGTAAGCCACACTGTTTATTTCCCTCTGTGGTGTGGAAACCACCATCCACCGGGACCTCTGACATTGGGTAGAGGTGTCTCCTTTGCCCCAGACGCAGCCCGCAGGGGTAACCTGCAGGGGCAGCTCTGCTCCTCAGGCTAGGGGGAGGTGGGGAGGGGGCCGCCATGGCTGTGCACCTGTGGATGCTGACTGGGGTGCCCCGGGCTGGCTTCAGCAGTCCCCTGAAGCCTCCCCAACCCTGGGAGGTGGGCAGGGCTGGAGTCAATACTGACTCCATTTTACAGATAAGGAAAATGAGCTTTTCCAGGGGCATGCGGGGGGTATCGCCTGACTTAGAACAAGACTTCGGGGAGTCCTGGGGAGCTGGGCCTTAAATGCCATCTAGTTAATGCTTGAGTTTCCAGGAAAACTGAGGCCCATGGCACACAGCAGCAGATGACAAAGCACAGAGCTGGTCCCGGGCCCTGGGGACCCGAGGTCAGGCCACGGCCAGCTGTGTGGCCTCAGCACTTGGACTCCGTACTCTTTTCTGGAGAATTCTGGGCTCCTGAGATTAAAGATCGTCCCAAGGCCTGAGGGAGGACATTGAACTTGTCTGCCAACGAGGCCAGAGCTGCCTCCCCATGAGCAGAGAGAAATGCAGAGCTGCACGTGGGGACATTCCCAGCAGGGTGACAGGGCCCAGGACGCTGAGGGACACACACCCTTGACATCAACTAGCTCTTTTAGGAAAGAAGCCACCGAGGGAGATGTGTGGGACAGACGTCACCGGGGAACGCTTCACTTGGGTGCCACAATGTGTGACGATGGGGTGGGGGGATGGGCTGCCCCTAGGTTAACGCGGTGGGGGCGGGGAGAGGCTGGGGCCCCCAGGGGAAAGCCTGGCTTCCAAGCCCGCGGAGTGACCTCTACTCTGATGACTCCTTGGGCATATATGCCACATTGTCGTAGGCGGGGGGCGGAGAGGCTGCGGGGCTGGGGATGTTGAAGTCAGTGCTGAAGGCGTTGGGCAGGAAAATCACAGGCTGCAAAGAAAAGAGAACCCCCAACAGTCGTGGAGGGCGCCGGCGCCTCCGGGCGGTATTGCAACAGTGCCCCCCTGTGGGCATTCTGAGAACAGCGCCCTCGTATTGAATTCCGTCAGTGAATTGGCCGACTCATCTGTTCGACGAATATTTCAAAAATATTTACGGGGGGCCAACTATGACCCAGGCGTTGCGAGTACAGCAGTGAACAAAACAGAGAGAAGTCGCACTTCTCTAGGAGCTAAAGGTCTGGCGTTCTTTCTCCTTGGGCTGCCCCTGCCCTGGCTCCCTCTCGGGGGTTCAAGGGTTAAGGCGACCCCTCCGGATTGGTTTCGCTCCCTGGCAGCACGCACTCCTCCGCACAAAGCCTTTCAGTGGCCTCACCTGCAGTTTGCAAAAAGCCACCTCCCGAGCAGCACTCACACCCTAGGGCCTGCATTTCTCGCCTGAGGCCGCCTTTACTGTCCCCCAGTGCCCTCCTCCACCTCCTTCCGTCTTCGCTGTCCTCCAGATTTGGGGAAGCTAAGCTAATTTCCCCGAGTTGTGCTGCGCTTGGTGCTGCCCCGTCTGCGTCAAGGCCTGTGAACTCCTGGAGGGCCCCGCTCATCCGAGTACAGCACCGCCCCGGGTCCCCTGCGCCCCGACCTCCCGACGCTCTGCATCCAGGCTCACAGAGCAGCTGGCCCCTTGGTGCTGGCGCCCCCTGTGGCCGCGAGGAGAAGAGTTCCATCTTCCCCAAAGACTTCCCGGGGTCCCCGATGCACCATGTAGGAGAGTGGGGGGCGCATGGGAGCGCAGTCCCTCGCAATTGCTAGCCCGAGGGAAGAAGCAAGAGGCTGGAAGAGGAGCCTTCCAGCCAACAGCCTTCCTCAGAGGCCGCGGTTGGGACCTCTGTGTGGACGTGGGGGGAGGGGGCGGGCGGTACTCACCGTGTTGGCTTGAGCGCGGGTGGCTTGGCACCCAAAGTGGGTGGCAATTACCGCGATGAAGAACTCGAGGATGGTGAAGATGGTAAGCACGGCCAGATAGCCCCTGCCCACATCCTGGGGACACACCCGCAGTCAAGGCAAGCCCAGTGCTCCAGAGCCCAGGAGGAAAGGGCCGCCGAGGGACAGTAACTGGCCCGAGGTCACACAGCCAGGCGTGGCAGTGCCCGTCCTGTGCCCTCCCCTTCCCTCTACTGGGCTGCCCTCCGTGGCCCCCGCCCCCGGGCCCGCTCTTGGAGTAGGTCAGGGGCTCAATATCCGCATGGGGTCTCTCCGGACTGGCAAGCCCTGGGCCTCCCCGCGCCGCACACTCCCGCCTTCCCCCACCTCCTGGATGTGGCTCTAACATGCTCTGAGTGTTCCCACTCCTGGGGGCGTCTGACAACACACCCAGTTAGTGACACCAAAATCCATGAGCAGAACGGCTGTCCCCGCAAAGGCCGCCATGGCACTGAGAAGGTTCGTCCCCAGGCTGCTCCGCACCTGCAGGAGGGCGAGAGACAGGAGGGAAAGGAGCGGAGGGAAGAGGCCAGGAGGAGAAAGGAGAAAGGAAGGAGGCAGCAGCCCTGCCTGCCATGGTGTCCGGTGGCCAGGGCACAGGGACCACCCTGCCATGTGTGCGGTGTCCTTCCTGGCCCCTCTTCCTTCTCCCCTGGGGCCTCAGGGGCTGGCCCTGCAGCCTCCCTTACCTCTGTCATCTTGGAAGCTGCTGAGGGCGGGCAGACCTCCTCCGTGGCCTCTCTGGGCGCTGTCTGCCGCAGGCTCCTGGCCCACCCTGACTGCGCCCACCCCCGCGCCAAGCACCTTGCAGGTGCAGCTGTCCCAGGGGCTGGAGTCGGGGAGGCCTTCTGCTGTGGACACTGAGGCCCAGCTGGGAGAGGTGATGGGGTCATTGCCATGAGCTTCCGGTGGGGGTGGGCAGAGCAAGGTGCTACAGATCCTGGGGGGCACTGGTCAGGGGACAACGAGAGGCAGGTGTGGAGGACCCTGAGGTGAAGGCAGGACAGACCCTCACGGGGAGGCCTAGGGCTTCAGGGCAAGGGCATCTCTGGGTTGTCCAGGCGACCACTCAGGGCTCACCCTCCCGTCGCAGCCAGAACCTAATGCTCTTTTGATCTAGTAGCGGGAACCTGTGGCTAAACAGCCCTGGCCTTAAATTGGAGACCACTCGTGGGGGGCTGGGACTGCAGGACCTTCTCAAGCTCAAAGATCCCTGACACTTATTTTTCTTTTCTTTTCTCTTTCTTTCTTTTTTTAATGACATTGAGGAAGTCATGGAGACCAGAGCCAACAAAGTACTATTGAGTAGCTGCTTCGGCCAGGCATTGTCCCAGGTCCTGTGAGCTTGGGGACAAGTCAAGTCCCTGCACTCCTGGACTTTACGGCCTGGGGGTCCCCGAGTCCAATCCTGGTTATGATCCATTTTCCACCCAGTGCCCAGCATTGGTGAGCTCCCAAGAATGCAAGTAGGACAAGGAATCCCCCCTTCCATTCTCAGTGGTCTCCCTTAAACAGTGTCCCTTAAAATAAATCCCAGAGTGCCCTCTAGGTCCTGACTCCTCTCCCTCCCTTCCCCCTCTGAGCTGTGTCCTCCATCACCTCTAGTAATCTGCCTTGGCTCTTCTGTCCCCCTGCCCAGGCTCTTCCCCATGTTGTCTTCCTGCCTGGGAGGCTGGTCCCCAGGCTCTTCTGTGACTGTCTCCTTCTGAACAGCGAGCTCAGTGACATCTGTTCCGGGAACTCAAACTGTCCTTGCTGAGCAGAATGACTCTTCCCTTGTGGCACTTTTCCTGCTCTGTAACTACTTTGTTACTTGGTTTTGGGTGTCTTACCAGACACCAGAGTGTAAGCTCCAGGAGGGCAGGAACTTGACCTTCGCTGCTGTGTTCTCTGAGCTGGAGCGTGCTGGATGCGCTCCCATTCAAAGCCCCCATTGCCTCCCACTGCCCACAGAGGGGTCCGAGCCTCCACCACGTGGACCCAGTGCATCTCTCCACTTGCCTTCGCAGACCTCTGCCCTGGTCACATGGAGCCGCACATGGTTTCCTCAGCTCCCCTGCCCATGACCCCTCCCAGCCTTCTCGTGCTTGTCCCTCCGTATTTCTAAATACAAGGTGCAGCTTAGCCATCTCCTCTTGCAAGAGACCTTTTTGATCTCTCCTTTCTCTGAATGACCATGAGCGCTTGGTCTGTGGACCCTCACTTTCTGCCCTGTGTTGCTAAGTGCATCTTGGTTCCTCCTGTCCCGTATCAGGGCTGTCTGGGTGTCCTCCGGCACTTGTCACTCAGCAGGCCCCCAGGAAATATTTGTTGAATGAGTGAACGGATGGGAGAGGCAGAGTAGAGGGGAATCAGTCGTGGCCCTGGGTCCCCCATTCCGACTTACCAGGCAGCTGGTGTGGCTCTTCTCGGCTGCTACTGAGAGCGACCCAGAAATGACAAACTGTGTGAGGAAGAGGGGACCCTGGTGAGGCTTTGGCAGGGACACTGGGCAGGCCACGCCATGCCTGGGCTCTGTCGGGACCAGGGAGAGGGCAGCAGCCTCTTGGCTGTCACCTCCCCTGCCTCCTGGGATCTCTCTGTAAGGGTGTCCCCTGGTTACTAGGGGGTCCGCCTGGGGAACTGGGGCCATAGCCGGCAAGGGTGCATGTGTTCAGTGACATCATTCACATGTCATGCAAATCTGGCTCTCTCTAAAGGGGGAATTGTTACAAAGTGTTAGTCACCGTTTGCTGCAGAATCAAGGGTTGGTAACCAGCTCCCACATGCATTAGCTTTGGATGTCCTCAAACTCTGGGGTAGGTAGGGCCAGGACTGTGCTTTTTAAATATATATATATTTTTTTAAGATTTTATTTATTTATTTGAGAGAGAGAGAATGAGAGACAGAGAGCATGAGAGGGAGGAGGGTCAGAGGGAGAAGCAGACCCCCTGCCGAGCAGGGAGCCCGATATGGGACTCGATCCCGGGACTCCAGGATCATGACCTGAGCCGAAGGCAGTTGCTTAACCAACTGAGCCACCCAGGCGCCCCAGGACTGTGCTTTTTAGATGAATAAGCTGAGGCTGGAGATTGCCTAACTTGCCTAAGGGACTCCATGGTGAGACGCAGTGGCAGTGGGGCTGGGATTCAGACTCCACTGGTCTCACTCCCAAGCCTCTACTCTCCCGGGCCAGCTGGGAGACGCAGGCGCAGTCGGGGCTGTGTGAACCCTGGAGTGTTCTTTGATGTTGGAGATTTACCACTAACCATGTGCTCCCCGATTCTGCTGCGGGAGACCGTGGGGGTGGGGGTGCTGACTAAGCTGGCTGGGGTATGGGTAGAGGAATGGACTGGGGGGCTTCAGAGCTGGTCAGACTCCTAGTGGACAGAGTTCTTGGGGGGCTGGGACCCACAAGGGCAGTTGAAGGGTTTTTGCAGGCTGCGGTTTGGATGCGGGGTGAATTTAGTATCCAGGTAATACAGGTGGTTACTGTCCTTTATCCCTGCCCTCATCCCCTGCATCCCATTCTTTTTGGGAGCCTTCTCTGTGGCAGGCTTTTTGCTGGGAGATTTTCCCAGGCAGGAGTGGTGTCTAGTTTAGGTTTATGATTAGGGTTTGCAATTAGGAGTTAGATTTAGACTCAGGCCCCTGCCTCGCTCGGATGGCTGTGCCCAAAAGAATGTAGGGGGGCGGGCGCAGAGGGGAGAGGTGAGCCCCAGATGGCCCCGGCACTCACGCAGGCTCCTCCCCAGAAGGGGACGCCGCCTTCGATGAAGAGCATCCCCACGTGGCCGCGGCGGACCATGAGCAGCACGCTGCCGAAGCCCAGGTGGATGAGGCCGATGAGGATCTGGACGGTCTGCGGGAACCCGCGCGGCTCAACCAGGCTGGCGGGCCGGCTCCACACCGCCCCCTGCCGGCCGCGGGGAGAGGGTGGCAGGGCCCTGCGCGCCCCCGCGAACTCCCCGCCCCTCGGAAATAAACTCGGATTCTGCTCTTTTGAAGAGACATCCTCATAGCAACCCTGAAAGACTGTTTTAAGAAGGAAAGCCAGCTCCCACA
>NC_138379.1:9364178-9411145 GCF_054177405.1 Leptonychotes weddellii
AAGAAATGGTTATAAAAGAGGCTTTGTAGAAGTTTTGGTGGAGGATCCCTGCAGATAACATCAGAATGCAATTGAAAAACAACAGGGAAAACCAGATACATAACTTCAATATGGGATGTTCAGTAGAGAGATTTTTTATCATGTGTCATAAAATATTAAAATATGCATATAGGATGATTTATTAGGGTTCTCCAGAGAAACAGAGCATATGTTTATATTTCTTTATATTTCAGACATATGTATAAAGGGATTGATTATAAGGTATTGGCTCACATGACTGTGGAGGCTGAAAAGTCCCATCATCTGCTGTCTGCAAGTTGGAGCCCCAGGAAAGCTGGGGGTGTAGTTTGAAGGTCTCAGAGTCAGAGGCTGATGGTGTAGACACCAGTCAGAGTCTGAAGGCCTGAGGACCAGGAGTGCCAAGGGCAGAATTCCGATGTCCCAGCTCAGTTGGTCAGGCAGAGAGCAAATTCAACCTTCCTGGGTCTTCTCATGCTATTCAAGCTCTCAGTGGATTGGATGATGCACACCCACACCAGGGAGGGCCATCTGCTTCACGCAGTTCACCAACTCAAATGCCATTCACTTCTGGAAACACTCTTAAAACATACCCAGCAAGGATGCTTCACCAGGTAAACATCATTTGCCCTCCCGTGGCCCACTCAAGTGGATGCATAAAATTCACCACCACAGATGGCCATAATATGAACCAATTTGAGAACAATCTTTGTTATTGTTTTTAAAAAAATTACATGAAATTAAATTAGCTCCCTGTATTTCATGTGTTTTTTCCAATTTGATAATTCATTTTATGTTAAAGCTATCTTAGATGTCTTCTGTGACATGTTTGCATGAGACAGAAATGTAGGCTGATACAGGAGTGTCCTACTGGTGACTTAAATCCCACAGGTGGTCTGGCCTTTTCTATTATTTCACATGGTTAGTCACTCTTGCTGAAGTCCCAAGCAAAACAAAGTACATGGCAGCTCCATTCCAGGGCACTTTGACATAGGATAAAGCCTGAAAGTTGTTCATTAAGTGCTGGTCTTAGATAATTATAAATAAGTTTATCTTCTTCATGAATGTCTGGTGGGACATTCAAAAGTCATGACAGACAATTCATCATTGTCTGGGACTGTCCTGAACATTATAGAAAATCTAGCATTCCTGGATATCTTTTCTAAATGCTTTTATTGACTTGTCACCTCCTTCACTCACTGTGACAAAAAATGACATGCTCAGAATTTTGCAGAAATCCCACTATGGGAAGGTACTCCCTTTGCTGAAGAATGGCTACAGTGTGCCATTTTCAGGATGAGTGGAAGCAGGCCTATCGGCAAGAACTAACATCATGACAGGCAGCAAAATACTTCTGAAAGTCTATCCTAGGTTTGGACAACCTTTTTCTGTTAATAGTAATTGAGACACGCTTTATGGGAAGATGCTAAAGGACATTTGTAAAACTGCAGAGACTCATGAATGTTTTCAACTGTGCATACCATCCGGAATCAGTGGGGGCAGTAAAGTATGCAAATGGAGTTAAAAAAAATAGTCAGAATGTGAGCAGAATGTGAGCTAAAATGTCTAGAGGCACTGCCCTCACTCTTAGGAACTTGAGATCGGTGGCCAACACTACACTTAAGTTCTTCCCACATGAATTGTTAATGAGCAGGCCTGTGTGGCTGCTGATTCCTCCTCTGGCCACCGCCCACTGGCAGGAACGCATGGGCTAGGAAATGTTATGTTAGGTATCACAAAGTAGAATTAAGTTTGCCAACGTATTCCAAATTTTTTAGGAATACCTATTCATGTGCGAGGAGAACTCACGAGAAGGCAGAGAATCGTGACCACGCAAGGTAGTGCGAAGCTGCTGTGTGAAGGCCGGGCAGTGGGACCCGGAAAGGGCACTCAGATTCATACACTGGAACCAATGAGGATTTCTTATACTGAGTGGAGGCCAGTGGATGGGCCTCCCATTATAGTGTTTCAGTTCTGGTTATTAAAACATCCTCATTTAAGCTCTTAAGCCTCAGAAGTGGCCATTTTAAGCCTTGAGTTTCACATCTGAGTCCAAGTTTGCTCCCTGCCCTAACGAGGGTGGGCCAGTCTTTTGGCTCCGTCGGCTTGTAGGATGGTTGGTGGGAGGGCAGAGGACCACCCTCCACCCCCACCTCATTGGCACCAAGGAGATACTGAACCATGACTGCTCATGGAGAGGTGATCGTCTTCCCTGTTTGTTACATGCATTACTCCCTATGCATATAATCCCATGTCAGGATATGGTCCTCTTTCTGGAGGTTCTATCTTCAATCTAGGTGGGTACATGGAGGCTTCTACTATCTACAGTAACAAGCCATTCAGTTCTAAGCAGTTCTTTTAGGTGGAGGTGTCCTCTCTTGCAGCTTGGCTTCATCTTCCTGCTGATGTCAGCGGCAGAACTTTACAGAAGTGCTTTGGTAGGTATGGTTCTCCATGCTGCAGCAACTGTCAGGAGCCCTGGGGCTTCCGGTCTCCTCTCTCTCAGGGTCCCCAATGCCAGGGACTGCTGGCAGTGGTGGGGTCCTTCTTTTTACGTCCTGCAAACTCCAAACTCCCGGGCTGGTCCATGGCCCTCTGCATGCTTACATAGCCACGCCTTTTCTGAACGTTGTTAGCTCTGGCCCCAGTTGCTCTGGAACAGCTCAGCCAATTCCATCCAGGTCTCAAAGACTCTCAGCTGGGAATGGGATTCTTCCTGTAGATACCCACAAACCTTACAGCTGCTTCTCTGCTCCTTCAGCTTCAGAGAGTAGAGCCCTGCAAATGCCACACTCCTACCATGGGATGCCGAGGTGAGAGGATAAACCTTCCTGAACTTAACACCCTTTGGGAGAGGGGGCAATATAGTGCTCAGTACAGTGAAAAGGTACCTGTGCTAGTTTTATAGGCTAGTGTAACAAAGTATCCCAAAGCAGGTGGCTTAGAACAACAGAACTTTATTGTCTCCCTGTTCTGGAGGCCAGATGTCCAAAGTCAGGGGGTTGACAGGGTCATGCTCCCTCTGAAACCTTTAGGAAAGGATCCGTCCTTGCCTTTTTCTCACTTCTGGTGATTTCCCAGCAATCTGGCATTTCTGGGTTTGCAGATGCACATCCTCTTGTCTTCACATGATGTTTCCCCAAGTCTTCATGTGGTCTTCGCGGTGTGTATGTGTGCCTCTGTGTTCAAATTTCCCCTTTCCTTAAGGACACCCGTCATTAGAATAGGGCCCACCCTAATGGTCTCATTTTAACTTGATTACCTCTATAAAGACCCCATTTCCGAATAAGGTCACATTCTGAGGTACTGGGAACTGGGACCCTGACATATCTTTTTGGGGGCACAATGTGACCCACAACAGCACGCCCCAGCAAGCTCTCAAGTGGTTTTTTGGACTTAGAATGTTGAACACATTTTCTGCTTTCACAGGAGGACTCTAGTCACTAATTCTTGGAAAACAAAAATTCCATCCAGCCTTCTACATCATTGTGCTACAGATATAATGATAAGAGCTAATAAATGACAATAATTTATTGAGGGAGTAGCATAAACTAGGAGCTCTTCTAAGTCCTTTAATGATGTATTATAATTTAATATTTGCATCTACTCTGCGGGCTAGGAACTATTATTTTTGTTTTACAGGTGAGGAAATAAAAGCACAGTGAAATGAAGTCTTGCAGTTGCTACATTGACATCATGCCTGCCTCCAAAGTCAAAGTATTTCCTTCTCTCAGATGAAGGAGTCCTTTCACTCAGGCCAATTTCCTCCAACCAGAGACAAAGTGGGTATTCAACTTTACTTTCCCATGTCCCCTGGGCTGGCTGTATTTGTCTATGTTAACTCAGATTGTTTTTAAAAGGGGTAGAATCAACTTGTGATCAAATTGCATCCTTTATTGAAGAAGTAGGGAGAAGGTGTACCAGTAAGGACTTCCTTAGCATGTCTTTTCCATGAGGCCTCTTGAAAAAAATTACAGTTCTTCACTAATTAAGTTTATGTTCTGTTCTTGACTGGAGTCATGCTGGTCCTTTGATTGGAGACATTGGATTCTGACAGTGAAGGACCTGGGGTGAGTGGGTGAGAGCAGACTGATCACTATTATACCATAAAATAAGAGCCTTGTCACGAGCCACTGAGTCAAAACAACAGCAATCACAAACAAACAAATATGTAAACCTAGAATGTGACCAGGTGAAACCACCCACTCTGTCCTGGGGGGCAGGTAAATGTGCAAGAGACCTCTGGCCCATCAGTGTTTCAGTGAATTACAACCACTGCATTAAACTAAAATGTTACTCTTCAGAAAATGACTTTGACCTTGAGCTGGCCTGTGGTGAGTGCTAAGACTCCTCTTGGGTCCTCTACTTCATATTCTAGGTCAGAAGGAGAAATAGCTGAACAACCCATGGAGCAGAGAATTGTCTGGCTTAGACTACGGGATTTGGGGGAGTCACTGCAGAAGGCATTCTAATGGGAACAGTCTACGTGATGAGATGAAGCGAGGTGAATGAAGTAGGCATCGTGAGGTAGCATTAGGCTACCGTCAGAAAGAGGGTCATCCACTTCCAGATGCGGTTGACTGAAGGTAATTGAAACTTTGGAAAGCAAAACCATCGATAAGGGGGGAACTACTGTATATGACCATAAAGTTTGACAAAGAAACCCTGTTGCTAGAAATGCTTCAGTAGCACCCGGTACTTACAGGCTAAATTCCAAATTCTTTAGTGGGGTGGTTGAGCCCTATTAGGATCTGGCCTCAATTTGCCTCTCCAGCTTCATTTTCTGTCACTTTCTTCTACAACCAGCCTACAGGAATTCTGTGAACCTGCCCTGCTGGTTCCAGGCAGAGTTTGAGGCTGACTTAACCATATGCAGGTTTTGTGGGGGGAATTTAATGACCTATTTTGGAAGGACTTAGACAAACCATATAGGTAAGGAGATAAGATTATCAGTCATTATAATCAATCTCCTTCCATCACTATTTAGTGATTGTTTCTATGCTTTATTAATATAGTATATTATATTGATGGATTTTTTCCAATGAAAAAACTCTGTTAAAATACACATAGTATTTATCATTGTAACCATTTTTAAATGCCCAGTTCAGTGGTATTAAATACACATATGATGTTGTGCGACCATCAGCACCACACCCATCTTCATAGTTCCTTACATCTTGTAAAACTGAAACTCTAGACCCATTAAACAGTGACTCCCCACTCCCCCATCTCCAGCCCCTGGCAACCTTTATTCTCTTTTCTGTCTCTAGGATTTTGACCACTCTAACTCTCTCATATGGAATGGAATCACACAGTATTTGCTTTTTTGTGACTACTTCATTTCATTCAGCATAATGTCCTCAAGGTTTATCCATGCTGTTTCATATGTCAGAATTTTCTTCCTTTTTAAAGCTGACTAATATTATACTGTATGGATATACCACATTTTGGTATATGGACACTTGGGTTGCCACATTTTAGCTATTATGAATAATGCTACTATAAACATGGGTGTACAAATATCTCTTTGAGACCCTGCTTTCAATTCTTTGGTGTATATATCCAGAAGTGGAATTGCTGGATCTTATGATAATTCTCTTTTTAAATTTTTGAGGAACAACCATGTTGTTTTCCATAGCAGCTGTACCATTTTACATTCCCACCAAGAGTGCACAAGTGTTCTAATTTTTCCACATTCTAGCCAGTATTTGTTATTTTCTAGTTTTTAATTTTTTGATAGTAGCCATCCTAATGGGTGTAAGATGGTATCTCATTGTGGTTCTTTTTTTTTTTTTTTAAAGATTTTATTTATTTATTTGAGAGAGAGAGAATGAGAGAGAGCACATGAGAGGGGGGAGGGTCAGAGGGAGAAGCAGACTCCCTTCCAAGCAGGGAGCCCGATGCGGGACACGATCCAGGGACTCCAGGATCATGACCTGAGCCGAAGGCAGTCGCCCAACCAACTGAACCACCCAGGCGCCCTCTCATTGTGGTTCTGATTTGCATTTCCCTGATGTTCAGTGGTTTTGAGGATTTTTGCTTATTTTTGTATACTTTATTTGAAGGAATGTCTATTCAAGTCCTTTGCCCATTTTTGAATTGTTAATTTCTGTTGCTCTCTCTATATTCTGGATATTAACCCCTTATCAGATATATGATTTCCAAATATTTATCTGATTCCATGTGTTGCCTTTTTACTCTGTGGGTATTGTCTTTTGATGCACAAAATTTTTAATTTTCATGAAGTCCAATTTGTCTGTTTTTACTTTTGTTGCATGTGCTTTTGGTATCATATCCAAAAAATCATTGCCAAATCCAATGTCATGGAGTTTTGCCCCATATTTTCTTCTAAGAGATTTATTATTTCAGGTCTTACATTTAAGCCTTTGATCCAGTTTGTGTTAATTTTTGAATATGGTGTGAGGTAGGGATCCAAATTCATTCTCTTACATGTGGAGACTCAGTTTTCCCAGTACTATCTGTTGAAAAGACTGTACTTACACTGTTTTGATTATTGTAGCTTTGTTGTAAGTTTTGAAATCAGGAAGTATTAGTCTTCCACCTTTGTTCTTCTTTTTCAAGGTTGTTTCAGCTATTTGGGATCACTTGAGATTTCATATGAATTTTAGGTTTTTCTATTTCTGTGTAAATGGCATTGAGATTTTCATAGGGATTGCATTGAATCTGTAGATTTCTTTGAGTAGTATTGACGTCTTAACAACATTAATTCTTCCCATTATGAATGTGGGATATGTTTCCATTACTTATGTCTTTTTACATTTTTTCAGTAGTGTTTTTTAGTTTTCATTGTATCAGTCTTTCACCTACTTGGTTAAGTTAATTCCCAAGTATTTTATTATTTTTGATGCTATTGTAAATGGAATTGTTTTTGTAACAAATGCTTTTCAGATTTATTCAAGATATATTTCTGGAGTCTTGATTCTACTGCACTGATTTTTACATCTATCCTATGCCAGTACCACAATGTCTTGATTACTGTAGCTTTGTAGTAACTTTTGAAATTGGGAAGCATGAGTATTCCAACTTTGTTTTCCTTTTTTTTTTTTTTTTGTAGAGCAGTTTTAGGTTTGCAACAAAATTGAGAAGGTACAGAGATTTCCCATATATCCCTTGTCCCCACACATTATTGACACGAGTCACCAGAATGGTACATTTGTTACCAAGGATTAATCAGGATTGACATATCATAATCACCCAAAGTCCATAGTTTACTTTAGGGTTAACTCTTGGTGTTGTATATTCTATGGGTTTGGACAAATGTATGATGACATATATCCATCATTATAATATGCAGAGTATTTTCACTGCACTAAAAATCTCTGTGCTCGGGGCGCCTGGGTGGCTCAGTTGGTTAAGCGACTGCCTTCGGCTCAGGTCATGATCCTGGAGTCCCAGGATCAAGTCCCGCATCGAACTCCCTGCTCAGCAGGGAGTCTGCTTCTCCCTCTGATCCTCCCCCCTCTCATGCTCTCTCTCTCTGTCTCATTGTCTCTCTCAAATAAATAAATAAAATCTTTTAAAAAAAAAATCTCTGTGCTCTGTCTGTTTATGTCCCCTGCCCCTTGGCAACCACTGATCTTTTTACTCCATAAAAAGTAAACATATCCATAGTTTTGCCTTTTCCAGATGTTGTATAGTTGGAATCATACAGTATGTATACTTTTCAAATTGGCTTCTTCCACTTAGTAATATGCATTTGAGGTTTCTTCATGTCTTTTCATGGCTTGATAGCTGATTTATTTTTAGCACTGAATAATATTTCATTGTCTGGATGGACCACAGTTTATTTGTCCATTCACCTACTGATGGACATCTTGGTTGTTTCCAAGTTTTAGCAATTATGAATGAAGTTTCTGTAAACATCTGTATGCAGGTTTTCTTTGGACATAGTTTTCAACTCTTTTGGGTAAACACCAAGGGATATGATTGCTAGATTGCATGGTAGTATATTTAGTTTTCTAAGAAACCATCAAAACCACTGCCTTCCAAAGTGGTTGTGCCATTTCGCATTCCCAGCAATGTAATGTGTGAGACTTCCTGTTGCTCCATATTCCCACCAGTATTTGGTGTTGTCAGTGTCCCAGATTTTGGTCTTTCTAATATGTGTGTAGTGGTTTGTTTTCTTTTTTAAAGATTGGTTTGCCTATTTTGTGTCCTTTCCACTTTCATATGAATATTAGGATAAGCTTATAAAAAATCAGCTGAGAATTTGGAAGGGATTGTGTTAAATCTCAGATTTAATTTGGGTAGTATTATCATCTTAATATTAAATCTTCTGAGAACATGGAATTTTCCCATTTGTTTAAATATTCTTTAATTTCTTTCAATAATGTGTTCTAATTTGTGGTGGACAGGTCTTACACTCCTCTTGTTAAATTTATTCCTGGATATAAATTATATAAGCATTTAATTTTTTAATGTTATTGTAATTGTGCTTTCATTTATAGAAATAACAATTGATTTTCTCATATATTGATCTTATATCCTACCAACTTGTTGAACTTGTTTATTAGTTCTACTAGATTTTTTTGTGTGTGGATTTCTTAGCATTTTATATACACAAGATCATATTGGGTACAAAGAGAGTTAGTTTTACTTTTTCCTTGACCAACCAACCTGGATACTTTCATTTCTTTTTATTGCCTAGTTTAACTGGCTAGAACCTCCAGTACAATGTTGAATATAAATGGCAAAAGCAGACATCCTTGTTTTGTTCCAGATCTTAGAGCAAAAGGATTCAGTATCTCTTCATCAAGTATGATGTTAATTGTGGATTTTTTTCCCCCACAACTAAATGCCCCTTTTCAGCTTGAGGAAATTCCCTTCTATTCCTAGTTTGTTGAATTTTTTTTAATCATGATAGGGTGTTGGATTTTGTTAAATGCTTTTTCTATGCCTATTGAGATAGTCATGTGTTTTTTTGTCTCTTATTTTATGAACATGCTATTTATCAGCATGTATTACATTTGATTTTCATGTTAAACCAGCTCTGAATTCCTAAGATAAATCCTAATTGGTAATGATGTGTGATACTTTTGTAATGTTGCTGGATTCCATTTGCTAACGTTTTTTTCTTTGAGGTTTTACACATTTATATTCATAATGGATCCTGGTCTATACTCTCCTTTTGTTTGATGTATTTGTCTGGTTTTGGTATCAAGGTAGTACTAGCCTCATAGAATGAGTCAGGAAGTATTCTCTCCTCCTCTTTTCTGAAACAATTTGTAAAATATTAGTGCTAATTCTTCAAATGTTTAGTAGAGGGGTGCCTGGGTGGCTCAGTCAATTAAGCATCCTGCTCTTGATTTCGGCTCAGGTCATGATCTCAGGGTCGTGAGACTGAGCCCCATGTCGGGCTCTGCACTGAGGATGGAGACTAGT
The DNA here is from genome assembly GCF_054177405.1 of Leptonychotes weddellii. Classification (NCBI taxonomy): domain Eukaryota; kingdom Metazoa; phylum Chordata; class Mammalia; order Carnivora; family Phocidae; genus Leptonychotes; species Leptonychotes weddellii. Next base: position 9,373,599 of record NC_138379.1, read on the forward strand.
TAAGATTCTCTCTCTCCCTCCCTTCTGCCCCTTCCCCCACCGCACCCCACTTGCATGCATGTGCACATGCTCTCTCTCTCTTAAAAATGTTTTTAGTAGAATTTACAATGTAGCCACCTGGGACTGGGCTTTTCTTTATTTCTTTTGCTTATTAATTCAGACTCTTAACTTGTGATGAATCTATTCAGATTTTTATTACCTCTTTTTTAAAATTTAACTTAATTAGCCCACATAGTTTTTTTGTTTGTTTGTTTGTTTTTAGTTTTTGGTGTAGTACCCAATGATTTATTAGTTGGGTATAACATCCAGCGCTCATCATATCTCATGCCCTCCTTAACACCCATCACCCAGTTACCCCATCCCCCTACCCACCTCCCTTTCCACAACCCTCCGTTTGTTCCCTGGAGACAAGAGTCTCTCATGGTTTGGCTCCTTCTCTGATTTCTTCCCATTCAGTTTTTCCTCCCTTCCCCTATAATCCTCTGCTCTATTTCTTATCTTCCACATATGACTGAAACCATATGATATTGTCTTTCTCTGATTGACTTATTTCACTTAGCATAATTTCCTCCAGTTCCATCTATGTTGATGTAAATGGTAGGTATTCATCCTTTTTGATGGCTGAGTAATATTCCATTATATATATGAACCACATCTTCTTTATCCATTCATCTGTTGAAGAACATCTCAGCTCCTTCCACAGTTTGGCTATTGTGGATGTTGCTGCTATGAATATTGGGGTGCAGGTGCCCCTTCTTTTCACTACATCTGTATCTTTGTGGTAAATACCCAGTAGTGCAGTTGCTGGGTCATAGAATAACTCTATTTTTAACTTCTTGAGGAACCTCCATACTGTTTTCCAGAGTGGCTGTACCATCTTGCATTCCCACCAACAGTGTAAGAAGGTTCCCCTTTCTCCACATCCATGCCAACATTTGTTTTTTCCTGTCTTGCTAATTTTAGCCCTTCTAACTGGTTTAAGGTGGTATCTCAGTATGGTTTTGATTTGTATTTCCCTGATGCCGAGTGATGTTGAGCATTTTTTCATGTGTCTGTTAGCCATTTGTATGTCTTCTTTGGAGAAGTGTCTGTTTATGTCTTCTGCTCATTTTTTGACTTGATTATTTGTTTTTTGGGTGTTGAGTTTGAGAAGTTCTTTATAGATCTCGGATACCAGCCCTTTATCTGTAATGTCATATGTAAATATCTTCTCCCATTCTGTAGGTTGCCTTTTAGTTTTGTTGACTGTTTCCTTTGCTGCGCAGAAGTTTTTATCTTGATGAAGTCCCAAAAGTTCATTTTCTCTTTTATTTCCCTTGCCTTTGGAGACGTGTCTTGAGAGGAGTTGCTGCGGCCAAAGTCGAAGAGGTAGCTGCCTATGTTCTTCTCTAGGATTTTGATGAATTCCTGTCTCGCATTGAGGTCTTTCATCCATTTTTGAGTTTATTTTTGTGTATGGTGTAAGAGAATGGTCCAGTCTCATTCTTCTACATGCGGCTGTCCAATTCCCCATCACCATTTATTGAAGAGACTGTCTTTTTTTCCATTGGATATTTTTTCCTGCTTTGTCGAAGATTAGTTGACCACAGAGTTTAGGGTCCACTTATGAGCTCTCTATTCAGTTCCATTGATCTATGTGTCTGTTTTTGTGCCAGTACCATGCTGTCTAGATGATCACAGCTTTGTAATATAGCTTGAAGTCAGGCATTATGATGCCCCCAGCTTTGGTTTTCGTTTTCAACGTTCCCCTGGGTATTCGGGTTTTTTTCTGGTCCCATACACATTTTAGGATTGTTTCTTCCAGCTCTGTGAAAAATGTAGATGGTATTTTGATACGGATTGCATTGAATGTGTAGATTTCTCCTACAATCCTAGCAACAGCAATCAGACAACAAAAGAAATAAAAGGTATTCAAATTGGCAAAGAAGAAGTCAAACTCTGTTTGCAGATGACATGATACTTTATGTGGAAAACCCAAAAGACTCCACCCCCAAATTACTAGAACTCATACAGCAATTCAGTAATGTGGCAGGATACAAAATCAATGCACAGAAATCAGTTGCTCTCCTATCCACTAACAATGTAACTGTAGAAAGAGAAATTAGGGAATCGATTCCATTTAAAATAGCACCAAAAACCATAAGATACCTTGGAATAAACCTAACCAAAGAGTTATAGGATCTATACTCTAGAAACTACAGAACACTTATGAAAGAAATTGAAGAAGACATAAAAAGATGGAAAAATATTCCATGCTTATGGATCAGAAGAATAAACATTGTTAAAATGTCTGTGATGCCCAGAGCAATTTATACTTTCAATGCCATCCCGATCAAAATACCAATGGCATTTTTCAAAGTGCTGGAACGAACAATCTTAAAATTTGTATGGAACCTGAAAAGATCCTGAATTGCCAATGAAATGTTAAAAAATAAGAACAAAGCTGGGGGCATCACGTTGCCTGATTTCAAGCTATATTACAAAGCTCTGATCACCAAAATGGCATTGTACTGGCACAAAAACAGACACATAGATCAATGGAACAGAATAGAGAGCCCAGATATGGACCCTCAACTCTGTGGTCAACTAGTCTTCAACAAAGCAGGAAAAAATATGCAATGGAAAAAAGACAGTCTCTTCAATAAATGGTGCTGGGAAAATTGGACAGCTATATACAGAAGAATGCAACTCGACCATTCTCTTACACCATACACAAGGATAAACTAAAAAATGGATGAAAGACCTCAATGTGAGACAGGAATTCATCAAAATCCTAGAGGAGAACATAGGCAGCAACCTCTTCGACCTTGGCCGCAGCAACTCCTCTCAAGACACGTCTCCAAAGGCAAGGGAAATAAAAGAGAAAATGAACTTTTGGGACTTCATCAAGATAAAAACTTCTGCACAGCAAAGGAAACAGTTAACAAAACAAAGAGGCAACCCACGGAATGGGAGAAGATATTTGCATATGACATTACAGATAAAGGGCTGGTATCCGAGATCTATAAAGAACTTCTCAAACTCAACACCCAAAAAACAAATAATCAAGTCAAAAAATGAGCAGAAGACATGAACAGACACTTCTCCAAAGAAGACCCATGAATGGCTAACAGACATATGAAAAAATGTTCAATATTATTAGCCATCAGGGAAATTCAAATCAAAACCACATTGAGATACCACCTTACACCAGTTAGAATGACAAAAACTGACAAGGCAAGAAACAACAAATGTTGGAGAGGATGTGGAGAAAGGAGAACCCTCTTACACTGGTGGTGGGAATGCAAGTTGGTATTGGTGATATTTTAAAACTTCCTTTTTTTACTGATTTCTAATTTAATTCCATTATAATCAGAGAGCATATTTTTATGATTTCCATCCTTTTAATTTATTGAGACTTGTTTTACAACCTAAAATAGGGCCTATCCTGGAGAATAATCTATGTGCACCTGAATAACCTATTTGCACCTGAAAAGAACATGTACTCTGCATTGTTGGGTGGAATGTTGTACAGATGTCTATTGGGTCTAGTTGGTTAATAGTGTCATTCAATTTCTCCTATAGCCTTTCCCTTCTGCACAATTTTCCTGTAAATTATTGAATATGGGGTATTGAAGTCGCCAACTGTTGTTTTTAAAATTTTGTATTTCTCCTGTCAAATCTGTCAGTTTTTTCTTCATGTATTTCAGGACTCTATTGTTAGTGCATATGTGCTTACAATTGCTATGTTTTCCTGGTGGACCGAACTTAAAAAAAAATTATTATAAGAATGTCCTTCATGTCTAGTAACAACTTTTGTCTTAATGTCTATTTTGTCTGACATTACTATAGCTGGTCCACCTCTCTTTTGGTTTCTGTTATATGGCATATATTTTTCCATACTTATGTTCAACCAATTTGTGTCTTTGAATCTAAGGTGTGTCTCTTGTATATAGCATTTATTTGGAATACATCTTAAAAATCCATTTTGCCAATCTCTGCCTTATGATTAGTGTCCAATCCATATACATTTAATGTAACTACAAATAAGATAGGGTTTATGTCTGATATTTTGCAGTTTTCTATATTGTATGTCTTTGTTATTCTATTTGTCCATTACTGCTCTCTCTTATATTACATGAATGTTTCCCTTCATGTCATTTTATTTATTTTTCTTTATACCACTTTAATTACCTTTTTATTTTTTATTATTTTGAATTATTTTTAAATTTATTAACAATATTATTTTATTATTAATATTGTTACAATATTATATATAATTCTTGGTTGATGGTATTTTTCTTTCAGTGCTCTGAAGATGTCATCCCACTTACTGTCTTCTGGCCTCCATGGTTTCTGATGAGGAATTTTATTGAAGATTCCCTTTTCAGGATGAATTCCTTGTCTTTGGCTGATTTCAAGATTTTCTCTTGGTCTTTGCCTTTTGGCATTTTGTTAATGATATGTCTAGGTTTGGATCTTTTTTAGTTTATCCTTTTTGGATGCATAATGTTTTTCATCAAATTTTTGGTTTTTATCCAATATACTTTCCCAAAATTCTTTGTGTAGCTTTCTCTTTCTCTGTCTCTTCCCCTTATGCGACTTCCATTATGCACATTTTGGTATGATTGATGGTGTTTCAAAAATGTCTGAAGCTCTATTCATTTTTCTTCACTTATCATTTTGTTCCACAGAATAGATAATTTTAATTGACCTATCTTTAGGTTTGTGGATCATTTCTTCTGTCAGACCAAATATTCTGTTGAGCCCCTTGAGTGATATTTTCATTTTAGTTATTATGTGTTTTTCTGCTTTGGAATTTCTACTTGATTCTTTTTAATAGTTTCTATGTCTTTATTGATATTCTTTCTCATGAAACATTGCTCCCATATTTTCCTTTAGATTTTTTAGACATGGTTTCTTCAGTTCTTTGAGCATACTTATAATAGATAATTTAAAGTTTTTTTTTTTTCCCAGTAAGTTCAATATCTAGGCTTCCTTTGATGCAACTTTTATTGCTTTTTCCCCCCCCAGTGTTTAGGTCATACTTTTCTGTTTCTTTGCATATCTCCTTATTTTTTTGTTAAAAACTGCATATTTAAAATGATATAATGTAGCAATGTTGGAAATCAGATCCTCCCAGGGGTTGGTTTTTGTTGTTGTTTTTGTTAGTCTATTGGGTGGCTTTCCTGAACTAACTGTGTAGAGTATTCATGTTTGTCCTGTGTGAGCATTGATGTCTCTGCTCTGTTAGCTTAGTGGTCATTAAATGATTGGACATAGATTTCCTTAACTGCTTTGAACCAAGAAATTTCTCAGTCTTTGTTGAGAAGCTGTGTGTGTGTGTGTGGGCGGGGGGTAAGTCTTTAAAGCCTTGGAAGACAGGTTGCAACTCTACCTTAGCTATCATTTACTGCTTGCAGACTTCAGGTCAGCCAGAGGTGGGAGATTAGAGTACTGACAGGTCTTCCTTGGCAGGCACACGTCCCTGCATATGCATATGGTCTTCTTTATTTCCAGGTACTGCCATAGTTTCAAGGTCCCCAGTGGACATCTTACTCCTCATTTTCTATTAAGTTTTTTGGTAAGCCTCTTGTTTTCCCCAACTGTTACCACTGCTTTAGGCAAAGGCAATGTTAAATGCCACTGACTATTATTATTATTATTTTTTAGAGAAATTAAAGAATTTATTTATTTTTATTTTTATTATTATGTTATGTTAATCACCATACATTACATCATTAGTTTTTGATGTAGTGATCCATGACTCATTGTTTTCATAAAACACGCACTGCTCCATGCAGTACGTGCCCTCCTTAATACCCATCACCGGGCTCTTTACAGAAGGTGTTTTATCCTGATCAGCCAGCCAGAAAGAAAATTACTCACTCTTTTCACTGTATTCTGGATGACTCAATGCTACTACAATCCATCTGATAGTTATGCATGCACAGATCACTTCTGTGATGGTGCTGAAGAGTAAATATTGTAAAAGCATACTACCAGCCATCTGAATTAAAAAGAAGAGAAACATTTCTCATATTAATTAACCATTTAAAAATTATACAAGAACAATCTTAGTAAGAGGGAATAAATACCATTCATCATATCAGTCTCACACAACCATGATTATTTTTGTGTATTTTTCATAAGAACAAAATACGTTTTAAATTTATCAAGTACTTATATATGTACCTTGCATTCTGTTAAGGGCTGCTTCTAGTGACAACCCTACAAGTTGGATACTTTTATTTCTCTTCTACACGTGACAAGACTGAAAAGCAGAGAGCTTACCTTAGTACTGTGGGCTGGGTGGAATTCTTCAGGGTTTGGCACTGAATGCTCATCTTTTCTCTCTTTATACTTTCTCTTTTGGTAAGTCTGATTGCATGATTTGTGTCTTATGCTTTTCCATTTAGTGCACATATAATTTGCATGTTCTATCTTCTTTTGACTCTTGTTTTGTAGGCATTATTACATGTATTAAGTGGAGCCATTCTCCCTCCCTTCCCACATTTCTACCATGGCCTGAAGTAGGAGTTTCTGCTTTAAGAGTGGCTTCTAGTGTGTCTCAATGCCCCTTACTTAAAATTCCCCATTTGATAAGCAGAGATTTATCTAACTGGTGATTTCACCCTTTCTGGGTTCTTTTTTCAGAATCGTTTGTCTTTATGACCCCATTTCTGAGAATTGTCAGGTCCCAACACAGGGAGACCTACCATTTATTTGTAACTAGGTAGATAAGTTTAATTCATGGAAGGAGGTATCAGCAGGCTCATTTGGTCAAAGATTTAAAACTTGTTCTCCAAATATAATAATCACAATAAAGCTGATAGTTTCATCTACATCTGCTTGATTCTTGTATCTTATCTCAGCTGGCTCAGACCATGAAAGGAGAAAAAGGGGTGGCTATTTACTGGCCTGCTATACTAGTTTCCCAGGGCTGCTGTAATAAAGTATTGCATCTGCGTGGCTTAACGCAACTGAAATTTATTGTCTCACAGTTCTGGAGGGTAAAAGTCCAAAAAGAATGCATTGCCATTGGCAAGAGAATTCTCCTTCCAAAGTCTTTAGGGGAGGATTCTTCCTTGCCTCTTTCAGCTTCTGATAGCCTCAAGTGTTCTTGGCTTGTAACAGCATAACTACAACCTCTGCCACCATGTTTATATGGCCATCTTCCTTCCATGTCTGTGTCCAGATTTCTTTCTTCTTATAAGGACACTAGTTATACTGGATCAATGGCCCACCCTACTCTTATATAACCTCATCTGAACTAATTACATCTGCAAAGACCCTGTTCTCAAATACTGTCATTTTCTGAGGTACTGTGGGTTAGGACATATCTTTTTTGGGGACACAATTCAACTCATAACAGTCTGTCTCTGCCCTGCCTCTAAGTTCATGTCCCTCCCATGTACAAAATATATTCACCTGATCCCAATATCTCCAAAAGTTTTGACCCATTTTGACATCAACGCCAATGACCTGAATGTCATCAGATCAAAAAACTCCAAATCTCATCATCTAAATTATCTTAATTAGTTATGGATGAGACTCATAGTATTGTTCATTTCAGGGTAAAATTCTTCTCCATCTGTGGACCTGTGAAACCAGGAACAAGCTATCTACTTCTAAGACATAACTGGTGGGACAGGCATAGGATAGATATTCCCATTCCAAAAGGGAGCTATAAGGAGGAAAAAAGGGGTCATGGGCCCCAAGCAAGCCCAAAACCCAACAGGGCAATTGTTTAGATTTCAAGGCTTGATAATAATCCTGTGTGGTACCATGCTCAGGGCCTGCTGAGGAGGTGGCCTCACCCTTGCTGTGGTCCCTCTCTTTAGGCTATTCTTATCTCAGCCTGGAGCATATTAAAGATGTAGTATTTGTGACTTGAAATATGTTTCTTTTTCTTATTTAATTTTTGGTTTTATTTTTTATTTATTATTTTATTTTTTCAAAAGATTTTATTTATTTATTTGAGAGAGAGAGAGCACGAGTGAGGGGAGGGGCAGAGGGAGAAGGAGAAGCAGATTCCCCACTGAGCAGGGAGCCCAGGGCCCTGGGATCATGACCCCAGCCAAGCAAAGGCAGACACTTAACAGATGTGCCTGGATGGCTACCCCTCTTGGTTTTCTTTTTTTGCTTTTGTAACTGATGTACTAATTCTATACTTTATGCCATTGTCCAGTGGTTTTTATGCTTATTATCTATTTATTTTTTATGCTCATTCATTTAATCTGTGATTCTTTTTACACATTGGGCAAGTAGAGCCCATTACTATTTTCTTTGAAATAGAGAGCTCATTGATTTAATGTTACTTTATTAAATTTCACCTTTTCCATATTGACTGGTAAACTGATCTCCCATAAAATAATATTTTTTTGCCTATAGTAGGATTTATTTCTCAACTCTCTGTTCTTTGATCAATTTTTCTTTTAGGGTATAAATACTATGCCATTTTTATTATAATAGTCTACTCATATATTTTCATATCTGGTGCAGCAAGTTGTCTGGCCCACCCCAACCATTATGTGGCTTCCAGACTTTCTTGGCACTTTTCACACAATCTTTTTTTCCCATCCATACACATTTTACAGTAGTTTTATTGCATTCCCTCCCAAACCTTTGTTGGGATTCTAAACGGAATTGCATCACATTTATGTATTAATTTGCAGAATCTTGCAATTTTATGATATTGTGAATTTGCATTCAAGAATGTTTCTCAAAGTATTCAGTTCCTTTTTACAGCTCTCATTATGTTTTTATAGCTTTGTTGTTATTTTGATTGGGTTATTTATTGTTTTTTTCTACTTCAATATCTAAGTGGTGATTTCTAGTATAAAGAAAATGTATTGGAAGCCTGAATGGCTCAGATGGTTAAGGGTATGACTCTTGATTTCGGCTCAAGTCATGATTTCAGGCTGTGAGATCAAGCCCCACTTCAGGCTCTGCACTGGGCCTGGAGTCTGCTTAAGATTTTCTCTCTCCCCCTCCCTCTCTAAAAAAAAATGTATTAATTGTCTATGTTTTTCTTTTACCCAGATACTTTCCTACTGTTTTGTTTCAGTAGTTTTTTAGCTGAGTCTTTGGAGTTTTCTAGGTATCCCATCACTTCATCTTCATATAATGATAGCTCTGATCTCTCTCTGAGGTTTCTAGTGTTTCTTTAGTTGGACTAAAAGTGATTTTTAAATATTCCCATGACAAAAATTTGGAGGAGATATAGTTTGCTTTTATATTTCTATGCCAAAGATGGTGGTCAAATTTCGTTGTTTTTCCATACCTTGCCCACTGCAACATACATCATTTACCATAGTTTTTTCATTTATATCTAAAATTTGGATCCAGTTGTTATTAAACTTGGTACTTACATGTGTCCAAATGTATTCGTTGGTGTCTGCATGATACGTGAAACATGCAATGCTTAATATTATTGTACCAACTATAGAAAAGCAGACACTTAAGATGTTCATAACAAGGCTATAAATAAGCTGCAAAAGACAAACAAAGAAAACTGGTCATGGGCAGTATAAACAGGGTTTGATGAAGCAATCAGTCTGTTGTCCACTCTAGAACATTCAAATTGGACATTTTTTATCTGATTCTCTGGAATCTTACTGAGGTTGATATCAGGACTCTGCCTCAAATTTGTCTGGAACCCAACAAGATAAAAAAGTTTTTTCAGATGAGGTGTTTATTTATTCAACAAATAATTAAACAGTGCCTGCAACATGCTAAACGTTGTGCTAGCGATAAACTCAGGCTTCTGCTCAAGCATCTCACAATCAAATGGGGGAGACAAGATGACAAACAGTTTCATTTAATAAAATTTCATAAACATCATGCTATGAATAAGCCTCAGTCCAGGATTTGCCAATGTCATTCCTACCCCAGTAAGGTCACCTTACTACTTAATACCTTTCCATAGTTCCCAACTTCCCTCAAGATAGCATCCACTCTCTTTAGAATGGCACTGTGGACCTTGCATGACCAGTGAAGAGAAACTCTTCTCCTTTGAGAAGGGGTTCCAGGATTTTGTATATATGCATAAGGAATAGTTACATTTTAAAGAGGATTTTTTTTTTTTTTAATAACGGGAAGAAGGAGGTGATTTGATGCTGGTCAACCAAAGAAAGAACTTAAGTGGGCATACTAATTTTTGATTGTCCATCAGGCAGCCCCCTTTCATTCCAGGTGCTCTCCTCACTGGTTTAGTCTTTTTTTTTTTTTAATTTAAATTCAATTAGCCAACGTATAGTACATCATTAGTTTTTGATGTAGTGTTCAATGATTCATTATTTGCGTATAACACCCAGTGCTCATCAAATCAAGTTTAGTCTTTATGAAAGAAGTTTATCAGACTTTACCTCGACAGCTAGAAGAGAAAGGACCTACCTCCCTTTCTTCAATCTGTAGGAGGCAGATCCAGGGCATTACCAGTGAAATGCTCCTCCTAAGGGTTGTGAATCTTGAGCAAGTAACTTAAAGATGAACAAAAGACTGGAATTCATTCCTAGAACTGGCAGCTGGGATGTCATGCAGTGGGGGCAGTGGGACCCTTGGGTGCTAGACAGAAGGTATGATGTCTAGTGAAGGTAACAATATGGCCAGATTCTCCTTGCTAAAAAAACATAGCTATTGCACTTCTGGACTTTGTTTCTGCTTCTGGAACTTTCTCAGATCCTATGTATTTTCTAAGCTGGGTCCTTCACATCCTAGATGCTATGACCCTGGCTTCTTTCCAGTAGATCCTATCTTCCCTTGATATAGCCAGATTCAGTTCACAGTGGTGGACAAAATTGAGAAAATGTATTATGGAAGAAAGAACAGTGTATACGAAATTTCAGAAGCATGGGAAAGCGGGTCTTCAGGAAAATGAAGCTTTTGGTGTGGCTGGAACACAGGGCATGAAGGGGAGTTGGATAAAATGTGGCTGGAGAAGTGGGCAGAGGATGGATTATGAAGAATCTAGTATGCTGTGCTAAGGATTTCAATTTTATCTTTTTGAAGTGTAGAGCTATACTGCTGAAGGTGTTGGCTAGAAAGACTCTTCCTTAGTACAAAGACAGGTTGTGGTACGCTCCAGCAAACACACTTACAATGTCTCTGCATACCCTATGACCATTTATGAGGTCAGAGAGGCTTATGAACCAGGATCACCTATAGAAAGACATTTATTTTCCAAAAAAATCCTAATCAAACATTTTTTTCATTTTTTTAATTTAAATTCAATTAGCCAACATATCATACATCATTAGTTTCAGATGTAGAGTTCAGTAATTCATCAGTTGTATATAACAGTGCTCATCACATCATGTGCCCTCCTTAATGCCTATCACCAATTACCCTGTTCCCCCCACCCACCTCCCCTCCAGTGACCCTTAGTTTGTTTCCTATAGTTACGAGTCTCTCGTGATTTGTCTCCCTCTTTGATGACTTCCCATTCAGTTTTCCCTCCCCTCCCCTCCCCTATGATCCTCTGTGCCGTTTCTTATATTCCACATATAAGTCAAGCATTTGAATTAAATATACAATGTTATTATTTTTGAAGCATTCTGCTTTTGTCATGAGAGTGTGAGGAACTCCATGGATAAACTCAGCCAAATTTGTGAAAATTACTAAAAAAAAACCCCAACATTTAAAATTTCTGGAAACAGTCCTAATGGCCTATGACAAATGAAGAAACATTTATTCAAGAAATCTACTAAAGCTCCATCAAAACTGTAGGAGTCTGTGGTATCTGAACCAAGATCCACACCCATTTGTCCCCTTCCCAGTGTGCAAGACCAGTGTGGGCTGATGCGGGATCCTTCCCCATCAGATTCTGCTCAGAGAATTAGCTAGTGCTATCTCCCTTGGAGGAGCAGGTCATCTAATGAGCATTTCTAATCCTGCTTCCAGCTACTTGCAACTGAGGCTAAGTTGCAGTGAGTGCAGCCAAGCGAGGGGGACTCTCTTCTTTTGCTAGCCCCCACTTGTGGGATGAGGGCCTGATCTTGGTTGCAGTGTCAGTGAAAGTACTAGAGGCCCTGATCACCCCTGCCCTTTTTTATGGGGCAGGGGTTCTATATCATGAGAGGCAAACAGAGACCTGCGGCAGCTCCAAGCCCTCAGCTATTAAAGCAGGGGTGTCACACAGACAGAAGCATTCCATTGTCCCTGTGCCATCCCCCCCACCCCCCGCCATCCTAGCACCAGAGCTCTGGCTCAGAGAAATTTTCGGGGGAGAAGTAGACATCTTGGGGTGACTGTGGGTATACCTAAAAGTTATACCTGTGCACCTGCCCCTGAGGAGCAATTTAACACAGAGGGGGAGAAACAGACCTCACTAAATTATTTCAGCCAGCCTTTTTAAAAAAAAATCAAATAACAATAACAAACCCTACGGATGCCTGGGTGGCTTAGCTGGTTAAGTGGTTAAGTGGTTAAGCCTCTGCCTTCAGCTCAGGTCATGATCCCAGGGTCCTGGGACCCAGTCCCATATTGGGCTTCCTGCTTAGTGGGGAGCCTGCTTCTCCCTCTCCCGCTCCCCCTGCTCTCTCTCTCTCTCAAATAAATAAATAAAATCTTTAAAAAAAACCAATAACAAGCCCTAGGGTTGAGAACTAGTGTCCAGAGTTGCTACAGTATATTATCTAAAATGCCTAGTTTCCAACAACCAAAAATTTATGAGACAGGCAAAGAAACAGAGGCGTATATACAGCTATACAATTTGACCTATACACCAGAAAAAAAAGCAGGTAACAGAAATTGTGAGAGTGGCCAGATGTACTCCTTATCAGACAAAGATTTCAAAGTAGTCATTATAAAGACGGCCAGAGAACTAAAGTAAATGATTAAACAAGTAAAGGAAGGTCGGCTGACAATGTTGATGTTGACTATGGACAAAATTGTTAGATATGGCAACAAGTTAGATAACCCACATGAAATGGACAAATTCCTAGCAGGGTAAACTATTGCAACTGACCCAAGAAGAAATAGAAAATCTGAATAGATCTATAATAAGTTAAGAGATTTGAATTAATAATAAAAAACCTTCCGTGAAGAAAAAGCTCAGTTCCAGGGGCACCTGGGTGGCTCAGTTGGGTAAGCGTCTGCCTTCGGCTTAGGTCATGATCTTAGGGTCCTGGAATAGAGACCTGCATTGGGCTCCCTGCTCAGTGGGGAGTCTGCTTCTCCCTCTCCCTCTGCCTCTCCCCTCACTCGTGCTCTCTCTCTCTCAAATAAATAAATAAAATCTCGAAAAAAAGAAAAAGAAAAAGCCCAGTTCCAGATGACTTCAATGGTCTCTTCTACCATATATCTAAAGAAGAATTAATATCAATTCTTCACAAACTCTTCCAAAAATAGAATAGGAGGGGACACTTCCTAACTCATTCTATGAGGCCACTATTACCCTGATACCATAACCAGACCAAGGCATCACAACAGCAACAACAAAACTATACACCAATATCTCTTATGAACATGGATGCAAAAACCTTCAACAAAATGCTAACAAATCTAATCCAGCAACATATAAAAAACATTATACACCACAACCAAATGGGATTTATTCCACCAATGCAAGGCCAGTTTAATTTCCAAAAATCAATTAATGTAATACACCATAATAAAATAAAAAGCAACTCATGATGCATCTAGTAAATGCAGAAAAAGCATTTGACAAAAATCCAAGACACTTCCATGATTAAACACTCAAGAAACTAGAATAGGTGGCATCTTCCTCAACCTGGGAAGGGTATCTATGAAAAACCCATAGCAAACATACTTATTGGTTTGCTTACTTACTGCATACTCACTGAAAGCTTTCCTCCTAAGATCAGAAAAAACCAAGAATGTTTGCTCTCATAACTTCTACTCATCATTCTGTTAGTGTTTCTAGCCAGGGCAGTTAGACAATAAAAAGAAACAAAAGTCATCCAGATTGGTCAAGGATCTATTCACAGATTACATGTTCTTCTATACAGAATATCCTAAGGAATACACTGGAAACTATTAGAACTAATAAATGACTTCAACAAAATGACAAGATTGATGTACAAAAATCAATGGTATTCCTTTACACTGGAAATGAACCATCTGAAGATACAATTAAGAAAACAACTCCATTTACAATAGCATCAAAAAGAATAAAATATTTAGGAATAAATTTAATAAAAGAAGTCCAAAACTTATACCCTGAAAACTAAAAAACATTTGTGAAAGAGTAATGAAAAAATATCCATGTTCGTATGGATGTGATGATTTAATACTGTTAAGATCAATACTCCCCAAATTGACTTGCAGATTCAGTGTGATCCCTCTCAGAATCCCAGCTGTTTTTCCTTACAGAAATTGATAAGCTGATCCTAAAATTCATAGGCATTGAAAGAGACTCAGAATAGTAAATGAAATCTTGAAAAAGAAGAGCAAAAATTGAAGGACTCCACTTTCTGATTTCAAAATGTACTAAAAAGTAATCAAAACTTTGTGGTACTGGTGTTAAGAATAGACATTTAGACCAACGAAATAGAATTCCAAGTCCAGAAACAAACTCACAAGGGTGCCAAGACAATGTAATGGGGGAGAAATAGTCTTCTCAAAAATGTTGCTGGGACAACTGGATATTCACATGCAAAAAATGAAATAGGGCCCTTACATTACATCATCAACAAAAATTAACTCAAAATGGATCAAAGACCTAAATATAAGAACTAAAACTATAAAATGCCTAAAGAAAACAGGCATTAATCTTCGTGTCTTTGGTTTTTGCAATAGACTCTGAAACATGACATCAAAAGCAAGAACATCAAAAGAAAAATAGATAAGTTAGAGCTTCAACAAAATTAAAGCTTCTGGGCTTCAAAGGACACTATTCAGAAAGTGAAAATACAATCCACAGAATGGAAAAACATTTGCAAATCATATATCTGATAAGGGCTTGTATCTAGAATACATAAAAACTCTTATGACTGAATAATAAAAAAAGGCTAATAACTAATTTTAAGACAGGTAAAAGATTTGAACAGACATTTCTCCAAAGAAGACAAGCAAATGGCCAATAGCATATGAAAAGATGCATGATGTCAGTAGTCATCAGGGCTATGCATATCCATACCACAGTAGGATGCTACTTCCGACCCACTAGGATGGCTATCGTCAGAGGTCAGGTAATAATAAGTGTTGGTGAGGATATGGAGAAATAGAAAGCCTCACACACTGCTGGCGGGAATACAAAATGGTGTAGTCACTTTGAAAACATAGTTTGTCATTTCCTCCAATGGTTGAACAGAGTTACCATACAACTCTGTAATTCCACTCCTACTTATATACTACAAAGAATTAAAAACATATGTTCAAATAAAATGTTGCATGCAAGTGTTTATAACAGCACTATTCATGATGGCTAAAGGTGGAATCAACCCAAATGTTCATCACTGATGAATGGATAAACAAAATGTAGCATAGTTGTACCATGGAATATTATTTAGCCATAGAAAGGCTGAAGTTCTGATATAACACACTACAATATGGATGAACCTTGAAAACATTATGCTAAGTGAAAGAAGCCATTCATAAAAAAATTACATATTATATGATTGCCTTTTTTATGATTGCTTTTAAAATAAAATGTCCAGAATAGGCAAATCTACAGTGACAGAACATAGATTAGTGGTTTCCTTGGGCTGGGGAGAACGGGGGAGTGTGGTATGGGGAGCAGTAGCTAAATGGTACATGGTTATTTCTTGGGGTATCGAAAATGTTCTAAAATTGACTGTGGTGATAGTCGCACATATCCGTGAATACACTAAAAAAAAAAAACCTGAATTGTACACTTAAAAAAACCAGAATTGATTAAGGTGGTATATATTTACCTAGCAGCTACAGATTTTTCCAGGTTAATATGAAAATAAATAGGTATGTTTTCAGAAAATAAAAGTTGTTGAATTCAAATATCTGGACCTGAATAAGGGGGCCATGTAATGCATTTCATTTTTAAAAAATAATTTTAAAAATGTTCGTGCAGAAGACATACACCCTACCTTCTTTTTTCTGCTTTAAATCAGTGGTCTCCTCACCAGAACATGCCGACGTGCTTTCACTCTATGGCTTTTCCAATGGCTGATCCCTTTGCTGGGAATCCTGTTCCATCTGCTATCTGCATGGCTAACTTTCTCCCTCTGACTTTGTTCCAATGCCTCCTACTTAATAAGACTTACTTGGATAATCTTACTTAAACAGCCCCAGTGGCAGCCCCTTTCATCTTTTCTTTTTTCCCATGTGGGTTATCACCTTGTAAAGCACGCTGTATTATTTCCTTATTTGTCATGTTTATTGTCTTTATTCCCCTATTAGGATATAAGCTTCAGGAGGGTAATCAATCTTTGTCTGTGTGTTCACTGATACATTCTACACACCCAGAATGTGCCTGAAACTCAGAAAATATTTTTGATTGAATTATTGGAATTTGAGCACCCTATATTAGGTGTGTTAGGTACATTATGGTACCTAAGTATAACAGAATATTGTGTTGTCACTAGAACATTTTTTCCAGAGCATTTTTTTCATGACTTGATAAATAATTATTTGATTTCTCCTTGTGAAGTTGAGCCACATTAGCTTGGGAAATTCCTTGACAATATCCCTGAGGTAGATGAGTCTGTGTTTCTGTGAGGAGTGATGTACTTATATCCCCGGGGATAAAGCAATACCGGGTAACATTTGGGTCACATGTACACCCTGGAAATGCATTGAAAAGCTTAGCAAAAGCATAGGCTAAAAACCAATGTTAACAGTGGTAGATATTTAAAAAAAAGGTAGAAAAACTTAATGCCTAAAGTTATAGCCACCAAGCTGCTGCTGAGCAAAATAGCCTCTTGTGTCTCTTTGACCCCATCCTTTTGGGAGGTGGGGGGGAAGTAGGCAGACCTTTCACTGAATTATGAAAACGTATTTCTTCAGTTTCTTTCACCAGTCCCTGAAAGCCACCTTGTCGTCCTCGGTAGGTTTTGGTTAGCGGAGTTAACATTTATTGAGTGCTCACTGTGTGCCAGGGGCTGCTGCTTATTTGCTCATTTAATCCTCCTCACAATTGGTGGAGGTCGGGGGAAGGAGGAGCCACGTGTTTTTCAAATGAGGAGAGAAGCACAGAGCAACAAAGTTAACTTGCCCGAGGTTCACGCAGTTAGTAGTAGGGTGGTCAGAATTTGAATTCAGGCAATGGACCTCTAGAACTGTGATCCTAACCACAGTGGGAGAGGTTCTAAAATAAAATGTGACTCCTCTGCTGGATGTATTTTAGTAATACCTGATCTGTATTCCCATGATATTCTCTAGCCCTGGGTTTGCTGAAGGCAATTCTCTTTTCACACATTATTTTGTCTTATGCTGTTCCTAATGAAACACTGATATACTAAGCTTGCTCCACCTACCTTTCCTCCCTTCTCAGGTCTGACTCTCAGGTCAGTTTTATTTGGTTATATATACCCCTTTAGATAGTTGAGATGATTTATTCTATCAAAATCCTCACATCTGACACCTTATAAACCTTGTTCTTCACACTGCATCCTCCACAACACCCATACTTAAAATATGCATTGGAGTGCATCCTTGTAAAAATTAAATGACTTCTTTCCTATCCAAATATTTGGAAAACTTTTATCCCCCCCAAAAAGCTGGCTCAGAAGTAATATTTTCTTCTCTTCAGTTTATGCCAGGCAATCTTTTTATCTTCGGCATTGCTCCAAACCATTTCAACATACCTTGTACTTTGTGGGATGCTTCTGTGCTCCTATGCTGGTGGATCCCGAGAAGATGAACTGGGGATAGAAACAGTCACTTGTAAACACCCACTCCTGTTGATAGTCCCCTAAACAAGTACTTTTGCAATGCCAATGACATTAGTGAGATCTAAAGTATGACAGAATTCTCAGAAGAAAAAGGTTTTAATTACTTCAGTTCTGTGATGCAACCACTAGTAGACACTCTAGAAAATGGATTCACTATTTCTCTGTTTTAGGTGATACAGAGGTGAGAAAACATTTTTAACCTCTTTGGTCGTTAAGGAGCTTTCGTGTTGGTGAGGGGACTTAGCAATCTCACAATGACTTTATGAGGAATGAGCAGTAGGTAGTTCACTTCTTTGGGCTGTCATTTATTAAGCTCATGATATAAATTATTAGTAAGTAATCCCTACTGGCCAGTGGGGTGGCTCTCACTTGCAAGAACTTTACTCCCTAATGCTGTAAAAGGAAGATTTCATCCATAGGAAATAGTTTCAGAAAGCATTTGATCCAAAGAGTGACAGGTTGTCTTCCACAAACATCATGTCCTGAGTGCTAACATCTTCTGCTGGTCGCAGTTGAAAGAATTGTTGTTTCTGATATATCAGGAATTCAGTCATTTTCTCCAGTGGTATACCTTATGCCTGCCTTCCATCTGCCCATAGCACTATGGCCAGAGATGACTCATCTGAAGGGGACTGGGAATCTTGCAGACCAGGAAAATGAGTTCCTGTCCTGGAAGCAAAAGCAGCTTAGTCTGACACTTTACTTCTGGGTCACTCTGTAGAAGTTACATACATTTTCTAAGTCTTGGTTTCCTAATCTGTAAAATGGGGATCAATAATAGCGATCATGGAGTTGCTGTGACAATTGTATAAAACAGACCTGAAGCGCTTTTGGAAGGTGCCCAATACACCCTAGTATGAAATTGAATAATTACTAGTTGTGGTTACTTTCTGCTGTGAGCTTCTTTTCTATATCTTGGACCTAGGATCCTTTCTGGGGGCCTTGTAATGGGTGATTCATTGTACTCTTTCAGCTTAAAGCATTTCTCTTTATGACCTACAATTCTTTCCCGAAGTTTCTCAGTATTGGTAAAAGCCCTCAACTTGAGGACTCACGCTGTAGGAAAGCCTCTAAGGAAATGTCTCCCATCCAGAGCACTTATTACTATGTGTCAGAGCCCTTTCACAAAAAGTTATTACATTCAAATCTCTCCCTGAAGCCCTGTTTTTGGTTGAGGAGTGCAAAAGGGTGGGTAAGGAGCTCATAAAACCCTTTCTCCTCCAAGGGGAAATTTGGCTTTGGGTTAACTTTCTCGCTCTGTTCAGTTGGACACTTGATACAATTAGAGTATCAATTGTGTTACTACATCATGTTGCTTATGAATATAATGACCCCTGATGGATAATTTGCTTCTGGATTGGATGTAAATGTGAGCAGATAATAACTTGTGGGAAGCCATGGCTTTGGGCTTCCCTGAGTGTAGTGCCTTATAATTGGGCATGTCCCTATTGGGCACCTCAGCAACTATGCCTATGGAATTATTACAATATCCTAACTCGAAATACCCACTTTAGAAATCTTGGTTTTATTTCCCCAAATTCCTGTTTGCCCTTCTATGTCTTTTCTTTTGTCTTTCCTTATGTAACCTCTCTAAAAATCACTACTATAGCCCCAGACATTAAGCTTAGTCAGGCCTTTGGATTTTCACTCTGGAAAAAAAAAAAAAAGAAAAAAGAAAAAAAAGCCTTGTAGTTATCCAGATAGCCACTCTCTTTATTGCTCTTCAAGCTCTCAAAATCTCTTCTGCATGCACACCTCACTTTCTCAAGGAACTCATCAAAACATACAAAAAACATAAAAAGACTTTTCCTAAGTATATACTCTCCACCCCCACCCACCGTTTTGTTAAGGCTGTTTCCATAGCAAAATGAGCTCCATAGAGTCAGACACTGGGTCTTTGCCCACTGCTTGATCTCTTGAGTAATTTACTGGACAAATTAGAAAAAAAATAAATTAAAATCAATAGCACCATGGTTTACTTACAAATGGCAATGACCAAAATATGTAAATTAGTGTAACCATGACAGGGATATAACCAGTATGTTTTCTGTCCTCTTCTTTGAGAAATAATGCAAAACAGAGAAACCCCAATGCACTGTAAATCAGGCCATTCATGATTTGCACAGCCTGTGAGAAGAGAGAGCCATCATTATTACTCAAGTAAAATCTACTATGGATGATTACAATATGGAGACTGAAACATACGGCAATATCCAGCTTATCCTGGTATTTCTGAAATAGCAATGAAAGAACTACATGTTGGGGAAGAACCAAGATGGATAAAGAGAGGGCAACTACAGATGGATGGTGAGGTCTCCACATTTATTTAAACAGGGAATATGTGCTTTTGTTTCATGGACAGCTTCAGAGATATTTAATATCTAATTTTCTAGTTGGCTCTGGTTAAATAAAAAGCAGAGGTCTATTTGTCTGGTTCAGGAGGACACATGACCTGAAGGAGGGCTATTGATCTTGAGGATCACTCAGGCTCTGTCTTGACATCCCTCTCTTTTGTACCGTTGGATCTGTGAGATCAACTCTGGCTGGCAGGTGAGTTCTTGTTTTCTACCACTAACCCAAAAAGGTAATTTTGGACCTTGCCTTCATTCTTCATCTTCTCTTGTCTGAGAGTTGAGCAGTCTGAGAGACTGCTCTGCCCAGTCTCATTCTCTGTGCTGACTTTTGTAACTTTACTCTGGACCAGAGCCCTAGGCTTTGCTCAAAAAAGCATGAAGGTAGACTCTCCAATGACCCCTGACTCTATAATTCTTATGTGGAGTATTCTCAGGGGACTTGTGTGGAGTCAGGCCTTATTCTCCAGATGGAGTAGAGCCACGAACACATACCAGTGACAAGGGTGCCTGCAACTACCGAAGCAGACAGGAGAAAGTCAGTCTTTTGTTCTAGCCAGGCCTTCACCTGATTGGATGAAGCACATCCACATTATGGAAGGCAATCTGCCTTACTCAAAGTTCACTAATTTAAATGTTAATCTCCTCTAAAAACATCTTCACAGGAGGGGGTGGGGAGATGGGCAAAATGGACCAAAGGGAATGGGAGATAAAGGCTTCCAGTTATGGATGAATAAGTCACAGGAATAAAAGGTACAGCATAGGGAATACAGTCAATGGTATTATAACAGTGTTGCATGGTGACAGGGGGTAGCTCCATTTGCAGTGAGAATAGCATAAAGTCTAGACTTGTCCAGTCACCATGTTGAACACTTGACACTAATGTAGCATTGTGTATCAACTGTACTTCAATAAAAATAAATAAATAAAAAAAATAAAGTAGTGTATGGTGACTAACATAACATAATAAATAAAATTTAAAAAAAAATAAAGACACATTCACAAAAACACCCCAAATAATGTGATCAATTATCTGGGCACCTTGTGGCCCAAGTAAGTTGACACATAAAATTAATTGTCACAGAAAGTCAAGAAGTGGCTATTGGGTGATGAGACTCCTCTCCCTTGAAGTTGACACTGAGACAACAAAAAAGCATGCATTTATTGGTTACTCATGACTTGATCTGGCACATGGGGAATGGCCATTTGGGATGGGATCAAATGAACTTGCCCACTATTGTCATGCTCTTCAGAATCAACTCCTTTCTGGGCCATGAATCCACTGACTTACTCTGAGTTCAGTGGAGGACTCAGGAGGGTTTAGTAGGAGGAACTCAGTAGAAGATCCTAAACCCTTCATCCTCTCTGAGGTGGTGGATCTTACGGGTAGGCCAGTGGATGGCCTGTGACAGGCCTACCCCTTCTCACACACATTGCCATGACTGCTGTCCGGGCCAGATAAAGAGACAAAGAGCAAGCAATCAGCTGTAAAACACCATGGTGATGGGGGATGAGGTAGAGAAAGCCCAGTGTCCTGCCCCTGCTATACATGTGGCTTTGCCGCACGAAGTTGTGCCTTGCATTCTAGCAATAGGCCAAGTAGCTACCAGCCAGCTGGAGATAATCATAGATTTGTTATATTGGGAATTTTCCAAGGACAAGTTTTAATTTTGCTGGCTTATCCTGAAGTGTGCTTCGAGCCCCCCAAAGTATTAGTGGTTAATACAAAAGGATACAGCATTCTAAGGTTTAGGAGAGGTGAGAGGGAGAACATTGATATGGAATATGACCTCAGAGCTAAATATCGGGGGAGCATGTTTTGAGCCCAGTGTTATCAAATGGCCATTGACCACAGAGCCCCAGTGTCTCCAGCCCCTTCTGGTTTTGGCTCCATTGCCTGAGCCTGACCATCTCATTTATGATCTATAAGCTTGTTTCAAACTGTTTACAAACAAAGGCAGAAAATGGACCTTCTCATTGCTTATGAGATTCACAACCAGTCTCAGAGTGTATTTGTTAAAATCCTGGGTAGGTTGTGATGCTATTGAACTATTCAGAAACAGTTTGTGGATCCATAATTTGTGTCCAATTAGCTATGGCCTCAGAATGGTTTAATCAACTTTACTTCCTCGGGGGAGTTCATTGTAGATGTGGCCAATGTCTTCCCTTTTATGTTAAGAAGATGCAATACTCATCATTTATTAACCTAAACAGCACTTAGTTCTTACCCCCAATGCTCTGGTCTCCAATTTTAGGGTATAGCTTCGTGGCATTTTAATTAAGGTATGGTATAGAAATTGTAGAGAATGAATGGACTCCTTTTCTGTAGAGAAATACAGAGAAAAGGTGAACTAATTATTTTTGAGATAAGACACTTAATATTGCAGCCTCTGGTTTTCCACTACTTTCCTTGAAAGAAGATTTGAGTCAACTCACTGATAACTTTCTGTCAAAAACCAAGAACTACTTCTCAGGTTTTATGTTGCCATCATGGTCTTTAAATGAGACTGAGTAGTTATCTTTTGATATAAGTGCCCCAGTCTCATTATTTTCAACTTTTTAAAGAATTACCTCCTCCTATAAATTCCTAGGGTCACCCAAGTTTGGGATCCTGGTTGCCATGTTTGGTCTTCACAAGAATATCTCTCAATCTAGCCACAGTTGCTTGGATAAGTTGTGCGCATCTTATTGTAATTGAGCCAATCATAGTTCCCTTCCCAGGAAATTACATTTAGCACTAAGACAATATAGTCCCAATCTGGGCTTGGAAAGAAGAGTGAAGGAATCCCTCGAGTAAAGAGATGGAGGGAGAATATTACTTTAAGATCCTAATGGTTCTCACTTCCCTGATTTTAGTTGCTTTTTTAGACCTATCTATGAGCCAAATCTGTCGGCATCTTTAAGACAAATTCCTCTTTATTTTAGTTAAAACTAGTGTAAGAGGATATACATCAAGTGAAAATTTTCATAATGTTCCAGAATAATGGCTAGGTACTAAAAAAACCTGGGACAAAGGCAGTATTTTGCATCTTAAGTTGATAAAATTGCCAGAGGTTGTGCCTAGTAGCCTTCTCCAAGGGCTTATTGGTAGATGATGGATGGTTCAGAGAAGTAGTTATGGTCAATTGAATTATTGTCCTCAATTATTGTTTCCATTTTCTCTGTTACACAGTTCTACACCTTCACATGTTGCCTTGTGACTTTCAGTGTCCACCCTCCACTCCATGGAAGGAATATATCTCTATACCTTGCAGATATTGGATGTGACCCTGGACCATGCTTTGACAGATCCAATGTGAGGGACATGACACAGGCCAAGCTTGAGCCCAAACCTGATGAGGTACTGTAAGTTTCTATCATTTCCCTCTGTTGTGAGGATATCATTTCCCAGGATTTTGCTGTACTTTAGTGTAGATCCCAGAACGAAGACACATGGAAGCAGGCCCACAGCTGACCTGCAACATCGAGCAATATTCCAGGAAGTGAAAAATTAATATTTGTTCTCATAAGCCTGAAATTTTGTGGTTATTATATCTACTACCCTGGCACCAACCAACACCTCTGGTTTGTTAAGAGGAGGAGTGGGGAGAGAAGACAGAATTTTGGGAAATGGAGTGTTGGTAAAGCTATGGGAAGATAGAAAAATCACATTCAGAATAGGGGGTGCTTCAAGGTTGTGAGACTAGCTTTAACTTCTCTGTTGGTATCTGTTTTCCAGCAGATGCACTGGCTTCCCTTGTGTTGGCTAAACAAAGGGAGAGAGAATTGGAGAGAAATTACATGGAGGGAGTGACTGCTTAAAAAGAGAAGACCAGGGGATGCTTGCGTGGCTCAGTTGGTTAAGCATCTGCCTTTGGCTCAGGTCATGATCCCAGGGTCCTGGGATTAAGCCCCATGTCAGGCTCTCTGCTCAGCAGGGAGTCTGCTTCTACTTCTCCCTCTCCCTCTGCCTGCTGCTCACCCTGCTTGTGCTCTCTCTCTGTCAAATAAATAAATTAAATCTTAAAAAAAAAAAAAAAGAAGGCCAGGACCAAGCCATCCCTCTACACTGCAGTTGGAGGCATAAAGTTTTAGGAGAAAGATCTCTCTGGTGGCCCTGAGCTGACAGATGAGATTGCGGCTACAATTTTGCAGAGAATACTGTTAGTATGAGGGGGAAGGATGGCTGGCAAAGACAGCAAAAGAGGGGCTCACTTCCAGGGGATATGGCTGGATTCCATGAATTTAGATGTAATCAATAGAGCAGGGGTTTTTGATAGTCAATAAAGTTTCAAACCATAAGAATATATGTGAACTCAGACCCCTCCAAAATAAGTGTTTCTAGCTTGGCTCCCAAAATTTGCCCAACAGAAGAAGTAGAGCTTTTGCTCACTATTTAATCTCCTATGTAACCCTAGTGCCCACGTTTAGTTCTCTGTCTTTTCTTTCACAAGGAATCAGGAGGGTAGTTACTGTAGAAAAGCATAATGTGTATGGACATCCTCTTCTTGAAAGAAAGCAAGGATGCTGTTGAGAATGAGAATGTTAGAGATAGTGCACAAAGGACAAAGAAACCAGGTTAATGGGGCCTTCACTGGCTGAGTTGAGACAATTTGAATAACCAAGAAAGAATAAAAATCATGACGGTTTAAAATGACCTGTCTATGAAAGGCCATGAATTCATCATGATACACAAAAGGGAACATTTGAAGTGTCAATAAAGGTGATTATAATGCCTACGAAATGTGAACGTGTTAGGATGTATTTCATTTTTCATTGATTTGAGAGGTAGGAAATGTAAGTATATATATGTGCATTTTTTTAAAGATTTTATTTATTTATTTGACAGAGGGAGAGAGAGAGCACAAGCAGGGGGAGCAGCAGGCAGAGGGAGAGGGAGAAGCAGGCTCCCTGAGGAGCAGGGAGCCTGATGTGGGGCTCAATCCCAGGACCCCGGGGTTCATAACCTGAGCCCAAGGCAGTGGCTTAACCAACTGAGCCACCCAGGTGCCCCACATATGTGTATTTCATTTCTCCCCCTAAGTGGCTATCCATTTGTAAAGCACAAATAAGTGTATAAAGATATAGATATTTACATGAATAAATATGAAAGATGGACTTGAATATTATGAGTAAGCTCTATGGTCCACTGGTGGCTATTTCTGGTATGAGGGGCAGGCAAGAGTTGATTAGCACCACAAGTTTCATTCATTTCCCAGGTAGAAAAGATGGGCAGTGATTAGCACTGAATGTTATTTACAAATAATCACTAATTTAAGGATAGGTCCACACTACATTTCAGGATGATCAATTAGCCAAATGTCCCACAGAAGAGAATTAACTGCTCAGACTCAGTCTATGATCACTTATACAATGTAAACCCCATTATACTGAAAGTTTAAGGGGGCATTCATGCATTTCCAATTATTCTAGTTAGCTAGGTCAGTATATTGTAATGGTGGGATAAAGGAGTAGGTAGGAGGTGATGGCAAGGCAAAACTGAAAGCCTTTCTTATTCATGTGAGAGGCAAGGAACTAAATGTTCTGTGATGTAACAGAGATTCACTTTCCAAAGAGACTCAGTTTGATGACCAGTGCTCAAATACAAGTAACTTTGGGCTGCTGAACCAGGTCCTAAAACTCCACCAACAATCCATGGATCTGACAACCCATATACTGCAACCTTGCTTGGAATGAGAAAATGTATTTTTTTGGGGGGTCTAGTAAGATTATTTGCAACCCTAGTATGTTTAAAAACAGTATCTGGGGGCACCTAGATGGCTCAGTTGGTAGAGCATGTGACTCTTGATCTTGGGATTATGAGTTTGAGCCCCACATTGGGTATAGAGATTACTAAAATAAAAATTAAAAAAAACAAACAAACCAGTATCTGTTTAAACTGCTGTTGTTACCATAGAAAATATAAGGAAAAAGGGAAGCTAAAAATGACAGAGTGCTTACTTAGCCAGGTACTTTTCTATGTTCTATACATGTATTAACTCATAAAAACTACTCAGTAACCCTATGAGATAGGTACTCGGAAATGGGCAAATTCCTAGAGACAATCTACCAAGACTGACTGAATCATGAAGAAAAAGGAAATATAAACAGACTATTAATGAGTAGGGAGATTGAATCAGTAATCAAAAACCTCCCAACAAAAAAGAGTCCAGGACCAAATAGCTTCACTGGTTAATTTTAGCAAACATTTAAAGAAGAATACAAATCCTTCATAAGTTTTTCAAAAAAAAAAAAAAAGGGAAGAGGAAAGAACACTTCCAGACTTTTCCTATGAGCCAGGATTTCCCTATTTCCAGAGCCATGTAAGGACACTATAAGAAAAGAAAATTATAGGCCAATATCCCAGATGAACATACATGTAAAAGCCCTCAACAAAATATTAGCAAACCAAATTCAATAGCACATTAAAGAAATACACCCCATGATCAAGTGGGATTTATCCCTGGGATGCAAGGATGATACAACATATGAAAATCAATAAATGTGATACATCACGTTAATAAAATCAATTGATGCAAAAAAGCATTAGACAAAGGTCAACATTCTTTCATGATAATAACTCTCAACAAACTAGGTATGGATGGAATGTATCACAACATAATAAAAACCATATGACAAGCACATAGTAAATGTATTTAATAGTGAAAAGATGAAAACTTTTCTTTTAGATCAGGAATAAGACCTGGGTGCCCAACCTCGTCAGTTCTATTTAACATAGTACCGGAAGTCCTAGTCAGAGCACTTAGGCAAGAAAAAGAAAGAAAAGATATCCAAATTAGAAGGAAGAGGTAGAATCATCCCTGTTTGCAGATGATATGATCTTATATATAGGAAGATCTAAAGACTCCATCAAAAAACCGTTAAGCTGATAAATGAATTCAGTAAAGTCATAGGATTAAAAATTAACATATAAATATCAGTTGTGTTTGTATACACTAACAATGAACTACCTGAAAAAAAAAATAAGAAAACAATCTCACTTTTACAATAGCATAAAAAAATACTTAGGAATAAATTTAACCAAAAAGGTGAGTGCACTGCACTCACTGCAAATTATAAGATGTTGATGAAAGAAATTTAAGAAGACATGAATAAATGGAAAGATGTCTTATATTCGTGGATCATAAGAATTAATGTTGTTAAAATTTCCATAATGCCCAAAGCAATCTATAGATTCAGTGCAATTCCTATTAAAATTCCAATGACCTTTTTTCCACAGAAACAGAAAAAACAATCCTAAAATTTGTATGGATCCAAGAAGTCTCTGAATAGCTAAAGCAATATTAAACAAGAAGAGCAAAGCTGGCAGCATCATACTCCATGATATCAAATTATATTACAAAACTATAACAAAACATTATGGCATTGTCATAAAAACAGACACATAGATTAAAAGAACAGAATAAAGAGCCTAGAAATAAATCCATGTATATATGGTCAACTAATTTCGACAAAGGTGCCAGGAATACACAATAGAAGAATAATCTCCTCAATAAATGCATTTGAGAAAATTAAATATTCACATGTAAAAGAATCTTACACCTTATCTTACACCATATTAAAAAAATCAAATCAAAATGGATGAGAGGTTTAAACATAAGACCCCAAATCGCAAAACTTCCAGATGAAAGCATAGGGGAAATATTCCTTGATGTTTGTCTTGGCAATGAGTTTTTTGGGTCTGACACCAAAAGCACAAACAACAAAAGCAAAAATAAACAAGTGGGACTACATCAAATTCAAAAATTTCTGTATGGTAAAGGAAACAATAAATGAAATTAAAAGACAATCTACAGAAAGGGAGAAAATATTTGGAAACCATATATCCAGTAGGGGGTTAATATCCAAAGTATATATGGAAACCTTGCAATTCAATAGCAAAAAAACAAATACTCAATTTAAAAAATGGGCAAAGACCTGAACTGATGTTTTTCTGAAGAAGACATACAAATGGCAAACAGATATATGAAAAGATATTCAACATCACTAATCATCAGGGAAATGCAAATTGAAACTACAATGAGATATCACACCACACCTGTTAGGATGTCTCTTATCAAAAAGACAAGAGATAACAAATGTTGGTGAGGATATGGAAAAAGGCAACCGTTTTGCATTGTTGTTGGGAATGTAAAGTGGTTCAGCCTCTGTGGAAAACAGTATGTGAGTTCCTCAAAAAATTATAAAAATAGGACTACCACATGATCCAGCAATCCCACTTCTGGTTATATATCCAAAGGATATGAAATCACTATCTTGAAGAGATATCTGCACTCCCACGTTCATTTCAGCATTACTCACAAAAGCTAATATAGGAAAACAACCTAAATGTCCTTCAACAGATAAATGGGTAAAGAAGATGTGGTATATACATATACAATGGAATATTATTTATTCATAAAAAGAAAAAATCTTGCTATTTGCAACAAAATGGATTTCTCAAAGAACACTCCAGCCATTTCTGATTAGTTTCAGTTTCACCAATAGGCCATATTTTTTTGGTATGTTTGTTTCATACTGACCTTTTAACTATAGACTTTAAGCACAGGATATGGCACATTTTAGGAGCTCAATGATTGTTGAATAAGTATATAATACAAACAAATTTCTACATGTTCTTCAAACATAACTGAATTGGCTTTCACTTCATGGAATTTAGGTGATAGTTCTCAGTATATGATACATGGGCTTATGCCATTCATGAAGTCAATTTCTTAAAGAGAAAGAAATGAGAAAAGTGTTTGGTATGTAGTAGGTATACAATAAATATAGCCATGATTGTATTATTATTACCGCAGTCCTAAAAAGCAAGCTCAAACTCCCGGTAGCCATTCATCAAATTTGGATGGAAAGTCTGGAATAGAATGACTTCAATCTAAGCTATGTAAATATACAAAATTCCCTTTGGGGACCCTGGAGACACACCTCAAGGTGATAAACACTGATCATACAAAACAGCTGAAATCCAGACTCAAGAATATCTCACATGGAGATTTGAAGCATTAGGATAAAAAGAGAAAACAAAATAGGAGCCCAAATTGGGTGGATGCTGAGAACTGCAGGCCTGGGTTTATAATGGTGCTGCAACTCACAAGGTCATCTTTCCCTCAGGCCATTACTTAATTCAAGTGATAAAAGATTTTCCCGGGGCAATGCTTGGTAAGCCACCTAGACGTCTGAATGGGGCTGAATCGCGTAGGATGAGCATGGATCTTCTCAACTCAAGTATTGTTACCAGTAAAACATTCAAGGTCATCTTTCCCTCAGGCAATTACTTACTTCAAGTGATATAAGATTCTCCCAGGCAATGCTTGGTAAGACACCTAGACGTCTGAATGGGGCTGAATCGCGTAGGATGAGCATGGATCTTCTCAACTCAAGTATTGTTACCAGTAAAACATTCCTAGCGGTGGGGGAACCCAGGACGAGGCAGTCCAGGGAACCAGGGCCTGGCAATCTCTGATTCAGTGTGACCGGGTCTGGGTCCTAGAGGCAACCCGGCCAAGGCTCCCTACACTGATGTCATACCCTGAGCACAGGGCCAGAGGAGCGTGATTCTGCAGGGTGCGCCCTCAATTCGGGGCCTCTCAGCCCGGGGAGCCAGGTGGGCGCTGCTTCCTCGGTTGTGGCCCTCATCCCCTGCCTCGTGCGTGTGGTTCCAACGTTGCAGTTGTGGCCAAGAGCGCGGCTGCGGGGGAGTCTGCGCGAGGAGCCCAGTGCAGACCCCCGGGGCGTGGTGAGACCCCCGCCGTTCCGTTGAGCTTGCAAGCTCCCATGATGAGGGTGGGGTAGTGAGTGGGCTAACAGCGAGGCCACCCTTAACTGGTTGTGTCAGCATCATACCCTGTCCTTGGACTTGGGAACATCCAGGGGGAAGAAGCCATACTTGACTCTACCCTCTGGCTGGTAACTCTGAAGAGATACCCTTTCGAAGAAGCGACATCATGGAAGCTCCCTGCCACCAACAATCTTCTACATCCCTCCTTCCCCCTAACCGTTGGCAATCAGCTGTTACCAGCCTATAGCACTGTGTCTAGCTCGTAGTATGAATGAATGAACTAATGAATGAATGAATGAATGAATTAACCATAGAACCATACCTTTATTTAAAGATTCTCTTGTATACTCTGGCTCTGCCTAAAAAGTTTAAATGGCTTGCATGGGAGGACTATTAAAAACATAGGTAGGAGTAAGGATTTGTTGTGCTTTGCATATTAATTAGTTAATTAACAGGTATTTATATGCACCTACATGTGTTGATACTGTTCTTGGTACTGGGAATACAGCAGAAAGAAAATATATAAAAACCCCTGACCTCAGTTGAACTTACATTCTAGAGGCCCAGTGGACTGATGATAATAAACAAGATCTACAAGTGAAATATATAGTATGTGACCAAAGAAAAGTGCTATGATGGACAATAAAAGAAGAAGAATAGGGAGGGTGTGAGTGTGTGGTTGCATTTTTAAATGATGTTGGTAGGGGAGGCCTCATTGCAAATGTGATATTTGAGCAAAACCTAAAGAAGATAGTGGTTAGAGCATTTCAGAAATCTGGAAAAAACAAGTATTAGGCACAGGGAAGAACTAATGAAGACACAGCCTTACAGGTCTTCTGAAATCAAAGAAGGGTCTGGGAGTGATACCACTGATTAGAACTTTTTAGAAATAGAAACCATAAATCCATTGAAAGCTTTGCCTTTAAGGAATTGAAAATAGAAGAGATAGAGATGACAAAATCTGCTAACAAGAGAGGGGCATGTCATTGTGGGAAGTAATAATGATATAGGCGGTCTTCATGGATTGGGGGACTTGCAGCACATTTTGAAATAAAGGATTTTGGAATGAACCAGTGTAGACTCTGGAATTTCTACATGGGAGGCGCTTGCAGAGACAGAATGGTAACAAGAAGATTGGAGGGAGAAGGGAGTGGGCAGGCTACTGGCAGAGCTGTCCTGAATCTCATTTGCTTATCAACACCTTCCACTCGGTGCTTCTGTCCAAACTCTGTGACTGGTCTAAGGATGGGCATATCCAAAAACCCTTTCTGGAATCTAGCAGTTTAATGGAAAACAGCCTTAGACTTCGCACACTCTTAGATATCCTGGGGTGGATGCAGGGGAGAAAGAGTATGGATTCTTTTGGGGTAGAATAGCTTCCCTAATGCATAATTTTCCAAGAAAAGAAAGGACAGAATGAATGCATGCAGGTAAAGCACTAACCTAGCACACAGTTAATGCCCAATAAGTGGTGTATACACACATATTTTTATTATTAAACTGAAGAAGTACACGTGCAAGACTTGCAGGTTTGGATTCTGGAAAAATAATGGCAGTGCAGTAGTCTAGTGTGAAACATAAGATGACATCCTTCTTATCAATTTCATCTCTCTGATTTTAGTCTATTCACTGAAAACTTGTAAGACCAACAATCTGTATTGGCAGGAGTTTGGGGAACATGTGTGGGAAGGGATTCTAATTTCTTTTTTTTTTAACGATTTTATTTATTTATTTGACAGAGAGAGACACAGCCAGCTAGAGAGAGAACACAAGCAGGGGGAGAGGGAGAGGGAGAAGCAGGCTTCCCGCGGAGCAGGGAGCCGGATGCGGGGCTCGATCCCAGGACCCTGGGATCATGACCTGAGCTGAAGGCAGAGGCTTAACGACTGAGCCACCCAGGTGCCCTGAAGGGATTCTAATTTCAACCACAGTGTCTCTGATAGTTAAGGGCCAACAACAGCCCTCTGGCACTTTGGGATCTCATAATTCCCACTGAGATCAGGGTACATGAGCTTGTTGCTGCATCGCCCACTGCCGTCTCTGGCTTACGAATAACAGCCACCTCAAAACTCTTCAGTATGCCACTGCTTTTTCACCAAGGCATGACTTAATACCCTGGTGAAGGTGGTGCCTTCTGGAACCTCCTAGAGGATGTCATTAGGATGGATTGTTGTATTTAATAGCTTCATTGGATGTCCCCATTTTCCTGAATTTTCAGACTCCTTCTTCTAACATATGCAAAGGAAGTTCTAATGTGTCAGATGCCATTGACTTGCAAGCCAGACTCCAGTTAGTAAATGACAGACTACTAAGTCATTCCCAGGTGCTTGAGCTAATACATTATTTTAACTCAGGGATAAGTGCACCCTTTACCAGTGAAGTTGACCTAATAAATTCCTAGATTTCTGGAATGTTCTCCAGACCCTTGCCAAAACATGTCTTTGCAGTCTAAAGGAAACTTATTTAACAGTGAAAACTATAACCTAGACTTAACACCAAATATTAGATTATATGGGGAAACTTGAGGCTTATTCCTTTTAAGATTGGGAGAATCCAAAGATGTCCACTATTACTGTTATGATTTATCATTGAACTGGCCAATGCTAAAAGAAAAGAATATTAAGTAGTGAAGTTTGGAATGAACACGATTAAATGATATGAAGGATATGACAATTATCTGCCAAAAAGACTATTAGAACTAAGAAAATAGTTTATCTGGGTGTTCAGATCCAAAATCAGCCTACAAAAACCATTATCATTTTTCTACACCACTAATAGCCAACTACAAAATGTAATGAAAATAAAACAACACTTATAATATTAAAAGCTATAAAGTTTCCAGAGATTAATTTAACCAAGTGTATATAAAATCTTTATGAAGAAAACTTTAAAACTCCAATAACAGACACAGAAAATGATTAATATGATCTGAATGAAAAGAGAGACATTCCACGCTCTTGGATGGTATGACTCAATATTACACAGCTGTCAATTCTTCCAAAATTAATATATTTGATGAAAAATTTTTAGTTCAGTTTTTTGAGAAACTTGATAAATTAACTCCAAACTTTGTATAAGGAGTAAAGGCTCATGAATACTAAATTAATCTTTAAAAAGTGGAATAAAGTCATTTGTTTTGTTTCTTAAATTCAACATATGAGTGAAATCATATAGTATTTGTCTTTCCCTGACTGACTTATTTCACTTAGCATTATGCTCTCTAGCTCCATCCATGTTGTTGCAAATGGCAAGATTTAATTCACAAAACAAATGAACAAAGGAAAAAACGGAGAGAGAGAAAGACAAACCAAGAAACAGACTCTTTTTTTTTTTAAGATTTATTTATTTGAGAGAGAGAGAGTGAGTGAGAGCACAAGCGGGGGAGGGGAGGCAGAGGGAGAGGGAGAAGCAGGCTCCCCGCTGAGCAGGGAGCTCCATACAGGGCTCGATTCCAGGACCCTGAGATTATGACCTGAGCCAAAGGCAGATGCTTAGCCAACTAAGCCACCCTGGCGCCCCAAAAAACAGACACTTAACTATAGAGAACAAACTGATGGTTACCAGTGGGAGGTGGGTGGGGTGGCAGGTGAAGGGGATTAAGAGTATACTTATCATGATGAGCACTGAGTAATGTATGGAATTGTTGAATCACTATATTGTATACCTGAAACTATCCTATATAACACTGTCTGTTAACTATACTGAAATGAAAATAAAAAGCCTAATTAAAAAATGAAAAAATGTAGAAAAAGAAAGGGTGGGCTTGCTGTATTAGTTATTAAGATGTATATGTGAGAGATTAATGTATGACAAAGATAATGA
Source organism: Leptonychotes weddellii (assembly GCF_054177405.1). Classification (NCBI taxonomy): domain Eukaryota; kingdom Metazoa; phylum Chordata; class Mammalia; order Carnivora; family Phocidae; genus Leptonychotes; species Leptonychotes weddellii. The sequence continues at coordinate 9,407,363 of NC_138379.1, forward strand.
CAAAAATCAATGGCAAGGGAAGACTTGTTTAGTAGATACTGTTGGGAAAACCATCTTGCTAAATAGAGATAAATAAAACTAGATCACTATCTATCATCACATATTAGAGGGATTCTAGATAGATAAGAGATCTAAATGCACAAGATAACACTCTAAAGTTCACAGAAAGAAATGTAGGAGAATATCATGTGTCCTACATGTATGGAAGGACTTCTGAAACAAAACCATATGGCAAGTAATGAGAATTCAAGTCCATTAAAATATGAGAAAAATGAAAAAGCTAATCACATAAAGAAATGGTCAAAATTCTTGATACTCAGAGAAATTCAAATTGAAAAGTAGTGAGACACAACATTTTAGACCTATTAGACTGCCCAAAATTGTAAAGGTGGATGGTTGTGTGAAAGAGGATGTGGAGTTTAGGATTGCTCATGCTCTGCTTGGTGGCAGTATATACACTGTATCAGCTTTTCTAGGAGAGCCCTGTTGCACTACTTAAGTAAACTAAACATATGTAAACTACTGAATCTACCCTTTCACTCCTAGAAAATTTTCTGTAATAGAAGTATTGATGAATATACAGTGTAGGGTTGTTCCAGGAGGCAGGTCATTGGAAATACCTGGGTGTTCATCACTGAGAATGTGAATATGTAAAGGTGCATTTCATGGAGTAGTATGCACTTAAGATGTACTACTGGCAACATGGATGGATTTTAAAATATGGTGCTGAGTAACTAAGAGAAGGACACATGTTTGTGCACCAGCACACGTGTGTGCCTGCACACACTATACCATTGACATGATTTAAAAATATGTACACAGCTCAGAGGAGCAAGATGGCGGAGGAGTAGGAGACCTAAATTTCGTCTGGTCCCAGGAATTCAGCTGGATAGGAATCAAACCATTCTGAACACCTACAAACTCAACAGGAGATCCAAGAAAAGAATAGCAGCAATTCTGAACAGAGAAGTGACCACTTTCTGGAACGTAGGATGTGCGGAGAAGTGAATCCGAGGTGATATTTGGGAAGATAGACCGCAGGGGGAGGAAGCTTCCATCAGCCGCTACTGGCAAGTGATAGAGCAGTGGAGCACAAAATCAGAACTTTTAGAAGTCGGCTCCACTGAGGGACGTCACTCCAGTGGCTAAGCGGGGGGTGGAACACTCTCTGGGACAGTGTGGTCTTGGGACCCTCGGGGTCACAGAAAGACCAGGGGTGCCTGAGTGCGGCAGAGCTCCCAGGTATTGGAGCGGGGAAGCCGGCCGCAGAGACAGAGCCGAGGAGTGGGCTATTAGCTTGGGGTTGCCATAAACTGTGGTCTGTGGGACAGTCGGGCCACTGCTCCTCCAGCAGGGACCCAACAAGCGGCAGATCCAGGGAGACTCCCCTTCCTCCCCCAGGAGGAGCAGCATGGGAGTGCACCACAGGGATCTGCTGGGTTTGGAGACTCCACATGGGGTCGTGTGCCAGAGATAGAAATGCTCGGTCACTGGCCAGGTGAGCACGGAGCACATGGAACATTCTCCAGAATAGATCACATCCTGGGTCACAAATCAGGTCTCAACCAGTACCAAAAGACTGGGTCATTCCCTGCATATTTTCAGACCATAGCGCTTTGAAACTAGAACTCAATCACAAGAGGAAAGTTGGAAAGAACTCAAATACATGGAGGCTAAAGAGCATCCTAGTAAAGAATGAATGGGTCAACCAGGAAAATAAAGAAGAATTAAAAAAATTCATGGAAACAAATGAAAATGAAAACACGACTGTTCAAAATCTTTGGGATGCAGCACAGGCAGTCCTAAGAGGAAAGTATATAGCAATACAAGCCTTTCTCAAGAAACAAGAAAGTTCTCAAATACACAACCTAACCCTACACCTGAAGGAGCTGGAGAAAGAATAGCAAATAAAGCCTAAACCCAGTAGGAGAAGAGAAATAATAAAGATCAGAGCAGAAATCAATGAAATAGAAACCAAAAGAACAGTAGAACAGATGAATGAAACTAGGAGCTGGTTCTTTGAAAGAATAAATAAAATTGATAAACCCCTGGCCCAACATATTAAAAAGAAAAGAAAAAGGACCCAAAGAAATAAAATCATGAATAAAAGAGGAGAGATCACAACCAACACCACACAAATACAATTTTTTTTTAAAGATTTTATTTATTTATCTGACAGAGAGAGAGAGAGAACAAGTAGGCAGAGAGACAGGCAGAGGGAGAGGGAGAAGCAGGCTCCCCGCTGAGCAGGGATCCCGATGCGGGGCTCAATCCCAGGACTCTGGGATCATGACCTGAGCCGAAGGCAGCCGCTTAATCGGCTGAGCCACCCAGGCGCCCCAAATACAAACAATTTTAAGAACATATTATGAGCAACTATATGCCAGCAAATTAGATAATCCGGAAGAAATGGATGTGTTCCTAGAGACGTATAAACTACCAAAACTGAACCAGGAGGAAGAAAACCTGAACAGACCCATAACCACTAAGGAAATTGAAGCAGTAATCAAAAATCTCCCCAAAAACAAGATCCCTGGGCCAGATGGCTTCCCAGGGGAATTCTACCAAACATTTAAAGAATTAATACCTATTCTTCTGAAACTGTTCCAAAAAATAGAAACAGAAGGAAAACTTCCAAACTCATTTTATGAGGCCAGCATTACCTTGATCCCAAAACCAGACAAAGACCCCATCAAAAAGGAGAATTACAGACCAATATCCCTGATGAACATGGATGCAAAAATTCTCACCAAAATTCTAGCCAATAGGATCCAACAGTACCTTAAAAGGATTATTCACCACGACCAAGTGGGATTTAGTCCTGGGCTGCAAGGTTGGTTCAACATCTGCAAATCAATTAATGTGATACAATACATTAATAAAAGAAAGAACAAGAACCATATGATTTTCTCAATAGATGCAGAAAAAGCATTTGACAAAGTACAGTATCCTTTCTTGATTAAAACTCTTCATAGTGTAGGGTTAGAAGGTACATACCTCAATATCCTAAAAGCCATCCATGAAAAACCCACAGCGAATATCATTTTCAATGGGGAAAAACTGAGAGCTTTTCTCCTAAGATCAGGAACATAGCAGGGATGTCCACTATCACCACTGCTATTCAACACAAGAAGTCCTAGCCTCAGCAATCAGACAACAAAAAGGAATAAAAGGCATCCAAATCAGCAAAGAAGAAGTCAAACTCTCACTCTTTGCAGATGATATGATACTTTATGTGGAAAACCCAAAAGACTCTACCCCAAAACTGCTAGAACTCATACAGGAATTCAGTAATGTGGCAGGATATAAAATCAATGCACAGAAATCAGTTGCATTTCTATACACCAACAACAAGACAGAAGAAAGAGAAGTTAAGGAGTCTATCCCATTTACAATTGCACCCAAAACCATAAGATACCTAGGCATAAATCTAACCAAAAAGGCAAAGGATCTGTACTCAGAAAACTATAGAATACTCTTGAAAGAAATTGAGGAAAACACAAAGAAATGGAAAAATGTTCCATGCCCATGGATTGGAAGAACAAATATTGTGAAAATGTCTATGCTACCTAGAGCAATCTACATATTTAATGCAATCCCTATCAAAATACCATCCACTTTTTTCAAAGAAATGGAACAAATAATCCTAAAATTTGTATGGAACCAGAAAAGTCCCCGAATAGCCAGAGGAATGTTGAAAACGAAAAGCAAAGCTGGTGGCATCACGATTCTGGACTTCAAGCTCTATTACAAAGCCGTCATCATCAAGACAGTATGGTACTG
>NC_138379.1:9411245-9463957 GCF_054177405.1 Leptonychotes weddellii
AATGGCAAAAATGAACTATTGGGACTTCATCAAGAGAAAAAGCTTTTGCACAGCAAAAGAAACAGTCAACAAAACCAAAAGACAACAGACCGAATGGGAGAAGATATTTGCAAATGACATATCAGATAAAGGGCTAGTATTTAAAATCTATAAAGAACTTATCAAACTCAACACCCAAAGAACAAATAATCCAGTCAAGAAATGGGCAGAAGAAATGAACAGACATTTCTGCAAAGAAGACAAGCAAATGGCCAAAGGACACATGAAAAAGTGCTCAACATCGCTTGGCATCAGGGAAATCCAAATCAAAACCTCAATGAGGTACCACCTCACACCAGTCAGAACGGCTAAAATTAACAAGTCAGGAAACAACAGATATTGGCAGGGATGCGGAGAAAGGGGAACCTTCCTACACTGTTGGTGGGAATGCAAGCTGGTGCAGCTACTCTGGAAAACAGTAGGGAGGTTCCTCAAAAAGTTGAAAATAGAGCTACCCTATGACCCAGCAATTGCACTACTGGGTATTTATTCCAAAGATACAAATGAAGTGATCCGAAGGGGCACCTGCACCCCAATGTTTATAGCAGCAATGTCCACAATAGCCAAACTATGGAAAGAGACTAGATGTCCATCAACAGATGAATGGATAAAGAAGAACTGGTATATATATACAATGGAATATTATGCAGCCATCAAAAATTTGAAATCTTGCCATTTGCAATGACATGGATAGAACTAGAGGGTATTATGGCAAGCAAAATAAGTCAATCAGAGAAAGACAAGTATCGTATGATCTCACTGATATGAGGAATTTGAGAAACAAGCTAGAGGATCATAGGGGAAGGGAGGGAAAAGTGAAACAAGACGAAACCAGAGAGGGAGACAAACCATAAGAGACTCTTAATCTCAGGAATCAAACTGAGGGTTGCTGGAGTGGAGGGGGGTGGGAGGGATGGGGTGGCTGGGTGATGGACATTGGGGAGGATATGTGCTACGGTGAGTGCTGTGAACTGTGTAAGACTGATGAATCACAGACCCATACCCCTGAAACAAATAATACATTATATGTTAATAAAAAAAAAGAAAATGTCTTAAAAATAAAAAAAAATATATGTATACAAAAGAACACCACGCATTTTAAGAAATGCTTACAAACTAAAAGCTTATACGTTAAACAGAAGGCAGTGGTTCTTTCTGAGGGGAGACAACTGAGAGTGGAGTGTAGAGATGAAAGAAAATATTTAAGAAAAAAGGGGTAGGAATTATCTAGTGATGTAATTACAGTAAAATGTTTTATAAGGTTCATATTGTGATAAAACTATATGGTCCTCTGTGATTTATGGTTAGGGTATTAGGCATAAAGGATGCCATAAATGGAAAACGAAAGGCTACACTGTTAATAAGAGAAGGTTTGGTGTTAATCCAGTGGGCACTAATTTATGCAATCTCAATAAAGATATGGATAATTGAAATATGACTTCTCCTTAGTAGCAAGCTATGCAAATTTCAGGTGTTCACTGAGGAGAAATCACGCAGAAATAATGTATTTAGAATACAATATGTTTAGCACTATTGTGGACCCAAAAAAAGACTACTCAGACTATGGGATGCTTATACTTTATGCTAAGTTTACTCTTATTAATGAAATAATGATTTCCTTAAGTCAGGATTTAAAATATTACCCCATCAATATTGTGCTTCCTCCCTGCCTCAATCTTGTTATGATTAGGCCTACTTTGGAGAACTTATCCCTATCCCTATCCCTCCCTCCCTCTGTCCTCCCTCCCTCCTCCCTTCCTTCCTCCCTCCCTCCTTTTTTTTTTCTTTTTTCATGTGGAATTTAAGCACATATTACTTCATATTCAGGCAAGCCTCATTGAAATAATTCCTCTGTCTGAGCTTTAAGAGCTCTGTTTCTTTACAACTTATTTCTGGAAAACAGAATAAGGTACGGCTAGCTCTAAGTTTTCATTCTGATCTGGTGTTTGTAGCAACCACTGTGTTTGAGCCATTAAAGCATTGATGCTGTTGCCACCTTCTTTCCAGACCGAAGAAAGTCTTTTTAAGGGGATGGGCTAAATCAGTGCTTTCTTCCCAAGTCCATCTGGTCATGAGTGTCTGTGACACTTGGGATCACCAGTGGATCTGTAAATCCTGAATACTAAGTAAAACAGACTCTGGACTCTTTCCATAGGCAGCACAACCCACACGAAGGAAAATGTTTCTTTGGCCCCCCAGTTTTGAGAAAAATCATTGTTTCCTGTACTGATTTTCATAATCATAAACGAGAGAAGTACTAATATTCTCTTCCTGGAGATCAGTGTGTCTTAAACTCTGAAACTTCTTTTCTGTATCATGGTTTAAGCACAAATTCTCCACAACTGAGTTGTGCAACTTGTAAAATACAATTCTGTTAATTGATCCTATGGCTTAAGGGATGTTAGATATGACTGTGGGGTTTTGGGAAGACACTGGCAAGACAGAATTGGCCCCTCACATGGTGTATATTTGTCTAAGAACAGAGGGATGAATTAATAAAGTAAATGCCTAGGAAGCATAAAATTCACATCCATGTTAAATATGAACATGCTCAATACTCTACTGGGGGAATGACTTCAAGCTAGAAGTTTTTGTTCCAAACGTTTATTTTCCTCCAAATTTATGGTGTTCTCTGTAATGTTGTGAAAAGTCTTTGTTTCCCTTTTCCCAAGTGTTGAGATTCAAAAAGCCAACCCTCAAACATAGACGAATCTTCTATGCCTTGTATGTTGATTTAGTTTTGTATGTCTTTATGTTAATGTTCCTCAGATGTATACATTTTTTATCCTCATTTTACCACTTGAAAATCCAGCTGTGTGTTTTACACAACTGTGTGGTGGTCAAGATTATCTGCAAGAGCAAGTAGGTGTCTGGAGAAATCTTGTTTGGTGGGTGAAGATCCATTGAGGGTTTCTCATGAGTTTTTTTAAACCTGTATTCTGATCCATTAAACCTAAACTTGGAAATGGGAAAGCTTCGATGTCACCACCAGCCACAAGGACTACAGAAATCTTTACTGGTTGCACTCCCATTTTTCTTTTAAAGAGGTTTTTAAGGAGCTGAGAAAGCCCCCTTTCTGGTCTTACCTGGGGTTTTGATTGCTGAAAGATATTTGTTCACTTTCTCTTTCTTCCTCTGGACAGAATCTGGTGGGGTCTTCTAAATGCATCTCTTTCAAATAGGTCTGCTTTTCACTTTGGGACTCCTGTTAGGGGAAGGTCCTGGGCACACCTTGGGCAGCAGCCCTTTGGGTTTTCTTGAAATAAAGACGTAAAATAATTCCTTAGCTCAAGACAACCAGATCCAAATGGAGAAAACTTTACGCTCAACATCCCCCATACAGAAAATATAACCAGAGTCATTCATTTTAATTTTTATTTACAGGATGGAAAAAGAAACATTGGGACAAACTTTACTAAAATGTGTTTCTAGAAATTGCTTGAACAAAATGATGATGCTCTTCCTTCATTCACCATTAAAATTTTTCATTCTGGGCTGAGGCCATGATGGTTGTATTCTTTAATATGTAATAAAAGGATTCTCTTGTATCATGAACCTGAGATAAGAGGAGTGTTAGTAAATTGATCATTAATGCATTTTAAAAAGTGGTCTTATTCTGTCTATGTCATTGAATTTTTCTACTAAATGGCTTTCCAAAATCTTCCCAGTTAAACACCTACTCTGACTTGGTAGTGGACTCAGAGACATAGCATTCAGGGACTCAGAGAAAGGACACAATCAGGTTGAAATAAACATTACTAATTTTGGCGTATTTTATTCTCTACTCTTCTCTCAGGTTCTTCTTCTTTTTTTTAAAGATTTTATTTATTTATCTGAGAGAGAGAGACAGAGAGAGAGGGAGAGCACAGAGGGAGAGGGAGAAGCAGACCCCTCATTGAGCAAAGAGCCCTACGTGGGGCTCGATCCCTGGAGCCTGAGATCATGACCCGAGCTAAAGGTAGCCGCTTAACTGACTGAACCACCCAGGCCTCTCTCAGGCCTCTCTCAGGTTATTCTCGAATAAGAATATTAATTCTTGGACTCTGAGAGACACCACACTTCTTCTTGAGTCATCTCTTCTCTGGGCAGACAAGTCATATCTGAAAAACTGATTGAAGAGGACTGTCTATGTCAGACCACAGGATTTTGAGTGGACATTTTGGAAGGGATGTTAATAGGAATATTCTCACCATTCAGGACTCTCCTCTCCCTACTTCCAACAACACATTTGCTTTTGGTGTTTTTTTCCTTTTCCTTTTTTTTAGTTTAGAAACTAATGACCAAGATTCATAAACACTAAACACCTAGACTAAACATAATGAATGTTTAGTTTTCTAGTGAAACTAATAAAATTTAAACTTACGAATTTAATGCTATGCTTAATGGTTACTATGTGAAGGAAGAATTTAGAATACATTTAAAGTAGGTTATTACTTCATTAAGTTAACATAAAATTGTATTTTATCCAGTGTCACTTGTTGTGGTGTGACTATAAGTGATATACAAAACACAATTTCATAGTCAAAGTTTTCTTGATCCCTCTCTTCTCCTTGTTTCCCACATTCCATTCTCTATTGATCCTCTCCTTCCAGAAGGTCAAGACTTAGGAACCCACAGACTGAAATTAGCTGGCAGACTTGGGCATTTGTTGTTGCTGTGTATATGCCGTTTGTTTTGCTTTTGGCAAGAGCATGATTTCTGTCTTTGACTATTTGAGTGATGATTTTGGAGACTACTTTTAATTATTCCAGCCACAAAAAAGAAATGATAATTATGTGATATCAAATAGAGGTGCTAATTTTTGCTTCAACGGCGATCACATTACAGTACCTAAATGTATTAAATCAACATGTTGTACACCTAAATTTACAAAACGTTATGTGTCAAAATTTTAATTAAAAAAAAGAGCAACATCGCCCATCACTTGATTTCCCTGGCGTTGAAAGCTACTTTCAAATTGAAATGACCAGAGAATCCTTCTGCTACAATATCCTAACCGTTTTTCAATCCTGTCTTCCTTTTCTCCGTCCCATCCCCCCAATCTAGTTGAGGCAGGTATCATGTACAGTGTGAGAGCCTGGTAACTAGCACAACATGTGGCTACTCAGACTGATTTCCTCTCACTCATTCTCTCCAAACACTGGGATTCAGCCTCACCAAGCTCCTTACCTTATTTAGATTTTCCTCTCCTTATGAACACTTTAAAAATTAAATCATTTCCATTTTTTTAAAGATTTTATTTATTTATTTATTTGAGAGAGAGAGAGAGAAACAGCATGAGAGGGGATAGGGTCAGAGGGAGAAGCAGGCTCTCCGCCGAGCCGGGAGCCCAATGTGGGACTCGATCCCAGGACCCTGGGATCATGACCTGAGCCGAAGGCAGTCGCTTAACCAACTGAGCCACTGCGGCGCCCAAATCATTTCCATTTTGAATTAACCTGATATATTTGGTAAATGTAGATAGGGAAATAAAATGATAAGATGTTGACATTTGTTTCTTGGGTAGGGACTCAGCTATTTCCCCCTTTCCTTGATGTTTGGAGGCTGCATCTTCATTTACACAGCAAAAAATATTTTCTCATCTCAGAATGTGTGGACTGAATTTCATTCCAGAGAACATGGAGCCTTGAGATCCAAGATCTCTTGCTCACTGATGGCTTTCAAATTAAGTTATCTAAATCCTTATCCTCACTGTTAATAATTTTCCCAGTCATATGCTAATTGTCCCTTTGGAAGTTTTCCTTTCTATCAGATTATTTTAATATGCATCACTCAAACTCCAGAGGTCTTGGGTGGGGTTTGGTAAATGCTGAGAACCCAGGGTTTACTCCTTCTATTCCAGCTGCCCATACACACCTCTGACCTGAGGCTCCGGGCACTTCTCTAGTTTCCTCACCCAATTTCAGTTCTTTATTTCCATTCCTTCTTTCCTATCAGATCAAAGATTAACCCACTTTCAGTCAGTTGTGAATGAGTTTTAATGCCACAGCTGCTGTTGGCCTATTTCCCAGGACATGCTTGGAAAATTATTTGGGCATCACTTGTTTCTTCCAAGACCAGTGGTGTTTGATAATAGGATGTGTCATGACCCATTTCTCCTTCCTCCCAACATGGTTGATCTTCCTGCTGCTCCAAGGCTCCCAGATCCGAGGGACCTAAAGTTTACTTGATAACTAGAGGCTGGAGACCTAGTGGATTGATTTCCATAGGATTATCCTTCAAATGACATAGACCTGAGCCAGAAAATGATATATCTCTTACTGTATTTTCTTATGAGGATATGGACATATATCCCTTTAATCTTAAAATTTTATCTTGAGAGAATTATCTACATTTGCACGTAGACAAATGCTGTCTAAACTATCTGAGCTCATATTCAGTGTGTAGAGGCAACGCTAAAAACAATTACTACTGAAACTTTAATCTTTTTAGCATGGGGTCATAACAGAAGCTATATAGTACTTCCTAATTCATCGGAGAAATTAAATACTCACATTATATGAGATTATTGCCATGATATAATGCTTGGTTCCCCCAACTGATCACTCTATTTGCCAGGAAGAACTCCAACGTAGAGAATAGCCACAAATACCCAGAAAGCATCATTCCACTTTGCTAAATACAAAAAGAAAATCTACATTCCTCACAGATCTTTATACTTCTAAAATTTTTAGCATCATAAAGATAATATAAAATTGCAAACTGTTTAGAAAATAGAAAAGAAAACTTTATAATATATCACCATCTTAATAATACAATTGTGATGATTTTTACTTGTTTACATGATAATAATTGTAACAACAGACATTTAGTGAGCACTTACTATATGGCTAGGCATTTGTGCTAAATGTTTTATATACATTATCTTATTGAGTCCACTCAACATTTTGTGGCAGGTGGCATTATTATTCTTATGTTAGAGTAGAGGAAAATGCACTTGGGATGGTAAAAACAACAAAGTTAATATTACTGAATGTTAGAGTTGCTCAGAACTTGCTTCCAGGTCCCCCTTCTCTTACCCTACTCTTGGTCTTGGACAGTTGGGGATATTCTATTTGAGTTCTGACAGACTTCTAGCTTCATGATCTCTGTTTTCTCCTATGTGTATTTCTATAATACTGCTACACTTGTAAAAGGTATATTCTATTCATCACATTTAAAATCAAGTGTTATTTGACATTTATATATAATCTTTATAATACTTAACATCCACATCACATTTAAGTGGAAATATAATTTATTTAAATTTGCTACACAGTTTTGGTTCATGTAACTCTTTCCATCTTTCAGAAGATTAAAATGGATTCCCAGAAACCTGGCTTATGGTAAATACTACCAGTATGGTATTTTCCTGTATCAATCGTGAAAGAAAGCTTTCAAGGGTAAACATTTGACAACTCATACTAGAGGTTTTTCTATGCCCTGTTTGTCTGTACAGGGTTTTGGTTCTTACAATAGCTCTATAATAGTTTTAGGTATGAAAAGCCACCAGACCTCAAAACACTCTTGTCTTTAATTTTCTTGATAGGGTTTGGGCACAATGACTAACATAATGGACTTCCAGGGGGTATGGCAGGCTGACCTCTGAGTGTACCGTGCTCTACATCTTTGCTCCAGATCTTTTGCTCTTGTGCACATGCAAGTGGTAGCTTCTAAGACCTATCAGCCAGATGCTCAATCACGTATTTTAAAATGCTCTTGTTTATTCCTATTACCTGTAAAAACAGAATCTCCATGTATGTACTGAACTGACATGTATGTTGGCAGGACACTGAAAAAGAAATATAAACACTTGATAGGCCCCAGGTAGAATTCTTAAGGACTTGTTCCTACTCCTTAAGGCATACAATACACATGGTGTCGTGAAATGTAAATCAAGCCCTAAGATGACAAAAATGCTAACAATGTTTGTGATAGTGACAATCCTGGACTGTGATTATTTGCCTTGACTATCCTGTCATCTTGAACATTTGCTGAAAAAGAATCAGATTTCTTTTTTTGGTCCTAATTTCACCAGGTCTTTGAAATCCTGAAGTGCTAGTGTATTAATACAAATACTCCCATAGCTTTAAGAAACTGGGAATCCCATGCAAATTTAACCAATGATCAGTATGTTGGCCTTTCTTCCATTTCAATTTATGTATCCAGTATATTTAGTTTAAAATCAAATGGTTAGGGCGCCTGGGTGGCTCAGTCGGTTAAGCGACTGCCTTCGGCTCAGGTCATGATCCTGGAGTCCCGGGATCGAGTCCCGCATCAGGCTCTCTGCTCAGCAGGGAGTCTGCTTCTCCCTCTGACCCTCCTCCCTCTCCTGCTTTCTGTCTCTCATTCTCTCTCTCTCAAATAAATAAATAAAATCTTTAAAAAAAAAATCAAATGGTTAGTGCTGTGTCAAGAAAATGTGAATTTATGGCATATTCAGGGGACTTGGGACTTATCTGATTATTGTGTCCAGAGAATTTCTGATTATCAGTTCTCAGGAATGTTTTATATGCTAATCTGGAATACTATCAGAGGAATGTTTAATAAAGAACATTCATTCATTCAATTAACATTTATTAGACGTTTATTAATTTCCAGGCTTTGTAATAGGCACTGGGGAGACATAGATATCTAGGACATTGAGTCAATGAGCCTATCAATCTCAGATTTATCCTTATGAGATATCTACTTATTTAAGGTCTTTGTGTTTTCACCAGTATCCTTCATCTGAATCTTATTAATGTAGAGATTAGTTATTTTACTAGATTTCTTGAATTTTTGGTGGTCATAGGTTTAGAGACCTATTCAGTGATTTGAATCCATATTTGTGGTCATACCAAACGTGAATAATTTCTACCACCTCCACATTTGTCCAAAACCAAAATAATTCTCAGCTCATTTACAAACAAACTTAATGTAGAAGTCTCTAATTGTGAAAAAAATGATAAAATCTTGTACTTACCTGTATCCATACAATTTTTTCTTGTTTCATTAAAAAGAATATAATTTCAAATCCAATTAGAAATAGGCCAATCACTGCAAGGGAAGAACTGTAGGTATTTGTCTTTATGGTGCATCTCAACTGGAATAGATACAAAATGTCAACTAGTCATATGTGGAACAAACAAGTTGGAATGAAGTTAGTTTGCATTACTGGCAAGTATGTTAAAGTGGATGATTTATTATAATTTCTAACCTTTCCAGAATCTCAGGTTAGTCTATGGGTTCCCTAATCTCCAAATTTACCAGGATCCAAATAGGAGTGTTTTACTGATGTTGCACGCATGCATTTCATTCACTCCTTCAATACAAAATTCTTAAATGCTAAAGCATAATAGTGATTGGTAATTTAATATTTGTCTAGACAATGCAAAGACCTTAGAGCATTTCCCTCTACCTCTATTTCAGCCTATCTGTTATTTTTGTGTTTTTCAGTCTCTTTGTATATTTTGGAATTTACAAAATGCTACTTTTAGTATCATATAGAGTCCTTATTCATTTATATATACCTACATATCTGCCAGTTTCTTTTATTTTCATCATCAATGACAAAACATTTTAAATAAATTAAACCTTGGCACTTGTGATGAGCACTGGGTGTTGTATGTAAATGATGCATCACTAAATTCTACTCCTGAAATGAATATTAAACTATATGTTAACTAACTGGAATTCAAATAAAAACTTGAAACAAACAAACAAAAAACTATATACCTTCATCATAGGTAAAACAAAACTAATTAATTAATTAAGCCCATAAATGTAAAATGACTTTTTTTTTTTTAAGTAGGCCCATGTGCAGTGTGGAGCCCAATGCTGGCCTTGAACTTATGACCCTGAGATCAAGACCTGAGCTGAAATCAAGAATCAGATGTTTAACTGACTGAGCCACCCAGGTGCCCCAAATGAAATTTTTAAAATCCTGTAAAGATTTCTGTTTCTAGCAATGAGGTAAATTTTGAATTTTAAAAATTATACAGTGTGTATTGTGTAAGTTTTTAAATATAATTATAATTAACTATACATGTATAATACAATGTGTATTAATTATTTTCTTTTTTATTTCATTCATTCAACACTGCCAGATTCATTCTTATTGTAGTGTACTCACTATTGTTTGTTCCTTTTTATTGCAAAACAGCAGTATTGTATTTACATGCCACAATTTAGTAAGTCATATAACATTTACCTTTAGAAAGAAGAGAGGGTAAAATTTCTGAAAGAGGACATGAAGGGGGCTTCTGATATGTTTGATTTCAAGGGGAGTTCCTTGGGCATTCACTCTGATAATTCATTGATACAGATATTTATGTTTTGTATTTTTCTGTATTTGTGTTAAATTTCAACTTAACAGTTTGAAAACAAAAAAAAAAATTATTCAACTTCAGGAAACACTGGTTAGAATTTTTTGGGAAAAATTACATTGGAAATTGTAAAATATTTTAACTGAAATTTTAGTTGAAATTACCACATATTAAATTTTGAGAGATGCAACAGATCTGATGAAGCATCAATCTGATGAAGCTATAAAAATAGCAAACAAAATCCAGAGAAAATAGAGAAGGAAATACAAAGACAAAAATAGAAAGTAATGCCATAGAAAACAAACATACATGAAAGAGGATTAAAAAACCCAAAATGTGGTTCTTTGAGATAATAAACTTAATGTAACCGTAGTGTGACTGGCTAAGAAAAATAGACAAAATAATCAATATCAGAAATATAAAAAAATAAGATCTTGTGGACCTCAAAACATTGAGAAGATTTATGCTTTTGGTATGATGAAAAAGCTATGGCAGACTAATGTTCCTTCTGACAACGGCTAGAAAAACAGGATACAATACCACAAGTATTTCATCTATGTAATAGCATGAGAAAAGCATCAGTGATGAGGCACTGAAGAATATACAGGGGCCAAGAATGCTGAGAAAGAAGACCACAGAGAGGTGAGCAGATGTTCTACAGATAATTTTTCCTTGGGAGCATTTGTTAGGGCAAGAGGCTGAGGTTTCAGATTTTGCCTGAGCAGAAGGTGATTGCTAGAGGAGAGAGGAATCATCATAGTTTTTGGTGTTCTTGCAGGGCTGGAAAGATAAAATTGTAAACCTGAGGTGACAAGCTTCTGTGGGAAAGAGAGGGCCAAAGAAATGAGCCAGCTATATGACCAATTATTCTATTAAGATGCTAGTCAGATTTTGAAGTTTTGCTGGTCAGTAGGCTAAGTAAGAAGAAAGCATCTGAAAAGCAGAGAAGAATTTTTGGTCACATAATTATGCTGTGGAAACATGGATCAGGACTTCTAGGGGACAGTTTCTTGTAAACATATCAGGTTCTCAATTGCAAGGCCTGGAGGGCTCTATGACATAAGTAGAAGATGCATGAGAGGTGTATGTATTCTTATCCATACTGCCATCCAGCCTCAGTCCTGTTTTATCAGCTGAGGGGAGGAATGGGTGAACCCTTTCTGGAAGACTGAACATCAGCTGACATTGCTATACTTTTCTATACACAATTTCTGGCACTCAATCAAAAATTACTAGATAAGTTAAAAGACAGGATCATATTTTTTTTTAAAGACTGGAAAAGTCAATAAAAATAGTCTCATAAATAATCCAGTTATTGGGATTATTGATACAATTTTAAAAATAACTATTAATATGTTCAAGAAAATAAGAACAAATGGAGCAGAAAGATGAACAGATAGAGAATTCCATAGAAGAATTAGAATCTAAAAGCAGAATTGAATGGAAGCTCTAGATTTGAAGAATACTAACAGAGAGAACTCCATAACTGCATATTAGACACAGAAGGAACCTGGAGGGAAGGGCAATAGAAAATGATGAAATAAAAGTAGAGTGAGAAAAAATAAAAGAAAAAGGAAAAAATCTGTGAGAAACATGTGGGCATAGTGAAAATATTTAACCTACATTTAGCTGGAGTCCCAAAAGTAGAGAAGGGGAAGGCAATCTGGCAAAAGCAATATCTGAAGAGAAAAAGGCCAACAATTTTCCGAAGTTGATGAAAAGTATCAATTCAGATTCAACCCCTTATAGACAGACACATACATCTGGCTAATCCAAGATAATATGAATACAAAACAAAGTACATCTAGTTACATCATAGTGAATTTGTTGGAAACTGAAGGTAAAGGGAACATTGTAAAAGTAGTGTGAGAAAAACAGAGACATCATTTTAAAGGAGCATAGCTAAGGCTCACAGAAACTTCATAATGTCAAAGATTGAAGCTGGAACACAATAAAATGACATTTATAAAATGCTGAAATAAAATAAAATGTCAACCTAAAATACATATGCAGTGAAAGAATCTTTCAAAGCAAAAGCAGTGTAAGGTTGTTTTCAGACTAACAAATGCTGAGAGAATTTATTGTACAGGACGTTTGTGATGGAAGAAATAATACTAAGGGGGGGTTTCTCAGTTAGAGGGAAGGGAATTCCAAGCTGAAATGATGAAATGCAAGAAGAAATGAAAAGAAACAAAGGGTAGATAAGTGAATCTGTCTAAATAAATAGGATGTGTTACTCTACTTTGTTTGGCTGGGTTCACAGAGTGCTTGCACACTATCTTATCCTAAATCAGGACCTTGCTGCTCACCCTCTGTCTTCTGATTTCCCCCCCCAGCCTTCGTAGGCTAAGCATTTGTTCCCCCTCTCAGATCCTCTAAGCAATTTTGGATTCTGAGCTAAGCTGTCTGCATTCAAAGTTCAACTCTATTATGTACAATCTACATCTAAATCTAGGTCTTTAAGAGACAATCT
This sequence comes from Leptonychotes weddellii, assembly GCF_054177405.1. NCBI lineage: Eukaryota > Metazoa > Chordata > Mammalia > Carnivora > Phocidae > Leptonychotes > Leptonychotes weddellii. Next base: position 9,424,044 of record NC_138379.1, read on the forward strand.
ATAGGAACAGAGACTTTGCAGGTAATACAATGGCATTAAATTCATATCTTTCAATAATTACTCTGAATGTAGTTTTTTTTTTTAAGGATTTTATTTATTTGACAGAGAGAGACACAGAGAGGGAACACAAGCAGGGGGAGTGGCAGGGAGAGGGAGAAGCAGGCTTCCCGCTGAGCAGGGAGCTGGATGCGGGGCTTGATCCCAGAACCCTGGGATCATGACCTGAGCCAAAGGCAGATGCTTAATGACTAAGCCACCCAGGCACCCCTACTCTGAATGTAAATGGACTAAATGCTCCAATCAAAAGACATAGGGTATCAGAATGGATTAAAAAAAAAAAAGACCCATCAATATGCTGCTTACAAGAGACTCATTTTAGACCCAAAGACACATCCAGATTGAAAGTGAGGGGGTAAAGAACCATTTATTATGCTAATGGACATCAAAACAAAGCTGGAGTTGCCATCCTTGTACCAGAAAACTAGATTTTAAACCAAAGACTGTAATAACAGATGAAGAATGACACTATATCATAATAAAAGGGTCTATCCAACAAATTCTAACAATTATAAATATTTATGCCCCTAACTTGGGAACAGCCAAATATATAACCAATTAATAACAAATTAAAGAAACACATTGATAATAATACAATAATAGCAGGGAATTTAACACCCCACTCACAGCAATGGGCAGATCACCTAAGCAGAAGATCAACAAGGAAACAAGGACTTTGAATGACACACTGGACCAGATGGACTTAACAGATATATTCAAAGCATTTCATCCTAAAACAGCAAAATACACATTCTTCTCAAGTGCATATGGAACATTCTCCAGAATAGATCATGTACAAGGTCAGGTCTCAAATCAGATCTCAACCAGTACAAAAATATCGAGATCATACCATGCATAGTTTCAGACCACAATGCTATGAAACTTGAAGTCAACTGCAAGAAAAAACTTGGAAGGACCACAAATACATGGAAGTTAAAGAACATCTTACTAAAGAATGAATTGGTCAACCAGGAAATTGAAGAATTTTAAAAATACATGGAAGTAAATGAAAATGAAAACACAACAGTTCAGAACCTTTGGGATGCAGCAAAGGCAGTCCTAAGAGGGAAGTATATAGCAATACAGGCCTTGCTCAAGAAGCAAGAAAAGTCTCAAATACACAACCTCATCTCACACCTAAAGGAGCTGGAAAAAGAATGGCAAGTAAAGCCTAAATCCAACAGGAGAAGAGAAATAAAGATTAGAGCAGAAACCAATCATATAGAAATAAAAAAAACAGAACAGATCAATGAAACTAGGAGCTGGTTCTTTGAAAGAATTAATAAGACTGATAAACTCTTAGCCAGACTTATCAAAAAGAAAAGAGAAAGGACTCAAATAAATAAAATCATGAATGAAGAGGAGAGATCACAACCAACACTGAAGAAATACAAACAATTAAGAGAATATTATGAGCAATTATATGCCAAAAAAGTAGGCAACCTGAAAGAAAAAATAAATTCCTAGAAACCTATAAACTACCAAACCCAAAACAGGATGAAATAGAAAAGTTGAACAGACCCACAACCAGCAAAGAAATTGAATCAGTAGTCAAAAATCTCCCACCAAACAGGAGTCCAGGGCCAGAGGCCTTCCCAGGGGAATTCTACCAAACATTTAAAGAAGAAATAATACCTATTCTTCTGAAAATGTTTCAAAACATAGAAATGGAAGGAAAACTTCCAAACTCTTTCTATGAGGCCAGCATAATCTTGATCCCAAAACCAGACAAAGATCCCACTAAAAAGGAGAATTACAGACCAATATCCCTGATGAACATGGATGCAAAAATTCTCACCAAGATTCTAGCTAATAGCATCCAACAGTACATTAAAAGGATTATTCACCATGACCAAGTGGTATTTAGTCCTGGGCTGCAGAGGTGGTTCAACATCTGCAAATCAATCAATGTGATACACTACATTAATAAAAGAAAGCACAAGAACCATATGATCCTCTCAATTGATGCAGAAAAAGCATTTGACAAAATCCAGCATTCCTTCCGGATAAAAACTCTCTGCTGTGTAGGGATAGAGGGAACATACCTCAATATCATAAAAGCCATATACAAGAGACCCAGAGCAAATATCCTCAATTGGGAAAAACTGAACGCTTCTCCCCTAAGGTCAGGAACACGACACAGATGTCCACTCTCACCACTGTTGTTCAATATAGTACTAGAAGTTGTAGCCTCAGCAATCAGGCAACAAAAAGAAATAGAAGGCATCCAAATCAGCAAAGAAGTAAAACTTTCACTCTTCGAAGACTACATGATACTCTATGTAGAAAGCCCAAAGGGTCCACCAGGAAATTGCTAGAACCGATACAGGAATTCAGCAAAGTCACAGGATATAAAATCAATGCACAGAAGTCAGTTGCATTTCTGTACACTAACAATGAGACAGAAGAAAGAGAAATCAAGGAATTGATCCCATTTACAAAGCACCAAAAACTGTAAGATACCTAGGAATAAACCTAACCAAAGAGGCAAAGGATCTCTACTCTGAAAACTATAGAACACTTGGGGGCACCTGGGTGGCTCAGTTACTTGGCTCAGGTCATGATCCCAGGGTCCTGGATCCAGCCCTGCATCAGGCTCCCTGCTCCCTCTCCCTCTGCCCCTCCCCCCTGCTCCTGCTTTCTTTCTCTCTCACTCTCTCTCAAATAAATAAATAAAAACTTAAAAAAAACCCAAACCATATAACACTAATGAAAGAAATTGAGGAAGACACAAAGAAATGGAAAAACATTCCATACTCATGGATTGGAAGAATAAACATCATTAAAATGTCTATGCTACCCAAAGCAATTTATACATTCAGTACAATCCCCATCAGCATTTTTCACAGAGCTGGAACAAACAATTCTAAAATTTGTATGAAACCAGAAAAGACCCTGAATAGCCAAAATAATGTGGAAAAAGAAAACCAAAGCTGGAGGCATCACAGTTCTGGACTTCAAGCTGTAATACAAAGCTGTAGTCATCAAGACTAGTATGGTACTGGCACAAAAACAGACACATAGATCAATGGAACAGAATAGAGAACCCAGAAATTGACCCTCAACTCTATGGTCAACTCATCTTTGACAAAGCAGGAAAGAATGTTCAGTGGGAAAAAGACAGTCTCTTCAACAAACAGTGTTGGGAAAATTGGACAGCCACATGCAGAAGAATGAAACTGGACCACTTTCTTACACCATACACAAAAATAAATGGATGAAAGACTTAAATGTGAGACAGGAATCCATCAAAATCCTAGAGGAGAACACAGGCCGCTACTTCTTTGACCTCGGCCACAGCAATTTCTTCCTAGACACGTCTCCAAAGGCAAGGGAAACAAAAGCAAAAATGAAGTATTGGGACCTCATCAGGATAAAAAGCTTATTTATTTATTTGTTTATTTATTTATTTTTAATTTTTTAATTTTATTATGTTATGTTAGTCACCATACAGTACATCATTAGTTTTTGATGTGGTGATCCACGATCCATTGTTTTCATATAACATCCAGTGCTCCATGAGTTTGTGCCCTCCTTAATACCCATCACCAGGTTAACCCATCCCTCCTCCCCCTTCCCCTCTAAAACCCTGTTTGTTTCTCAGAGTCCATAGTCTCTCATGGTTCATCTCTCCCTCCAATAAACAGCAAAGAAAACAGTCAACATAACTAAAAGGCAACCTACTGACTGGGAGAAGATATTTGCAAATGACATCTCAGATAAAGGGCTAGTTTCCAAGATCTGTAAAGAACTTATCAAACTCAACACCCAAAAAACCCCAAATAATCCAGTCAAGAAATGGGCAGAAGACATGAACAGACATTTCTGCAAAGAAGACATCCAAAAGGCCAAAAAACACATGAAAAAATGCTCAACATCACTTGGCATCAGAGAAATACAAATCAAAACCACTGAATGGCTAAAACTAACAAGTCAGGAAACAATGTTGCTGAGGATGTGGAGAAAGGGGAACCCTCTTACACTGTTGATGAGAAAGCAAACTGGTGGGTGCAGCCACTGTGGAAAACAGTATGGAGTTTCCTCAAAAAGTTAAAAATAGAACTCCCCTATGGCCCAGCAATTGCACTATGAGGTATTTATCCAAAGGATACAAACAGCGATTTGAAGGGGCACATTCATGCCAATGTTTATATCCACAATAGCCAAAATATAGAAGCAGCCCAGATGTCCAATGACAGATGTATGGATAAAGAAGGTATATATATATATGTATATATACACATACATAGAATGGAATGTTACTCAGCCATCAAAAAGAATGAAATCTTGCCACTTGCAACAATGTGAATGGTATTATAATGGTATTATGCTAAGTGAAATAAGTCAGTCCGAGAAAGACAAATACCATATGATTTCACTCATACATGGAAGTTAGGAAACAATATAGATAAACATAGGTGAAGGGAAGGAAAAATAAGATGAAAACAGAGAGGGAGGCAAACTATAAGAGACTCTTAACCATAAGGAACAAAGTGAGGGTTGCTGGAGGGGAGAGGGATGGAAGGATGGGGTAACAGGGTGAGGGCATTAAGGAGGGCATGTGATGTAATGAGCACTGGGTGTTATATGCAACTGAGAAATCACTGAACTCTACCTCTGAAACTAATAATACAGTATATGTTAACTAAATTGAATTTAAATAAAAAATTTTTAAAAAATAAATCTAGGTCTTTAGGGATAGTTGTTGATACTATTGGTATATAATATTATCTACCCTGATAGGGTTTGTTGTGAGGTAATAGACAAAAACTCTGAGTGAGGCATGTGGTACATAGAAGCCATTTAAAAAATCTTAACTTACTGTTCTAATCACATTTTTTCTCTCCCACAGCTTCAAGATATCCATTTACACATTTTCTATCATATTTGACATTTAATTTGAAATAAATGACATCCTATTTAAATTTCCACTTCTGATTTCCTGGTTTGCTTCATGCATTCGGTGTCATTTTAATATTTTATGAAATTAACAAAGAATTTTGTTGGAGTACGTCAATTTAAAAAATATTGTAAAGTATTATAAAGCAATATTTTACATTTTAGTATTTTGAATGAGTTTCTACTGTTTAAGAGGCAATGATATCCCCTCCTTACCAGTATCCTTGTTTTTGACAAGTTAAATTTTTATCCTTGAAATTTCCTCAATTATTCTTACCAATTTTGGGGAACGCATCTTCTCTGCTTCTATTGCAAAAATTCCTGATATGACAAACTGAGAACAAAAAGAGGCACACATAAAGTATCTTTGTTATCACCCAAGAAATTCCTCTGACAACTTCAGTAACATTTTAAAATAATTAATAACAAGTTTAAGGAAAGGTCTATAAAATGTAACATCATGAAACTTCATTAGCTGCTAAATTTAGAATCCATAACAACTTTACTACATTTGAAAATAATTTATAAGTTAGATTTTTTTCACTTCTTGGGATTTCCCAAGTATCCACAATGATTGCTGAGAAAGTATAACTAATAACAAATTAAATGAGTTATTTGTAGATAATTTTCCAAAAACAGAATCATAAGAATCCTTTTAATTTTTCAAAGCAAATGATATTTAATATGGAGATATGAGACCATTTAAATATGTTTGATGAGGTGTGAGATGAAATCCCTGAATTTCTAAAGTTCCTAAAAGTTTCCTGTGCCTCTAGCTCCTTCACTTCCCTGGCAGTGTCCTGGTGGTCTCTGCTTTCTGAGTATAATGCACTTTTAATGCCAACTACACAGAGTTAGCTCAGACTTCACAGGGTAAGGGCATATTTCCCAATAAGACTGTGTTCACTTCAGACACCAGCCATAAGCTTGGGGATTTCCAGACCACCTGGACTTCTGACCAACTGGCTACAAATATAAGCTTTCCCACTACCCATCTCAGGTTTGATAATTTGCTAGAGTGACTCATAGAACCCAGGAAAGTGCTATACTTACAATTTTATTAGAAAAGATACAAATCAGGGCCAGTTAAATGAAGAGATGCAGAGGGTAAGGTCTAGAATGGTCTGAAGCATGATGCTTCCATGTCCTCAGCATGCATCACCCTCCTGGCACATCAGTGTATATCACCAACCAGGAAACCTACCCAAGCCTCAGTTTCCACAGTTTCATTATGGGTTTTCGTTATGTATCTATGGTTGGTCTTTCCTGCATGACCAGCTCCTGAACACTCAGGTATGGTGCAAGGGGCCCAGGAATAACAAAGACACTCTTATCACTTGGAAAATTTCCCAGGAACCAGGGAGTCAAAGCCAGCCAAATTCTCTATTATACATCAGAGAGCTATGGATGTCACACTCATTGAAATAAGAGAGGGCTCTCTCCCCACTTTTGTGTCAATTATTTTTTAGATTCCTCAAAGAGTAATGAGCTTTTAATATTTTTTAAAAGTCCTCTTTCTTGAGGAACCTGAACTAATTTCGTTCTCTTTTTCTTTTCTCTTCTTTTCTTTTCCTTTCCTTCCTTCCTCCCCCCCGACCTTTTTTTGCTCATCCAAAGAGCAATTGAAGTTTGAAATGAATTTGGTTGAAACACCAAAATTCCTATTGTAGTTCTATGGTAGCCCCTGGAAAATCACCTAGTAATAAATCCATGGTTTTCTATTAAAGAGATGGAGGGAACCATTATTGGATTAATATTATACTTGTATTTAGGATGGAATAAAGGAATTTTTTAAACATGATTTATGGCATGGAGGATAGATACAATTTTACTGGTTTCATTTAAGAACTTCTTGTCGATTTATTTTTTAAAAATTTTTATTTAAATTCAACTTAGTTAACATATACTGTATTATTAGTTTCAGGGGTGGAATTTAGTGATTCATCAGTTGCATAGAACACCCAGTGCTCATTACATCATGTGCCCTCCTTAATGCCCATCGCCCAGTTACCCCATCCTTCCATCCCCCTCCCCTCCAGCAACCCTCAGTTTGTTCCCATAGTTAAGAGTCTCTTATGGTTTGCTTCCCTCTCTGTTTTCATCTTATTTTATTTTTCCTTCCCTTCACCTATGTTTATCTATTTTGTTTCTTAAATTCCATGTATGAATGAAATCATATAGTATTTGTCTCCATCTGACTGACTTACTTTACTTAGCATAATATCCTCTAGTTCCATCCAGGTCATTGCAAGTTATCTGTATTTTTAAGAGTCCTTGTCTTTTAGAGATGCATGCTGAAATATTTACAAATAAAATTATGTGATGTCTAGGAATTGCTTCAAAATAATCTGAGTAAAATAGGGAAAGTGAATGGAAGAATTGATGAAGCAAGACTAAATATGAGCTGATAATGGATACCAAAGGGTCAATATACTATTCTGCTTTTAAATGTTTGAAATTTTCCATAATAAAAGGCTTGGCATGCTAAAAAAATAAACTTCTTGTTGAGTGCATGAGCTTTTATTACTAGAAAACACACATTGTTATAGTGAACACATCCACCCACATGAATGTTTAATAGACTGCTATTGAAAACTATTTAATTAACAGAAAATAGCATTTAAAAATAATTTAATCTGCAGTTTAATTTTTGAAATGTAAGAATCACACCCAAAAGTCACCTATCCTGAATATTTTATTATTATCTGGCATTGGTTGGAAAGACAGTTGTTTCTGAAAATCTTTTGCACAGTGAAGGAAACCATCAATAAAACAAAAAGCCTACTAAATGGGAGAAGATATTTGCAAATGGTATATCCAATAAGGAGCTAATATCCAAAATATATAAAGAACTTGTACAACTCAACACCAAAAAACAAGTAATCCAATTAAAAATGGGCAGAAGACATGAACAGACATTGTCCCAAAGAAGAAATACAGATGGCCAACCAACATGAAATGATGCTCAACATCACTCATCATTAGGGAAATGCAAATCAAAGTCACAATGAGATATCACCTCACACCTGCCAGAATGACTAAAATCAAAAACATAGGAAACAATAAGTGTTGGTGAGGATGTGGACGAGGAACGTCGTGTATTGTTGGTGGGAATGCAAGCTGGTGCAGCCACTGTGGAATACAGTACATAGGTTCCTCAAAAAATTAAAAACAGAATTAGCATATGATCCAGTAATTCCACTATTGGGCATTTATCCCAAGAAAATGAAAACACTAATTTGAAAAGATATATTCACCCCTATGTTTATTGCATCATTATTCACAGTAGCCAAGATATGGAAGCAACACAATTGTTCAACCATAGATGAATGGATAAAGAAGTGGTATATAACATATAATGGAATATTACTCATCCATTCAAAAAATGAAATCTTTCCATTTACAACAACGTGGATGGATCTAGAGGTTATAATGCTAAGCAAAATAAGTCAGTCAAAGAAAGACAAATACCATATGATTTCACGTCACATAGGATGTGGAATTTAAGAAAACAAAATTAACAAAGAAGAAAAGAGACAAACAAAAAACCAAACTCTTAACTGTAGAGAACAAACTGGTGGTTACCAGAGGCAAGGTGGGTTGGGGGTTGGGTGAAATAGGTGAAGGGGATTAAAAGTACATTTATTGTGATGAGCAGTGAGTAATGTATAGAATTGTTGAATCATTATATTGTGCACCTGAAACTAATATAACCCTGTATGTTAATTATACTTGAATTAAAAATAAATAAATATTAAAAAGATAGTTGTTGTGCATAGTTATGCATCAAGAATGGATTTTTTTCCATTGGTATAAACTGCATGTATGCATGCAGTCTTTCTAAAAAAAGACTATCCACAGTCAGTAATGAGCGCAGCCATACATGTTCCTTCCTCAGAAACATGGGGCCTTTCACCATCAGAGATTTTCATGTCTTTTCAAAGTATGAAGAAAATAAAATGGTATGATATGATAGAGGATCTTGGGGGTGAATTTTTTTTAAAGATTTTATTTATTTATTTGACAGAAAGAGACACAGCGAGAGAGGGAACACAAGCAGGGGGAGTGGGAGAGGGAGAAGCAGGCTTTCCGCGAGCAGGGATGTGGGGCTTGATCTCCGGACCCTGGGATCATGACCTGAGCCGAAGGCAGACACTTAACGACTGAGCCACCCAGGCGCCCCTTGGGGGTGAATTTTAAGAGGTTTTTCAAAAAGGTCTCTTGGAGGGTGCCTGGGTGGCTCAGTTGGTTAAGCGACTGCCTTCAGCTCAGGTCATGATCTTGGAGTCCCAGGATCGAGTCCAGTATCGGGCTCCCTGCTCAGCGGGGAGCTTGCTTCTCCCTCTGACTCTACCCCCTCTCATTCTGTCTCTCTCAAATAAATAAATAAAATCTTAAAAAAAAAAAAAAAGAAGGTCTCTCAGAGAAGGTGACATTGAAGCTGATAATAAGCATCAAAACTTGGGGGATGAGCCTCTCCAGGAGAAGAAACTGCTACTGCAAAGGACCTAAGCCTCAGTGCAAATGTACTTCCCTCTTGGCATCCTCCCTCATCTTTGCCAGTTGTTAATGGCCAGCTGCTGTAAGTACCTATGGTCCATGTTTCCATAATAACTCTCAAATATATTGAAAAAAAATTACACACATGTTCATTTGCCTCTTTATTTATTCAAACCCCCTTATTCAAAATTGAACTTAGATAACTTGCATAAATGCATGCATTAGGTTTAAAAATTAATAAACAGAAATAATTGGTAGGTAAATACACTAGGGATAAAAGAGTACATAATCAGCTGAGGCCAGGGGTAATTTTAGTCCAGTGAAACTGTAGTATGGGTCACTGAACAATCAAAGGATCGGACAGAACTTGTCTTCACTTTTGACTCTGAGGCTAGTGGTGGCTTTCTTACTGTGTGGTAACATAATAATAGGGCATGTAAATATATGTAACTCAAGTGTGGCTCACCACACTGGGTGACCAATGCTCTCAAACTCCTGTTGGATTACCACCATAACTCTGAGGACAGACTCAGTTAATCACTGTGTCAGAACGAAAACATATACTGCACTTGCTCTGTCAGCTAACACCACATTATTTTTCTTTTTTTGCAGGAAAACTCAGTGAAAGAGTTCTCTAAATTTGCTCTGGCTTCTGATTCTTTTTAAAAATCATTTCAATCAGGTTTTCAGCTCCACCTGACAATGAACCTCTTCTTGTCAAGATCACTCATGACCTCAATGTTGCAAAAGCCAATGGCAATTTTAGATCTTATCTCATCTAACTTGACCTATCTATAGTCATTGAGAATTCACTACTCCCTCCTTGACTCTGCCTTCTTCACTTGGCTTCCAGGATAGTATACTCTCTTGTTTTTCTCCTCAATTTTCTTTGCTTGTCCCTCTTCTTCAATCTGAATTCCTAATGCTGGAGATGCCCCAGAACTCAGGCCATAGTCCTCTTCTCTACAAATGAGATAACTTCTTGCTAATTTCATCTTGTCTCATTGCATTAAATACCATCAGTATGCCATTGACCTTACATTTATACTTTTTTTCCCCAAACTCCAGACTCATAGGTATAAGCAGGATACTTGGTATGTGTAATGTCTAAGACATCTCTGATGTCTAAAAGGGATTTCAAACCCAACATGTCCCAAATTGAACACCTGAAATTCCACCCCCTTTAAACTCATAGCCTTATCCATCTCAGTCAATGATAAATCCATTCTTTTAATTGTTTGACCCACTATTTTAAAGTCTCCTTTATTTCCTTCCACTGCTTCACTTCCCATATCCAAGCCATTAGGAAATCTTTGGGGTTCTAATATAAAAATGTATCCAGAATTAACTTTTCCTTTTACTACCTCTCTGGTTTGAGCCACTATACTCTCTCACCTACATAACTATAATCAGATCTTTTAAAAGGCTCCTTGCTTGAACCTTTGCTCCTTTATAATCTTTTAATGGTTCTTTAATACTTAAGTTAGATCATGTCATTCCTCTGTTCAACAACTTGCAATGGCTCTCAATGTTTTTTGGAGTAATAGTACATCTAATGACTGCAAGTCCTTAGATTAACATATTTCCTATCATATAGCTGACCTCTTTTCCTACCAGTCTCTCCTAGCCCAATTTGCTCCATACAAACTGGCCATTTGTTCAGTAAATGGTCCACGCTTGCTCTCAGCCTAGGGTCTGCTCTCCTTGTACACTCTTTCTTCAGATATCCCTTGTGGCTTATCACTTCAACTCCTTCAAGTCTTTGTTCAAATGTCTTTTCTCAATGAAGCTTGAATGTCCTATAAAAATTGCAACCTTATACATTTTTATCCTCCTCTACATTATTTTTTCCCACAGTCCTTTTCATCTTTTAATACATTATCTTTTACTAGAAGGCAAGCTTTACAAGGGTAGGGATCTTGATCTCTTTTGTTCACTACTGCAACTGAAATACTTAGAACAGAGCCTGGCTTCCATTAGGTAGTGAATATTCGCCAAGTGAATGAAAAATATTTTTGTGACATAGGTATATATTTTTGAGAAGTCTGTGGGAAAATGGAAGGAGGTAGAATATTTTACCCCATGCTATAAGACAATATACAACCCTTAGAAATCCTTGTTGAATTCTTCCAAATTCCTCTTGGGTCAAGAGCTTCCCGCTCTTTCTTCTTTTCTCTTTTGTCAAAATACTTTTCAAAGTCCCTTCTATTGCCCCAACCATTAAACTCTAGCTCTCAGCTTGCCTATATTATTGGCAAACATGAGTCTTATAAGTAAACATTTACTACTTATCTAAAATGCCCTTTGAGAAACTTACCATTCATTGTCCCTAACTTTCATTCAACTAAATAGAATCTTTGTATGGAAGAATTTTATAAATAAATTTATCATCTTAAAATAGCTTCAGTAGATATGAGAATGAATTTCTTGACAGCAGGAATTGTATGTTTTCACAGATGGTATCTCTACATTATTGCCTGGCCACAGAAACTGGCACAAATACATTGAATAAATGAATGCATGATCATCAGTGAGATAATTTACTCACAAACAAGAATGCCCAAAATGGGTATCCTGATATCAAGGTTATAGGCAGGTAATTTATTGAAATGGAATCAAATTCTCTGATATATAAGTGTATCCAGAAATATCCCAGAACACAGTGGATCAAACCAACCATTACTTGGGCAGCCTGTAAGAAAAGAATGTCATAATCAATTATCCAGATATATAAAATTTCAAGAGAGTTACAAATTGGGTGATAGAAAGGGCATGGGAGAAGTACAGCTTCTGTGTTTCTGAATCATAGGGGTCTTTGCCACTACTCTTGTTCAGCCCTAGAAATTATCGAAAACTGGGGAGAAGACAAGGTAATGGAAGAAGGTAGCAGCCATAGAAGTGCTTGGAATCTCTACATGTACCTCATACAGGGGTTATTCATGAGGATTTCCTAGCAATTTGTAGAGGTGTGGTTGCTTTCAAGTAAATGAAGGTGTCTAGGGACTTATTTATGGACGAGGATACTTAGCATCCTCTAGTTCTGAGAGAAGAACTGTAGTCTCTGCTGCTCCTTCTGCCTCTTCCTCTTGTCTGTACTCTCAGTGCCGGTTCTTTTCTCTGATACATTTCTACCATCTCCATCCCCCTCAACCAGTTAATGGGACAATGATTTTCTTCTGTTAGCAATTTTGACTTTTGGCACCAGGAGGTGAGAGGATCACTTGCAACCACACCTGCTGAATCCTAAGATTCTGGTCCCAGTGATCTTAGGCATTTTCCTAAACCAAGATTTATCTTACAGTCCTGGTTTTTAATCTGACTCAAGAGTCCACTAATTAGGGTATATTATAGAGAAAGGTGTAGCATGCTAGATTTGGTTGGGGTGAAGGAGTAGGAGTAGTGCTCCAGAATATCACCTTCCCCAAGATAAATGTACAAGAAGTATGCCGAGAACACAATGCTGTGAGATGATCAATGTCTACAACGCCCTGTGATCTAGATGATCTCTTTTATATATCCCTGACCTCATCATCTTCTTTAGGACCCACAGTCTTAGATTTACTTTAAATCCTAAACATACATAGACAAAAGAAAATCATAGGGGTAGGATTGCTGGAACTCATTCCATCAATTCTCTTTCACTAGGATGTTGAGGCAGAGGAGTCACTGTCTTCTTTTAAAAATATTTGGAACTTGCAATATCAAGGTAATTTATCCACTCAAGTAGCATTTAGTCCTTACCCCCACCATTCTGGTTTCTTTTTTCAACACAATGTGGGATGATGTCATATAACCTAAAATATAGCATTAGAGAGAATGAATGGGATATATTTTTAGAACAAAATGTAAAAGAATAAATAATGATTTTGTCAGATAAGACACTTAAAAGTTATGGAGAAATTTGTTCTTGCATTTTCTAATTTTTCACAATGAAACAATTCTCTGAAATAACTTAAAATCAACCCATTGATATACTCTCTTGAACATAGATAATGACCTCTTAAAAACTCTAATAGTCCTATTAGATTTAATCCATCTTTTATGAACTTTAAAGACACTCTGAGAGCCCTTAGGATTCTTAGAGGCAGACAACAGAATTTAATCTGGCTGGTTTAAGCAAAACAGGATATTAGCAAGCTCAAATAATCACTGGTAAGGTTAAGTTTGTAGGCCAATGCCCAGAGGCAAACCACCGATCTAGATTGATGAGGTGTCCTTGCTACGTCCCACCCCAGAACTCTGCTGCAGATGGTCAAACCTTCCCTGCCTCCCTGGGCCATCATCTGTGTAAGCAAAACTGAAGCTCATTGTAGGGTCTATTTTGTTCTCTTCCAAATCATACTCTGTGCAAGAGTATGTGATTTGTAGCACTAGACCACATGACCACCCTCTGACTACAGGGGAGGCTGGGGAATATAATTTTTTCAGACTCAACTTTGAAAAGGTAGCTTTCACAACCTAGCAACCAATTAAAAAAAAGATGTTCAAAGGTATGGCACTCATCTCTTGAGTTTAGTACAGGTCAGCATGAATTTACTCCTAGGTTACTGCAGCAGCAATTCTAGTGTGCCTCCAAATTAATCTAATTCACAGAAAGATGTCTAGAAACAACTACCCATCAAATACTGTAGTGGCTTCTGCCGTCTTTATGGCTCCATCAGGCTGAGAGACTGAGCTTTGTTCGCCTGCATCTGCCTTACAACTTGAGCAGGTGCTTCTCTTGAGTCCTCAGTGCAATTGTAGCAGCTTCCAATTGTCTAATGGTCAAAATTGGAAATGCCCCCTAACTATAACTTACTAAAGAATAAGAAAGTACAAAACAATAATCCAATAACCACAGCTGAGGAACTTAAATCCTTAAATCCAGTCTCTATACTATGACCATAATGATATTTCTAAACTGAGAATCAAGTGTGGAAATCACCTGTTCAGAATCTTTCACTGGCTCCTTGTTGCCTTCAGGCCTCAGTGAACATTCTTTTACGTGGCACATTAGAGCTGGGTAGGATTTGATCTCAACTTCCTTCTCTCCACATAGTACGCCATCCATTCCTGACTACTGACATTATCATCATGTAGCTTTAACTCATGTTTTTAAAGTAACTTCCCATATACATCTTTGCTGCTGTAAAACCTCAGTGTCAAAATGTCTGGCTCTAGCAATGTATTTTTAAATTGTTGGAACTTGATAGTTGTTTGCTAAATCAATCTGACAATAAAATTAAATTTCTATCTATTGATCAACCATACAACCATATTATGTATAAGTGGATAGATTTGTTTACATCAGTTATGTAACATGTTTGGGAAGGTCAGCCTTAACGCATAAATTCTCTGGCATTTATTGAGTTAATTTTGGATAGACCATGAGGTATCACAAAAATAGAGTCATTCTCCAGAGCGTGTGAATCCAAGAAAAAACGAACAGGCTGATCAGGACATATGGACTTGGGGTAAGGACAATGAGCTCTGGTTTTGATGTTGAGGGTCAGACTGAATTTCTATGGGCAGGGCATATGAATTGCAGAAAGTGATTCTCAGAAGAGTCACTTCTCACATGGGGAACTCTCTGTGGCTTGCTCCAGGTGAGCAAAGGAAGAATTTACTTATTTAATCATGGTTAAAGATTCTCCCAAGTAATACTTGCCAACGCAGCTAGGAAAGAATACACAAACAGAGAAACTCTTTAACTCACAGTTCTTGGAAATCAACCATTCTTATCATCAAGAATATGATGTCTATATATTTTCTGCTGCAAAATCTAAAGCACATCTCCTACTAAACCACAAAGAATATCGGAATATGATCAAAAGGTGGAAGGCAGGAGTCAGTATTGCCAGTACTTGCTCCATGACCCTGGGATCCCCAAGTCACTATACTCTATGTTCTCCTTCTGTAAATTAGCCAACCTACCTTCATCTGAGAGGATGCTGTGTGTGTAAAACAGGTCAGTTATTGGAAACACACAATGGAAGAAGGGATAGTATTGAAAGGAATAAATAAAAAGTAGAATGATGTATTAATTGGGATTCTTCCCAGCTGTGTTTGGGAAGCACTCTGACTAGGGGGTCGTTGGGAATACCTGCCCCCTAGGGTAGTTTTATTCTTGGCAACAGTGACAATCTGGCTAAAGCTCCCTACACTCACGTGTAGCTTTCTTGGTTCGTTTTCTCCGATGTGGTGCCCTTGGTTCAGGGTTTTGCAGCTCCGACATCTGGTCGGTCGCTGCTTCCTCGGTTGTGGCCCTCATCCTCCCTTCGCGTGATTCCAACTCTGCGGTTGTGGCTGAGAGCGCGGCGTCAGGGGCCGCTGCGCGAGGAGCCCCGCGTGGACCCCCACAGCATGGTGAGATCTCTGCAGTTTCACGAAGCCTGCAAGTTCCCACGATGAGGGCAGGGTAGTGGGTTGACAGCAATGCCGCTCTTAATTGGTTGTGTCAACATCATACTCTGTCTTTGGAGGCTGTGGTTGACGCTACCCACAGGCTGATCACATGGTGGTCCTATCCCTAACTGCAGAGATGCCCTCCTTGGAAGAAGCCTCATCATCAGAAGCCCCCTGATTCTCCAGATGAAGTACCCTGCCCTACTGGGGCTTGTACTGAGAAGGGGAAAACCAATAATAAGCAAGATCCATAAGGAAAATTTATACTGTAAAAGTGACACAAACTAAAGAGAACAATTAAGTACAGAGGGAAATAGGGTATGTGTATGGATGGAAATGTAAAGAAGGGCATTCACAAAAGTCCTCCTTATGAACAGGACATTTGATCAAAGACCCCAAGAAAGTGAAGGAGAGAACCTTGTAAATATCTGGGAAGAGAAGGTGCCCAGTATAAGGAATGGCAACAGGACAGTGTCTGAGGCTGCTCAAGGAAGAAGGTGTGGCTAGAGTAGGAATGAGAAGAGGAAGCCAGATCATACAGGGCCTTGTTAGGACTTCAGCTTTACCTGTGAGTAGGATGAGATGCTATTGAAAGTTTTACATTTAACATTTTATCATGAAAAATTTCAAATATGCAGAAAAAAATATGATAGATCTCATAGAGCGCCATTACCCAGCCTCAACAATTACACTTTGCAACCTTGTTTTTTTATCAATTACCCTTCTCATTGTTTATTTTTTTCTGGTCCAGGCAACATATAATTTCACCTTTAAATATTTTAGTGTGTGTTCTAATAGTTAAGAGTTTTTTTAAAAAAATAATATCATCATTAGACCCAATAAAATTAACAATAGTTTCTTGATCTTATCTAATATCTAATTCACACTAAAATTCACTGATTGTCTTAAAAATGTCTTTTTGTAGTTGGTTAGTTTGAATCACTATTCAAATAAGGTCCACTTACTGCATCTGTTTGCTTTGTGTCTTAAGTCTTTTAAAAACTTGCAGTTTTCCTCCTTTTTGAAATGCTGTGTGTTTACTGAAAAAAGTAGGCAGATCATTTGTCCTTTATAATTTTCCACATTCTGAATTTATCTAATTGCTTCTGTGTGGTGTCATTTAACTTGTTTCTCTATTCTTCATATTTCCTATAGACTAGTAGTCATATATAGAGGCTTCATTAGATTTAGGTTCAGATTTTCTGGCAAAATTCTAGCTAGTTGGAGCTATGTATTTCCTTTGCATCACCATGGGAGACAGTTGGTTGATTGGTTGCCTTGCTTTAGCGATAAAGATTGAACAGTACAATTAGGTTTTGTCTTGATTTTCCCACTGAACATTTGCTCATCAATTTTTCTCTAATGAATTTTAGAATCTATTGATGATATTTACTTAGATCCATACCATTGGAGATTCCACAATCATGGTTTTCTTAGTCCTATTATTTTTCTTAATTTATTGTCTGATATTCTTCTGAAAAGAGTAAATTCCCTTGAGGAATTATTTGATTCTCCAAAAATAGTTTGTATAATAATGTTAAAGGTCAAAGGCATTCTGGAATGGCATCGTAAAGACCTCCAAAAATCTGCTTCTCCATAAAAGCAATGAAGACATTGGATAAAAATTGTCAAAATCAACTTTTCAGAATTCTGGAAATTAATCAAAGGCTTGCAACAATCTGAGAAGTGTTTATTCAAGAAAAACGGCTGACTTTTGGTAACAACTTTTGTGGTGTTTTAACTTGTCCTATTTCCACTCTCATCTTTCTTGTAGCCTTTGAAAACACAGTTTCAGAATGATGCTAACTGTGAAAACAAGCAGCCAAACAGCCATCGGAGAGGACAGAACAGATTCAGAATTCTCCCAAAAGCCCTCCTCCCATAGAATGGCCACTATTTGATCAGTATGGCAGCCCCTTAGAAAAGCTCCATTCATAGCGCTTATCTTTATTTGACCTGACCTAGAGCTTGTTCAATGAGAAAAGCCCTCTTCTAGGCTGTATGTATAGGTGGCTTTTTAAAAACTGCCAATGCCAGCTACCTGGAAGCAATACAAGTAATAATATCAGCAAAACGGACTGGATGAAAAACTTGAAAGTGAAAATCTAAGACACTGTAAAGCTCTGACATATTCCTTGACATCTAGTAGGCCTCATGCATGTGCAGGGTTGTGCACATGCCAAGGAAAGACCTAAGAAGACTCTAATTTTTGGCTGACCTTGAGGCTGTGTGTGAACAAGAAGTGAACACTAAGGCAGAGTTTTAAGCTCCCAAAACGTTGAAGGCATTCTCTGACAACATACAGATCTCTTCAGTAAGGACTGGGAAACTTGCAGCCTCAAGCAACTTAAGTATATCTCACTCCAGTCATCAGCTGACCACTAAGTTAATCAAGCAGAAATTCAGTGATTACACATGACAAATACAGACTTTACAAAATTAGCCCTGGAAAGCCTCTAAACAAACAGCAACAACAAATATTAGAACTCTGATAAAAACTCTCAGGATCTGATTTCCCAAGTTGTCTCATTATATTGTTTAGAATGTCCAGTTTTCAACAAAAAATTATGAGACATACAAAGAAACTGGAAAATATGGGCCATAGACAGGGGAAAAAAAGGCAATAATAGAAAGTGTCCCTGAGGATGATAAGCTTAATAGACAAAGACTTAAACCAGCTATTGTGACTATATTCAAAGAGCTAAAGAAAACTATATCTAAAGAATAAAAGGAAAAGTATGAGAACAATATCTCACAAAATAGAGAATATCAATAAAGAAACTGAAATTATAAAAATAGAACCAAATAGAAACTCTGGAGTGGAAAAGTACAATAATTGAAATGAAAAATTTCCTGGAGAAGCTCAACAGCAAATCTGAGCGGGCAGAAGAAAGAATTAGAAAATTTGATGCTAGGTTAATTGAAATTATTCAGTCTGATGAAGAGAAACAAAAAGAATACAGAAAAATGAACAGAGCCTCAGTGATCTGTATACCATCCAGCATATGAATATAAGCATAATGGGAAAGTGAGAAGAAGAGAAAGAGAGAAAGGGGCATAAAGGATAGTTGAAAAGATAATAGCCAAAAATTTCCCAAGTTTGAAGAAAAATATTAATCCAAGAAGCACAACAAATTCCAAGTAGAGTAAACTCAAGGGGACACATCAAAGTCAAAATGTTGAAAGCCATCATAGAAAGAAAATCTTGAAAGGAGCAAGAAGAAAAGCAAGTTATGTTCAAGAAATTCTCAGTAAGATTAACATCTGATTTATCATTAAAAAAACAAACAAAAACATCTGACTTATCATAAACCATGGAGGTCAGCAGACAATGGAATGGTATCTTCAAAGTCCTGAAAAAAAAGGAATATCAAAATGAATTCTATATCCAGCAAAAGTAAAAGTAACTTTTAAAAATTCCCAGGCATATAAAAACTAAAAGAATTCATTGCTACTAGACCTTCCCTACAAGAAACACTAAAGGAAGTCCTTCATGCTGAAAGAAAAAACATTAGACATTAAGTCAACTCTACATGAGGAAATAAAAAGCATTTATAAAGGTTACTAGATGAGTAAATATAAAAGTCAATGTAAATATATTTTTGTTTGTAACTCATTCTCCTATTTTATTTAAAAGACAATTGTATAAAGCAATAATTAAGAGGAGGGATAATATCCCAACTCATTCTATAGAGCCAGTATTGTCCTGATACTAAAACCAGACAAAGACATCACAAAAAAAAAGAAAACTAAAGACCAATAAGCCTCATGAATATATACACAAATCCTCAACAAAACAAATCCAGCAACATATAGAAAGGATTATATACTATGACCAAGCAGGTTTTATCCTAGGAATGCAAGGTTGGTTTTACATCTGAAAATCAATCAGTATACTACACCTGTTAATTGAAAAAAGCACAAAAAGCAAATGATCATCTTAACAGATAAAAAAAGCATTTGAAACAAACAAACAAACAAAGAAGCATTCTTTCATGATAAAAATACTAAATAAGATAGGAATAGAAGAAAAACTCCCTCAACCTGATGAAAAGCATCTATGAAAAATCCACAACTAACATCATACTTAATGGAGAAAGACTAAATTATTTCTCCTTAAGAGCTGGAACAAGACAAGGATGGTTATTCTCCCCTCTTCTATTCAATGTCATACTGAAGGTTCTAGCCAGGGAAATTAAGCAATAGAAAGAAATAAAAAGCATCAGATTAACCAAGAAAGAAGTAAAACTACCTTTGATCACAGACAGCATTATAATGTATATAGAAAATTCTGAAAAATCCACAAAAATGATTAAAACTAATAAGTTCAGCAAGTTGGCAGGAAACACAATCAATACATAAAATCAATTGCATTTCTATACATACATCATGGATCAGAATATTTAATATTAATGTAAGATAGTAATCCTCACATTGAGTATGTAAAGTCAACATAATCCTTATCAAAATCTCAACTGATTTTCTTATAGAAATTGACAAGCCAATCCTAAAGTAGGGAAATACAAGGGACCCAGAATAGCTCCAATGATTTTGAAAAAAAAGAAAAACACTGGAAGATTCATAGTCTTGATCTCAGTGCTTACTACAAAGCTACAGTAATCAAGACAGTGTGATACTGACAGGAAGACAGACATAAATATCCATAGTAACAGAATTGAGATTCCAGAAATAAACCCTTACATTTATGGCTGATCAATTTTTGACAATGGTATTCAGAAAATTCAATGGGAAAGTATAGGCTTTTCAACAAATGGTGCTGGGAAAACTGGATATCCACGTGTAAAAGAATGAAGTTTGATACCTATCTCACAACATATATAAAGTTAACTCAAAATTGATCAAGGACCTAAATGGAAGTGCTAAAACTCTAAAATGCCTAGAATAAAGCATGGGTGAAATTATCCATGACCTTGAATTGGGTAACAGTTTCTTAGATATGACACTAAATGCACAAGTGATAAAAGAAAAAACAGAAAAATTTGACTTCATCAAAATTAAGAACTTTTATGTAGCAAAAGATGCCAGCAAGAGAGTGAAAAGATAGCCCACCTAATGGAAGAAAATATTTGTAAATCATACATCAGATAAGGGACTTGTATTGAGAATACATAAAGAACTCTTACAACTGAATAATAAAAAAGAAAATCTACTTAAAAATTTGTCAAAGGTACATGAAAAGGTGCTCAGCATCACTAATCTCCAAGGAAATGCCTATCGAAACCACAATGAGATATTAGCTCATACCTGTTAGAATGACTGTTACTGAAAAGATAAGAAATAAGTTTTGGTGAGGGTGTGGAGGAAAGGGAAGCCTTGCACACTGTTAGTGGGAGGGTAAGTGGGTATAACTACTTTGGAAAATAGTATGAATTCTCCTCAAAAAATAAAAAACAAACAAACAAATGAACAAATGAAGAAAAAAGAGACAAACTAAAAACCAGACTCTTAAATACAGAGGACAAACTGGAGGTTGCCAAAGGGGAGGTGGGTGGGGGGAAGGGTGAAATAAAGGGAATTAAGAATACATTTGTCTTGATGAGCACTGAGAAATGTATGGAATTGCTGAATCATTACATTGTACACCTGAAATTAATATAACACTATATATATATAATTAATTATACTTGAATTTAAAAATTGAAAATAAAACTACCATGTGATCCAGTAATTTCACTGCTGGGTATTTATCTGAAGGATATGAAATCACTATCTTGAAAAAATATCTGCATCCCATGTTCATTGCAGCTATATTTACAAGATATGGAAATGATCTAAGTGTCCACTGGTAGATGAAGGGATAACAAAAATGTCTCTCTCACACACACACACACACACAGGAATATTATTCACCCACAATAAAGAAGGAAATCCTGACATTTGTAACAACATGATGGACCTTGAGGACATTATGCTAAGTGAAATAAGTCAGAAAGAGAAAAGCAAATACTGTATGATACCACTTATATGCAGAATTTAAAACAAACGAACAAAGAGAAAAAAAAAAACCCTCATAGATACAAAGAACAGAATGATGCTTGCCAAAGGTAGGGGCTGGGGCTTGGGCAAAATGGGTGAAGGTGGCCAAAAGGTACAAACTTCCAGTTATAAGATAAGTAAGTCCTGGGGATGTAATGTATAACACAGTGACCACAGTTAAAAATACTGTATTATGTATTTGAAAATTCCTAACAGAGTAGATCTTAAAAGTTCTCAACACACACATACACATACACACACACACACAAATTTATAACTATGTATGGAGATGGATGTTAACTAAACTTATTGTGGCAATTGTTTTACCCATATATACATATATCAAAACATTATGTTGTTCACCTAAAACTAACACAATGTTATATTTCAATTATATCTCAATCTAAAAAAAATGGCAAATGATTGGAATTGACAGTCTCCTGCAAAAGATACACAAATGGCCAGTAAGCATGTAAAAAGATGTTCAACCTCATTAATCATTAGGTAAATGCAAATTGAAACCACAATGAGATACCACTTCACACCCACTAGGATGGCTACAATTAAAAATCCAGGTAGTAAGTGTTGGTGAGGATGTGAAGAAATTGGAATCTACAAACATTGCTGATGGAAATCTAAGCTCCTTTGGAAAAGTTAAGCAGTTTTTTAAAATGTTAAACACAGAGTTTCCGTATGACCTAGAAATTCCATTCCTAGGTGTATACCCAAGAATTGAAAACACAAATCTACACAAAAATTGTACACAATGTTTATACCCAATGTGTATACCAATATTATCCAAAATAGCCAAAAAATGGAAACAACCCAAATGTCCATCAGCTGATGAATGAATAAATAGCGTGCAGTACATCCATAAAATGAAGTATTTGGCAATGAAACACAACAAACTGCTGATTCATTCTATAACATGGACAAGCCTTGAAAACATTATACTAAGTGAAATAAGTCCGTCACGAAAGATGTTCAGATGAAATAGCCCAAACAGGCAAACCCATAGAGACAGAAAGTAGATTAGCGTTATCCTGGGGCTGGGGTGAGTGGGTCAGGAATTGTTAAAATGGCTGCTAATATGTTTGGGGTTACTCTTTTAAGGATAAAAATGGTACAAAGTTAGGTAGTGGTGCTATTGGCACAACTTTGTGAATATACTAAAAACTACGGAACTATATACTTTAAATAGGTGAATTTTAGGGCGCCTGGGTGGCTCAGTTGGGTGAGCGACTGCCTTCGGCTCAGGTCATGATCCCGGAGTCCCGGGATCGAGTCCCGCATCGGGCTCCCTGCTCGGCAGGGAGTCTGCTTCTCCTCTGACCCTCCCCCCTCTCATGTGCTCTCTCTCAAATAAATAAATAAAATCTTAAAAATAAGTAAATAAATAAGTGAATTTTATGATATGTGAATTATACCTCAGTGAAATTTTTTTCTTTAAAGCAGGATGCATGCTTGATTTTAGCTCTTTAGTTATGAAGTTTGGGATGAGCACCTTCCAAAAATGACCAGTGATTTTCTTCTTCTTTTTTGGAGGCAGGGGAGGGGGGCAGGAGTGGCTGCTTAAATTTTTATAGGTTTAATTTGCTGACCAGAGTGTGATCCAAGTAGTTCTGCTGTCTTCCTTTCCCTAGAATATAAGCTCCATGAGGACGGGGTCTTGACTCTTTTGTTTACATCTGTGTTTCCGGAAGCAAGAAGCATGTCTGGTGCATAATAGGTAGTCAATAAGCAGTTTTTGATGAATGAATGAGTGACCCTGTAGTTTCTGATCACTTGGAGCTAATTCTCTCTGGTTTCCTAATTCTAATATCTTGCTCTGTGATCACAAACAACCATTTTCTAGTTTTCATGTATTATGGCTCTGTCTAGAGCTACTCTTTGTGTTAATCTAGACCAGACTGTGCAGCCGGGGGCCTTGTGCTAGGGCGCATGTTAATGAGGGCAAAAATTGAGGCTGAAATCCCACCTGGGCTCCGCTTGCAGAGCTGAGTCCCCTGGTGCTGAAATTGATCAGCCAGAGGAAAGGGGCCTCAATTCCTCATTTTACTGTGCAGAGGGGGACTTATCTTCTAATTCAACCCAGAGGGCTTGCCATTGAGCAATTTGACCTCTTTCTCGAAGGGGTGCTTTTTTAGTTCCTACGAAGGCATCTTATGTGCTGGTAAGCCATGGTTGAAACTATTTGCCCCCGGAGCCCTACATTCTTCCAAAATTATTGGCTTTTCCCTGGCATCACATCCTTCCTCATTCAGGCAGGATCCCACAGATCCAACTAATTACCATCTTACTAGAACTAACAAATGCAAGTTTCCCACATTGTAATTCTACAGTCTCTGTGTGGAATATTGTAGGAAAACACTCACAGTCACATGGTCAGGCAGCACAGCAAATATATGGTCTCAAATCTCACTGGCTTCATCTTTGCTTTTCATCAGTTCTTTGACTATGATTTGATCATTTATGTATCTGACTCTTATAACTCTTAATCCAGACAAGTACTTTACTAACTACCACCCTTCTCTTAGATGACTGCCTCACCACTTTTTTCGAAGGGAAAATAAAGTCTATCATTTTCTTCTCTTATCTCTCCCGAATATATGTATTTACATGACAATTATTCCCTGTTTACTTGCTGAGAATTAGGTGTCCTTCCTCTGTTCTAAAGTGTATATCTATATGTCCTTGTTGCTATTAACCTCACTTCCTTTCATGGGCTGATGATCCTTATTCCATCAATTTCCTCTTTCTTCCCAATATATTCAAACCTTACTCCCTATTTTACATTTCCTCTTAACCTATGCATATACTCAAGTCTCTCTTATAGTTGTAATTTCTAGTTCATGAGGGTTAACTGAACAGAGGCTACTTCTTCCTCATATCAACTCCAATAAAAAAAATCCCTTGCTACATTGGAAATTAGGAAGTGACATTATTGTTGAACCAGAATATGTGAATCCCTAAGGAACAAAAAGTATACAGACTATACTGAAGAAAGAATGTGTAACCTAAAGAACCTGCAACAGAGGACTGTTCTAAATGGTGGAAATTCTTGCATTTCATGAGCAAATGACTTATACATATAGCACACAGATATTCCACTCCTGAATTTATTTCCCAAAGAAATTATTCAAGGGGCAAAGAATTGTAGGCAACCTAGATGTCTATTTCTGGGAAAGTGCATGTGTAAAATGTTCTGGATGCATGCCGTAGAGTATTGGCAGCATTTAAAATCAATTGATTGTTTGTACTGGTAGCAACGTGGATGGATCTTAAAAACATACTGTTGAGAGAAAAAAAGTATGCATGTATGTGTGTGCATAATCTATATGAATTACAAATACATGCCTATAGAACAATGCCATGCACTGTCTGGAAATACTTAAAAATATGCACATTATATACAATGGAACAGTTGCTCATGGAGGGAGGGAAGGGGGAGTGGGGTATGGGATATGGGGTATGGTATTTTTAAAAAATAGAGGATTCCTTAGAGACATAAGAATTTCTAACAAGATAATGTACCTAAAATGTTTATAAAATTCAAAATGTGAGCAAACATAAAGTAAACTTGTGGACAAAAAGATGTAACATTTTGGGAATTGGACTTCCTAGAAAAACTAAAATCCAGGAGACATTCACTTGTGTAGTTTCAATAATATAAGGAGATTTTAAATTATAATATACTTTAGGTAGGCTATGCAAATTTTAGCAACATCTGGTAAGAAAGAATTAGAATTTGTGTTTCAAGCTAATCTGTTGAGAGACCTTCATAGGCAATGGGACAACTTTTTATAATTTAAGCTAATTTCCTTTTCACAATGAAATGATTTCCTTGAGTCAGCATTTAACATATCATCCTATAATATTAGATCTAAATCCCACTCCAGAAACATGTACCCATTTTTAGAATTTCTCTTGTATGGGACAATCTCTGACCAGATTCAACTTGAGATAAATTTATGCTCACCGCCCCACACAGAAGAAAAACCATTCTTATCAATTTAAATTTTTATTAATGAAATGGAGGAAAGGAAATACTGAGGTGGACTTAATTAGAATGCATTTTCCAAGAAGCCTCTTGAACAAAATGAAGTTCTTCATTCATCACTAAACTTTTCTCCTTGACTGAGGTCATAATGGTTCTTTAATATGTAGGAAAAGGATCCCCTTCTGCCATATACCTGAGGTAAGTTGGATGTTAGTAAATTGAATCATTAATACACTCCAAAATAAAGAACTTCAGGACTTTGAGTAGAATTTGGAAAGAATGCTCATTGGAAAGTTCTTATCCTTGAGTTTTAAAAATTAAACCATGTGCTTTTGCTACTTTAAAAAAATTTCCTTCCTCCTTTCTTCCTCCCTCCTCTTTCCCTTTCTCCTTCTCTTCCTTTTCTTTCTCCCTTCCTTCCTTTCTGTTTTTTTAGGTTGATAGCCAAAAACAATGCTATATGAATAGACAGATCCTTAAATACAGATTGATCATGTAAGAACACATAGCTTTCTACTCAAATGAAATTGCATTATTTAGTGTACTGGTGAATGCCTATCAGTATAAATTCTATCTGAGTAGAAAATTATACATTGTTAAGTGTTCAATTTATACTTTTTCTCTTTCAATTTGTTCATAGGAGAATTATGAATTTGATGCGTGTGTGCCGGCAGGTGCATCTGTTTACCTTCCTTTTGGCTAGAACCATCATTTCTTTGTAAAATTCTTAGTTTGAATGGTTTTAGATAGAACTAAAGGCATTTCCATCTTACTGCTCCCCATTTTACAGCTCCCCATTTTACTACTTGGCCATCATTTTCTAGTCTCACAAATTTGACTTTTAACTTCGCTTTTTACCTGGGCCTTAATCTCCTTAGGCTCCCATTCTGTCCCTTAGCTCTTCCAGCTCTAGCTCTATAGTTTCTCCATGGGCAACACCATTCATACCAATAGCTTGGTGACCCACCTGTAAATTTATAGCAATCTTATTGCTGAATCTTCATCCTAGACCACTCAAGTTCTAGGCTTATATTTCCAGCTTCTTACTAGAGGTTTCAACCTAGATGATCCCAAAGCACTTCAAATAAATATATTTCAAACTGAACTTATCATCTCACCCACAAAATCATTTCCTTGTTTTTTTCCATTTAAGAGAACAACCATCACCCAATTGCCTTGGCCAGGTTGCTGAGAAGCTCTCTCAAATGGAAAAAAAATCTGACAATCCTTTTGATACGATATATATATATATATATCTTCCTTTTCTCCATCTCCCAAAATTAAAATTTAGGCAGGCAACACTTACAGCTCAAGAGTTTGATATTATAGCACAACATTCATTTCTGTAATACTTTAGACTCAATCTACTTTCTTGACTGCCATTTCCCACCGACCCCCACAAAGATTGTGCTCCATACTCATTAATTTACTTACCATTCCATAAATATGCCTTGTTTAGTTTACCATCGTAATCTGCAGATTGCTTTGCTTAAATAATTTCTATTTTGAATTAATCTGATAAAACTATTAGGCATAGAGATGGGATTATCAGCAAAAATTTTTCCCTTTGGATTTTCCACTCTCTTGATACTCAGAGGTTACATCTCCATTTGTGCTGCAAAAGGCAATTCCTTTTGAGAATATCTAAGATGTCATTCTGTAGAAATTAGGGTATTGAAAGCCTGATATCTGGGTCACTGATCACCTTTCAATAAATTTTCTGTAAAGTTTCCCTCCCCATTGCTAGTTTTTGGTATCTTAAGAAACACTTTGCTTGAGAAAGTTTTCCCATACTCTAGTGTTTTATAATTTCCATCATCATATATTCCACATATGACACTTTCACTAGGAATAAAGCCTAATAGTCTTGGGTATAGCTTTCAAAGCTGGGATCTACCCATATCATTCTTCCTCACCTCATAGCTTAGATCAAAGATTTCCTTGAGCTTCTTCCATTTTTTCACATTATTCAGGCAATTTGAATTTCCATATTCCTATCAGAGCAATGGTTGACTTGACCTCAGTCATTTGTACTTTAGTATGATTGTTTCAATGCCTATCCTTAGCAGATGCTTGTAGTGGAGGGTAATATTATCTGGGTATCAATGGCTTCATCCAAGTACATATGAAGTTTTAGAACCAGGTATATTTGAAACAGGATCTGTAAGGATCTCCTTCCCTCTTTTCTCGCGAATATTTTTTTCCCTACATCTGTTCCAAGACCCCCAGGTCCTAGGCATTCTGTTTCTTACTTGTCATTTCCTAAATCTCCCTATGTATCTGGTCTAGAATTTGGACAAACCACTCTCTCCTCCACATTAACTCTGTGCTCCTTCTGAGTTGTTCTTATAATTGCACTGATCCTTATGCCTGGGCCTGGGCACTGGGGAGGAAAGCGCAGATGTATCTTTTACTAAAGTTCTCAGATTCAGGGATGTTGAGGATAGTTGGAGATAAAGTTTTTCTTTAGACCTGAAGTAGCTGATGTGGAGGAAGTAAGAGAATGGCTTTTACTAAAAATGGCGTTTTTACCAAAGTTTGCAACTTCTCAGTTACTTCAAAATCATGGTTTCTGAAAACACCAAAGGCTCTGCACTTTGCTACCCAACATGTTCTCTCAAACTTTGAAAATTGTGAGACTTTAGCATCCCAAATCCCTGCACCTGGTCACAACCTCCACAAAGTTTTTTTTTTTTTTGTTTCCAGTGGAAATATCTGTTAGACTAAACAGACTTGAGCCAGCAAATCACATACCTTCTATCCTGTTCTCTCATAAGGTGTGAACATAAAAATATTATGTAATACGACATACCCTTGTCTAGGGCGAATTATTTACCCTCAATTGTAGAGAAACCCATGTAGTACACAGAAATGCAGAGTGTTTTCAGCAATCTATAACACAGCTTAGAGAGGATACTAACTTCTTATCAAAACCTTAGTTCAGTTCTTCAAACAGGGTTAATAACAGAAGCCAATATCTTCTATTTCACCGAGGGAGAAATGAGATACTCACCACGTCTTTATTATCTGTGATATTTTGCTTTGTATCCCCAATGGACCACTGTACACGTCAAAAACAACTCGAAGAAGGTGAATAGGAACAGATATTCTGAAAGAATTTTACCACTTCTCTGTTTCCAAAAATAAAATATACATTCCTTACATACCTCTATATGTTAACACGTTAGAAATAATAAAGGAATTGTACAATTGCAGGAAGATGGAAAAATAAAAGAGAAAAACTACTCAAAATATCCCCATCCCCTAAAGCTATGGGTATTTATATATACTTTTCTTGATCATAATGATAACCAATAATTATTAAGGATGAGTATAAGCTGACAAATTTCTGCCAAATGGCTAATGAGAATCATCGATTGTGTTTTCCTGTGTGTTGTTGTGGATAAAGTCAGCGAATTTTCACTGAGGCCAATGAGCCTCTGGAGAAGATGGAACTGAGATACTTTTGAGGTCGAGTGCTACAGAACTTATTTAACAGAGAGATGTTCAGAATTAGGCCTCTTTTGGGAAAGGGCCCTATAGAGGAACTTACAGTGAAGGAAAAAAAGGTTTGGGTTTGTGATCCAGGCTCAATAGAAGAACTTATGCGTCCTGTGAGGAGGTGGTTTCCTCCTGGAATTGTGCCTCTGACTATAAGCCCCAGTAGACCTATAGCCTTGTAGGATCGTTGGATATTTGAAGGATAGAATACTGGAAGCCTGAAGCACCCAAAGCACTTTTGTGACAAGGCCACCATGGGCTACTGGGTCCAGTTTTCAATCCTGACACCATTTAATAGTAACTGAAGCCATGGCAGTGAAATTATGGGTATGCTAGTAGAGATGCTCTAGGATTCTAACAACTAGAGGTCTGGAGTCCATATGGAATCTTTGATTCTCAGTATTCTTGAATAACTTGAGAGGGTCAACAGGAAAGGGACCTCGGGAGGAAGGTCTTGGATTTCTTGCTAGTATGAACATCGGTGGTTCAAGAGATGAATTGGAAAAATGAAAGAATCAAAATTATAATTGCACTCCAATCCAGTAAAATGAGACATTTCTGTTATGCAAATGTAATCTTAAGCAATATCTGGAGGTTTATATTTATTTAAGATTTCACTTTAAGGTATCCTTCAGGGTATGTGTCCTAAAATATTAGCATTCCCTGCAGCAGTAAGATGGCTCTTTGATGTGTCATTTAACTGATTGCTGTTAGAGCTCAATTTTTTGTAGTGAAATAACTTGAAATTTAGACCATTTTTTATTAGAATGAATGTTCTGCATGTAAATAGCTCTGACCCTGAGCAAGGAGCTTAACATTTCTTAGCTTATTTCTTTAATTGAGTCAGAGACATAAATCATTCCTTGAGGAAGTTTACAATCCTACTTGCCATAAAATCACTTTCAAATCTATGTAGAAATAAGAAAAAATCAGCAAAATTCAAACCAACATATGCTTTAGAACAAGCTAATTAACCAAGAGTTTGGGATGTTGAAATAAGGAGAGTTTGCTGTATTAGGCTAAGAATTTAAAAACAGGCAACATCTAATGGGCTCAAGAAAGAAAAATTGGTTTCTAGGTCTTGGTCAAAGGCCCAGATCTTTTGACCTCTGTCAAGCTCTGGGTAGATATGATAGAAGAGAAAGACAGGAATCCACAGAAAAGGCTTTAGAATTTATGGTTTTAATTTCTACCCAACTTGCTTAGCACTGATTCTCATCTCCTTGACCTCCTAGCTTCTTCTCTCCACATGAACAAATCTATATAGTTAAGTGCATAGATATCTACAGTTCCACATGGACAGAAACACAGAAATATATACAGATAATGAAACACAAACACGGACACACTTAAACAGACTCACGTAGACCTGCTGACAGGCAGACTGACAGACACAAAGCAAGCAGTTCAAAAATGTCCTATAGTCATGTGCATACAGAACTGAATATACATACATTCCAAATTACATACATCTATAGAGTCCAGATTTATTCGCTCTGAAGATTACATCTCTGATGAACATAAATTCCTGGGCATCACAAGTACATAAGGATATTATTTCCTTCTTTGAAAATCAAATCTTGCTATAATAAACTTGATCACCTAGGAAAACTGGCCTCAGAGATGCAGGTACCTAGAAAGAACTAAGCACCTATTATAAAAATATTTTGGATACCAGGTGGGACCAGAATTGAATATAATGCTAAATCACTCAAAATATATCTATTAATATTTATAATATATTCCATTTGCTTACTTGAGGATTTGGGTGATCCTAGGTTTAGAAATGTAACCTGTAGTTTGAATCACATTTGTAGTACGTACATAACCAGAGTAAACTAATGATAAAGGTCACTGTCATATCTTGCATAATACTTAAATACTTTGATCACTCACCAAAGAATTTAAATGTAATTCTAAATTTGTGATGAGATTTTCATAGAAACCTGGTACTTACCTCTGGCCAAATAGGAGCATGTGTACTCAGACTATATATCATAAACTCAAATGATAGTAAAAGCAGACCAATCACTGAAATGCAGGTACTTAGAATGTTCACTATTATGGTATAGGATAGCTAAAATAGATAAAAAGAGTCACCTGGTCATTGGAAGTTATCCATATACATCACTGTCAAGTATATTCAAGTAGAAGATTTATATAAATTCTGATCTTTTCTGAATAGTAAGGTCATTAAAAGGACTGTCAGAACTGCAGATTTGTCAGGATCCCAATAGAACTGAACAATTTTGGAAAAAATAAAACTTTTGATGTAGCACGCATATATTTATTCCTTCACTGACAATTATGGAATGTTAGTTCTGTACCATGCAAACTATCGTCTGTCTTATTAGATCAAGAGGGAGAAAAGAAGTGGTCTCTGCAGTCAAGGAAGACTACTGGGGGAGACAAGCAAGTGCATATTAAATGTGAATAGAATGTAAAAAAATGCTAACAACAACAAAACGTACAAACAAACCAACATGCTAACAATATAGGCAAATTCATAGTGCCATACAGGGTCAGATTACCAGAGACCTAATATTCCAGGAGTTTGCCATGGTTCATTTAACAGTGCAAGAAGGGGAGTCATAGGGAGTTTTGTTGGAGAGACAGGTGCTATCTAGATAGATAGTTAGGATTTTATCTTGAAGATAGGGGGAAATTACATTGCTGGAGGTGCCTGCTCTGTTTTTAGGCCACACCCCTGTCAGGCTATGTACTCGGGACAGTACATATGTATAATGTTGCTGCATAATTATTCTTTGTCCATGTATGACGTCAGAGAGGTGATAAGCCCTATGATACTGCTTTCGGGGACATCCTCTCTTATACTTATTTCCTTGTTCTCATTTGCACCGGTAGAATTCTTTCTACCTTATATGAAGTAGATAATAAATAAGAAAACCTAAACTGGATTCTGAAACCTATTTCACTGGATAAATCATATGTTTGTCTATATGCTATTCATTATTGTAGAGCGATCTTAATTTATTCTTTTGGAATAAATCTCCCTTACAGAGAGAGAATCACATTAAAATAAAATGTTCATTAACTCATTTTTACAACCTAAACACCCAACATTATTGGTTAGTAAATTGTAGTATATAAATGTAATTTCATCTTTAAAATGAAATATCTCATGAGTTTTTAATTATATGAACAAATGGTTATGACACATTAATCTTATATAGAAAAGGAGCCACCCTTGTTGAGGAAATGCATAGATGAGGCCAGGTGGAGCAGGTGTTCTGTGCAGCATGGAGTTTTACTGGCAAAAATTGAAGAATTAAAAGGAGAAATAGAAAAATCCACAATCATAATAGATTTTGACATGTCTGTCTACGTAGTAAGACAAGTGGACAAAAACCGAGAGTAGAAAATGGAAACATTTGACCTCGTTGACCTTTGTATATATATGTACATGTATATGTGTATGCATATATTTATATCCCAGTGTACAAGCTGGACATAAACACACATGTACACACACACACGTGTGCAGTAATATTGTCTTGATTGTGGTAGCTATATAGTATTAGTTTTATACTTTCTTCCTTTTTTGGCTATTTCCATATAGATTTTGCAATCAACTTAATCAATACTGAGGAAAAATCCTTTTAAAGTTTTGATTGGGATTATATTGAGTCTATAAAATGATTTGAGGAAAAACTGACATCTTAAAAATGTTTGTCTTCCCATCCATGAACATACCCATTTATTTAGATACTGTTCAGTTTCTCTCTGCAATGTTTTGCAGCTCTCTATGTAGAGGTCTTAGAAATATTTCACTGATGCTTAGGGAAAATAATTTCTAAGTGTTTTATTTTTGAGTGTGATTGTAAAGGTGTTTTTACAGATTTCATCTCCAATACATAGAAATACAATGGATTTTTTATATGAATTTGTATTCCTCAATGTTGATAAATTCTTAGTTGAATTTTTTTTTGTAGACTTCTTAGGATGTATAAGAGTGTCTATGATTAAAGCAGGTATTACTGTTAACTTTTTAAACCTTATGCCTTTTATTTCTTCTTGACTTATTGCACTGGACAAGAACGCCTGCACAAGAGCTCTCTCTCTCTCTGACAAATAAATAAATAAATAAAATCTTAAAAAAAAAACCCTCCCTCACAATATTAAACAAATTTGGTGAAATGGTAATTTCTTGCAACACTTATGATCCAAAGGGAAACCATTTAGTCTTTCACCATTAAGTATAATATTAGCTATAGTTTTTTTTTGTAGGTGCCCTTTAGCAGGTTGAGGATGTTCCCTTCTATTAATAGTTCAATAAGAGCTTTTCAAAAAAACATTTTTTTTAAAGATTTATTTATTTATTTGAGAAAGAGAGAGGGAGAGAGAGAGTGGGGGGAGGAGGGGCAGAGGAAGAGGGAGAGAGAATCCCAAGGAGGTTCCATGCCCAGCTTGGAGTCCAATGCGGGGCTCGATCCCACGACCCCAAGATCACCCTGTGAGCCAAAACCAAGAGTCAGATGCTTAACCTACTGTGTCACCCAGGTGCCCCTAGAAAAAAAAACCCAAACATTTCAAATGATTTTCCTTCATCTCTTTAATTACCCTAATATGTTGAATCACATGTGTTGTTTTCTGAATGTTGAACTAAGCTTGCATTCCTGGAATAAATTCCACTCCATTATGCTTTTAAAAATATATCACTGAACATGATTTATGATATTTTAAGCATTTTGACACCAGCATTCATTATGGATAGTGATCTCCCATTTTTCTTTTCTTGCAAGTAAGGTTCTTGTAAATTTTTGGTGTCAGGATTATGTGGGACTCCAAAAAATCAGTTGGGAAATGGTCCTTCTTTGTTTTCTGAAATATTTTGTGTACCATGCGATATCATTTATTTATTAAATCCTTGATAAATGTATTACTTAACATGTGTGTCCAGAATTTTCTTCATGGAAAGATTTTTAATGACTAATAGAATTCCTTTAACAAATGCAGAGATAATTATGTTTTCTATTTCTTCTACTTTCTGTTTTGGTAAGTTGCATTTTTCACAATTTCTTAGTATAGAGTCATGTGTACCATTTCCTTGGTATTCCTTACTGTATCTAGTATCTGTAGTGATATTTCACCTTTCATTCCTGATACAGTAATTCATGTTTTATTGTTTTCTTGATCAGTCTTATCAGAGGTTTATCAATTTTATTAGTATTTTCAAAAAATAAATTTTCAGCTTTGCTAGTTTCTTTATTGTTTATCTATTTTCTATTTTATTGACATCTCTTTATTCTTACTCTCTATTTACTTTGTATTAAATATGCACTTTCTTTCCTAGCTTTTTAAGTTGGAAATTTAGATAA
Organism: Leptonychotes weddellii; assembly: GCF_054177405.1. NCBI lineage: Eukaryota > Metazoa > Chordata > Mammalia > Carnivora > Phocidae > Leptonychotes > Leptonychotes weddellii. The sequence continues at coordinate 9,458,721 of NC_138379.1, forward strand.
TTCGATTTTAAGCCCTCCATCTTTTCTAATATATACTTTCATTTATTTTTTTAAAGATTTGTCCGTTTATTTTAGAGAGAGAGAGAGGGGAGAGCGTGCGTGCACGTGCATGAGGGGGCGGGGGAGGGGCAAAGGGCGAGGGAGAAAGTCCTAAGCAGCCTCTGCCCTGAGTGCAGAGCCCAACCTGGGGCTCAATCTCACTACCATGAGATCATGACCTGAGCCGAAGCCAAGAATTGGACGCTCAACTGCAGTGCCACCTAGGTGCCCCTCTAGTATACAATTTTAATGCTGTAAGTTTCCTTATAAATAAAGCATTGCTTAATTTATCTCAAAAATATTGATATGTAGTGTTTCCATTATTCAGTTCAAAATATTTTCTAACTTCTGTGATTTCTTTTTATCCATGGGTCATTTATTTAATGTGTTGTGTAATTTCCAATTATTTGGATTATTTCTTGGACATATAATAATTGATTTTTATTTTATTTTATTATTTTTTTTTTTAAAGATTTTATTTATTTATTTATTCATGAGAGACAGAGAGAGAGAGAGAGAGGCAGAGGGAGAAGCAGGCTTCCCACGGAGCAGGGAGCCCGATGCGGGACTCGATCCCAGGACCCTGGGATCATGACCTGAGCCGAAGGCAGACGCTTAACCATCTGAGCCACCCAGGCGCCCAATAATTGATTTTTAATTTAATTCTGTTTTCTCTTAAGTTATTTCTATTTCCATGCAGTTGGTTGCCTATGGTAAGAATAGTAAACCTAGTCTATAATATATCATTCAATCTTGTGAAATTTGTTGTTACTTTTTTTCTGGTTCAGTGTATGCTGTATCTTGTTGAATACTCTATGTACAGTTTATTTATTTTATTTTATTTTTTTAAAGATTTTATTTATTCACTTGAGACACAGAGATACAGAGAGAGAGAGAGCATGAGCAGTGGGAGAGGCAGAGGGAGAGGGAGAAGCAGACTCCCTGCTGAGCCAGGAGCCCGATGTGGGACTCGATCCCAGGACCCTGGGATCATGACCTGAGCTGAAGGCAGACGCTTAACCATCTGAGCCACCCAGGCGCCCCTCTATGTACAGTTTAAAAGAGCATGTATTCTACAGTCTTTTTGTGTAGTGTTTTACAAAGGTCAACAAGGTCAAATGTTTCCATTTTCTACTCCTCGTTTTTGCCCACTTGTTTTATCAATTACTTAGAGAGACATGTCAAAATCTATTATGACTGTGGATTTTCTATTTCTTCTTTTATTTCCTCAGTTTTTGCATCATTTATCTCAAACTTCTAATATTAGATACATATACATTTGTGGCAGTTATGTATTCCTGATGAATTAACACTTTGTTACACTGAAATGACTCTATTTCTAGTCACATGTTCTGTCTTGACATTTATTGGTCTTTAAGTATTATAACCACATGAGCTTCCTTATGCTTATGCATGTGCATTCTTTCATGTATATATTTTTTCCTATTATTACTTGCAATCTTTATTTGTCTTTATATTAAAAACAAGCTTCTTAAAGACAGTGCATGCTTGGCATTATTTTTTATTCAGTCTGAGAATACTGGACTTTTAACTGGAGTGTTTGTCTATTTACATGTGATATGATTATTGTCCTAATTTTTTCTTCTTCCTTTTCTGCGTTCATTTAGGTTAAAATAGTTTTTAAACTTTTATTTCCTCTATGGGCTTTTTAACTGCACTTTTTGTATTATTGAATAGTCTAGGTTCTACGGCATGTATCCTTAATTTTTCACATTCTACTCAATATTGTCCTACTTCATATAGAATGTAACAAATTTATGGTACTTTAATTCTATTTGCCTTTGTGTTATTTTGTAAATATTTTACTCATACATGTTATAAAATTGAAAATATGTTAATTTTTAAATTGAGGTATATAATTAACATACACCATTATATTGCTTTCAGGTGTACAATATAATGACTCAATATTTGTATATATTACAAAATGATCACCACGATTAGTATAGTTAACATCCATCATCATACATAGTTACAAAAGTTTTTATTCTAGTGATGAGAACTTTTTCCTTTTTTAAAGATTTTTATTTATTTATTTATTTATTTATTTATTTATTTATTTATTTATTTGAGAGCAACAGAGAGCACGAGCAGGGAGGAGAGGGAGAGGCAGGCTCCCCGCTGAGCAGGGAGCCCAATGTGGGGTTTGATCCCAGGACCTTGGGATCATGACCTGAGCTGAAAGCAGACACTTAATTGACTGAGCCACCCAGACACCCCATCTAGTGATGAGAACTTTTGAGATTTACTCTCTTAGCAACTTTCAAATATGCAATGCAATATTATTAACAATATAACTGCCCTATTGTGCGTTACATCTCTATGACTATTTTATAATTGGATGGATGCACCTTTTGAACTCTCTTTACTCATTTTGCCCACCCCCACCCTCCACTTCTGGCAACCAATCTGTTTCCTGGATGTATAATATTTGTGTGTGTGTGTGTGTGTGTGTTTGTGTGTGTGTGTTTGGATTTTAGATTTTTAGAAATCTTGGATTTTTTATAGGTTTTATGTGTGTGTGTGAATATATATATATATATATATATATATATATATATATATTTTCATTCCTTTTCATGCCACTATGTAAAAAATGCCACATCTTATCCATTCATCAGTCTATGGACACTTGGGCTGTTTTTATAATTTTGCTATTGTTGATAATGCTGCTATAAACATCAGGGTACATGGAATCATGGAACAGTACATCAAAAACTAACGATGTAATGTATGGTGATTAACATAACATAAAAAAAAAAAAAGAGTAAATACCCAGTAATGCAATTGCTGGATCATAGGGTAGTTCCATTTTTAGCTTTCTGAGGAAACTCCATACTGTTTTCCAGAGTAGTTGCACCAGTTTACATTCCCACCAAGAGTGCAAGGGGGTTCTCCTTTCTCTACACCCTCACCAGCATCTGTTGTTTTCAAAGGAAACATACAGAAGGCCAACAGGTACATGAAGAGAGGCTCAACTTCTCTAAACACCAGTATCTATCAAAACTATAATGAGCTATCACCTCACACCTATTAGAATGGTTAAAATCAAAATAGCAAGAAATAACGTGTTGGTGAGAAAGTGGAGAAAAGGAAGCCCTCATGTACTGTTTGTAGGAAGGAATTGGTAAAGTCACTTTGGAAAACAATATGAAGAATTTTCAAAAAATTAAAATGGAACTACCATGTGATCCAGCAATTCCATTTCCAGGTATTTATCTGAAGAAAACAAAAATACTAACTTGAAAAGATATATGCATCTCTATGTTCATTGCAGCATTATTTACAATAGCCAAGATATGAAAATAACCTACATGTCTATTGGCAGATGAATGGATAAACAAAATGTGATATATATATATATGTACACATATATATGTATATATATATCACATATATATACTCAATAGAATATGATTCACTCATTAAAAAGTATGAATTTTTGCCATTTGCAACAACATGGGTGGAGCTAGAGAGTATTATGCTAAGTGAAATAAGTCCATCAGAGAAAGACAAATACCATATGATTTCACTCATATGTGGAATTTAAGAAACAAATGAACAAAGGGGGGAAAAAAAAAAGAGAGGGAGGCAAACCAAGAAACAGACTCTTAACTATAGAGAACTGATGGTTACCAGAGGGGAGGTGGGTGAGAGATGGGTTAAACAGGTGATAGGAATTAAGGAGGGCACTCGTGCTGAGCACCTCGTGTTGTATGGAAGTGTTGAATCACTATATTGTACACTTGAAACTAATATTATACTGTATGTTAATTAACTGGGATTTAAAAAAAACTTAAAGAAAAGTCTATTTCAATCCTCTGCCCATTTTTAAACTGGTTTTTTTTTTGCTACTGAGTTGTATTTGATCTTTATATATTTTGGATATTAACCCATTATCTGATATATGATTTGTAACTATTTTCTCCCATTCTGCAGGTTGGCTTTTCACTTTGTTGATGGTTTTCTTTGCTGTGCAGAAGCTTCTTAATTTGGTGTTGTCCCCTTTCTTTATTTTCACTTTTGCTGCTTTTGCCTTTGGTGTCAAATCCAAAAAAACTCACCGTCAAGACCAACATCAAGGAGCTTATGGCCTATGTTTTCTTCTAGAAATTTTATGTTTTCAGGTCTTACATTCAAGCCTTTAATCCATTTGAGTTAATTTTTTATATGGTGTAAGATAGTAATGTAGTTTCATGCCTTTGCATATGGCTGTCCATTTATTAAAGAGTCTGTCTTTTTCCCATTTTATATTCTTGGCTCCTTTGTCATAAATTTTTTTTATTATGTTATGTTAATCACCATACATTACATCATTAGTTTTTGATGTAGTGTTCCATGATTCATTGTTTGCGTATAACACCCAGTGCTCCATGCAGTATGTGCCCTCTTTAATACCCATCACCAGGCTAACCCATCCCCCCCCCCTCCCCAAATTGAGAACCCTCAGTTTGTTTCTCAGAGTCCATCGTCTCTCATGGTTCATCTCCCCCTCCGATTTCCCCCCCTTCATCTTTGTCATAAATTAGATGATGATATATGCATGGGTTTATTTCTGGGCAGTCTATTCTGTTCCATTGATTAATGTGTCTATTTTTTAATGCCATTATCATACTGTTTTGATTACTATAGCTTTGTAACATAGTTTGAAACTAGAGACCATGATGCCTCCAGCTTTGTTCTTCTTTCTCAAGATTGCTTTTGGCTATTCAGCAGTAAAATTTCTGCTTTTGGTAGTCAGTAAAGATATTAAGAAATAAAAAAACACAATATTTTATCTTTACTCATACGTGGTAGGCTAAATAATGGTTCCATCATAGATATCCTAATCCCCAGATACTGTGACTATGTAACTATGTGGCAAAAGGGAATCTGCAGATGTGATTAAGTTAAAGATCTTTGAGGTGGGGAGATTATTCTGAAATATCTGGTTTGGCCTAATGTAATCACAAGAGTCCTTGTAAGAGGGAGGAGAGAGGATAATAAAGAAAAGACAATGTGTTCATGGAAGCAGAGGAGAAGAGATTAGAATGGTATGGCTCCAGACAAGGAATGCAGCAGCCTCTAGAAGCTAAAAAAGGCAAATACCCAGTATGACCACAATAGCCGAACTATGGAAAGAGCCAAGATGTCCATCAACAGATGAATGGATAAAGAAGATGTGGTATATATATATA
>NC_138379.1:9464457-9507549 GCF_054177405.1 Leptonychotes weddellii
CAAAACAAAAAGATCCCAAGCCAAAAAACCCTGTAGGATTGCGTTGGGGAGCAAATAAGAGAAACTGGCACAACACTGAAACTCAAACAAGAACTATCGCTGGGAACGCCTGCTTTCAGAGTGGTCCGCACCAACCACCACGGATCTCTGCGGTCACTTGATCACAGGGCTAGGGGGCGAGATTGCGCAGGTGGCGCCCTTATGCCCTACCTTTCCGCTCCTCCCGGAGTCCCGGCCACAGCGCTTGCCCAGCGGGCGCCCCTTCCTCGGCGGCGCCCCTCATTCCCCCTCGCGTGGTTCCAACGCCGCGGTTGTGGTCAAGAGCGCGGCGAGGCGGCGCAGTGCGAGGAGCCCCGAGCCGCCACCCGCGAGGTGGGGGCCGCCAAGTTCTGCTGAGTGCGGGCTCCTACAACACTGGCTGGGCATGAGATGGGGAGCGGAGAGGGCACAGACTAAGCCTTTCCCGCCGGTGTTAGCATGGCACCCTGACGACAGATCTGGGCTGCTCCTGATTTCCCTGGGGGCCTGGGCAGAGACATCTCCATCAAATATCCTCCTCTCCACTTTTCTGCTAGGTTAGCGTCAGCAAAAGTCCTTTCTACCTTTAATTTCCGCACAGCGTAGAGGAAAGAGTACTGGTCAGCAAACCTGGGTTTTGGTCCTTAAGTCTCCTTTTTATTGGATACATGAATGCCTGGGCAAAATATTTCTCTTCCCTGTTCTTTAGATTGTTTCTCTGCACAATGAGATAATCTGTGTTCTGTGTACCTCCCACATTCACACTAATTTACTCTGAAAACCGAAATCCGGTTATACAAGCTTAAAATTTGCCATAATCAGTTCCTGAACACTAAGATGTTAGAATCCTAACTTGAGTGCTATCTCCATGAGGCAGGTACCATGTAGAACCTTTTTCCTTTTTAAAGATTTTATTTATTTGACAGAGAGAGCAGAAGAGCACAAGCAAGGGGAACAGCAGAGGGAGAGGGAGAAGCAGACTCCCCACTGAGCAGAGAGTCTGATGTGGGACTCGATCCCAGGACCCTGGGATCATGACCTGAGCTGAAGGCGGACCCCTAACCTTCTGAGCCACCCCGGTACCCTAGAACATTTTTTCTTAAACAATCAAATCACTGAACACTCAGTGTTAAGGGCACTGTGTCTGACACATAGTAGAAATGAATAAATGAATCAAAGGTCATCCACTCAAATTCCCTTGGTTTATACTGAGTCCTAGCTTACGAGAATAAATGCTTTGCTCTGATGGCTAACTAAAGGGAACCTTAAGACAGGGAATGGAATGAACATTTTTTGAGGCTTTAGGTATCAGATGTTTTACACATTGTATATTTTTTTGAGCAGTGAGCATTGGTCATTAGATTTTGCAGTATGAAGATCCCTGTTATCATTGGCAAGAGTAGTTTTAGGGGAACTTATACTTCTACTGGATAGTGCTGTTCTAGACCTTTTTACTGTCTTATAGACCTCTTCCCTTTCAGCTCTTCTCATCTTCTTAATGTCTTTTCTTTACATTAACATAAAATCCTAACAACTTAACAAGGCCAAAGAAGTACTACGTGAGCTGGCTCTGTCTATCCTTCCAACTCCATCCTTAATCACCTTCTTTTTTGATTAATGAGTTCTAACCACACCATCCTCTCAAATCAGCCAATCCTTTCCCCTTCTCAGACTTCCTTCTATCTCCTCTGCTTGGAGCACTAGTCTTCTGACTTTAAAAATGGTTGGCTCAACTTTTTCCTGCTGGTTTCAACCAAAAAGTCACATTCTTAGAAAAGCATTTATTTCTTATCTAAAATAGTGCCCACTATACACCCCACCTCTCTTCCCATCATCCTGCTGATTTCTTAAAAAGCACTTCCTAAAATTCTTTCTCTTTTTTAAAACTTATGTATCATTTACCTTCTTTATTTTTCTTATTTTCTTTTTTTTTTTCAGATTTTATTTATTTATTTGTCAGAGAGAGAGAGAGAGCACAAGCAGGGGGAGTGGCAGGCGGGGGGAGAAGCAGCTCTCCGCTGAGCAGGGAGCCCGATGTGGGGCTTGATCCCAGGACCCTGGGATCATGACCTGAGCCGAAGGCAGACACTTAACCAACTGAGCCACCCAGGCATCCCTCATTTATCTTCTTTAGTTCCATTAGAGTAGGGGTCTTGTTTGTCTTGTTTACACCCAGTGTCTAAAACAAGGGCAGATGCCTAAATCTATGCTAAATGAACATAAGCAATAAAAATGGGTTATATGTATGATAACATAGGAATATTTAATTTTTTAGTCAAAATAGTACAAATGTGGCTTGGCAGTATTAGAAACTATGTTTAAGTGTTAATTGTAGGGATTAGAAATAAGTGATTAAGTTATCTTAATTTAATTAAGAGTTATTATGGCTAAAACAACTGTGGGGTTTTTTGTTTGTTTGTTTACCTCTGTCTCTTCTTTAGTTTCCAACACTTGGTTCACTCCTAGTTCTCTTTGGACTCCTGTGGACTCCTTTCCCTGGCCTTATATTTTCGTCTTAAATGATATTCTTCCCTAGGGTCCCTTCTATTTTCATTTTCTTCAGAAATCACAATTAGAAAGATAGAGCTGAACTTAACAATTTAGTTTACAAACTTTAACGGGTTTTATTTATTTGACTAATTCTGTGATTTGGTTTTTTAACTCTGAGGGCCTTTTTGAGGACCTTTACAGGAGTCTTGGAATCTCTAAGATATCATCTGGCCACTACTTTGTAAAGTTTTATGCCTGATTTCTTGTGGACATTTAGATTGCTGGACCTGCGCTTCTCCATGGGACAAGCCATTTGCACATACAGAGTGTACCACAACCATATAAACAACTTCCAAAGCTGAACTTCCACCTTAGAATTCTCCACTGAGTTCCTAGTCTCATATTCCCAACTTCCTACAAAATATTTCTACATATATTCAAAGCAACTAGGATCTGATTTAAATTCATCGTGTGCCTATAAAGATTTTCTTTTTCCTCTATGTCAATTAATAGCATCGCTATCCAGCTAAGTGCCCAAACCTGAGCACTGGAGTCACTTGCGAATCGAAATAATCTCCAGATCCTTTTGATTTTATCTTTCACATACAGTTTAAATTTCTCCTCCCTGTCTTTGTCTCCCACCATTTGAGGGGAAGTATGCATCATTCCTCCCCTGGAAAATTGTAGTAAACTTCTAACCTAGGTAACCCACTTTTAGTAAAACAGCTGCTTCAGGCCCATCCTCCACATTCCAGCTACAAGGAACTAACCAAAAGTCTAATCATGATTTTATTTATTATGTTTCCAAGGTACTCCGTCACTTACAGACTAAAATGCCAATGCCTTAGTGTGTCATCCAAGTGATGTTATCTGTTCCCTGTCTACCTTCTGCCTTCATTTACCACCTTCTCTCCACAGGCACTGTGGTTCACCTTCATCAAGTTACCTGCCGTTCTGCAAATATGCCATGATTTTCCCCTTGGTCAGAGCAGGTCAAGTTGCCTTTGCAATATTAAGTCATTCTGATTAAACCTATATTTCTGAATGAATGTGACAAAGTTGGGTAAGTAAAGAGATACCATTATCATTAGGCGTTAGAACATTTTTTGTGTGGGTAGAATTAATCTGTTTTACTTTTTTCCCATTCAATCTCAGAGTCTGGATCTTAATTTTTAATGGCTGAAAACATTTTTTTTTCTTAAAATTTTGTGGGTTTAATGTCAGTCCAACAGTTTGAGTTCTTAAAAATTTGGTTAATTAATAACACTGAGGCATTATTGTCAAATTATCTCTTTATTGTTTCTTTCCCCTTACTGTTTTTTTACCATCGAATTGTCCCTTTGGGAAGCTTTTTCATATTTCAGTTACTATAATCTATATTGTTGAGTATTCCCTATTATCTGACATTTGTTATGAGTAAAACCCAAAAGTCTTAGGCCTAAATTTGATAGATGAGTGTGTTTATTGATTTCCTATTCTGCCAGCCTAAAATCTGTACTGAAAAGTCCCTTATAATTCTATTTCTTCACATTATTTGAACTCTTTGTTTTTATTCCCTCTTCTATCAATTATTTGTACTTTACTATGAGTGAATTTTAAAGTTGAAATTGCTGTTAGTCTATTCCCATGAGAACCTGGATTAGAACAAAAGAATGATCTTGGTATCTCTGATTTTACACGGACATATATGCAGTATCTGAAGACAGGCTCTGTTACCATCTGGTTCTTAATACCCTCCTGCCTCCCAAAGTCCCAACCCTCAGCACTTCCCCTACCTCAAATCTTATCCACTTCCAATACTCCCAGGTGCCAGAATCTGTTCCCATAAATTCCTGACTCTCCATACTCTTTTGGAGCAAGTATATAGACAAGAGTCCCCACTATTGGAACCTAATATTGCCTTTGAATTGTCCCTTAAGTCTGGGCCTGTGATGTGAGTTTTAAAAATAGTTGACATCCAGCAGACACATGAAAAAGTGCTCAACATCAGTAAGGCATCAGGGAAATCCAAATCAAAACCTCAATGAGATACCACCTCACATCAGTCAGAATGGCTAAAATTAACAAGTCAGGAAACGACAGATGTTGGCAAGGATGCGGAGAAAGGGGAACCCTCCTACACTGTTGGTGGGAATGCAAGCTGGGGCAGCCACTCTGGAAAACAGTATGGAGGTTCTTCAAAAAGCTGAAAATAGAGCTACCCTATGTCCCAGCAATTGCACTACTGGGTATTTACCCCAAAGATACAAATGTAGGGATCCGAAGGGGCACCTGCACCCCAATGTTTATAGCAGCAATGTCCACAATAGCCAAACTGTGGAAAGAGCCTAGATGTCCATCAACAGATGAATGGATAAAGAAGGTGTGGTATATATATACAATGGAATATTATGCAGCCATCAGAAAAATGAAATCTTGCCATTTGCAATGATATGGTTGGAACTAGAGGGTATTTTGCTAAGTGAAAGAAGTCAATCAGAGAAAGACAATTATCATATGATTTCACTGATACAGGGAATTTAAGAAACAAGACAGAGGATCATAGGGGAAGGGAGGGAAAAATGAAACAAGATGAAACCAGAGAGGGAGACAAAAAATGAGAGACTCTTAATCTTAGGAAACAAACTGACGGTTGCTGGAGTGGAGGGGGTTGGGAGGGATGGGTGTCTGGGTGATGGACATTGGGGAGGGTATGTGCTATGGTGAGTGCTGTGAATTGTGTAATACTGATGAATCACAGACCTGTACCCCTGAAATAAATAATACATTATATGTTATTAAAAAAAATAGTTGGCATCGAAGTGAAAGAGGTAGATGTGCCTTTGACAAGAGTTTTCTGAATGAGTGATAAATGAAACAAGTTGAAGATAAATTTTGTCTTCCAGATTTGGAGTGGTAAATGTGGAGAGAGTAGAACTATATATAGCTTTACTAAATAGCTTCTGCACCAACTTTTCTTGGGTTAATATCTGATGTTCCAACTCTCTAGCTCTAAAACATCTGATTTTTGAAGACATTAGAATATCTTGAATTTTTATATACGGCAAATTATAAAATATAGGGACCACAGATTTCTTTCTAAAAAATATTTATTTATTTGAGGGAGAGAGAGCAAGAGAGCAGGGGGAGGGGCAGAGGGAGAGAGAGAGAGAGAGAATCTTAAGCAGACTCCATGCTGAGCATGGAGCCTGATGCGGGGCTTGATCCCACAACCCTGAGCTCATGACCTGAGCTGAAATCAAGAGTCAGACACTTAACAGATTGAGCCACCCAGGTGCCCAGGACCATAGATTTCAGCGTGCCTTTAATCCTGTGCCTGGTGATGGCATGCCAATTGTCCTTGGTCCCAGGGGAATATATATCAAATAAAGCAGATCTGAGACAGATAATCATACCTACCTACCTCTATTGTTTCAGGAGAGGGAAGATATAGAAAACAAACTTCTAATTCATTCAGTTTTGTATAGGGGGGTGTTTTTTTTTTTTTTTTACATTCAATTATAAGCCAAACAAGCAAACAAATAAAACAAAAAGTACTCATTTACCTCAGGATTTTTCAACTTTCTAGAAAACTCTGTAGAGTGAACATTTTCAGTTTTCCAATTATATCAATATATTAGCCCTTCATAGTGGGTTTATGTCCTGATTTACCAGAGAGAAATGAAATACTGACTCTAGCAGTCATAGATGATTAAAACATTGCTTTTTATGTCCAGTAAAACTTTGTGCTCACTCCAAGATGTTGAATAGGAATAAAATACTCTTCCATAGCTTGAAAAGAAAAATGTATTATGTATATAAATCTGTAAAAATACTGGGGCGTCTGGATGGCTCAGTTGGTTAAGCATCTGACTCTTGATTTTGGCTCAGATTATGACCTCATGGGTCCTGAGATTGAGCCTCAAGTAAGGCTCCATGCTCAGCAGGGAGTCTGCTTGGAGATTCCCTCCCTCTGCTCCTTCCCCCACGTGCTCTCTGTCTCTCAATTAAATAAATAAATCTTTAAAAAATATATATTTAAATACTTATTTTAAAGTATATAATAATGTAAAATTATAGAAAGTTTATAAAAGAGGAAAAACACCCATAATAGCATGATGATTTTATGAATTATTCATATCAGTATCTTTAGTCAGTTAAAATTTATTATTTTTCTTTTTTTAAGATTTTATTTATTTTAGAGATAGAGATAAAGATAGAGAGTGCAAGTAGGGGAAGAGCAGAGGGAAGAGGACAAGCAGACTGCCTGAGCACAGATCCTGACTCGGGGCTTGATCCCACAACCCTGAGATCATGACCCGAGCCGAAATCAAGAGTCGGATGATTAACCAACTGAGCCACTCAGGTGCCCCAGTTAAAATTTATTATTAATAGGTATATATTATGTGAGATTTAAACTTAAAAATATGCCACAGGGTGTTTGGTGTATCAGATCTGAAAATAATAATTTTCAGAAGAGTGAGCTGTTAATCATTTCTCTGTGTAAGTGGATACAAAGCATTATTTTGGAGTTTTAATCTTTTTGGATTCTTCTCTGACCCCATATGTGGTTCTACAGATTTCAGGAAATTGGCATCCAATATACATAACATAACAGAACGTCTTTGAGGGGGGCATGGAGAGGACTTGACAAAAGATGCCTTTCCTAGTACATTGGGATGTAGAGGTGGCTGTTGAGCAGATAAGGTGAGAGAATTTGCATAGAGGGCAAAGGGTAGCTGAGGAGAAAGGAACTAAGATGGTAACACATTTCCTTCGAACCACAGTTATTAGAACCTCCCTGGTGGACTGACATAGTCCCAAATTAGGTGTGCTCTCAGGAAAGGGCATGACAGGGGAACTCACCAGGAAGGAAGGTATCTGGATAGTGCCTTTGGGCTTAACGGAAAGGTACAAGAGTTCTTGGAGGCCTCCCTGTACTATGTGGGACTAGTTTTTCAGATTCACCAATTGACTCCATAGGTTGACATTTGCCGTCTTCAATCAGAGGGACTGAAATTTAAAAAAATTAACATTAAAATATATTAAAAATTCATGAAGCTAAATGTGAAATAAATTTAAATAACTAATAAAATGATTTGTTAAGTTTGCACTTCTGAAGTTATCTAAGCTTAAAGCTATCTTTTAGGACACTATAAATTGAAATACCTTCTCCTAGTCTGTGGCTTGCCTTTCCATTTTTTAAATAGTGTATTTTGTTGAACAGATGTTCCTAATTTTAATATATACCATTTTATCAATTTTATCAATATTTTTCCCATGGTCAGTGCTTTCTGTGTCTATTTAAGAAATCTCTATTTGCCTCAAGATCATGAGGATATTCACCTATATTAAAATCTAAAAGTTTATTGTATTATCTTTTTAAAAAATTGTGGTAAAATATATATAATATGAAATTCATCAGTTAAACCCTTTGTAAGGGTACAATTCAGTGGTATTAAGTACATCCACAATGCTATATACACATCACCACAATCTATAAGCCTAAACTTTTTCATCATAAACTCTGTATCCATTAAAATATAACTTCCCCTCTTCTCTCCTTCTAGTACCTGGTAAGTTCTCTTCAGCTTTCTGCCTTTATGATTTTGACTATGCTAGGTACCTCATGTAATTGGAATCATACATTACTTATCCTTCTATGTCTGATTTATTAACTGTGTATAATGTTCTCAAGGTTCATTCATGATGTAGCATGGATCAGAATTTCATTCCTTTGTAAAACTAAATGCTATTTCATTGACTGTACAGATCACATGTTGTTTAACCATTCATCTGTTGATGAAGATTTACATTGTTCCCACGTTTCGCCTATTGTGAATAATATTGCTGTGGACGTTGGTTTACAAGTATCTCTTCGAGCCCCTGTATTCAATACCTTGGAATATACATCTAGAAGTGGAATTGCTGGAATGTATGGTAATGCTATGTTTAAGTCTTTGTTTAATTCCACTGCTTTCCAGAGACTACAACATTTTGTATTGCTACTGGCAAAGCACAAGAGTTCCAACTTTCTACATACTCATCAACATTTGTATTTTATTTATTTATTTTAAATAATAGGCATCCTAGGGTGTGTGAAGTGACATCTCATTGTGGTTTGGCTTTGCATTTTCCTAATGATTAATGATGTTAAGCATAGTTGCATGTGCTTATTGGCCATTTGTACCTCTTTGGAGAAATGTTTATTCAGGTCCTTTGCCCATTTTTGGATGTTTTGTTGTTGAGTTGGAGTTTTTATATGTTCTGGATATTAATCCCTTGTCCTATATATGACTAGCAAATATTTTCTCCCATTTGGTAGGTTGTTTTTTCACCTTTTTGATTGTGTCTTTTGATGCACAAAAGCTTTTAATTTTGATGAAGTTCAATTTATCTACTTTTTCTTTTGTTGCTCATGCTTTTGGTGTCATACCCATGAAATTGTTGAAAAATCCAATGTCATGAAAATTTTCCCGATGTTTTTTCCTAAGAATTTTATAGTTTTAGCTCTTAAGCTTAGGTCTTTGGTCTATCTTGAGTTAATTTTTGTGTATGTATATAAGGCAAGGGTCCAATTTCATTCTTTTGCATATGAATATCCAGCTTTCCCAGCACCATTTGTTGAAAAAAACTGTCCTGTCCCCATTGGATGGTCTTGGCACCTGTCAAAAATCAGGTGGCCAAATATGTGAAGATTTATTTCTGGTCATCCTATTCTATTCCATCAATCAATGTCTATCTTTGTGCAAGTACCACACTGTTTTAATTCCTAAGCTGAAATGGCACAAAGCAAAGAAGTAATTACCATTCACTTATGTGGAACAAATTTTGAAAGTTCCCAGACCCCCAAAATAACCTCATAGGCTTTTCTGATACCTTAGGATACATCTTGCTAATGGATGCACAAGATAAATTGAGATAAAGCACAGATGCTCAGAGACACAATTCAAAGTTATGGCAGCTTGTTGCTGAGATGCTGAGTATAGCTCTCTAGGGAAGGAGCTTGGCAGAGCTATGTTTGCAGCTTAGGATGCACAATGCCTCTATAATGGCTCACTGCAAAACAAATGCTAAACATTATTTTCACTTTTTGTCCTTTTTTGTTAAAGCAAAAATCTTCTTTGGATTTCTTTCAGTTAGTGAAAACAGGTATTAATGCAAGTCTTTTTTCTTCTTTCTTTTTGTAGGTCTTTTGTAAAAGTGAAGTGACACAACACAGACTTTTGAAAAGTGTGGGGGGATACGTGTATAATTTTGTAATATAATTTAAAATCAGGAAGTGTGATGCTTCCACTTTGTTATTTTTTCTCAAGATTGCTTTGGCTATTTGTGGTCTTTTGTGGTTCCATCCAAATTTTAGGATATTTTTTTCTATTTCTTAGAAAAAGAAATACCATTGGAATTTTGATGGCTTGCAATGAATCTGTAGATCCCTTTAGGTAGTATGGATATTTAAACATTGTTAATTCTTCCTTCCTTGGGGTATCTTTTCATTTATTTGCACCTTCTTCAATTTATTTCATCAATGTGCTAAAGTATTCAGTGTACAAATCTTTCACCACCTTGGTTAAATTTCTTCCTAAGTATTTTATTATTTTTGATGCTATTGTAAATGAGATTCTTTTATTTCTCTTTCAGTTAGCTTATTGTTAATGTGTAAAAATGCAATATTATGTTGATTTTGTATCCTTCAACTTTACTGAATTCATTTATTAGTTCTAAGTGATTTTGTGGAAACTTTAGGGTTTTCTACTTATAATACCATGTCATATGCAAACAGAGATGATTTTACTTCTTTTCTGATTTGGATGTCTTTTATTTCTTTTTCTTGCCTAATTGCTTAGGCTAGGACTTGCAGTACAATGTTGAATGGAAATGGCAAGAATGAGCACCCTTATATTGTTTTTGATCTAGAGGAAAAGATTTCAGCTTTTCAACGTTGAGTATGATGTTAACTGTGGGTTTGTCATATATAATCTTTATTATGTTGGGGCACATTCTTTCTATTCCTAATTTTTGAGAGGTTTTTTTTTATTCATGAGAGACAGAGAGAGAGAGAGAGAGGCAGAGGGAGAAGCAGGCTCCCAAGGAGGAGGGAGCCCAATGGGGGACTCGATCCCAGGACCCTGAGATCATGACCTGAGCCAAAGGCAGACACTTAACCATCTGAGCCACCCAGGCACCCGAGAGTTTATTTTTTTATCATGAAGGATATTAAATTTGGTCAAATGTTTTTACCTCAACTATTGAAGTGATTATATATTTTTTATCCTTCATTATGTTAATGTGTTATATCACATTTATTTATTTGGTTATGTTGAACCATACTTGCATCCCAGGGATAATCCCACTTGATCATGATTTATGATCCTTTTAATGTACTGCTAAATTCAGTTTACTAATATTTTGTTGAGGATTTTTGCATTTATGTTCAATAAGCATATTGGCCTGTAATTCCTTTTTTTGAAATGCACGTGTCTGGCTTTGGTATCAGGGTAATGCCGGCCTTATAAAATAAATTTGAAAGTGTTCCTTCCTCTTCAATTTTTTTTTGAAGAGTTTGAGAAAAATTGGTATTAATTATTTAAATGTTTGGTAGAATTCAGGGAAGCCACCTGGTCCTGGGCTTTTGTTGTTTGGGAGTTTACTAATTCAATATTCTTGCTTGTTATTGGTCTGTTCAAATTTTCTATTACTTAGAAAATGCAGTCTTAGTAAGTTGTAGTTTCTAGGAATTTCTCCATTTCTTCTAAGTTATCTAATTTGTTAGCATATGATTGTTCATAGTAGTCTCTTATGATCATATTTGCTTGGTATCAGTTGTAATGTCTACTCTTTCTTTTGTGGTGTTATTGAGTTAACTTTTTTCCTTAGTCTAGCTAAGGGTTTGTCAATTTTATCTTTTCAAAAATCCAACTCTTGTTCTATTGATCTTCTCTATTGTCTTTCTAGACTCTATTTCATTTATTTCCTTATTATATCTTTCCTTCTACTAATTTTGGGCTTAGTTTATTCTTCCTTTCCTAGTTCTTGAAGTATAAAGTTAGGTTGTTTATTTGAGATTGTTCTTGTTTTTTAATGTAGGCATTTATTGCTATAACTGTCCCTTTTAGAACTGCATTTACTGCATCAAATAAGTTTTGATATGTTGTGTTTCCATTTCTGTTGTCTCAAGATAGTTTTAATTTTTTAAAAATTAAATATTTTTTTGATTATTTGACCCATTGGTTGTTTAGAAGTGTGTTATATAATATTCATATTTTTATGAATTTTTCAGCTTTTCTCATGTTGTTGATTTGTAGTTTCATATCACTGTCACTGGAAAAGTTGGAAAACACTTGATATAGTTTGACTCTTGTTAAATTTGTGAAGACTTGTTTTGTGACCTAATATATGGTCTATTTTGGAAAATGTTCCCTGTGCCCTAGAGAAGAATATGTATTCTGCTGCTGTTGAATGGAATGTTCCATATATGTCTGTTAGACCCATTTGTTCCAAAGTACAGTTCAAGTCAATTATTTCCTTACTGACTGTCTGGATGATCTGTTATCACTATTAATATTATTGCATTGCTGTCTATTCTTGCCTTCAGATCTGTTAATAATTGTTTAATATATTTAGGAGCTTCAAAGTCACATTTCAAAGGAGCGCACATATGGGGATATGAAGAATTTGTGACCATTTATACAATCTACCAGTTATCAATTCTCTGTACCCTCTCATTTCTCTTCGCCTATATGCTGGCTCAACTTTCTCCTAACCTTCTTGAGAGTATCAATAGTATAAATTAATTTATACTCTTGTCTCTACTTTTTCATATACTGTTACATCCTTTTTACCTCCTGAAATTTAGCCCAAGATATAAATACCAACAATTTCTTATTTGTCATTTCCATTATTTATTTGACACACTAGAATCCCTACCTTGGAACTCACCTCTCCTTTGGCTTTCGTGATACCATAATTCTCTAATTTTCTGTATTTTCTATGACCACTGCCTAGACTTTGTTGTATCTTCTTTCTTGTCATGAATCTTAAAATTAGGTTTCTCCATGGTTCTTCCCTCAGTACTCTACTATTCACTCAGTACTTTCATTCTGGCTGGTTTCATTCATTCTCATATTTTAAAAAAATAATGGGGTTGAATTAAATATACAAAAAGCTGTATGTATCAAGTATACAGGTAGATGAATTATCCAAAGTGAAAATCCATGTAACGCACCCCATTTAAGTAAATATTACCATCTCTTGAGAAGCTCCCCTTCAGCCCTGTGATATCAAAACCCCTTTTTTTTGTTTTTAACTTTTTATTTTGTAGTAAGTATAGATTCACAAAACTTCACAAAATTATAGATTCACAAATACAGTACAGAGAGGTCCCATGTAGCTTTCACTCAGTATCCCCAGTGGCTTTGTCTTACGTAGTTATAGTGCAATATCCAAACTGAAAATGTGATATTGGTATTATGTGTGTATAGAATTCTATGTCATTTTATTATATATGTAATTCATGTAATCTCCACCACAATCACGATACAGACCTATTCCATTACCACAAAGATCTCCCTGATGCTACCCTTTATAGTCACAACCATCCCCCATCTCCTTACCATCTTTAACCCCTGGCAGTCATTCACCTGTTTTCCATCTTTGTCATTTAAGAATGTTTATATAAATGGAATTTTACAGTATGTGACCTTTTTGAAATTGACTTTTTTTTCCCTCACTTAGAATAATGCTCTTGAGATCCATTCAAGCTGTTATATTTGTTAACACTTTATTAAGAGTTTTTGCATTTGTATTCAAGGGGGATATGATCTGTAGTTTTTTTCTTTTTTCCTTTTTTTTTTTTGTACTGCCTTTGTAATGTTTAGCCATCAGAGTGATACCAGCTTCCTAGAATGAGAGGTAAAGTGTTTCCTCCACTTCTATTTTCAGGAAGAGATTGTGTAGAATTGGTGTTAATTTTTCTTAAAATATTTGGTAAACTTCTCCAGTGAAACAATGTAGGCTTGGAAATTTCTTTTGTGGCTAGTTTTAAATTATCAATTCAATTTTTAAAGTAGTTGCAAGGCTAGTCAAATGGTCTATTTCATATTAGTGAGTGGTGATAACTTGTACTCTTCAAGGAATTGGTCCATTTCATGTAAGTTGTTGATTTTATGCAAGTTGTTGATTTTATGCATATAGCCTTGTTTGTAGGATTCCTTTATTGTCCTTTTGATGTCTGCAGGATTGATAGTGAAATCTTGTTTCATATATTGTTAATAATGTGTTTCCTCTCTTTGTCAGTCTTGCTAAAGTTTTGTCAATTTTGTCAATCTTTTCAACAATCAGGATTTTGTTTCATTTAATCTATTTTTCTGTTTTTAGTTTGATTTCTTATTTTTTGCTTCTTTCTGCTTGCTTTGGGTACATTTGCTCTTTTCAAGTTTCCTAAGGTTAGGACTTAACATTAATTTGAGGCTGTTTCTTTTACTAATGTAAACATTAAATGCTATAAATTTCACCGTTATAGCTGCATCACACAAAATTTAATCTGTGGCATTTTCATTATCATGTAGCTCAATACATTTTTAAAAAAATTCCCTTAGAGACTTCTTGTTTGACCTATGGATTATTTAGAAGTGTGTTAATAACCATTCTTTCTCCTGAAAAGTTACCACTATATTGACTTCCAAAAGGTCTTTTACTTGCTTTGATCTTTAAGCAAATCGAATCCTGAACTATGTAATACTTTGTGTTTGATATTTTTGTTCAACATTAATCCATTCTATTATTGATGAGCATTTGGATTTGGAATTTTAGATTTTTTCAGTTGGGGTTTGGAATACTGATTCTATGGATATCTTGTTTTATGTTAAACATATGTACTAATTTTCAGGCTACAAACCTAGGAATGGAGTTTCTAGTGTTGGCTATTCTTAAACTGTTATCCCAAGTGGCTTTAGCAATTTATATATTTTATATGCTGGGCATGTAAGTTACAGGTTCTCTACATGATCCAAGAGTTGATATTATCATTCTTTTAATTTTTTTTTTTTTTTTGCCATTCAGTTGGGTGGGTAGTGTTATGTTTTATTCAACCTATACTCTGATATTTTTGTCTGCTTTTTCCATCAATTATTAAGAAAAGTTGCTAAAATTTTCCCAGTATAATGGATGGTCTGTCTATTCATCATTTTAGTTCTTTCCACCTTTGCTTTATGTATTTTAATGATATGTCATTATTTACTTACAAATCTAGAATTATATCTTCCTGGTGGATTGACGATGTTGATGAAATTTCCTCTTCATCTCAAGAATTTTTCTTGCTTTAATATTTACCCTAATACTAGTTTGTCTACCTCTGTTCTATTTCTTTTCTTTCCTTTCTTGCTTTCTTTTGGACTTCTCATATTATTTAAGTTATAAACTATTAGGCTGTTATACAGTCTTTAATTATTCTTTTAGTGATTACCTTAGAGATTACAGCATGCACCCTCCTTCAACTTATTAACCGCTGTTATAAATCAGTTCTTTAAGGCAAGGATCCTAGAACACTTTAACTCCATTTATCACCTGTCTTGTGCTATTTCAGTTCCCTTTTAAATGTTTTAATATGCCTAGAAGTTATTGTTTACATGGGCACATTCATTTATCTTTACTCAGATATTTATCCTGTTTCATTTTTTTCCTTCTTCAAGTTTCTGTGTGGGATTCTTTTCCTTTTGTCTTCAGAACACTTACTGAACTTTTTAATTCAATACTAACGAATTTTGGCATTTACTGTTTTTGTTAACAAATCAGCTGCCATTCTTTTATCACTGTTGCTTGAAGGTAAAATGTCTTTTCTCCTTATCTACTTTTAAGACTGTTCTCTCTCTGGCTGGTTTTATGCAGTTTTACTATGATGTGTCCTTAGATGTATTTGCTTAGTTTAGGATTATAACCCTTCTTGAATCTATGATTTGTCATTTTTTAATCAACTTGGGAAAATTCCCAGGATATAATCTCTTTGAATATCACTTATTTGTTTTTCTCTCTACTCTCCTGAAATCTCAAATATGGGGTGTTAGAACTTTTCATCAAAGCCATATATATCTTATTCTTTTCACCTCCCACATTGCATTTTCTATCATTTTTCTCAATGCTTGAGTATGATTTTCCTTCTACTTTTTCTTTAAGCTCACTGATTTCCTCATCAGTTATGTCTCATAGCTAGCTGTTACATTCATATATTTAGCTCTTAATTTGTTATGTGATTTCTCATTTCCATTTGATTCATCTTTATAATTTTCATTTCTCTGCTAAAATCTTGTCATTTAAGATTTTATAATTCTGTTATTTGGATCTACTGTGGGCCTGTGGCTTCTCTTGGATTCCAGTTAATTTTTTTCCCCTTTAAACTCTTGTTTTGATTAAATCCCAGACATTGTGTATGAAAAACTGTAGCGATAACTTGATGCCCAGGATAATGCTATCGTTCTCTTGAAATTTTTACTTTGGTAGAGTATCAGATTTGGAGAAGCTCACTTTAGTACTATCTGTAACCAAGCTGATTCAGGCCCAAGCATCAGTCTATGAGAGGGAAGGCCCATTTTTGCTCACCTTTACCGTTAGGATGTAGCCCTTGTAGAGAACAAAACAGAAAATTCTGGGTGTTTATGAGTTTCTCACACTTCAGTGAGCCTGAGCTCCAATTAATTGTCTTTACAACCCAAAAGAATACTGGACGCTCTTCTCAGCTTCTTAATCTCTCATCTGCTGTTTGTGATTCAGAAAATGCATCTGGGAGAAAAGCTATGTCAAAAGCCTGGATTTATCTTGTCTTCAACCCTGGAATCTTGGCTCCTTAAATCTTAGCTTCCTTAAATCCTAGATCTCAGATACCCTCCAACAGATGGTGTTTTAAAATTTTGGCTTGCTTTTGTTGTGTTCTTTCTAAGAACCTAGTCCTTAATTGTTGAAAATGGAAACTTATTTCCGTATTTTTAACTACCACCAAAATCAATCAATATATAGCTAACTTTTATTCAACCCCCAGGTAAGTATTTTCAACTGCCTAATAGATATCTCTACTTTAATGTCTCATAATTATCTCAAATTCAATTTATCCAAAACAGAACTTATCATTCAATCCTGCTGTGTCTTCTACATTTTGTATCACTGTAGGTATCACTCAATCCAGGAACTGGGGATTCTTTTTTTTCCTTTATAACTTATGTCTAATCAGTCATCATAGCTAAAATTTACCCTCTTTTTCATTGCTTGTCTGACTCATTGCAATAGTTATTCATTACTCTCTCTCACACTCCAGCTGTTCTTATCAAATTTATCCTTTCTAATGCATTCCCACCTAATTAATATTTTTTCCTCAAAATAAATCCAAGTCTGTCATTCCCTACTTAAAAACTTAAGGGCTTCCCACTATCTGCAAGATATGGTTCAGTACAATACAGTCATCAGTCCATCAATCTTTGATGATTTGAATTAGCACCTGGCTTCTTACCTCTCCAATTTTCACTTGACCTATTCCTTCCTGTCATTGTGTTTTAATGATATATATTTATTTTAGCTACTGAAATATACTATGATCTTTTTCACATTTGGATTTTTGCATGAGCTAATTTCATTTGAAATGTCTTCCCACCTTCCAGTCTGCTTTGTAAACTAGGATTAATCCCCTGCTGAGAGGCTGTATCCATCATAAAGCTTTATTCCCTCTCCCTCTTATTTTCCAACAAAAGGATTGTTATCTCCTCTGTGCTACTTCAATTTTTTTCGTACTTCTGTTAATATATGTATCACACTGTATCACACAACTGATGAAACCTCTTGAAATTTAAATTATATTATATTGTAATATATAATAATTTTAAAAATTAGTTTATAATTTAAATTTTAAATGTGCTGCTGTTTGTTTATTTCCTACCTTGTCTTTCAAGAGGTTTCATCAGTTGTTACCTAATATTATAAAAAGATTTCATGGGTCTAAGAATTTCAGTGCTTAGCGTATGTCTATCAGTTCAACACATACTGAGTCTTCTGTGTGCCAATGACTATATTAAACTCAGGAGTATCAAAGATTAAGGGACCTCATCACAAAGAGTTTTTGTTTTAGGGAAAGAAACAAAGAGGTAACAAATCAAGACTATGCAGTGTGATACATATATTAACAGAAGTATGAAAAAAACTAATGATGTATGGTTATTAATATAACATAATAAAATAAAATAAAATAAAGGGCAATGAGGACTTTTACATTGGCAGGATATGTATCTCATTTTATAATATAGGAAATAGTTAAAAGCCTTTTGAGTCAGCCTAAAAAAAAATAAATAAAAAAAAATAAAAGAGAGCTACATGAACTCAGTGGCATGATTAATACTGCTGAGCAAGGCTCTCTGAAGTTCTGTTCCCTATTAGAAGAGAGGGGGAATCTGAATTCAGAACAGATTTTTGGGAACTTCTCCTTACTACGGAAAAGCAGCTTGAACAGATGATCCAAGCAATGATAAGAAATAAGAAGCCAGGGAAATGAAAGGGAAGAAAGACAATAGAGACTTTCAGGGCAGAAAGGAACTTTAATGAGGACAGGAGCAGTCAAAGAAAAACAATGAAGGGATTATGAGTTGGATGCAGGTAGAAGCTAGTTCAGGTAGAAGAACTCATACTGAAATGTACTCTTGTAGGGGCATAAATTATTTAAAGTTTTCCTGAGAATTACATAGTATCGTGCTCCAAGTCTTTATTGCCTGTACTCTAGAGACAATCACAAATCTTTCTTTATGGTCTCTTACAAAAGCTCTATTAGGGAGAGTTGACAGCTTCAGAGTTAGACAGAGTTGACAGGTTCAGAGTACCTAGAAAATAAATTTTTCCTGTAATAATATATTTAAATAGGGAAAAGCTTTCTACTTGGAGCCTACAAAAATATGTGCAGAGAAATTTCTGAATACCAAGAAGAAAAATCCAACTTGTTTGTATTTTCTTTTGCACAAAATCTGTGGGCTTTGTAGCAGCCTTGTTATACAGATATCATGCCCACATCAGGTATGAGCACCAGGAAAAATCTCACATTTCTAAGGTTTTTAAAAAGTGCTCTCAGCTTCCTCTGTAACAGCTGTGAGAGTATCTTCATTATGATGATGACTCTGAAAAAAAAAATTAACCTCTTATAAGTCATATCATGCTTCCTAAGATCATACATGTAACAAATACTTAGTTTTTAAAAAAGTAAAAAGTGCTGATGTTTATAGAATAAAATGTTAAAGTACCATGTGTCCTCTTGGTGTCCCAACTATACTTCAACCCACTTTCTTAATTCCTACTAGACATTTGTAACTTTTTTTTTTAAAGTAGGCTCCACATCCAGTGTGGCGCCCAATGTGGGGCTTGAACTCACAACCCTGAGATCAAGACCCAACCCGAAATCAACAGTTGGATGTTTAACCAACCGAGCCACCCAGGTGCCCCAGACACTTGTGACTTTTTGGCATACTTCCAAACTTTAACAACAAAAAATTCTTCTTGACTATGAACAGATGCCAGCACCCCAAAGGTTACCTTGTCATGATATTTCCCATTACCCATTTCTTCCTTCCAAAAGTAACTTGTGATTTTGACCTTTAGGTAATTAATCTTTTCTTTTCTTTCCAGTTTTACTAGCTTGCATCTCTCTGTAAACATTATAATTCAGCTTTAGTTTTGCCTGGTTTCAAACTTCATCTGAATGGAATCATAAAGTAGGCATTCTTTGGGTCTGACTTTCTATATTTAACATTATATATGGGAGAGTCATCCATGTTGTTAAGTATAGGTATAGTTCATTTTAATTACTATGTAGAATTTTATTAGAGTAATATACTCAATATATTCACCCATTTGCAGTGTTTCCACTTTGGGACTATTATGAATATATTGGTATTTTCATGGAAGTGTATCTTAGTACATATGTACACATATTTCTGTTGGGTATATACTAAAAACTAAAATTACTGGGACGCCTGGGTGGCTCAGTTGGTTAAGCGTCTGCCTTCAGCTCGGGTCATGATCCCACGGTCCTGGGATCGAGTTCTGCATCAGGCTCCTTGCTCAGCAGGGAGCCTGCTTCTCCCTCTGCCTGCCACTCCTTCTGCTTGTACTTTCTCTCTAGCAAATAAATAAAATCTTTAAAAAAATAAAAAATAAATAAAATTACTGATAGGGTATGCGCAACTTTCCATAATGATGCCCCAAAAGTTTTCAAAGCTGTAATAATTTATATTCCAAGTAGGAGGGAGAGGTTTCTTTTATCCATCGGCATTATCATCACTTAGAATTGTACTTTGAAACTTAATCATTCTGTTAGGAAATGAATATCTCAGTGTAGTTTTATTTTAATGTTATTATTGAAATGGTTGGATTTATGCCGAATACCTTGCTATTAGTTTCCTATAGGTCTTGTGTTTTTTTATGTTCCTCCTTTGCCTATTAATACTTTCTGTATATTATCTTGTTATCTTACTATATTTTTTGAGTGTTCTTAGTGTCATTAGTCTAGGAATTAGAATGTGCATCTTAATTTATCACAAACTGCTTCAGGTGCGTGCTACTTTAATTCCAGTAAAATATAGAAACTTCGTTCTCATGTAGCTCTATTACTTCCACCTTCCTTTATGCTATTATTGTCATATATATTACACCTACATGTTATATACTCAACAATACAGTGTTTTTAATTTTATAATCTTATCTCTTAAAATTTCAGAGGAAAAAGGAGACAATATATATCTATAGAACAGGGGCTGGCAAACTCTGGAATATGGACCCAATCCGTTTCACTACCTGTTTTGGAAAGTTTAACTGGAACAAAACCATATCTGTTCATTTATATATTGTCTATGGCTGCTTTCATGCTATAAGGTAAAGCTGAGTAGTTGTGACAGATGGAATTAAGGTTGATAATAACATGACTTTAAAATAAAATTATTTTGGATTATCTGGGTGGGCCCAGTGCAATTTATGCAACTGTCTTTTCAATCAGTTAAGAGAAGCACAAAAGGTATATTTATATTGTTTTTTTATAGTCATCTCCAATAATTACCTTTACTGATGCTCTGTATTTCTTCATGTGTTTTTGAGTTCCATCTGATATCACTTCTTTTTAAAGAACTTCCTTTAGTGTTTCTTGTAAGGCAGTTCTCCCAGCCATGCATTCTCTGTCTGCTCACCTGTGTGTGTCTTTATTTGCCTTCTGTGTTTGAACGTTAGTTAAAGGATACAGAATTCATGCTTGACTGTTTTCCTCCAACACTCTGATGTGCCATCTCATTGCCTTCGGGCCTCTATTGTTTCTGATGAGAAGTCAGCTGTTAATCTCACTGTGGTTCTATTGTACAGGAAATCATTTTTCTCTTGCTGCTTTTAAGATTTTCTCTCTCTTTTTTAGTTCAGTTTGGTTCTCAGGGGTCTAGGAGTGAATCTCTTTGTGATTATTCTAATTGGAGATTATTGAGCTTCTTACATATGCAGAATAATATTTTTCATAAAATTTGGGAAAATTTTGGCCACTATTTCTTCAAGTATTTTTCCTGTTCCCTCATTTTCTGGGATTCTTATACATACGTTGGTGTACTGGATGGTGTCCCAAAGATCTCTGAGGCACTATTAATTTTTCTTCCGTTTCCTGTTGTTCTTCAGATCGGATGATCTATATCATTCTATCATGTTTGCTAATTTTGTCTTCTGTCAGCACAAATCTGCTATTCAGCCCCTCTGGTGAGTTTTTCATTTCGGCAACTGTATTTCTACTAGAGAATTTCTATTTAGTTCTTTTTAATAATTAGCATCTCTTTTATTTATATTATTATTTATAAAAAAATTAATAGCTTTATTGAGGTATAACTGATATCCAAAGAATTGTACGTATTTAATGGGTGCAATTAGACAAATTTAAATATATGTAAATACCATGATACCATCACCACAATCAAGGTAATAGACATTCATACTCTTATTTGATGAATCATTATCATCATTTTTAATGTTAATGTTAATTAACATGTTCATTTTTTAACATTTTTTCTTTAGTTCTTTAAAGTCTCTGTTTGTGAAGCCCAACATTTGTCATTCTCTTCCCCCCAAAAACTGTAGCTACTGACTGCTTTTTTTCAGGTGTATATGTCACCATTTCCTATTCTTTGCATGTCATATTTTTGTTGTTGTTGAAAAATGGGTATTTTAGACAATATAGTGTAGTGACTCTGGATTCTGATTCCCTTATCTTCCCCCCAGAATGGTTGTTATTATTGCCTTTTGTGACTTGCCTGTACTAATTTTGTGGAGTCTGTGTCCCTTGCAGTGTGTGGCCTTTGATATATCTACTTATGTTTTTCATTTTTTTAAATTCATGTTTTTATTTTTAAGACTGGTTTAATGAGGCTCTCCCCTGGTCAGCATAAGTAGTCAGCCAATGACTGGTCAGAGGCTTTGCTTAAACACCATGTTAAGGGCCGCACTGTGTCCCCTTAAAGTTCATATGTTAAAGTCCTAACTCCCAGTGCCTCAGAATGTGACTGTATTTGGAGATAGAGTCCTTAAAACAGTAATGAAGTAATAATAACTCATTAGGGTGGGCTTTAACCCAATCCAAATACTTACTAGTTTTACATGTAAAGATCATTGTTTATAATTTATACATACCTAAATATATATCTATATTTATGTAGATATAGATATATATTTATTTGTTAATTGTCTTTCTTCTCCACTGAAAAGGAAACTTCCTGATGTTAGGGATGTTGTCTTGTTAATCATTGCATCCTTAGTGCCTATTATAATGCCTAGTAAATAGTAGGCCCTCCATAAATATTTGTGAAAGAATGAATGAATGTAGATATCTAGTTTCTTTTTTCTTGAAAGAGAAAGAGAGAGCACAGCATGCAAGAGTGGGGTGGAGAGGGGCAGAGAAAGAGAGAGAGAGAATCTTAAGCAGGCTCCACACCCAGTGCAGAGCCCTACACAGGCTTTGATCTCATGACCCTGAGACCATGACCTGATCAGAAATCAAGAGTTGGACGCTTAACCAACTGAGCTACCCAGGTACCCTGATATCTAGTTTTTTTTAAAGCTTGTATAAAATAATCATTCTCATAAAATAATCATTCTCTTTTGTAGTACTGTGTATTATTACAGCATTTAGGGATGTTATCAAACTTGTCATTACACTTCTAGGAATCAAATACCTACAGAAATACTAGTCATACATGTAAAGACCATTGTTTATAATAAAAAAAAACTGGAAAAAAACTAAAGACGCAGCAAGAAAAAATGTCAAAATAAATACTAAGGAAAAGTATGATGCTACTAAAAGGTATTGTTTTGTTTTACAATGAAAAGATGTTTATGATAGTTTGAGAAAAATCATGTGACAAACAATATGAATATGATCACACAATTAGTAAACAAGAAAACTGTATAGTGTGTCTGTGTGTTTGTGTCTTTTTGTTTAGATTTGGATGGGTGGGTATGATGAGGACTACAGTAAGAGGACAATAACTTTTTACTCTATAATTTTACTTTATAGTTTCATGTATTACTTTCATAACTTTATAAACAATAAAAATAAGGGAAAATTTTAAAGGAAATATGGTGACATATTCCATTTTCATGAGTTCTAACATACTGTATTATCTTCTTATAGATTGTATGTGCTAGAAATCAGCATCTCTTGATTTGCCAGAGTAGATAAACACTTACCAAACCAATACAGCCAAAGATTGAGTATGTTAATGCAATAGAAAATTCCAAGGGGTAAGACATCAGTAAAATCCGTGAAACTTCCCTTCCAAGTTTCTGAAACCAGAAAATAGGGAGAAATCTTGCATTATTATCTTTAATAAGTATAATATAAATATGTTCACAGAAGGAGCTCCTACTATGAGAGTCAAGGAAAATAGGAAAAATAAATAAGCTGCTTTCACCATTCGACTTCCCTAGTCATCTCTATTACTTTGCCTTCCACTCCACTTTTCCTACGCTTAATTCCCCCAGCTCATTATCTTCAGCTTCCACTGGTGGTCTTCATCACTCAGCATTCTTGTCTCACTTCTTACAACTCTTCATTCTCATTATTCTCTTCATGACAGAGTCTCTATCTGTTGGGGTTAATGTAGAGCATGAAATCATCCATAATACCTGGCTTGCTAAAATGTAACACAGAGGCCACTGGGGGTGAGGGAAGGTTTCGGAGAAGGGCGTAGGCCTTTGGAATGCTGAGGCCTGCGTGACCACTCTGCCATAGGAATGCCGTGGGGAGTTGCCTTCCCCGAAGCCTTCTTAGCCCAAACAGCTGCCCTGTGATCTAAGAGGTGTATGCACTGTCCCCTAGGCTATGTTTAGCAGAACTTGTAGAACACGCAGATTAGCATATCATATCATTCCCATAAACAGATCCTCCTAGTTGCAGTAAGACCCCTTGTCACACATCACATGCTTGAGAAACAGTGATCAAGATCTATGATTATCCTGAAGGACCAATAAAAGTGGGAGAATAGAAGGGCAAAGGGTCTTCGTCTCTGAGCACTGACCCCCTTGCCTTCTCCTCTCTTTCACAGTGAAGTTTGGAGTCATCGTTCATCCGTTGGTACAGGGATTGCTGGCCATTCCCGGCATCTATCCAAGCTCTTCGGTCAATAAGATTTGACTCTATCTCCAGTGATAAGATAGCTACTAAGGGATTTTATCAAGCAATTCTCATGTATTAAAACAATTGTTACTAATTACAGACTTACTGAAATTTGTATGTGCAGTGATAAAAATCTCACATAGAAATTGCTGTAACATGATGTGGAAGGATGAGTAAATCCTCAAACAACATCTCACTTGGAAGTATGCAGTGATTATGATTTTGATGGGATAATAAAGCAGATCCCTTCTGTTGTGATCAGAAAGATATTTTCAACTACATATCAGGATGAATGATATTGGTCCTAATCCTGAAAATAAATGTAGTTTTTGTGCTGGCTATAGAAAGACAAGAATGATATTCAGACCTGGAAAGAATAACATTACATTTTCTCCTTCAATTCTTTCTCTTCCACCTTTTCCATTTTTGGGTTTATTTAATATCTTTTATGCAAGAAACTATTAGGTGGTAGGGAGTAGACAGTAAGAATGAAATGACAAAAAATTCCTGCTTTCTCAAGGTTTATACTCAAGTAGAAAAGACAGAAAGATAATATAAGGTAACATATAATAAGGTTAAATATGTCAGAATGGATAAAAACTTGCTCAGGAATTTTAGGGACAGGAGGTTTGCCCTAAGCCATTCATATCCAGGAAGGCTTCATAAAGAGGTAAGACATTGTAAATAAGAGTAAGACTGAGAAAAATGGAGGGAAGCAACATTCTAAGCAGCTTTAAATTTTCATTTAGTAGTTTTTTTGTAACTTATCTTGCTCCAGAAAAAAATGTAATAGCATAAATTAAAAGTGTGACAAAATAATTAAGAAATGGAGGCATAAAATAGAAACAATAATAAAGTTAAAATACATATCACATGACCTGTGGTTTGATAATGTGAAGAAAAAAATGAATGCAAGAATGAACATGTAAGAAAATGATAAAGCGAGTTTAACTCAGGTATAGGGAGTATATGATAGTACCAGGAGGATAAAGAAAAGGCTCTAGGGGGTGTGAAATATCAAGTTACCTTATCAGAATTCTGATTTAATTTTGTTGGCAGAAACACAATTGTAGCATTTTAGCTGAGAAGTACTGGTGACCTCTTTGTTGCCAAGATTGTAAAAAGTCATTTTGTCCACATTCCTTAACTTGTATTTGTTAGTGTTATTCTCAAATTCTGCCCCTGAAAATAGCAAGGTATCTGCCAGAGAAGTTCAAAGAGGCAAACAACGAAGAGAGTGACTGAGTTCTCGACAGGCGATTTAAGCCTTTGAGTCCAGCACAAGCCCGTTTCTTGCTTAAGTCAATTTGGGTTGTATTTCCCATCACTTACAACTAAGAGAGTCCTAGTTAATAAAAATTAAAGTGAATAATAAGCGAGCAATAATTGGTAATTGGGAGATAGTGGAGAGAAGGGTGAAGGATTACATCAAGGTTTTCAGCTTTAGAGGCTGAAATAAGGGAGTCTTGCAGCACAGTACTTTTGAGGAGGCAAACTTTTCCCATTTTATATCTGTTGAATTTGAGATGGTGACAACAGAAGCATATCGAAGTGGAAACATCAAGCTGGCCATTAGAAGAACAGGCCTGGAGTCTGGGAGACAGTTTCACAGGTACGTGTTGGCACTTTTTCTACTGACACATAAACTCAGGAATAGGGAAGTTGAGAAACTTGTCCACAGGGTCACATTCAGTGAGTCCTGAAGACAGTGTTTGAACAAAGTCAGTCTGGTTCTGGATTTAGAATATCAACCATTTTGCTATAAGATAAGTATGTTTCAGAGGCATGCACTTTTTGGGATAGCTGAACCTACCTGGGAACACTGATAACTTGATGAGTTTGTGGGTTTAGCCAAGCAGCTTGCTTATATTAGAAAAGCTGGCATTTGGAAAATCTTGTAAAATGTTGGCTGCCTTAGTAAATGTAGAACAGGATTCTATAATCCCTCTAAGAGAAGATTGTGGGTTAGAGCTGTAGGTCTATATAAGTTCATTCATGTAATTAATCACCACAAACAAAACTGAAACTTGTGCATTTGGGAGACTGTGAAATTGATTGTTAATACTGAGTTCAGATAAATACAGTCTACAGTGGTTTGTAATACTGTTTGCAAAAGGAGAATCCTGGAAATTATGCCATTATTATCTTAAACTGATGATTATAAGCTTATGAATAAGAGTGGTCAGCTCAATATAATTTGGAACAATCCTCCACTTAATATCCTAATTCTTCTTCCTTATCTCTGCCGCCAAAATTAGAACTGAAGATTCCCAGAATGAATTTCCAGGGAAAATGGAGAATTTTCTTACAATGTATAGGGAAAATCTGATGCATACTTATTTAAATCAATCCATCATTCATTACACACAATCCCTTTTGGGGTACTATTGCATCTTCTCTCATCCTTTCATTGTCCTCTAGGCTTTTGTTCTTCATGCTTGGATTCCTTCAACTGATGGCCCCTTTAAAATATAGTGCAGGTATAGAGAGAGGAAAGTTGAGGAAGGGGGAGCAGGAAGATTATGCCTCATCTACAATGAGTCTTCTCATTAGAATTATTTTTGAATTAAAACTTTCAAGTTGCTATTTTTTGTTTTGTTGTTCAACAATAAAGAGGAGCTCTACTCTAATGTATTCTCATTTGAATGTCCTTTGCAGCACTAATATTCTGTAATTCTGAATTTAAAGCCAACACAATTGAAATAAATCAGTTGTGATATCAGTAAAGATATTCACATTTACTGGAGAATGTTACTATCTTAAGAAGAAATAGTTACTTCTCTGGTACAAAGTATGTGATTGGATATTTAATTAAATGGAAACAAGACAGGTTCACGCACATGTAGCATTTGAACACATAAAACAAAATTCATGTGAGACACAAAAATAAGCTGTGTATAGGGGTGCCTGGGTGGCTCAGTTGGTTGAGCATCCAACTCTTGCTTTTGGTTCAGGTCATGATCTTAGGGTCTTGGGATGGAGCCCCACATTGGGCTCCATGATCAATGGGGAGTCTGCTTGAGGACATTCTCTCTCCCTCTCCCTCTGCCTCTCCCCCTACTTGCGCTCTCTCTCTCTTTCTAAAATAAATAAATAAATCTTAAAAAAAATAGGCTGTGTATGAAAAGCTCTGTGTTAAACCAGAAATTACCAGGTGTCTACAATTCCAAATATATGCATCAGTAACAGAATTCTTTTGTTGATTTTGGGAATGGTTTTAGGGTCTAGGATCATACATTTATTTCATTAAGAGAATCATCAGTGACCCCATGCCTAATGCATATACATTTATCACTGAAGTCTTCACATTATCTACTTGCTTTATTTTAATTGGGCATGGCAGGAATTCAAACATTCTATTAATATTTACCAAAAAATCATGTTAGAATTACTTCTGAATTGAAACTTTCAATCAAGAGCTTACTACTTAAAGCAAAGAATTTCTTGAAGACTAATAAAAGTCTTATTTTACCTCCAAAGGCTTTAAAACCTTGGAAGAGAATTGTTTGAATGGTCACTTACTGCTTGTCCATAATTCCTATATGACACAGAATTAAAAGAAGACAACTCAATTGTTGTTAGAATTGATGCAATAACTGCAACAATTATGCAGAAGATGTTCATGATCAAAGCAAATGTAATCTGAAAAGAAGATACATGGTAAGCTTGTTATATTCTGAATAAACACTTAGGTTAAACAGTTTGTATTGCTGAAAAAAAAATCATTTCGTCAAAACTCTGATCTAGTTTCTGAAGCTTTAGAGGTGCTGGAATGCTTGCCATTAGAATAAAATATTTTCCTGGTTTACATGAAACCCAGTTAATCTGGAGGGACCAGTGAAATATCACATCAATAAGCATCAATCTTCCATTTGGGCAAAAAAATGTATTTTACAATCTTCTGAGTCATATGGAAGAAAGATTGTTAAGATGGGATTTGAACAAAAGGAGATCCACTGTAAAATGGAAAAAGAAACAAAAAAAGATGGAAAATGACTGCTTGTAGAAACAAGCCAAATAAGATTCAATGATTTTTAATCCAGGATTTTCATTCTCTAGGGAAATCCATCAATATCTTTGGATATGTTTTTATCTGTACAACTGTGAGATCAGACTCATTGATTTCTTAGCTCTAAGAGTCTAAGATTTTTTTCTTTCCAATATCTTATCTATACCATAGATGGATCTTCTGGACAGATCCTTTATCTTATTATAAGATATAATCCTGTTCCCAAACTAGGTAGTTAGGAAAATGAAGTTTTACAGTAATATTTTATCTATATATAAATGCATTATTAGGTCCTATTAAATTTTTTCACTAGTAAAGTTCATACAATGTTAAAATAAGGTAGAATACCAAACAAAAAAACCCCTGTATTTAAATTTAGAACTTTTACATAATGATTCTAATTAATATAGAAAGTTTTTCTACATTAAGTTATGTGCTCCTAGGGGCGCCTGGGTGGCTCAGTTGGTTAAGCGACTGCCTTTGGCTCAGGTCATGATCCTGGAGTCCCGGGATCGAGTCCCGCATCGGGCTCCCTGTTCAGCAGGGAGTCTGCTTCTCCCTCTGACCCTCCCCCCTCTCATGCTCTATCTCATTCTCTCTCTCAAATAAATAAATAAAATCTTTAAAAAAAAAAAAGTTATGTGCTCCTAGATTTTCACTTAATTATTTTAAAAGTAGGGTAGATGCCTTCATTGCTTAGGTACTCACTAAAACCTACTTAGCTTTGTGACAAGTGATTTCTAGGATACCCGAAGCATCTCCACTTACCATGCCTTGAGTTGGATGCCTTACTACTCTTATTATGGAGACTCCTGCAGTGATAAACTGGATATAAAAACATATTTATAAATACTCATTGATAATGCTCATAAACTTAAGATGTATTTTTAACAACTCCCTCTTCCAGGTCAGTTATTTTTAGAATACCAAGAGTAACAAAATATAAAGAAGTTTCAGTAGAAGGGGTCAGGACAAGTTTCCATCATATAGTCATGAACTGAAAGCTAATAGCTGGGTCCCTAATCACAGAAACATAGGGGACAGTGGGCAGAATTCAGGTTGTGGTATATACCAAAGATGACTTAAAGAGTCCTGAATCAGGGGCCAAGTTTGCTTATATCTGTGCATGCTTTTTGAACTCATTTGATTATCATTTCAAATGCTATCCTTCCTAATAAAATGAAGCCATTGATTGCAATTTTTGTATACATATCCAAATGTGAAAAAAGTGGTTCATGAGTCTATTCCAAATTGTGTTTGTACAAAATATATCTCTTGAGACTGTGGCCATTATTAAAGTAATAACTGTAATTCATGTTTTTGCGTTTTTTAAAGAGTTTCCATTATTTCACACCAGGTTACTTTGTCTATTTCCCAGAAGTGTAAAGTTATGCCATATTGTTTGAAGGTGAGCTGCATACTTCCCTTGGAACATTCCTTTTGCCTTATCTGTTTTAGCGGATTTTCCAAAGATCTAAGTCAAATGATAATCTGTGGAAAAACAGCACTCATGCTATACCATTTACAGGAAGGCCAAACCTTAAAGCTTACTAACTCCTCCAGGATAACTTAAATTTACACACACAGCACTTCATTCTGTAATAAAAGCTGAGACTTCTAAGGAGGTACACAGTGAAAGGAAGAACATAAAGTTGAATTATAAACTGGAGTCCGCTGTAGCTAGATTACCAAACCATGTGCTTCACAAAATGCCTTTCAAAGTTTATGACAGTTTTGCATTGGATTAAATTTCACTGAAATTTTAGATAATTTATTCTAGGAGCTACACATGCTATTTTTATAACATGTACAATTAAACACTGAGGGACATGAATCATTATCTGGATTTTGTCTGCAAATTCACTATTGTTTTCTAAAGCAATGCTCTGACAATTGTGAGCCAATGTATAAAGGCAGAGGATCTCCTAGGGGCCACTGCTTTCTCTGTAGCCCTCTCAAGTGGTGGCCATTTTCTCTTCTAGCCCTTATACCTTCCCTCTCCTCCAGCTTTGAATCAAATGTCATCAGATTCTATCACCACTATCCAGCCTGGTTGAAGTCATCAACTGATGACTTGGTCACTCTAGTCTTGGTGATTTTAATTTCTGTCTCACTCTCTCTCTAACACCTCTTAAACCTTGGTGTGATTGTGATCCTTCTAATACCCGGGTCTTCTGTTTCTTTGAATTTCTCTTCTCTAATCCTCTGACCCCATCCTAGCTCAGTCACTCACTCCCATATTCATTCTCTTGTGCTTCTTTCTGCCAATAAGGATGACATCTTTCAAATCTCATTTCCAAGTATCCTACTATGACCACCAGCTTCTATCTTTCTACATCATGTCCTGTAGTATCACAACTTTAACAATTCTTTGAACCCATCTGGATCTATAATCAAGCCCCTCACCTCTCTGTTATATTCTCTACTTTACCAGCTTAAATTTCATGGTTAACTATTACACTCACTTATATACACTTTCAACTCCTTTGCACTGTTCTTGTTTGATCACAGATGCATGGTTAAACCCAAATCCTGATTAAATGCAGTTCTCCTTCTCACTGAATGCCTGAACCCATGCAGCCAAACAGGACTTGAGAAAGACACACAACCATCTTGACCCATATCTCACTACACACATTCTGTTCCTAAAGCTTAAGTGAGCTCTTAATCTTAGTGAAAGTCTAACTACTTTTCCACAATGCATACACTCTCTTTTTCTAGGTGACTATTTCATATCCTCTCTTCAAACAACCAATTCATTATCCCATTCTCCTTCTCAGCTCATGATCTGGCTTCTTAATTCACTGAGGTATTTGAAGCCATCAGAAGAAAAGTTCCACAAGCTCCCAATATCCCATCTACCTACCTATCAAAATTTGTCCTTTCTCTGTTTCTCCACCTTTCCATCCTGTTACCCACCTTGGCACTATTTACATTAAAGATGGATAATTCTTTCTTATGAGGGCTATCCTATACTTTGTAGGATATTTAACCATATCCTTGGCTTCGGCCTACTAGATGCCTACCCTAGCTATGAAAACCAAAAATGTCTCCAGACATCACCAAATGTCCTCTGAGGGGCAAAACCACCTCTAATTGAGATCCACTGCTAGAGATGAACTGTCCATGAACCTAAGTATTTGTGTATTAAAATTCATCACCTCTTGCCTACCCCAGTACAGGATTCTAATAATTCCTCCTTCCCTCCATTTATTTCATATTGATTTTCCCTCTTCTGGCTCAGTCCCCTCAGTAAAAGACATGATACTTCCAACTTACTGAAACAAATAAGCAAACCTTGTCTTGATCCAAACTTCCTCCCACTACTACTTCATTTCTCAATGCCATATTACACCAGAGTCCTTAAAGGAGTTTTATTTGTTGTCTCTATAGTCTTCTCCTCCCATTATTTCTTAAACCAACTCCAGTCAGGTTTTGCTTCACCATTCCACTGAAACTACTTGTCAAGTTTATTGCTAACTCCAATGGTCAATTCTCAGCCTTATTTGGCAAAATAACAGAATTTAATATAGTTTATCTTTCCCTATTTGTTCACTCACCTTTGAGGATGCCATACTTTTCAAATTTTCCTACTAACTTACGGCTGTCTAGAAACCACAGAAGAATGCAGGTAATGACAAATTTAGAAAATGTGTGAGTAGGCGCATTGTGTGAAGAAGGTAAGGATCCTAAATATGAAAATTAACCATGCTAATGGATATTATGGCTAAGATTCTTTGTCTTTCACATATCTAAAGACAATCCAACCTATGGTTGTCATTGTGTATTCCCTCCTGTATCCACATTTCTTGTAACAGCACTGGTAAGTTAAAGGTACTAAAAAAAATGTGTTGAAAAAAAGAATTTGATTTTGAATAAATTACCAACATGGGATTTACTTAACTGTTCCCTATCTTCCACTAGTGGCATGAATAGTATTTATTGAATGATTAAATCATATAAATATATTCTACTCACAATAATTCCCCATAAAGCACATCCTGTTTTGTAAGTTATAGGTTCATATGTCCCAAAGACTCCTCTAATTTGTCCCATATACAAAATCAATAGGAAATACCACATGAAAACATGAAATATGCCAATCATAATCTGGAGAGCCTGTGAGAAGAAAATGATATTAGTACCCAAACCATGTAATTTATAACATTATTCCAGTCAGTGTTAACTATAAGAAATATTCAATACTTTTATGAAAGATAAAAGGTAAATAGCAATGCACTTACCATGTATTTTCTGGACTGGTTAGCCCCAAAGGAAAGCCCTAACCAGGAAGTACTGATGGTTACCAAATAGGAGTCAACCATTCGTGGAGCATCAGACTGTTCAATAATAATTCTAGTCAATTCTCCCATAAAATAGTTGACAATCTGACTCTTAATACTGGCTATCTTCCCTACCTATCAAGTAATGGCATGAAAGGAGAATACTGAAGGTATTTGGGGGGAAATATGGTTACTAATCTATATGGATGCAGGAAACCATGTATCCAATATATTCTTGTATCTTAGTAATTATTAAGGTTGAACTACTTTTTGCATCTTTTTGAAGGTTTACCTCTGCCTTCAAGGTATATTTGGTATGTATCTTTATCACAAGCATGCTGGTGTGAGGTACAGTTCAACACAGAGATACAAAGAATATCCAATGTAGACTTGCTTGTACAAGGTCTTCCTATTGGATAGGGGATGAGTTGGTGGAGGGGTGAATTATTACCCAACTTTAATTTGTAAGAAGATAATTATAATCCAAGTAAATATGTGCCAGTAAATTTATTTCTCAATTTATATGTGGACTAATATTTCATATACTGAATCACATTTTTAATTACTGTTTAAAAATTTCAGAGGATTGGGGCACCTGGCTGGCTCAGTCGGTAAAGCATGTGATGCTTGATCTCAGGGTCATGAGTTCAAGCCCCACGTTGGGTGTGGAGCCTACTTAATAAAAAAAAAAAAAAAAAAGTAAAAATTTCAGAGGATACACTATTTTTACTTAATATAAACTTTAATAGAAAGCTATTTAATGCTTTAACTTTAATAGTTCCAGCTCTTTGTAAAGTAGTCTAAAAACACATAAATGCAACCAGCTAATATTAAAGATACATTTTAGAGAATTCTCTTTTATTATAGAAAGATGACTTTTTCAGTAACAATCTTATGCATTTTTATAGATTTAGAATTTTAGATTTCCTCTGCATCGAATTTGGAAGAATGGCATTATCTTCAGAGATTCTTTGGATTTGATTGGGAGAAAATCCTCTACTAGATAGCAAAATCCTTGAGAGCCTGGACTTTAGTTATCTCACTGTTGTCACCAGCCTCTAAAAGTGGGAACCCAGTAAATATCTCTTGAATAAGCACATCAGAATGAAGGACATTAATCCCACATGACTTTTCCAACTCTTAAGTGAGCCTGAAAAATAGTGTCTCCCTTTATAATTGGTGGTTGTCCTATATAATACTATGAAATATCCAAGTAAACAAAGCTTGAAAAGAACTCTATAAGAAAGCAAGGTTGCTAGTGTGTGGAGAAGAACAAGGTGGGTTTTCTTATTTAAAAATCGTTCTTAATCTCGAGCCAATGAATGGCATTTCAGGAGGTCATAGGCCTCTTCTCCACACACAAAAATATGAGTGCAAAGGATTACAATATATACATGAAGCTGGGGAGAAGATCCGGAGCTTTCTTCCTATGTCTGAAGGGGTCTGTGACTCCAAAGAGATTAAGAACCTCTGCTGAACAGTCAGGTGGGAGACAATCTACACAGCGGCCAAGTTCAAAGGAAAAGTTCACATCCGGTGGAAAAGTTCCTTTTCTTTCAGATGTGAAAGAGCATGATCTTCAAAATTCCTTGGTGTTTATTAAGAGATAGCTAAGCTCTCTGTTTATAATTGAAGAGACAAATTAATAATCATTAAATTACACAGACATCAATACAGTAATTGAAAGAGATCAGCAAGAGATCCCTCTCCCAGTTTAAAAAAAATACTTCTTTTTCTTTTATTCCTTTTTGGGATTTATCTACTACCCTATGTATGTTGGTTTAGTCAGTATGCTCCTATCTGAGCGCATATTTGTGTATGAAGAGACATGAGATCAGTTAAAATTTGTAGAAGGCAATCAGTATTTAAAAAAAAACATTTTTTGGGTGAAGGGGAGTGGGAGATACAGGGAGATTCCAGTTATGGAATGAATAAGTCATAGAAATAAAAGGTACAGCAAAAGGAATACAGTCAATGATCTTGTTACAGCATTGTATGGTGATAGATGGTAGCTACGTTTGTGATGAGCACAGCATAATGTATAAAGATGTCGAATCACTATGTTGTATACCTGAAACTGAGGTAACATTGTGTGTCAACTATACTCAAAAAATTTTTTTAAACCCATTTTTGACTTAACCAAGTATGCCCCTCTCCAGATTCAAGAATAATCCTTAGTAAATTGAAATATTCCTGAATTTAGTCAAAGTGAAGTCTTACTTACCCCTAAAACAAGACTATCTGCTGTAGAGATTTTTGAACACATACACGGAGCCATACTACCAGCATTTCCTCTAGATGATTATGCTTCTAATCTTTGGTGATATTTTTATTAGCAAACTTCTACAAAACAATACAAAACAAGTATACACACTTTGCTCAAAAGAAAATACTTAAGTTTGATTGTTTCCCTACTGTTTTACAACTACCTCCCCAAACTCTGAAGCAATTCCTTTCTTCTTTCTGTGCCTAATTTTGTAAAGGCATCAGCTTGCATCTACCTGTTCTGAATAATGGCCTCCATAAGTGAAAACCCTCTCTCTACGGCTAAAAGGTACAGGCATATTACAGTTATTTTCTCTGAGTAGTAAACAGTGGCTCTGGATGATAAAATATGAACACTTAGGGAACAGTGTTAGAGAATTTTCAGTAAAGCTTTTAACAACTTCCTTGCAATTCATAATCAGTTCAATGCAATTCATAATGCCATGTTTGCATTTCAAAACCAAGTTCTTGTACTTAAATTCATCATGGGCTCGTGATTTTTTTTTTTCTGTCACATACTTGCTATCTAGTTCTTCTTTATGTGAAAGAACTTTTTCTGCCATCAGACAACTTACCAAAGTTGCTTCCACAATCCTAAAGTCTTCTCCTAGGGGTTCTTTTGTTGTTATCCGCCCCCTCCCCATTATTCCTGCATTTCTGGTGTTCAGAAAACCTGGCTAATAGCTATTAACTATATCCTTTGTGGATATGACATTACATTGTTCTACATCTTCTAACAGATCTTACTTAGGTCAGTAACATGAATCATGCCACTTAGCCAGGTGATCATCTAATGGATGATATTAAACCCTGAATCTCGGTCCTTTCGAAAGGAGGGTTTGAGTAAATGACTGCTCATTCCCTATACCCTTGAAATCTCATGATTTGATTATTTTAATGCATCTTTGGTTTCTAAAATTGATTTTTGGTTTCTAAAATTGATTATCTCTTAATTCTATAAAGTACAGAGACAGAAAAAAGCTAGGTAAGAATACAAGAGCTATTGACAGTAGAGAAAACAATATGTTAATAACTTAAGTATAAATAATAAGTTTCATATATTAAACAGCACCTTTGAGAAATGCCAAAGAAAGGGTACAGGCCTAAAGGCACCCATGATTAAGATTAATCATTCTGTTATGCTTAAATAAAAGACATAGAATTACAGAATTCTTATATAAAGTAATGAGGAAGTTATATCTAGATTGCTATTGTCACTTTTGAGAAAAAAGGAAAATAATAAAAAATAATTAGCCCTTTTTTATATGTATAAAAATTCTCACAGTTGATAGTGGAAACACCATGAGTGACTTGGGGAGAATATTTAGCATCACTATAGTGTCCATCAGGCCCCCACCAAAACCATCCCAGGTGAAGTACCAA
Source organism: Leptonychotes weddellii (assembly GCF_054177405.1). Taxonomy (NCBI): domain Eukaryota; kingdom Metazoa; phylum Chordata; class Mammalia; order Carnivora; family Phocidae; genus Leptonychotes; species Leptonychotes weddellii. Next base: position 9,500,537 of record NC_138379.1, read on the forward strand.
GAAAAAATAGGTTGCACATGTGTTTAAAATTCTTTAGCTTAATTGATGGAAGAAAATAAGAAATTCTACAATATTGTTTCTGGAATAAATGATGGTCAGAATTTTTTAGAAAAACATTCTACAATACTCTATAACCCAGTTAAGTATCTCATTTTTGTAAAAAAAAAAAAAAAGATAAATAAAAAATAAAAATTAATAATTTGTTTTTATTTTCTGGTGATCTCATCACTAATCCAAAAAGCAGCTGCAGAACAAGCCCCTAGCCCTTATTCCCAACTCTGTCCTCATCCCCTACACTTGCCTTAAAGACAGGAATTCTGGAACAGTCACAGAGAGCTTATGTCTAGAAGCCATTTCTCCATCTTTGGCAGAGATGCGACTCCTGTCTTCAGAATGAAGTTCAAACTCTTGGCAGGGCCGGTAAAGCCCTTCATGAGGCCTGCCCACTTTCTCGGCCTCATCCAGCCCCTCCCTGGGTTTCTGCCCTAATGGCTCCAACAGCAACCTTCTTTGGGAAGCCTTCCCTGCCCCAGTCTGTTAGTACTCCTCTCCCTGCTCCCGTACATCACAGTGTTGTCTAACTCTGGATGATCAGGATTGGCTCCCAAGGCAGTGTGAGCTCCCGGAAGCCGAGGAATTCCTTTCTCCATGTCCCGGGCCAGTCCTGGGCTGCGACCAAGGGGCTCACACTTGATGAAGCGGACTGGGCTGGGTGCACAGGGGGTGGCTGAGGTCCAGGGTCTGCACAAGGATGGACCGGGCAGGAGAGGGAAGGTGGGGGGCACCGAATTCTATCTCCGCGCCCCTTTTTTAGCTTTTAACACTTAAGAAATACTGTAAGCAAAGCAACATCATTACCCTTCATTTTACTTGTTCAAGGTCCTAAGGATCGAGTTTCGCCCTCTTGGGTCCAGGCCCAGGCTAAGGGGGCGGAGTCCCGGCGTGGGCCGGTCTCCTTGCCCAGGAGCACTCCTCCAGCACCCGGTCCAGGTCCTACCGCCAGTGCCCAGGCCCAGATCAAGAGGCAGATGTCAGCGGGCGGCGCCCTCAGGGCCAGGTTCCCAGGCGCTGCCGGGCAAGCATCACTGAAGCAGCAAGGAGCCCAGGACCCAGCAGGCCCTCATGCTCCTCAGGCCACGCGGGCCTCCAACGGCAGCAGCGAAGGCGCTGTCCTCGTGCGCCTGCGCACCCCCTCCTGGTACGGGGCGGGGGCGGAGAAGGCCGTGTGCGCAGACTCACTAGGGCTTTGCGGACCACGTGGTCAGACTCGCGGGAACTACGGCTTGGTGTCTGGAGAAATGGCTTCTCCAAACATCTATTTCTGATATTGGCTCTTCTGGTGCATTCGCTGCAGAGCGACTAGGATCACTGATGAAAAGTCAGCCCCTCACCTTCTCTGTCCTCAGAGGAAAATTGTAGCGCAAATGCATTTTAGGAGGTGTAAATATTGAAAAAGGCAGTTGAGTCAGTGACTACCCTCCACCTATTTTTTTTTTTTTTTAAAGCGTTAGAAGCCGAAGAAGGAAATTAATGAAGAGACTATTTGGCAAGACACCAGAATGACTTTTTCATCCACCTGCTGAGGTGAGTTTACGTTTCAATTTATACCTGGTATCAGTTTTCTATTTGATGGGGAGAGTCGTTAAAACAGTGTGTGTGAAAAGATGTGTAAAGAAGTAGAGGTAGCAGCTGGAAGATACAGAAGGGTCCGATGTGGTAGATGAGGAAGTCGGGGGGTGAACCTCAAGCAAAAACTGTGATCTTAATTTAACTGACAAGTACGGGTACCCCTGTTACGCAACTCTCATGACTTACTGAGGCAGTAAAGTACCTGGAGAGCAGACATTCCTGCAGCTACTGAATATTAATGAAGTCTCGTTTGTTCCAGGAAAATTTTGATTGGTATTTTGGGAAAATTAAAATTCAAGCTTGTGATGTAAATATTTAGTAAGACATAAATAATAGTAAAACATTAGGGAATAGAGACTGATTTTTCTTTTATAACGAAATTGCCTAAATGATACTAACACCTTTTTTTATTTTTTATTTTTTTGCCAAAGCCAAATTACAATTATATCTTAAAGCCACCGAGATTTTTTATGATCATTTATAGTTCGAAAATCAGTTATAAACTCAATAACTTTATTATTAGCCTCATAGCTAGCTTCCTTATACATTGTGACTGTGCAGCCCCTTCAATTCAAAGAAAAAAAATATGTCCAGGATGTTCTAATGCCTTTACATTTTGTTTTGGTCATTGTATCACTGAGGATATGAGTTTTAGTTGTAAGTAATAAAACAGTTTAGTTTCTGACATTAGGATTGTTCTTTTCTGCTTTACCTGTCTGTGAGCAGAGAGTAATCTGACAATACTAAGCATTCTATGTGCTGTAGAAGAACTCACTTGAATGTGTTTTCAATGTCAAGATTATGGAATTAGAAATGAGAGTCAGTTCTGATGAGATGACTCCTTATTGTAACTTGCTACCCTGACTGATTGATTTTCAGAGAAGAGAGCTATCTTTTCCTTTCATCTAAGGTTTACCCAACAGTCTTTGGAAACTAGCTTGGATTTGATGATTTTCTTGGATGGGGACCAAATATGTATTTGTATTTGTTCAGTGAATACAAATACATATTCATATATATTCAGTATGAACATAGACAAGAATAGATGATAAGTCAAACTGTGGGATAGGCAAAGTTCCTTGGCACTTCTTAATTCCTTTGATAATATTACAGATCAATCAACCAGTTTTGCTTTTCTCTATCCCTATAAACTGGGTTTAGAAATTTAGAATTAATTTCATTCTAATTTTTGTCACTTGGTTCTCAAAACTGCTTCCTTCAACAATGGAGAGGCAGTCAGTCATGGTATGACATCCAATATAACTTACTTTTTTTTTTTTTACTTTTACTTTTTGTCATTTAAAATATTTTTCCATGCAGGTTATGTTGTTAACTTCCCTTGAATTGGTTCTAAGAACAACAAAGACATTATGAATAACAAAGACATTACTAGGAAATGCGCTGAGACCACTATGTTTGATATAATCAATGTTGTTAAGACCATCGTTGGGGGATCATTATAAGGATTCCATCGGCTATAAGCCCGCATAAAATATTTTGTCCAAATTGTTGTAAGGAATTGCATTTTATTTATGCACAAGACAAAACAGATACTTCCTCTGTGTAAACACATTATTCTAGTAAGAAAAATGGAAATAAATCTGTATAACACTGGGGAAACTTAGCAATTGAGTTTATTGTAGGTGTGCAATATGTGTATATTTATATAAAATATAGTATATATGTATATGGATACACATACTTGAACACACATATGTATGTAGTAGATACTCATTTTCATATAGTTAGCGTTATTACATTACTTTAAGGAAATGCTAATTAATAGTTTAAAAATTATTTTGCCCCCCCTTTTTTTTGCATTTACTGTGTCCAGGCAATATGTTATGTGCTTTACATGTGTTTAAAGATAAGCTCAGATACATCAAAAATTTGAAGAGTTTGAGCAAACATTGACTCGAATTGGGCAACACCAAATTGAAAATGGTTGGGAACACCTCATCAGCAGGAGCTAGGGGAAAGGTTTTTATCTAGAAGATGTGGAAGCAAAGCAAGGAAATTATTTGATCGGCTGTAGTTTAGACAGCTGCCTTATTTGAGAGAGCTTAGTTAGCTGTGGTTAGTTGTTCTTAAGTTTAATTTTCTCGGGTTGGAGTGCATTGATTCTGGCTTTGGTTTCGGTTTGCTTATGTAGGCTATCAACGCATTAGAGCCATTCTGGTCTAATGGCCTTCTTGTTTAGCTGCTTTAACACATTGGCTTATCCTACGTAAACTGCACCATTGTTACTATTTTAACTGGTGAAAATACTGAGGCTTGGGGAGGTTAGGGGTCTTGTTCATAGTTACACAGCTTATATTTGTGCAAGTTGCGGTTCTAACTCCAGCAATCTGGCTCCAGAATCTGTACCCCTTTGCTTTCTCAGGCGTCCTTCAGGAAGAGCTGTGCTGTATGACTGTCGCAGAATTGTGTAAAGAATACTGTTGGTGAAATCACAAGGTCTAGGGATGGGTCTCAGCTCCAGTTCTGGCTGTGTGTACTCCATTGTACTACTCTTTGACTTTGTTTTCCCCTCTGTCTTATGGTGTAAGTCCCTGACATTAAGCTTTTGATTGCCAGTGCATCCATTTCAGAGGCATCCCTCTCTAATAAATGAATTGCCAGCTGTATGACACAGCTACTAGCAAAACAACTAGAGAAAAAATAGGCCACTCCACCTCAGAAGATTCCCTTTTAGAAAGCTCTCTCTGGTTAACATAGATAACTAACTGCTTGAATGACCTCGCTTTTCCCTTCCTGTGCCCTAATTCCTGCTCTTATGTCTTAAATTCACTCATAAAGAGTGAACCCAAGAAACTGTGGGTACTCTACCTTCAACTCTAATAAAGGCAGAACCCCAGGTTTGTGCTTTCTCTCTGTCTCTCTCCCTTGCTACATGGCCCTTGGGGCATGCTGTGGACCTTCCAGGACTTGTGAGTAGTGAGTCCTGTCCTTCAAAGTTTCCTGATGGTTGTTGCTGAGGTGCAACCTGCAATCACAGTAAGAACCACAAGGGTCAGTCCCCCACTTGTTTCAGTAGGGGAACATCTGTGGGGGCTGCCATGAGTAGTAGGGCTCAGGCGAGGACCTTAGGCATTCAGATCGATAGCATTACTATCAATAGGCTGAGACCAATAGAACTGGACATTGCAGCCAGCATTATATGACTATATGAAGTGATATTTGGCCAAAAAGTCTGTACCAGATTATAAGTGTTGCTAAGTTCTTAGGTGAATGGCAGGAACTGTGAAAACAAAGTCAAATTGTGAGTGAGGTTTAAACCGGATAGGCACCACGAGTGGAGAAAGAGATTGGTGCAGCCCACTGAGTACCAGTGAGCCAGGCAGTAGAAGCAAGTAAAGGGATATTCATTTTTATTTATTTATTATTTATTATTTTTTAAAAGATTTTATTTATTTGAGAGAGAGAGAAATATTTATGTTTCTTGAGTGAAGTCTTTGTACTCAACTCCAGCATTTATTACTTGTAAATAATAAGTATTTGCTTGTGGGGAGGGGCAGAGGGAGAGGGAGAAGCAGACACCCCACTGAGCAGGGAGCCCACTGTCAATGGTCATCACTAAGCAAGGGGTTTCCATTTTTAGAGCGAAGTCTTGCATTTTCTTCAGTCTTCCTCACAGAGCAGGAGCCTCGTCATAGTCCATGTGCAAATGAGAACCCCCCTTTCTCTATGGGGATCAAATCTGGTTTGACCCAGGCTGGGAACTGGACTTCATGTCCTGCACTTTCAGCTTGATCCTTAGATACTTGAACTCAAAGCTTCCTGCAAGATCTTTTCTCTGATTCAAATCTCTCCTACAAATAGATGCCTGGGGACCCTTGGCAACTCCGTCCCAGTCACCCAAATTTAGGATGGGTTTGGCCAGCATCTGCTCCATGGGATAAGGGGACAGTTGTGACTGATTGATTTTTAAAGGGATTTAACAAATGCAAAATAGACTCTGGAAAAACCTTTCAGAAATGTTGTGTAGACCTGGCATGAATCAGTGATACGTATGTATCTATGATGTATTTGTAGATTCTGGAAAGATAACTCTGAATCCATGCATTTCATGAAATCTTGACCTAAGTCTTAGAATTTAGAATTGGTTGACGCCCTGGAGCTCTAGAAATCTAATAATAACCTGTGTTTTTCTGAGGAGGGAAGACACTAAATATAGGACGCACTTGGGTTTTCCTTGTATAGCTTCAGTTATATTTCTTGAGCGAAGTCTTGGTACTCAAACCCAGCATTTATTACTTTTATGTGAAAAAAGCATGTATATACTGGTATTAAGATAAAGCTTGCTCTATTCTGTTTTATATTACCCTAAATAAAAAGTATGTAAAACCTTAATTTTATGTAATAGCTTAGCACAGTGTTTGGTCACAAAGTAGTAATGTAATATATTTTTCTGGGCAAATGAATAAATAAATGAGTATGTTTTTAGATAATCCAGAATGAAAATCCATAAGTCCTTTAATAATTTAGTATTAGTATTTTAGGTAATTTAGTATTTTAGTAATTTAGTATTAGTAATAGGCATATGACTTCTGTGCTGGGATATAATCAGGTCTTGGGTCGCAGGTGCATTTTTAGAAAGCTTAGAAGATTTTAAACTTAAAATTAAACTTTGATTTTATTTTTTACAGGAAGTCTAACACTTAGATGACATAAGTATCCAAGGAACAGCATCTTTGTTTTTCTCAAGCACGCGGAACAGTGCCCTGTACAGAGTAGGCACTCAGTTAATTTTGATTAGTAAATGAATACCTTCCCCAGTTGCATAAAAACATGATTGCATTGTTTAAAATGAATCCACTATATAAGAATTTTATGCTTACAGCATAGTTAAAATTGTAGAAGTAGGCAGTCTGGTTTTTTACACTTTATAGCCTCAACTTAAAATACAAGTTTTAGATGGTTGAAACCCAAATCAAATCTATTAGCATCTTTTGACTCTCCAGCAAAAAGAGGAGTTAGGGGGGCAAATCCATTGACACTCTAGATATTGAGTTAAGGGACTCTCAGGTGGGATTAAAAGTAACAGGGTATAATACTTTTTGATGGCTGCATAATATTCCATTGTGTGTGTATATATATATATATATATATATATATATATATATATATATATATATACCACGTCTTCTTTATCCATTCATCTATCGATGAACATCTTGGCTCTTTCCACAGTTTGGCTTTTGTGGACATTGCTGCTATAAACATCGTGGTGCACGTACCCCTTTGGAGGTATTATGCTGAGTGAAATAAGTCAATCAGAGAAAGACATGTATCATATGACCTCACTGATATGAGGAATTCTTAATCTCAGGAAACAAACTGAGGGTTGCTGGAGTGGTGGGGGGTGGGAGGGATGGGGTGGC
>NC_138379.1:9508049-9543366 GCF_054177405.1 Leptonychotes weddellii
GGGTTGGCCTGGTGATGGGTATTAAAGAGGGCACGTTCTGCATGGAGCACTGGGTGTTATGCACAAACAATGAATCATGGAACACTACGTCAAAAACTAATGATGTAATGTATGGGGATTAACATAACATAATAAAAAAAATACACCTAACATACCAAACATCAAAAAAATAAATAAATAAAAAGTAACAGGGTAACTTTCAGGAGGCAAGTCCTGAAAGTAGTAGTATTATATCACTAAAACCCTTCTCTCCCATCAGAGAGTTAGGTGGTTCCTTACACATGTGCTACAGGTTTACTATAGAGAAACATGTTTGTTTGTTTGCTTGTTTTGGAGCTACTAATCTCTGATTCTATCCCAGAATAAGAAGAGTGGGAATAATGGTTAGGAGCACTGCCTGAACTTAGGAGCCAGACTGCCTGGGTTCGAATTCATGCTTCCGTCTATGCTAACTGCATGTCTTAATGGCAAGTTTTTAATCTTTCTGCTATAGTTTTCTCATCTGGAAATGATGCTGATTACAGTACTTGTTTCACAGGGGTGTTGTGAGCATTAAGTGTATTAACTTATGTAAGTGTTTGGGGATGTGCCTAGCACATAGAGTGGGCTAAATATTTGCTATTATCATTATTACTACTACTAAAGTAAAATGAAAATGGAATACGTTTGATGGAAATTTATTTCAAAAATCAACTTTGCTAGAAATGCTTCTCTTCCATAAAGCAAGTCTTACTTTTTAAGTCGTTTATATAGATTTATGGTATGCCAATCCTACAACCATTCTGGGGACACTATTTAGTTCCAGACCCTCAGACCATGGACTATATGTCTTTACTTTCACTTAGCTGCCAAGCTTCATGGTAAAGGACACAGCATTCCTGATCACCCAGATTGCTGAATAGTTGGGACCCACGCAGACCAGGAAATTTGGAACTATGTAACATTCACCTGACATAATACATCTACTTTCCCAGATACAGAAATTGCATTCTTCTCATCTGCCTCCTCCTTGATTTTGATTTCTCTACCTACTCTTTCCTTATATGTTTTGTCCCATTTGGCTTTTAAAAATAATTCTCAAGCTTCAAAAATAGGCATTACTTTGCTGTTTCCAAACCGTTTTCACATAATGTTCTCTTATTTGATCTTTAACCGCTCTGCTGGAGAAAGGCAGATAGCAATTTTTGATCAATTGATCTGTCCTTTTTTCTTTTCTTCTCCCCTTAATCCAGTTTAGATTCATAGTCCATCGTTGCAGCAATACTTTTGGCGATATCCCACACTTTTTTGCCACTTTGCTATTTTATCATTCCCTCTTGCAAAACCCTAATCCTGGATGAAACCAGATAGGCACTTTATCTGGATTCACACTGAGCAGCCAAGTCTTGCTGAAGCCAAACTTGCAGACAGTTTGTTTGTGCTATAAATTTGTGACCATTCCTTCAAATGTGCCCTCGGTACAGCCTGGCAGTCCTCTTCTGTTTCTCTGATTAGTTTATTCTCTATTTCCATGACTTTTCCAACACTACCCTTTCTGTTTAATATTCTGATTATACACATGGTCCCCACGTTGGGCATGACCTCACTTCTGCTTTGATGGGGACAACATGAGCCATTGTAATGGAGCCTCCTACGTACTCTGTACCATCCCTGCAAACCTACTGATATCTACAACAATGACATCTTCCTTTCTTTCTGTTATGTGGATAAACCACCCTTCCTCATGACTTAGGCCATGCCTTCCATATACACTTTTGATTTCTTGATACACTGCAATCATCCCTTTTCTCTAGTATATTCAATAGCTTTCTGTCTTATCTGGATTGTTCCCATTGGCTTTTAAACATGCCCATGTTTTCCCCGTTTCAGAAACAAAACAGCCATAACCCAAATAGAACTCCCTCAGTGTACCATCCTTGGCCTGTTCTTGCCCCATTGCAAATGAGATTAATGTACATGAAAATACTCTGTAAATAGCAAAGCTTTGTAGCTATCCAGGAGGCAGGGTTTGATGAAATTAATGTACAAAATACTGTGAGCCATTTTCAGCCTTCTGGCCATCCGCCTCGCCAGCGTGGTAATGGTATGTAGGAAGAAACAGTGGCAAGGAAATACATGCAGTTATCATTAGTGATAAACTAAGAAAAATCTCAAACACAGTCTTGAAAGATGAGCAATCATCATGGACAGTAGAGGCCAGCTTCTTAAGAAGTTCCCGCGGAGCAGTTTAACCTCATGAGATTGCATGGTGCTCCTTTTTGTTTTTAGCCAAATTCTTTTTAAAGACTTTTTATTTATTTTAGGGTGAGGGGGGAGTGTGTGTGCACATGAGTAGGAGGGGCAGAGGAGAGGGAGAGAGAATCTGAAGCTGACTCCGCGCTGAGTGCGAAGTCTGACGCGAGGCTCCATTCCACGATCACAACCCGAGTGGAAACCACAAGTCGGATGCTCCACCGATTGTGCCACCCAGGTGCCTCTCCTTTTTGTTTTAAGTGGCGTAAGTGAGGTAGCCATCGTTTCTGGGAGGAGCTGAGGAAAACCCTGGTGCCATGGGGCTGGCTGTATACACATTGGGAATAACCAGGACAGGCTGGAATGAATAAAACAAGCAGTATTATTACTACAGTCCTATTCGGTCCTGTGCCCCACCCTCCTCCCTGCCCCATGACTCAAGGACAAAGTGCACTCTTGTTAACCCACAGTGGGATTTAGCTGACACTTGTCTGTATTTCTCCAGCATGTACGCAGAATATTTTACAGAGAAGAGGCCCAGCTCACCCTGTTGGTTTTGGTGATTGCTTGTTTGGCAAAATAGGCTGTAGTACAATTTGTGCAGAACTCCAAGAGAGAGAAGATAATCAGCATGGCTGCAATTCCTTTCCCAGAAAGCTGAAATCAGGAAAAAACATACCAAACTGTTGACTAATCAAGAAGTCTTCACACAAGCTTCAAAAAGTTATTGACTCATCAAATGTGCCATTGCTCTTACTCAACTTACTCCGTGATTGTTTCTCTATTATCATCAAATGCTTATTTCCTGGGAATGTGAATTAATTTTGAATTTAAAATGCCAGAAGATTTTCCTTTTCTCCAGCAGACTATTTAGAAACATCAGAAAGGAAGTATATATTTTTTTCTTTTAATGGCTTTCTTGTTTTTATAAAAATGTAACCTACTTATTAAAAGAAATCAAGCTATATAGAAAACAGTTGATTATTCCTAATGTCACTGCCTAGAAATAAGCAAAATTGAAATTTGATGCCTATTATTCTAGATCTGTATGTAGAGGCCAAAAGGCAGATAGAGAAATGGATGCATGGAGAGACAGCAAGAGAGGAAGCAGAACGAGAGAGGGGATGAGAGAACAAGAGAAAGAAACATTGTTCTTGAAGAATGGAATGGTTTTGTACTTACTGTTTTGAAGTAAAAGTATTACTTGATTTTTAAAAGAGTAGAAACAAGTAAATTAAGTCTGCAAAAATTGAAAGTTTAGGGAATCCATGAAGAAGCTGAAGTAATTTTAAACCAACAAGTTTCTATTTTAGACAGTATGAAATAACTGCTATGAAAAATGAGCCAAGTGGCACTCTCATTTGATATTTCTCTCATGTTCCCTCTCTTCACCTCCCAGTTTTTGGTGGTTATGTCATTTTTTCACTTTTTTTGGGGGGTGGTGAACATTAAAAGCTTTATATTCACTTCTGTAACTGTAATTTCTCCAGTTGTTCAGTCTTACAGTCTTAGATGAATATTTAAATGGTTTAGTGCTCTTCACTCATCTCTTTACACAGCTTCTCCCTGCCTTTCTGATCTTAATTTATCTCCTTTATGGTAGAATATTCCTTTTTTTTTTTTTTTTTTAAAGCACCAGTGTGTTGTTGTTTACTGAGAGTATCTTCTTTTTGCTTTTACACTTGTACAAGAATTTTATTGGATGTGTTATTCTTGAGTCACAATTTCTGTTCATCAGAATTTTATGACATTGCTTTATTGTCTTCCCTCATTGAACATTGCTGTGGTGGAGACTGAGCCACACTGATTTTTTTCCAGCTCACAGGTAATTGGGTTTTTCTGCCTGAAACCTTAAAAAATCCTTTGTTGTACCTTCTATCTTATCTTTGTATTTATGTCATCTATCTCAATTATTTTACATCTCTTTCTCCCGGTATAGGTTATTCCCTTTCAATGTACAAATTCAGTTATTCTCTTATTTGAGGATCTTTTTTTCAGTATTACTGGATACTTTTTTTTTGTACCATTTGTTGGATTCTCTAACACAGGGACACCACTTATTATGTTGGATGAAACTTGCCTGTCTTCCATGTTTATCATCTCTCTAATTATTTAATATATTTGTCATTTTCTTCTGTGAAGACTGTGATTACAGTTTTTCTCTCTACCATTTTTATCTGAGTCCATTCTATTTCTTGCTAGATCTATCTAGTAGAGATATGATTTCTTTACTAGATCTATCACAGTGGTTTGGGGTACTCAGTTGGTTTCTATAATGCTGCAGTGTTCTTTTTTTTCTTCTGTCATTTTATTTTCTTATTAATGATTTTCAATAGTATAAAATGCTCATGAGGAATCTTCTATAGATAATTGGGTAATGTTTCTTCCATATTTTTTTTTAATCTGTACCACTGACATGCTATGGTATAACATGGCTTGACCTGCTTCTTGGAAATTCCTTTTGCTGTCTCTGTGTTAAATTGAAAAACGTATACCTAGGATTGAACTGAATACGAATTCCTGAAACCCAAGTGCTATGTCTGGGTCACGTGGTAATCACAGACTAGAGTCACTGTTTCATAGAACAGGAATTTGAGCTAAAATTTGAGGATGTGGCTTTCCAGATTAGTAAGGAATCTAACCATGAGAATGAGGAAACTCAGTGTATTCCTGATTTATGTGACTCATATCCTCATCAAACCAGGGCACATCTTGTGAGGAAGAGGGAAGGCACATGTGTTTGTGCCATTTTATCATCTGATACGTCTTTTATTCCAATCAGTTGAATTGTATTGTTTACTCAAAATAAATAATAGACATCTGAGTGTCCTGCTGACCCACTAACCCACGGAAATCTTTAGTCTTTTTTCCTTTCATTTCTACCTTTAATCACTCTAATGTATTTGGATAGTTTCCCTACCATTTTTATTTTTTCAATTTTCTTGTTCTTAAAGTGAACAACTGTATATAGGCTTTATGTTTGTTCAGATATGGTATAGGTGAGTTTTCCTTGATTATATTTCTATTTAACTACATCCACTTTGTCTTCCTTGTTTCCAGCTTCAATTTCAGGGCCAGATACTGTTTTATGTTCATTTTACGGAATGCTAACCATGCAGCTGTAGCAGTGAAAGAAATGGCTTAGTTGGCACTGAGCACAATTCTTGCTAGTGAATGTAGACTTTGCTTTCTCTTTCTTTTGAGAAATGTCTATACTCAGACCTGCTCCAAGGTCAGAGGTATATTCTGTTCCTGTGGATTTCTGTTCATTCCTCCACGTTATCAAGGTGCATTGGAATATGTTAATTCTGGTGACATTTCCTACTTTTCTTGAGGTCCTGAGGTGCTACACAAGGGCTTTTACCATTCAGGATTTGCTTTATACATTCTTTTTATTTTTAAAGATTTTATTTATTAGAGAGAGAGTGTACAAGCAGGGGGAGGGGAGAGGGAGAGGGATAAGCAGACTTCCTGCTGAGTGGTGAGCTGGATGTGGAGCTCAATCCTAGGATCCTGAGATCATGACCTGAGCTGAAGTCAGATGCTTAACTGACTGAGCCACCCAGGTACCCCTGCTTTATGCTTTCTTAGAATTGACTGCTCTCCACCTAAGTCTTCTTAGCTCCAGACTGGAGAGCATTAGTGAGACTTGTCTGTATTTTTTGGTGTCCTGCTTTTCTTAGTTTTGTTTCTGGGGAATAAAAGACAGGATCAGGAGCTGTACTTTCCTCTACCACCTCGAGACACAGCAGAATCATTTGGTTTTTTACTTGGATGCCAATTTAAAAGGTAGTTTTTGAGTAATTTTTGTTTTTTGGTTTGCTATTATAGAGGATAAATTTTGTGTTCTTGCTTCTCTCTACCACTCTTACCAAAAAGTTCCCTCATACCAAAAAGTTCCCTCATATTCTTGCCTTCTTATAAGAACTTCCGTACACTTTCTCTGCTCTTGGGGTAATTGTCAGAGTCCATGCTTTGCCTAATATGATAATGAATGGATGATTCTATTTTGAGAACATTCAGAGGCATGTGTTTCATTTTGAAGTTGTTTCATTCTTTGAGTTTCTCTAATAAAAGTGAAATGTCCTTGTTGCGGCCAGTTTCCCCTCATCCCATTCTTACTCTAAAATAAAACTACTCAATAACTTGACTATCTTATTTACATAGAATTTAAAATCTTTGGAAAACTCTATCTTGGTATCTTTAAGTGTTTTCCCCATTGTTCACGTGATTAACAGTGAGACCAATAAAGGATGCCCTTTCTGCCTCAGTCCATCTGTAGAGGTAGCTCTCCTACTTTTTCTGCAGTCCTAGAGATCATATGACCAGGAGTAGGGCTGGAATAGAAAAAGGGATTTTCCACTAGGGCTACTGTACAGTCATAAGAGATAAAAAAATAGACCTGCTGTGTGGGAGTGGAGAGGAGCATGTGGTAGATCATGGGGTACTTACAACTGCCCAGTAGTCTTGATTGGGTAGGCCATTGATGCTTACGTCTATCAGCAGCAGAATCACTCCAATGAAGGCAAAGAAAGCACTGACAATGTTCATTCCTAAGCTGCTTTTGATCTAATGGAGATGACAGGAAAAATAAATCATATATAGGAGAAAAAAATTAAATGAAGTAAGAATCAGCTAAATGTAATGGTTCTTAATCTCTGAAATCTTGAAAAAATTTTTGAAGCTGAAATGACTTTTTTTTCTCTGACTTTCTGAGTTTTCATGAAAACTATTCTGCATGCAGCCTAAATGTAGTGTACTTCTGAAGTCTGTAGAAAAATGTAAATAACGCAAAGCAGAAGCTCATCTATTAGGTTTGCCTAAAAGCCTCACACACAATAACAATTATATTACCTTTTTAAAGTAATAAAACAACAAATAAACCATTAATGAGCATTTTTCTGTGACAGGAGCTGTATTAAATTATTTAAATACAGTATCTCATGAAACTCTTACAACTACCGTATGAGGTAATACTACGTAGCATCCAATTTTATAGGTGGAAAAGCATGTGTGCAAAAGCATCTTTGCTAATAAATTTAGAAATTGACAAAAACCCTGAAGTCTTTCTAGGGACTAGCTAAAAAACCCCAGATTTAGAATGAGGAACTCATTAGGCTTTTGTGGGTACAGGTGTATGGGTAGAGTACAAAACTTTCCTGTTTCTACAAGAAGATTTTGACAGATTCTGTGCTGGGACAAACAACCTCAGTTAGAGGGAAGGATCCATAAATGGTGCAGAGTAAGGGTGTTCTACTTCGTTTTTTGATTACAACAGAAGTGGTTAATTGGGATTAGGCTGATTAGTTTAGTTCAGTTTAGTTTAGCCTAGTCTTTAGTTTCTAGTCTAGTGTTTAGTGTCTAGTTCAGTGTCTGTTCTAGTCTCTAGTCTAGTCTCTGGTGTCTAGGAGAACATGAGCAGCAAGATTCTGTGTTCCCATTTTTCCATTCTTTCCTCTTGTGCTGGATTAAATATCATCTTGAAACCACCTCTGCTTTAGTTGTCACAATTTCTTGGCAAATCATTTTCTCCTGTTTCAAAAGTAGACCAGGAAATTGTAAAAGGTGGAGAGCTGTGACCAAGAGAATTGAAAGACCTGTCTCAGTGATTATTTTTATAAGCTTTTTGTGTACCCAGTTGGTGCTTTTAGTGATGATTTAACACACTGTAAAACAAAAGTCAAATCTGAGTAAAAATAGATATGTGCAAATAAAAAATAAAAATACAAGGCAAGGCAGAACTGAGAAATGGCAAATGAATAATAGAGCCTTTGATAGTGAAATGGCAGGTGGGTATTTCCTGGCTCCTATCTTCTGCTTTGGACTTCCCCTAATGCAGTGTGACCCAGCTGAGCCAGGCAGCTTTTAGGATAAAGCTAAACAACTTTATCTGTACCACTTCTCACTTTTGTGATTGAAGAGTCAGAAGGTGGGGCTCTTCGATTTATGAGTGGCAAATCGTGTGGACCATGCTGGGGCACGCATGTCGTGAAGGCAGTCAATAGAAATATTTTTGGGGGGGCGCCTGGGTGGCTCAGTCATTAAGCGTCTGCCTTTGGCTCAGGTCATGATCCTGGAGTCCCGGGATCGAGTCCCGCATCGGGCTCCCTGCTCAGCAGGGGGTCTGCTTCTCCCTCTGCCCCTCCCCCCACTCATTCTCTCAATCTCTCTCAAATAAATAAAATCTTAAAAAAAAAAAAAGATCGGGACACCTGGGTGGCTCAGTCATTAAGCGTCTGCCTTCGGCTCAGGTCATGATGCCAGTGTCCTGGGATCGAGCCCGGCATCGGGCTCCCTGCTCCACGGGAAGCCTGCTTCTCCCTCTCCCACTCCCCCTGCTTGTGTTCCCTCTCTCACTGTGTCTCTCTCTGTCAAATAAATAAATAAAATCTTTTTTAAAAAAAAAAAGAAAAAAAAGAAATATTTTTGGGAAAAAGTGTTCCCCTTTGCATTTGCTGAATCTGCTTTCTCAATTTTCCTCTCCAAATCAACTAATGAATCTTCAAAAGAGTTTAAAAAGTGGAAACATTCTGACTTACCAGACTAGGAGAAAGTTTCTTGGGCGCCAGTACAGAGAGAGTACCAGTAGTAATGAACTGTAGAAACAGACACATTTATTTATGAAAGATGGGTTCTTCAATTCTGGGAGCTTCTCTCTTTGCAGGAAAGATTGGTCGATTTATGTTCAGCTAGTTTCCCTCTCAAAAATTCCTCTCATGCTTCTCCATTTTTCTGGAGTAACTTTCAGAGATTGTTTGTTTGACTTCTCCATTTGTTTCCTTAGTTTCTCGCATGTAAGGAGCTCATTTTTTTGTGAGCTTACCTGTTCTGATGATCTCTGAGCTCACAGCTCAGTCTCTTGTCATTATCACTTGCATATTTTTAATCATGCTCCCCATCACCTCCTTTTGCCTCTCCACCCAGTGCATGCATTTCCATCTAAAATGTAATCGGGAACTAAAATTTTGGCTTATTGGTTACTTGATCAGAGTAAACTTGAGGGTATGAGTTTAAACTGCAGGTTAAAATGGAGGACAGAAGCTCTCCCTTGTTTATAACCAACCAGAGCTGTTATTTATCAATTTTCCAGCTGATCTGATGCGGGGCTTATCAGAAAATGAGTTGTGCATAGGCTGGGGCCGTCCTTGATAAACTGAGAAGGAGAGGTGTTCTAGCAGTCTACTCACAGAGATGCCACCCCAGAATGGATATCCACTAATAAGAGCAAAGGAAGCAAATCCCAAAACTTGTCCATAAATGACGCTCATGAAACCTAAAATAATTCCGAAGCCAATGTGCATCAATCCAATCATGATCTGGATTGCCTGAAAAAAGAAAACAGGCGTGTTAAAGTTGCTTCTTCATTTACAGGTGCTAAGGAGACATTACTGACATTGCTGCTACTGCATATTTATCGTCTCCTCCGTCAAGAGGCACGAGTGTCCTTTAGGCATTCCTACTGTACAGCAGAGGTGGGCCAGGAAGATTCTGGCATATGCTGGAGCCAGGCCCACAGCATAGGCCTTGTTTGAGGTATCTGGGCTGGCTTGTAAGGGTGGCCCAAGGAGAGTTCTTTAGAAGCTGCTCCTTGTTAAGCATGCATTGGTGTCCCCTGAGAGCCTCTAAAAGACTCTGAAAAAAATGCTTTAACTGTGACTTCGATGCTGTTTCAGATGGACCTATTCTCTGCATGGCAGATCCCAGTTATGGGGAAAGTATCCATGAAGGAAGTACCAATGAATTTTGGGGGCATTAACTACATATTTGATAATATTCTAAACACTTCACTTTTATTGTTTCATGTAATCTTCCCAGCGACTGGATGGAGATGCAGAGATGTCTGTTTCAGTCTTCTCAGGCTGCTATAAGAAAATACTGTGCTACCCTCCGGGTAGCTTATAAACAACAGAAATGTATTGCTCACAGTTCTGGAGGCTGGGATGTTGCAAGTTCATGAAGGTTGCTTCTAGTGAGGGCCCTCTCCCTGGTTCCTAACGGTGCTTCCTCATTGTGTCCTCATGTAGTGGAAAAGGCTCAGGATCTCTGAGGAACCTCTTTCATAAGCCCATTCATGGGGGCTCCGCCTTCATGAACTAATAAGTACCTCCTAAAGGCCCACGTCCTAATACTATCATTGTTAGGGTTAGGATTTCAACATAGGAGTTTTGGGAGGTCATTCAGACCATAGCAATGTCTAAACAATTACTGAGCGGCAGATCTGGAAAGTTAATACAGCAAATTTATTCCAGCACCCATGTCTTTTAGCTATTGAATATGGCCTCCCCTCAGGCTCAGCTCCAGCTCTTCTGTGAAGTTATCTTGATTATATTAGTCAATTTAAGCTTTTTTCTTCCTAAATTTCTGTTTTATCTGTAAATTATACATCTTATTACTTGGTTTTGTACTCATTTATATTGTTATTTTTTTTAATTGCAGGTATGCAAACATTTTCTTATTGGCCAAGGCATATTCTCAAAGACAGAGGATACATCTTTGTACCTCTTAGAACACCTTCTTTCATCCTGAATAAACAGATTTGTGAGAAGTAAGTGCTTGTACTTTGGGCCAGAAGCTAACCGTAGATTTACCATTTGTTTCTTCCTAAACTTACATCTTATCTGTCCAAGAAGACTGCAAATACAAAGATTGCTGTGTTTATTTCTTCAATAACTTGCTATTAAATACAGTTAAGTTATTAAGCCAAAACAGAATTGGAAAAAATCACAGCTTCCTAAATAATACTAAGAGATTAATATTTTCTTTGAGTACTCAATGAATTTCTTTGAGAGTAATAAAAACTATGAATCTTCTCCTTGAAAATCTGGTCTTACACATCCATACATACACACACCACACTTTTGCACATGACTTCAGAGGTGTCATGGGCTAAAGCCAGTCATGGATCTCAGTTGAAGGACTCCTGCATTAGGCATTATAATTGGTTTTTACAAGCTCTTCCTTAGAGCGGCAATTCAGTCATCTGGCCACAAACTTCTTATTCTCATCCTTGCCGTCATCTTGATGGCAGTTAGATATTGGATTAATATTGGCTTACTTTTCTTCCGGTATAACGATGGCTCTACCATTTACTGACCAAGCTTGCCTACGGGCCAGACGGTAATTTAGCCGTTTAACTCACTCTGGAGTTTTGGCCACAGAACCACTTTGAGTTCTGAGTCAACTGGGGCAGATGCTCCCTGTCCTACCCCATGAGGCCCCTGCATTGTTATGACTGGGAGCTACTAATAGCATAAGTGTACAATCTTGAGGGAGAAGAAGTAGCTTCTGCCAGCTGGGGCTTTTAAAAACAAAACAGCATCAATCACTTTAAAGTGCTTTTCTTGAGTACCTCTTTGTTCCCAGGCAGAATGCTCCAGGGTTTCCCCACTCCACTCAGAGTTCAAAACAGAGCCTCTGTCCTCCAGGCCTCACAGGGTCTGGCCCCCACCCCTCCTCTGCCCTCCTTGAGGCGACAACCTCCCTCCATCATACTGTTCTACTTTACTGGCCTCCTCCCTGTTCTTCAAACACAGCACACGTTTTCCTCTAGAGACCTTTCCAACTTCACCTGGAAGCTCTTGCCCAGATGACTGTGTGGCTTGCTCCTCCCCTCATGTCTTTGCTCAAATGTCATCTTCTAAGGAAAGCCTACTCTGATCAACTTGAAATGGCTACCCATACCCTTCACTGCCTGGTACTAATTATTAGCCGTTTTACACTTCTTTATTCTGTCCAAATCATGTATCACCTTCTAACACATCATGTACTTTAGTGCTTTTTTTTTTTTTTAAAGATTTTATTTATTTATTTGAGAGAGAGAAAGCACGAGAGGGGGGAGGGTCAGAGGGAGAAGCAGACTCCTCGCCGAGCAGGGAGCCCTATGCGGGACTCGATCCCAGGACTCCAGGATCATGACCTGAGCCAAAGGCAGTCGCTTAACCAACTGAGCCACCCAGGCGCCCACTTTAGTGCTTTTTTATGTGTGTAATCTGAGCTCTGTGATTCTAGTCTACGTGAGGGCAGAGGTGGTGCCTGTTTTGTTCTCTGTAGTCTTCCCAGCACCTGTGTGGGGTCGGCTTTGTGGGATGCCAGTTTGTCCCTTTGCTCAGTGGGAGCAGGGAATTTCCTTTCTCTGCCAGGAGGAGGATCTGAGGGGCCACCCCCACAGCCTCCATCTGCCTGCTAGAGGGGGCAATGCTTATTTTTACTTTTCTAAAGTAGTGAAACTTGAACTCGGTAGTAAGATGGCTGGACGAGTTTCTGGTACATAGTGGGCACTCAGTATAACTTACTGAATGCTCTAGCAGAGAAGTGAGAACTGCACACAGGGAGAGACAGTACTGTGTCGTGGAATGGTAGTGGCATGAATGAGGAACCTGGAAAGCAAAAACTAACAATTCTGTCTCTGCAGGTGGGTCTTCATCTACAAGTAGGGCATGTCTTACAGTGCTTACATAAACAAGATTATGAGTGTTTAAAGTGCCCTTTGTAGAAGTAACATGGCAGTTAAGTCATAACATCTGCACAGGCCCTGGGTGAAAGGCACAGCAGATGGACTGGCCAGGAATTCTTCCACACCCAGTTTCCCCAGACTGCCCACTTATAGTTGTTTCTGTTTTTAAGGCAGCTGTCATGTTCATTTTAATGAGAATTCACCTATATACAAATACCAGGCTTGCACTACTGAGACGGGATTGAGGGTGCCCAAAGTGTCCTTTGCAGAAGTGAGAGCAAGCTAGAAGT
This sequence comes from Leptonychotes weddellii, assembly GCF_054177405.1. NCBI lineage: Eukaryota > Metazoa > Chordata > Mammalia > Carnivora > Phocidae > Leptonychotes > Leptonychotes weddellii. The sequence goes on from NC_138379.1 coordinate 9,521,025, forward strand.
AGTGGTGTTCCCATAATGTCAGCGTTACTGATTCATCCTGCTAGGAAGAGTCCTTTGTCACCTGTTAGGGTCTTTCTTGAATCTAAAATAAAGTGAACTCAGGGTAAAGTGTATATGCAGATGAATTATTTCTGCCTTCAAGGGACACAGTTTCCAGAGTAACATTCAGAACTTTTTAATGATTGAATGTAGGTCATGAGATCATAAACTTCTCTCCACCTATAACTTATAAGTACAGTATAACCTTGCAAAGGCAAAATTAAAATTCTCATAGTAAGTAGACTTACCCCTAATATCTTTGCTTCTTCTGTGAAGTTTATGGTTGCTGTTCCTGTAGCTGGGATTACCACCTGTGGGTATCCCTGGTCTTGCTGACTGTTGGTGATGATTCTTGGAGACCCGAAGAGGGGAGGCTGACCACCCTGAGCTTGGTTTTCCGGGTGTATGAAACCCATGGTTTGTTGAGACCTGGGAGCCTTGACGTTGTTTGGTGGATAAGGACTGAGCATGGTTTCATACATTCGGGGCTGGGTTGTTGGCTGGGATGACATCATTATGTCCTAAGTACTACAAAAGATAACAAACTGATCACTTTACCCCACACAAAAAAAAAGACGTCAAATTTCTATGTAAATACTATAAAGCAAGTGAGCAAATAATGGGCAATGACAACCAATGTAAACATGATCCTCATTTGACTTTGGAATCTATACACCCTATAGTTCAAAGGAAGTGAAGGAGGGGAAGATAGGAGTAATTTTATTTTCCAATTCCCATTTGATTTTGTAAAGTATTTGTATGTATTAACCTTCCTTGAGTTCATGGCATCTGAAGGACAACAGAGGAAGGGAAGAGATGGTGGTAGGCAGAATAATGCACCTTCCCTTCCCCAGAAATGTCCACATTCTAATCGAGGAAGCCATGAGTGTGTTGGGTTACATGACAAAGGGGATTTAAAGTTGCAAATGGAATTAGGGTTGACAGTCAGCTGACCTTAAAACAGGGAGATTTCCTGGGTTATTTGGGTGGGCCTAGTGTAATCACAAGGGTCCTTAAAATTAGAAGAAGGAGGTAGAAGAGAGTTAGAGAGATGTGGTGGTGGAAGCAGGGTCAGAGAGATGCTGTGCTGCTAGCTTTGAAGATGGAGGAAGGGCCTGGGAGCCAAGGACTAGGGTGGCCTCTAGAAGCCAGAAAAAAGCCAGGAAAATAAACTTCTTCCTAGAGCCCCTGGAAAGGAATGCATCTCTGCCAACACTGTGATCTTAGCTCAGTGAAACCGGTGGCCTACAGAACTATCATAATGAATTTGTATTGTTTTAAGCTGCTAAATTTGTGGTAATTTGTTACAGCAGTAAATAGAAAACTAATTAATGGCGCCAAGAATACAATTGGACAGCAAGAAAGGCAGTCCATGATTTAAAATTATTTGTCACTACTTTTCCAAATAGATAATTCATATATGGCCAATTAAATTGTCATGTTCTTTAGGAAGAATACTCTTGAGATTCCCTATTCATTTTTGTCCTTTGGAAGCACAGAGTATCTCAGGTCCTTTGTGGCCAAGGGGAATTTTGTTGGAAATCAACTAGCACAACTAGATATGGACAGCAGTCACTATTTATCCTTGAAAAAAAATTATGACACTTAAAAATGTCCAGTGTCCGGGCGCCTGGGTGGCTCAGTTGGTTAAGCGACTGCCTTCGGCTCAGGTCATGATCCTGGAGTCCCGGGATCGAGTCCCGCATCGGGCTCCCTGCTCAGCGGGGAGTCTGCTTCTCCCTCTGACCCTCCCCCCTCTCATGTGCTCTATGTCTCTCTCATTCTCTCTGTCTCAAATAAATAAATAAAATCTTTAAAAAAAAAAAAATGTCCAGTGTCCTTCAGTGTCCTTAGATTCCTTTTTTGAGACATCCTCCCCAAACCATTTTTTTGTACACCATAAATACTAAGAAAGAAGGAGTTCTGAATGCCTTCATCACTGCAGGAAGTATGAGTAGTCCACTGGCGCATTGCAACACTGGAATTTTAACAGGAGCACTTATTCAGACTATGTCCTAGAATCCTGGCATTTCAGAGCCTTTCCAATCATTCTGTCCTTTACCCTTGGTTTACAGAAGAGAAATTGAAGTGACACAAGTTAAATGCTGTGATCAAGGTCACATAGAAAACGTGTGGCAGAGCCAGGACGAGAAAACTGAGCTCTTGGCCTTGGAGTTCCCCACTCCAACCACACTGCTCACTCGGGACGCTTACAGAGCTGGTGTTGCAGGCCAGCCTTGGTGGATCGGCTCTGCATCTACAACTGCCCAGCAACAAAACTGCTGTCTTCTGATGCTCTGGAGAAGACTCTACAAACCAGACTCACTCCTTAATGATTCAGTGATTAAGTTAGTAAGGTCTCTCCTCCGTGAGCCTCAAGTGAGCTGTCTAGAGAGCTAACATTTCATTAAGCCCTCCTTGTGGGCATAATAGGGGCTGTACAGTGTCATGGTTTGGAGCATGAACTCAGCGTTAGAATCCTGGCTCTGATGCCAGCTCTGTGTCTTTGGCAAGTTTGTTAAACCCTCTTGGCCTTACCTTCTAGTCTGTAAAATGAGGATCCTAAGAGTACCTTCCTTATAGGGTTACTTTGAGTATGAAGGAGTTATTCCATGTAAAGTTCTTAGAATTGTACCTATTATAACTGCGTGTGTTGGGTAATTATTGCTTAGTGGGTGAAATATATTATCTCTCTTAGTCTTTAAAACCTCCAGCGAGGCAGGTACTAATATCCTCCCCATTTTACAATGAGAGAATTGCATCAGAACCTGTACTCAGCCCTTAACTCTAAGCTGCTTGGATGCTAGATACAACTAAAAAAGGTTGAAAACTCAGTGGAAAGGTGGGAAACACATTTTGGAAACCTCTGATTAAGAGATTACTTTTTTCAGAGTGGAAACAAATTTTAATTCACCAAAGTTTATTTTATTTTATTTATTTTTTTTTTATTAAAGATTTTTATTTATTTATTTGACAGAGAGAGAGATAGCGAGAGCAGGAACACAAGCAGGGGGAGTGGGAGAGGGAGAAGCAGGCTTCCTGCCGAGCAGGGAGCCCGATGTGGGACTCGATCCCAGGACCCTGGGATCATGACCTGAGCTGAAGGCAGACGCTTAACGACTGAGCCACCCAGGCGCCCCACCAAAGTTTATTTTAAACAAACAAAATAAACAGTTCCATAGCTGTGATTCTTGGAGTGACTCCCTGTAGCTCTCTAATAACATTTGAGAACATGAGGTTTTATAACCTGTGCATGTGGTTTCAGTGGCCATTTAGTGTTCAAACCCTACCAATCTGGTCTCCTTAATCCCTAGTCTGCTACTTTAATAACCCTGGGGCCTTGATCAACTTTCTTAACTAAATCCATGTTAGTCCCTCTGTCTCAGCTATAAAATGAGACTAAGGATGTCATTCAAAGTAGCTGGTGTGGAGGCAGAGTTAAGATGGTGGAGTAGTAGGGTTACCCTGAACTTTCCTCGTCCTTTGATCACAGCTAGATCAACATCCAACTATTTTGAACAACTAGGAAGATGATCTGAGGACTAAGGAAACAATCTACACAGTTGGAGGGAGAGAATGTGGTAGATGTGAGGTTCGGAGCTGTGAATTGGAGAGGAAAGCCTCATGGCCGTGAAGGGGAGGGAACACTTTTTGTGGAGCAGAGTCAGGGAGAGGGAGAAAGTGGGAGAGAGCACAGTGGGTAGGGACTGCCCAATAAGCCACAGTGAGGAGATCCCCTGAGTCACACTGGGAAAGATCGCCCCCCTTCCTGGACTACATTTGGAAGAGCGTATTTTCCCTCTCCAAGGACAAAAGGCCAATGCGAGCCATTGAACAGTGCTCAACAGCAGGGTCAGAGGTGTGTGCAGGGGGCAGAAAACCTCTTAAATTTTCACCATAAGCCACAATAGGCTTAAACCTCTGTGTGCAGGCAGAGCGGCTGCTTTTCAGTGGCAGAAATGAGCAGAGAGCAGAGACTTGGGCAGATTACAGACAAGCGGGCTGCTGCTTCTCAGTGTCTGCCTCTGTGCCGCTGCTTTTCTGGGACAGGACAGCGCTGGGCATGCCACAAGGCTCTCTTCCAGGGCCGGGGAGTGGGCCTGCACCTTGCCAGGCCTTTTAAAACTTGGAGTTTTGAATCCCAGCCACCAGCCAGAGATAAAATACAGGAGATTCGTGGTGCCAGGTGTGCTGATGGCCCAGGAACAGACAGTTTAAGGGCAAGGAACTGATGAAAGCCAGGGCCACAGGAGATTGGTCGCTTCTCTGAGAGGGCCTCCTGAACAGCGGTGGCCGGTAGTTCTGCTCCCTGGGACGAGACGGCTGGGTGACACCATATTCTTCCTCTTCCCCTACCCCCTGCCCCCACAGCACAGTCAGACTTCAGAGAAACACAGCATCTCCAGTGGAGGCTGGAGTCCCCTACACTAAACCCTGCTCCCCTTCACCTGGCAGGGGCATCTTTACAAGGGCAAGTCAGCTTGTGAGCCAGCCCAGCAGGCCTCTCCCTCAGAAGACCAGTGCAGGCCGCCGCATGTACCAAATCTACTGATTAAAGAATGCTCCAAAACGTCAGAATCTGCTGGAAATAGGACCAGCCTTGCTGCTGCTGCTTTTTTTTTTCCCTTAATTTTTTTACATTTTTACATTTTTTATTTTTTTATTTCTCATTTTTTATCTTTTATTTTATATATATATTGTTTCCTTTTTTCTTTTCTCCTTCTCTTTTATTTTGGTATCAGGCTTATAATTTTTTGTTCATTTGTTTGTTTCCTTATTTCTTGGATCAGGCTTCTTATTTTTTTTTTCCCTTCTTTCCTTACTCTTTCTTTTTTCTTTCTTATTCTTTGGAAATAGGCTTATGGTTGTTTGTTTGTTTGCATTTTTGTTTTTCTTTTCTCTTGGATCAGGCTTTTTTTTTTTTTTTCCTTCTTCCCTTTTCTTTTTTCTTTTCCAGGCTTATCACACCAGTTCAAGGTCCAGACACTCCCCGCTGCAAGCAAGGAGGAACTCTGTAGGGGACAGACCAGTGGAAAGAGCAGCCAAAACGCAATAGCAGGGTGTACACGGCATATACCAGAAACACTTCCTCAAGTTTTTGTTGTTGTTGTTGTTTTTATTGTTTTTTTTTTCTTTTTCTTCTTTCCTTTCTTTTCTAGACAGAATGACAAGGCAGAGAAATTCACCCCAAGAGAAAGAACAGATGGTAGTACTCACTTCCAGGGATTTAATCAATACAGATAAAAGTAAGATGTCTGGACTAGAATTTAAAATGATTATTAAGATACTAGCTGGGCTTGAAAAAGGCATAGAAGACAATAGAGAATCCCTTACGGTAGAGATAAAAGAAATAAAATCTAGTCAGGCCAGAATTAAAAATGCTATTACCAAGAAGCAGTACTAAGTGAAAGCCATAAAAACGAGGATGAATGAAACAGAAGGGAGAATCAGTGATATAGAAGATAAAATGATGGAAAATAAGGAAGGTGAAAAGAAGAGAGAAAGAAAACTGTTAGATCACAAAAGGAGACTTAGAGAACTTAGCAATTCCATTAAGCAAAATAATATACATATAATAGGGGTCCCAGAAGATAAGGAGCAGGAGAGGGGGGCAGAAGGTTTGTTTGAACAAATTATAGCTGAGAACTTCCCTAATCTGCGGAAGGAAGCAGGCATTTAAGTCCAGGAGGCACAGAGAACCTCCCCCCCGCCAAATCAACAAAAAAATCTCAAATTATTATAGTGAAGCTTGCAAATTTCAAAGATAAAGAGAAAATCCTGAAAGCACCTTGGACAAGAGGTCCTTAATCTACAAGGGTAGACACATAAGGCTGGCAGCAGACCTGTCCACAGAGACCTGGCAGTCCAGAAAGGCCTGGCATGGTATATTCAACATGCTAAATGAGAAAAATATGCAGCCAAGAATACTTAATCCAGCAAGGCCGTCATTCAGAATAGAAGGAGAGATAGAGTTTTCAGGACAAACAAAAACTAAACAGCCCTGCAAGAAATATTAAAGGGGATTCTTGAACAGAGAGAGAGAGCGCAAAGTAATAAAGACCAGAAAGGAACAGAGACAATCTACAGGAACAGTGACTTTACAGGTAATACAATGGCACTAAATTCATATCTTTCAATAATTACCCTGAATGTAAACGGACTCCAATCAAAAGACATAGGGTATCAGAATGGATAAAAAAACAAGATGCATCGATATGCTGCTTACAAGAAACTCATTTTAGATTCAAAGACACCTCCAGATTGAAAGTGAGGGTGTGGAGAACCACTTATCATGCTAATGAACAGCAAAACAAAGCTGGAGTAGCCATCCTTGTACCAAACAAACTAGATTTTAAACCAGACTATAATAAGAGATGAAGAAGAATACTATGTCATAATAAAAGGGTCCAACAAGAAGATCTAACAATTGTAAACATTTATGCCTCTAACTTGGGAGCAGCCAAATTTTTAAAACAATAACAAAATTAAAGAAACACAGTTGATAATAATACACTACCAGCAGGGAACTTTAACACCCCACTCACAGCAGTGGACAGATCATCTAAGCACATCAACACAGAAACAAGGACTTTGAATGACACACTGGATCAGATGAACTTAACAGATATATTCAGAGCATTTCATTCTAAAACAGCAGAATACAAGAATACACATTCTTCTCAGGTGCACATGGAACATTCTCCTGAGTAGATCACATACTGGGTCACAAACAGGTCTCAACTGGTACAAAAAGATTGAGATCATACCATGCATAGTTTCAGACCACAATGCTATAAAACTTGAAGTCAATCACAAGAAAATATTTGGAAGGGCCACAAATGCATGGAAGTTAAAGAACATCTTACTAAAGAATGAATCGGTCAACCAGGAAATTAAAGAAGAATTAAAAAATACATGGAAGTAAATGAAAATGAAAACACGACAGTTCAGAACCTTTGGGATGCAGCAAAGGCAATCCAACGAGGGAAGTATGTAGCAATACAGGCCTTGGAGAAGTCTCAAACACACAACCTCATCTTACACCTAAAGGAGCTGGAAAAAGAACAGCAAGTAAAGCCTAAATCCAACAGGAGAAGAGAAATAAAGATTAGAGCAGAAATCAATGATACAGAAATAAAAAAACAGAACAGATCAATGAAACTAGGAGATGGTTCTTTGAAAGAATTAATAAAATTGATAAATCCCTAGCCAGACTTATCAAAAAGAAAAGAGAAATGACCCAAATAAAATCATGAAAGAAAGAGGAGAGATCAAAACCAACACCGAAGAAATACAATTAAGAGAACAATTTTTTTTAAAGATTTTATTTTTTTATTTTATTTTTTTTGACAGAGAGAGACACAGTGAGAGAGGGAACACAAGCAGGGGGAGTGGGAGAGGGAGAACAGGCTTCTCACGGAGCAGGGAGCCCGACACGGGGCTCAATTCCAGGACCCTGGGATCATGACCTGAGCTGAAGGCAGACGCTTAACGACTGAGCCACCCAGGAGCCCCCGAACAATTAGGAGAATATTATGAGCAATTGTATGCCAACAAATTAGGCAATCTGAAAGAAATGGGTAAATTCCTAGAAACTTATAAACTACCAAACCTGAAACATGAAGAAATAGAAAAGCTGAACAGACCCACAACCAGCAAAGAAATTGAAGCAGTAATCAAAAATCTCCCACCAAACAAGAGTCCAGGGCCAGAGGGCTTCCCAGGGGAATTCTATCAAACATTTAAAGAAGAAATAATACCTATTCTTCTGAAACTGTTCCAAAAAACAGAAATGGAAGGAAAACTTCCAAACTTGTTCTATGAGGCCAGCATTATCTTGATCCCACTAAAAAGAATTACAGACCAATATCCCTGATGAACATGGATGCAAAAATTCTCACCAAGATACTAGCTAATAGCATCCAATTGTACGTTAAAAGGATTATTCACCACGACCAAGTGGTATTTATTCCTGGGCTTCAGGGTGGCTCAACATCTGCAAATCAATCAGTGTGATACACCACATTAAAGAAGAAAGGACAAGAATCATATCTCAACTGGTGCAGAAAAAGCTTTGACAAAATACAGCATTCCTTTGGATAAAAACTCTCTGCTGTGTAGGGATAGAGGGAACATACCTCAATATCATAAAAGCCATATACGAAAGACCCATAGCAAATATAATTTTCAACAGGGAAAAACTGAGAACTTTTCCCCTAAGGTCAGGAACATGATACAGATGTTCACTCTCACCACTGTTGTTCAACATAGTACTGGAAGTTGTAGCCTCAGCAATCAGACAACAAAAAGAAATAAAAGGCATCCAAATCAGCAACATAGTGATTTAAAGAGTCACGTGTACACCAATGTATATAGCAGCAATGTCCACAATAGCTAAAATATGGAAAGAGCCAAGATGTCCATTGAGAGATGAATGGATAAAGAAGTGGTATATGTATATAATGGAATATTACTTAGCCATCAAAAAGAATGAAATCTTGGCCTTTTGCAATGATGTGGATGGAAATAGAAGGTATTATGCTAAGCAAAATAAGTCAGTCAGAGAGAGACAAATACAATATGATTTCACTCATATGTGGAATTTAAGGAACAAAACAGAGGATCTTAGGGGAAGGGTAATAAAAAGATAAAAACTGAGAGGGAGACAAAGCATGAGAAACTCTTAACAATAGGAAACAAACTAAGGTTTGCTGGAGGGAAGGTGCATGGGGGATGGGGTAATTGGGTGATGGGCATTAAGGAGGGCACTTGAAGTAATGAGCACTGGGTGTTATATGCAACTGAAGAATCACTAAATTCTACCCCTGAAACTAATAAGTATATGTTAACTAAATTGAATTTAAATAAATTAGAAAAAAAAACTCAGTGGCTGGTATGAAGATAGGATAATCCTAATTCTTATTAAGCTGTTAAATCTGCCCAGCCTATGGCAAGAGCTTGATAAAAGATAGCTATCTTTCTGTTATCAGAGCCCAAAGTCTAGCTTTCAGAAGTGGATGTAGGCATATGAAAAGTTTATAATGGAGATTGGACTCAAAAGGTTAATTTCAACACCAGGGAGATGGGAGATGAGAGCTCAGGATACAGAAATTAACCAGAACAAGATTTTTCTTGAATTTTTTTTAAAGTATTAAAGCAATTAAATAATTTCTGCATGTATATGATCTCATTACCTCCTTCCTTTCCTGTTATTTTCAGTTTTGTTTGTTTCATTGAGAAATTTAATACAAAAACTAAGGCTTCTCATTTATTTATCAACATTTTTTTTTTAAGATTTTATTTATTTATTTGACAGAGAGAGATAGCGAGAGCAGGAACACAAGCAGGGGGAGTGGGAGAGGGAGAGGCAGGCTTCCCACGGAGCAGGGAGCCCGATGCGGGGCTCGATCCCAGGACCCTGGGATCATGACCTGAGCCGAAGGCAGATGCTTAATGACTGAGACACCCAGGCACCCTATTTATCAACATTTTAAAATTTAATATCTGCTATTTACTTTCTGGACTAAGCCCTATCCTGTGAGTTCCATATAGAATCCAGATTATTAATAGTTTATAATGATTATGCTAGTCTCAGATGCATTTTTACAGATCAAGTTCTGGTTTTATAAAAAGAATTAAAGAGCTGAGCCAGTCTCCATCCTTTGACTTTATACCAAAATGACTTAATGTGTAAACAGCTCTACTGGTTACATAGTTTGGTACAAGGGGAAGGAAAAATGCTTGCAGGAATAACTAAGTAATTATGTAGTTGAAATGAGGATAATCCTGAAAATGATGGAAGAAAAGGGAAACCGGGGCGCCTGGGTGGCTCAGTCATTGGGCGTCTGCCTTCGGCTCAGGTCATGGTCCCAGGGTCCTGGGATCGAGCCCTGCACTGGGCTCCCTGCTCCGTGGGAAGCCTGCTTCTCCCTCTCCCACTCCCCCCGCTTGTGTTCCCTCTCTCGCTGTGTCTCTCTCTGTCAAATAAATAAATAAAATCTTAAAAAAGAAAAGGGAAACCAATGAATAGACTGTTTTCACTGATTGCACCTATTGTGGAATTTTTTTCTTGACCATTGGTAAAATACCTACTATCATTTGTCTTTTCATCTAAAAATTAGAGCAACTGTAATTATTTGTAAACCCAAGAAACACATCAAAAAATAGATCTGATGAGATCAAAAGGACAGGACTGTCACAAATAAAAATTGTAATAATTTACTTTATTCTAGTTTTTTTCTTCCTCCCTTCCATATGAATTTCACTTTTAACATTATAGGGTGAAGATGACTGCTATCTTTGAGAAGAGGTAGCATACAGGAGAGCATAATACCAAATCATTTCTACTGTGTCACCCAAGTACATACATGAATAAAAATACCGACTTAGTGAAAATCAGTGATATTCCCCACTTATTTTTGGTTTTTTCCCCCATAACAAAGCACCTTAATTAAAATATATTACAAAAGCAGTGCTACAGTGTTTTTGCTGTGATTTGTAGTCCTGTGGTAGCCACATTATCATCAGATTGCTCTCATTGGGTCATTGCTTCCCCTTGTTGATTAATATCCATGGAATGGCATACATTTGAACCTCCTATGTGTCACCTCTCTTAGCATGAATTTTGATTTTGTTTTAAGGTTTTATTTATTTGACAGCAAGAGAGCACAAGCAGGGGGAGCGGCAGAGGGAGAGGGAGAAGCAGGCTCCCCGCTGAGTAGGGAACCTGATGTGGGGCTCTATCCCAGAACTCTGGGATCATGACCTGAGCTGAAGGTAGACGCTTAACCGACTGTCCACCCAGGTGCCCCTGAATTTTTAATTCTTTTTCTTGAAGTATCTTTTACCTGTGTTATAGCAACTGACATTCTTTTTTTTTAAATTTCTGTCCTGTTTTTCATTTTCCCCTTGTTTCATTTCCTATTTCATCCCTCTCATGATTTCTTTTCCCTCATTTATCTATTTGGCCCAATTTAAGAGTCAGGATTGGCTTCATCCCTCCAACCTAGAGAATGGGATGCTGCAGAGAGCCCACACAGACAGACCAGCCCTGCTGTTTATGCCCATTGATTTGGGTGAAGAGATAGATAAATAAGTCAGTAGACTTACTCTGTTTCTTTGGCACCTGTCTGCTTCCTCTTTCTCCAAGTTCTGCTAGTTGGAAATGTTTATCTGGGTATAACAGGTACTTTTTACTTCTTTGTGTCAATCCAACCTGTCTCCTATCTTTATTTAATTCCAAAGTCCTTCTATTATGTATTATGCTTGCTGTGCTTTCACAGTTTCATCCTGTTTGCTCTGGGAAGCCTTTTCTGACACACCCAAACGCTTAGGTGCTCATTTCCTCCAGCCCCTTTGTACTTTCTGATACTCATTAGTGCAACATCATACTGCATTTCAACGTCTTTTAAGTTAGATGAACAAAATTGGAAAATGTAGATAATAAAAAAGAAGAGAAAGAAAAAAGCATCCATACTCCCACCACCCACACATAATCAATGGTAGTATTTTCATTTAGAATTTTTAATCTTTTGTTTGTAAATATACATTTTACAGAGAGACATTTATGATTTTGTAAAATCACCAAATTAGGATCGTTTTGTTTGTAAGTTTTATAACCTGCTTTCGTAGCTTCATGTTTTATAAACAGTTTTTCATGTCACCAACACCTAAGTATTGTAATTCTTAATAGTAGCATGCTATTCCATTTGGGGGAAGTGTCTTATTACATTTCAATTATTTATCTTCAGGCCTGTCTCACAGATACAACTGAATGCCTTAAGGGCAGAGATCCTTGGGCAGGGGCCAACGTCCCATCCCTAGCCCTGTGTATTATACAGTGTCTCAACCATGATAAGATCCATTCAATATATATTGAACGAATTAGTAAAGTGAATACAGATTTCTCTTTTCATGTTTTTTTTTTCCTGTATATACTATTGAAAATTTTCTTTCTTTGGTGGTTTTACATTTGTATGTATTTTTCTAAAATGGAAAAATAGGTACTGAAGACTTATTAATTCTGTGAGCTAGGAAAGTGACAGTTTCAGACAATAACATTGCTCAAAGGCTGAAGGTGAATAAAGGAACAAGAAATCAGCATTGTTTTAGAAAGAGTCATGGTAACTGGCTGGCAAGTATCTCATGATTACCATGATTCATGTTATCCAGACAGCAGAAGAAGAAAGGTGAAAATAAATGGTGTTTTTTAAACCTAGAGTGAACTCCTTTCTCCTGTAGCCTTCCAGACCCACATCCATGCAATAAATCTTACTTCATAAGACTTCTGCATTGTTCTCTCTCCTTCCTGATCTCCTAAGTGTGTGGTTGGTGCTGTTGGTGATGTGATTCTTTCATGTATTATTTTGATTCTTATTTCTTCAAACAATCTCTAAATTCCAAGAGGGCAGGAGATATAGCATCATATCATAATCTCTTTTGTGTGACTGGCTTAGAAACATTTGTAAAACTGAGTTTAACATTAAAGAAAGGTGACATGTTATTAGTTAAACATTAATTTTTGAAATAAACTGCTTACTTCGTTTTTATAAGGGAAGAGAAAGCTTCTTTCTTAAGTCAATATGGAACTCATTCTTCAGAGTTCAGAGCTCTGAAATAAGGGCTACCAGGAAGTATAAGTATTCTAGAACATGTGGTTTCTACTTCGGTGATCTTATCCAGCAACTTCCTATGGTGGTATCCTGTGGGATTGCAGTTCTTTGACCTACAACTGAAAGGATTTCCAGAGAAAGTGTGGAAATTGTATCAGTAGATAATGAAAACCCAACTAAAGAAGGGCTATTTGATGGTAGTTGCTATTATTATGATAATGTAGCTAACAGTTTTTAAAAGCTTATACTTTGACATGCCTCACTCTAAGCATTTTTCATAGATTAACTTTATAAAACTAAATCATAAAGAGGTTAAGTAACTTGCCCGGATCATACAGCTAATAAATGCTGAAAATCAAGGCCCCGCAAATACCACTTTTACATATGTTGTAATACCTGACTTTCATAGCAAAATTGGACTGCTCTCGTCTATAGTAATTTCTGTAGAAAACTGAGCATCAGCCCCTTAACCATGCAAATATTTTCCTTTCAACACATTGGGGTGGAATTCTTTCAATAGGTGCCCTACCTTAGAGGTACTACCCAGGGTAGCCAGGTCATAATCTAAATTTCTTTTGTCTACTGTTTTCTTGATCACATCCCTTTGTTTCATAGAACAAAATTAAGATGCTGATGCGTGAATTGCTGAGTTATATTTTGTTAATATTCATTCTCAAATTAAAGGCTAACAAACCTTTCTTAAAGAATTACTTCTCTTTTACCAACAAGATAATATACTTGCTATTTTTCTATAGATTTTCAGCATGATTTCAAGTATTCTCATGTCATTTATATCAATTATATTAATTTCTTGGTCAACTAAAAGTACACCCCTACTCCATTTCTCTAAAAAGTGGACAGTATTGCATTTAATTTTTCTTGTCAAATCATTATTGCTAGGTAATAGCCTATTTCACTGACTTTATGTTGTCACTGGATTATCATTTTAGAAGTACATTAATCTGTGCCTACTTGATTTCTCAAAAACCGGAAACAGCCAGAGGAGTGGTATGGCCCTAGTGAGAGAATGCCATGCATATTCACGAGTACAGTGTCTTTCTTATACAGCACCTGAGCAATGCAGACTAGCTGCTAAGGGGGCTTCTTTGTACTGTGGAGTGGTTAGCTGTTTACTGTTTTCTCCTGTTTGTCTCTATATAAAGACACATTGTCCTGTATTAAGAGAAATTGCTAGTCAGTTTGTTAAATTGCATACATCCCAATCTTCTAAACTTTGCGCATAGGTAACTGAGTGAACTTCTATGGCAAAAATATTATGGAGCAAATGATTTGTTCTTTTAGTCTGAAATTTTTATGTGTGTATACTTACTAGAACTCTACTGTATACCCAGAGATCTGTTATTATAATTTAAGTACAATGAAAACACTTCTCTAGTTAGCTTTTCTAATAAGTAAGTCATTATTTTAGAAAATTTCAAGTCTGGGGAAATTATGAAGCTGGATTCCTAAGAAATAAATTAACAGTCCAAATTTTAGACAAGATCCAGAGAGGCATGGTCTGAGCTTGATTTTGTGCGGGTGTGACGATCCACCCTGGTTCCACGGGTGGGGTGGAGTAACAGGACCACTGACCAAGGACACAGACCTCCAGCTCAGAGTTTCACAAACTAGCTGAGAAGAAAGACTGTTTAAAAAATTTTCTTTTCAATCCATTGGGAACTAACAATTTTGGAAAATATGAAAACAAAATGATTTACTAGGAAAAAATAAAAACTATTCAACCCCAGTTCTTTTGTTAGACTCAGTAGGCAGAAAATTATAATAAATATAGTTTAAGCATACATAACAGGGAAAACAGAAAACAGTCACAATATTGAAAGCATTCATTCATAGCCATCAATATTATATTGCACATAACTTTTTGTCTTTTCAAAATTGTAGCTAAATGAAAAGTTACAAGGGAAATCGTGGGTACTCATGATTTTCCAAGCATTACTCATGCTTGGAATGAACACTGTGTAAACTTTTAGTGAAAAGTTTAAAGTTCCACATTTAAATTAGTTTGTTTCCTGCTTATTATTTGGTTAATCTAAATTGGATTGAGGGCAGTGTTACTTGCAGAGGATAATGTATTTTTAAATTGTTTCTATGTTTTGTTTTAATAATACTCAAGAGTAGAGAAATCAATCACACGGTGGTATGTTGACAGGAAAAGGAGAGATTTTAGAATATTTTCAGCAAATGCAGGATATTTAACATCTTATTCCTAATAAGGTAAGTGATGCCATATTTTCAAAACACATTTTCAACCTATCAGTAGTCAGTTCCAACAATTTATCCTGTAAAGTTATAGAGTAACTTTTTTTCTTTTGATTAAAAAAATGGATTCTGGGGCACGTGGGTGGCTCGGTTGGTTAAGCAACTGTTTTCAGCTCAGGTCATGATCCCGGAGTCCCATGATTGAGTCCACATCGGGCTTCCTGCTCGGCAGGGAGTCTGCTTTTCCCTTTAACCCTCCCTCCTCATGTGCTCTCTCTCTCACTCTCTCTCTCTCAAATAAATAAAATCTTTAAAAAAAATGGATTCTGGAAAGGTTAACTTTTGACATGTGGAGCTTTTTAAAGATTTCTTTATTTCAGTGAGAGAGAGACAGCACAGGAGGGAGGGGCAGAGGAAGAGGGAGAGAGAAACTCAAACTGTGTGCTGAGCATGGAGCCTGACGCAGGCTCGATCTCATGACCCTGAGATCAGACCTGAGTCGAAACCAAGGGTCAGACGCTCAGCCCACTGTGCCACCCAGGCGCCCCTGGACGTTCTTTTGATGGGATATAAAATTCAGAAGGTGATTGGTCATGGCTTTTTGCAGATATGTTAATATCAAAATCATCCACCATTTCTTTGCTAGTTGTTGTTAAATTAGATTACCTCCCATCACTGTTTGTAATCATTCTGTTTTTCTAACTTTCTGGCGTTTGCTTTTGCCTTTTCATCTTTTCATTGTAAAACATCTTGCAGTTCTCTTGGCATCGAAATATTCATATTATTCCCCAGCAGGGAGCTGGGTCTGACTGAGTCTTAGGTACTTAGGAGCCAACCAGGAAGCAGAGTGCATTCTTGGATGGATACATGGGGCTTCCAGGGTTGTGCCTTTTCACAAGGCTTAGAAACTGTGTTTGTGTGGTTTCTGAGCCTGAGTTGTGGCCTCAAGTGACAAGTGCAGTAAGGAAAGTAATTTGACATAATGGTGACAAGATTTCACCACCAGATGTCCTTCGTGGTTAATTTTTGTTTTTTCATTTCACTTTTATTTTTTTTTCTGGAATATCAGGAAATTAGTTAGCTTGGAACCTTGGGAGGCAAGAAAACATGGCCTTGTGCTTCTCCCCTGACATTGTGTGGTCCTAGAAATTGATGAACACCTGGGAATCTTAGAACAGTGCTTGCACCATATGTCTCTGGGTCAAGTATCTTGATCCTAAAGAAAGTATTTGTCTGCTAAAGGCCTTGAATTCTACTAGGTATGGATTAATTGGTTTAGTGATACTAGTCAACACTAGGAAAGTGCAGAAGAACAGAACATGTTTTAAAATTCACTAGATGTTTACTGAGGGCCAGTTCAGTACCAGATACTGCCTTATGTTCTGATGAGTGAACAGGACAGAAAGTACTTTCACACTTTAGGGGCTGTGTCTTCTAGGGGCTCCTCTTTCTCCTGTTCTGCATGAAAGCTTCAACTGAGCTGGCATGCCCAAGTATCCTAAGATAGGATTCTCTCATCAGAGCCCTCTGGTTCAATGCATAGGTAAGGGTAAAGGTTACAGACATAGTCAGATACTTATATCCTGTTCATGTAAGGGTGGGGGATGTTTCTGAAATATTAGTACCTTCCATTTCACCAGTGGAAACCCATTTCTAACATGCCACTGACATAGTTTTGGGATGTTGGTGAGAAAGAATTCCTGAGACCTCTTTGTGCAAAAAGGTGATTTTATTAAAGCACGGGGACAAAAAGCTGCTGCCCTGGCATTATGAGGAATGGCTGATTATATACTTGGGAGTTGGGGGAGGTAAGGAAAAAGGGAGGTGTCCAAAAGGACTTTCATATGCTAAAGAAGACCCTTCAGGTTACTGGAGGCCTGACTATTATCAAGCTAAGGTGGTTTTTCCCTCTAGCAAAGCATTAATGTTAAGATAGTTGGAAGTTTCCTGGAGGAATGTCACACATATCCCACCCAGGAGTTGGGGTAGGGGGTTGCAGGATGTCAGCTTGTGCTTTGTCCCCAGCTTGCCTTCTGCTCCCTCAACACCAGTACTATGTCAGAAGCCACCCATTTTCAAAAAAAATTATGACATTTATTGCTCTAATTAGCAAAGTGTCTAACGTCAATCACTACAACTAATTGCCTCTGGAGAATGGGTTTCATAGTTAGAATGCTAGTTAACCATCACCATTTCTAATTTAAATAGTGGCCACATTGGTTTCTAGCTTAATGCAGCTAAAAAGTAACCATTATTACACTGCACTGCTGTGTTTGAATTATGGATATTGTAGCCCTAGTCCTTACCCACAGATACTCAGATTGAATGGATCTGACATGGGGTTCAGAATTTTTAATCATCATTCCCAGTTGAAGGTAACCACCATATTTTGAGAATCACTGGATGATTATAGTAGAGGAAGCATAGGAAGCTAGAAAAAGCTATAGAAGCAGGTAAGCAAAGTAAATAGTTTTCATTCAATGAATACTATTTAGTAATAAAGAGTAATAAACTTTTGATGCATACAACAACTGATGGATCTCAGGGGTATTATGTTGAATGAAAAAAGCCAATCTCAGAAGGTTACATACTATATGATTCTATCTATAGCATATTCTTAAAATAACAAAATATATGTGATGGTGAACAGATGGTTGCCGGGGTTAGCGATGAGGGTATGCCTGTGAAGGGATAACATGGGGGAGTTGGTTTGTGATTATGAAGAGTTCTGTATTCTCAAGGGAGTGTTTTTGGGGTAGTGGAACCGTTCTGAATTTCGACTGTGGTGGTCATTACATGAATCTATACACATGATAAACTATATACACATAAAAATATTGTCTGTAAAGACTGGTGAAATAAGTTCTAAGGTTTATTAGTTAATAGTATACAAATGTCAGTTCCCTGGTTTTAGTAATTATACTATGATTATGAAAGGGGTGAGCATGGGGGGAGGCTGGGAGATGGGTACCCAGGAGCTTTTGTACTATTTTAACAACCTGTTTGTGAATCTAAAATGATTTCAAGATAAAAAGTAGAAACAAACAACAAAATAAACCTACATGGATGTGAGGTTATAAATGTAAAGGTTAAAGATAGTGTTTGAAAAGAGAAAAGGATTCTCCCTCTCCCTCTGCTCCTCCCTCTGCTCATCCTCACTCTCTCAAATAAATAAATAAAACCTTAAAAAAGAAAAAAAGGAAGGCCTAGCATAAGGTGGGATCTAATGCAGATACCCTGGGTTCAGATTCCTATTTTCCCTCTTGCTAGTTGTGACCTTGGGCAAGTTAGCCTCTTTGCGCTTCAGTCAGCTCATCACTGAAAAGGGGAAATAGCAGTGTCTATGCCAAAGGTTTGTTGCGATGGGGAAATGAATATGTATGCAAAACACTCTGTATAGTGTTTGATACATAGGAAAGACTCAGAGACTTTCCTTATTTGCTTAGAGAAGTGGGGAGAGAACCATCAGGGTGGGGGTTAAAGTGGCTGTAGGAACAAGGGCAAGTGCAGGACCCCAGAAACGCAGGGACGGGGGAGGAGGACAGCCTGGCCTGCGCGTGGAATCCATAGGAATACATAGGTGGAACTCCTCTGTTGGCTCAGAAGTTATAGACAATAGGATTAACTACAGTAGTGATTTGAACTACCTCTCCCCTCTCAGAAAGTTTGAGCCAAGAGAATAAAAGCTGAAGTACTTGGAACTGATGTTTGGGGGGTATTTGGAGGAAAGGAAAGTTGCATAGAAGATAAAGACATATTTATTTTTGTTCTAATCTGAGTGCCTTGAGAAGTTAATGCTGCTGATGGAAGTTATGTCAGAGGTGATTTCACTAGGTTCTTAAAGAATAAGTCTAACGTAATTATTCAAAAAGGATTGACTGAGCAGGAACTGGGGATGCTGAGGGGAATGGAAAAGCTGATATCCTAATGAGAGTCAGTGAATGAAAATCAATAAAATATGAGGTTACTCTGCAATCCAATGAGTTCATAAGAGAAGAATTTACAGTGCTTGGTGGGGAAGGATTTCACCAACTCATCCTTGACCCTGCCTTTGAGCAGGATTTCCTCTGAGGTAAGCGTTCTGTGGGATCTCTGGGGCTGAGAAGCAGTCTTTGATTTAAAAGCATTGGCCTGAGAATGTCACTTTGGCCAATACTGGGATCTGTTAGTGGCCTCTAAATTCTCTCTCATTGACTCTCCCCCAAAAGAATCAGTTAAAACGGATGAGTGGCCATGTTTGGTGGTCACCTTTCATATTCTCCCCTGAGTTTTTGAGTGAGAGAAATGCAGCCCACCCTCTCCCCAGGTTAGGAAACAGGGGTACGGATGTGGGGGGCACACAAGACTGGCCAGCTCCTGGCTCCATCCCCAGATGAACATCCTGTTCACTCTCTGCACCCCACCCCCACATGAGTAATTGCTTTCTGGTGTAGCAGATGAAGGAGGTGCAGTGTGGGCCCGATCTCTTGATTATGGGGGGAAGGCCCTGAGCTTTCTCCTCCATGATCCTCCTCTGATTTTACAGGATACCCCCCAAGCACACCTTAGCTTTTGCATTATTAATAAAAGATTCTTTTTGTGGGTGTAGTCTATCACAGAATGTTCATGTTCTTCAGACAAGCAAAGCAAAAGAGCTTCTGTAGAAAATGATTTCTGCCAATTATTGGAAGATAGAATATTTGAGAGATAAGAGCCATCATTTAAGTGTAAAGAACATAGTGAAACAAAGAAGACACCTCTTAGAAATTTTCTGTTCCAGACACCTGCCATCCAAGAGTGAATATCCAAATCTAAACTGCTTTTTTATTTTTAAAAATATATCTGCCAGAACTTCTATCAAGAGCCAGTTATATATCTAATTCCATTGACTCTGTCACATCATTGTTGGTAGGATGCACTGTTATTTTATAAAACACTAAGAAAGTAAAGTGGTGTCACTTAGCCTGTAACACTGTGAGATTTCAAAGATATTATAAGGTGAAAAAAATGAATTATAAATTGATAGAAGATGGTGCATCTTTAGAGGAAGACAGAGATTTTCCTTTTTAGCCTTAAGAGAGACAGTAGGAGAAAGGATGAGGAGTTTGTCGTTAGACTGATTTGTGAATCCCAGCGCCCCTCTTACTAGCCCTGTGACTTTGAGAAGTGACATTTCTTTAAACTCCATTTCTTCATGTGTAAAATGGAGTCACACCCATTGCAACTGGGTGGAGGTGAGGAATACATAATTTACTGGTTATAATGCTTCTACCCTAATGCCTGTTACATGGTGTATATTTAACAAAAAGCAGTTTCTCTTCCCCTTATTTAAACCAATATATTTCTTGTATTGATTTAAATCCATTTCCTCATTTCAGTCCTTTCATGTGCAGGCAAAGTTCTAAATTGAGATGCCTTATAGAGAGCAGTCTTTGTTCCAGCAGAGCATCGCTCTTTCTTGCCATTGCTGTCCCTTTGCTCTTTGTTCTCATTCCTGCCCTGCCAGTTGAAATGTAGACCTCAGTGATTCATCACCTGACTGATTCATTATGGACTTCAGTGACTCATTACCAGACGGAATCATTACCTAAACTGCTTTGCATCTAGACATAGCAAAATGAGCTCACTTGCTTCTGGATGTCTCATCTAGTCCTTGGTTTTACACCTCCTCTTGTTTAAGACACTTTTTGCTTCTATTGTCATCTTTGATTGCCTGTAAAATCTCTTGCAGCACCTTGTTCTCTGCTGAATATCCAAAAAGAGCAATTCTCATTTCTTCTATGATGGACAGTAGCTTGGCTCAGCAGGGTTATCCCCCCTGTTAAGTATCTTCCTCTTTCTTAGATAATGCTATAGAATGCTGTTAAATATTGCCTTCCCGTTTTTTCTCTGATAACGTTCTACTCCTGTCTTCTTTAACGCATTGTATCTTTTCTGTCACCAACTCTACTCTCTTTATTAAATTATCTCTTCATTATCTCTTTTATTTCATTTATTCACAAATTAAAGCATCCACCTTCTTTAAAGGTGCCCTCTCCAAAAAAACAAAACAAAACAAAAAAACCCCCAAGAAAAACAAAAGAAATAAGAAGGAAAGAAAAAGAGAGATAGAGAGAGAGAAAAAAATGAACATAGTTTTATTCCACACTATTTCGGTCTTGTGGTTTGTTATGTCTTGCATTTCCACTATGTTTTAAATATTTGATATTATTAATTTACTAAAAGCATAAACAAAGGGAAAACATTTTAGCAGGCAAATAAAACAAAAAAGAAAAATCAATTAATATATTAGAATGCTGTTTCATTTCACTAGCAATAAGAAATTATCACGATGACATACAGTTCTCTACTTGATGAATTAATGAGGAGGGTGTGAAAGAGAGAGAGTGGTAATTTATTAAAATTATTTCACATCTATCTTTTAGGGGGACAGTACATCTTATCTATAAACTATATAGAACAAATTGTCACACATGAAAAAATATTGAAATCCCTTTGATTCAATATTTCACTGACTTCTAATGCAAATTTCTTTAATAGATGGATAAAAGAAGAATAAAACTGAACATATTTTAGTAGTTAAATGAGAAAACAGATACCTAGATATATAGACAGCTAGGTACTGTGTACAGCTATTTGGGTCTTGTGGTTCATTATGTCTTGCATTTCCACTATGTGTCATCTGTAATGCTTACCATCTGTAATGCTTACCAACAAGATAGTACAATAATTTTGGCATTTCTAGTGATGGACTATTATGTAACCATTAAAATAAGGATATGGAAAGATAAACATACATATATGGAACCCATTATAGGGGCGCCTGGGTGGCTCAGTCGGTTAAGCGTCTGCCTTCGGCTCAGGTCGTGATCCCAGGGTCCTGGGATCGAGCCCCGCATTGGGCTCCCTGCTCATCGGGGAGCCTGCTTCTCCCTCTGCCTCTGCCCTTCCCCCTGCTCATGCTCTCTCTCTCCCAAATAACTAAAATCTTTTTTTTAAAAAAAGAAATCCATTATAAATGTTATATAGAGAAAAGAGTATGTCTCTTGATTAATGTGAATCCAAGTAACCGGAACTGCTTTTCAGCCATGATTATTTAATAGATATTGTTTGAGGACCTTCTCTGTAGCACACACTCTTACGTGCTGGAGGTTCAGTGATAAACACTACAGTCAAGTCCCAGCTCTCAGGCACCTGTGTTCTTGGAAGGAGAAATGAACAAATAAACAAAGGAACATCAGATTGTGGCAAACGAGAGCCAGGCAGAGAATTACAGTGAAGTGGAAGTATCTAGAGAACAAGGTGAAAATTGGTCAGAAAAGACCATTAGATTTTTTTTTTTTTTCACTTTCAAGATAAAGAACATTTTCTTTTATTTAGTCAGTGACCTATTTACTTTTTTTTTCTATTTGTTTCTGTTTTATTTTTATTTATTTTTTTTATTCTTATGTTAATCCCCATACATTACATCATTAGTTTTAGATGCAGTGTTC
>NC_138379.1:9543866-9630890 GCF_054177405.1 Leptonychotes weddellii
ACCCTGGGATCATGACCTGAGCCGAAGGCAGTCGCTTAACCAACTGAGCCACCCAGGCGCCCCTCTCTTACTATAGATTCTACCTATTCTCAATTCAACTCAAATCCCTCCTATTCCATGAGGTTTTCTTGTGATGCTCTAAGCCCTCATAGAGCTCACTCATTTCCTTAACACTTTTTTTATTAAAGATTTTATTTATTTATTTGACAGAGAGAGACACAGCGAGAGAGGGAACACAAGCAGGGGGAATGGGAGAGGGAGAAGCAGGCTTCCCGCGGAGCGGGGAGCCTGATGCGGGGTTCGATCCCAGGACCCTGGGATCATGACCTGAGCTGAAGGCACATGTTTAACAGACTAAGCCACCCAGGCGCCCCTCCTTAACACTTTTGAGCAACTATTTTGCACTATGCACTAGGCATTTTACTGTTATTTAGTCCTTCCCGGCCATCTATCTCTTTTAAAATTATTTTTATTGGAATACATTCACACACCGTAAAACGCACCCATTTTAAGCGTTTTTAAATATATTCACAAAGTTTTGTAGCCAGCAACACTATAAATTCCAGAATATTTTCATCACCTCCAAAGGAAACCTGAATTAATTAACAGTCACTGTCCCTTTTCCTCTGCTCCCAGCCTCAGCAACCAC
Organism: Leptonychotes weddellii; assembly: GCF_054177405.1. Lineage (NCBI taxonomy): Eukaryota > Metazoa > Chordata > Mammalia > Carnivora > Phocidae > Leptonychotes > Leptonychotes weddellii. The sequence goes on from NC_138379.1 coordinate 9,544,516, forward strand.
TGACCTTGGCTCTGTTTCTATCGATTTGCCTGTGACAGGCATTTTGTATAATAGAATCATAAATTTGTGTCTTCTTATTTCTGGTTTCCTGTACTTAATGAGGTGTTTCCAAGGTTCATCCAAATTGTGACATGTACCAGAATATCGTTCCTTTTGATGGCTAAATAATGTTTTATTATATGGACATACCACATTTTCTTTATTCATCAGTTAATAGACATTTGGGCTGTTTCTGCTTTTTGTATACAAGAACATTTGTGTGCAGGTTTCTGTGTGATCATATGTTTTCGGTTCTCTTGAGAATATACCTATCAGTGGACTACTGGGTATTTTAGTAACTTTACGTTTAGCTTTGTGAAGAACTGCCAAATATATTTTTCAAGGAGTTACACCATTTTATATTACCACTAGCAGTATTATATGAGGGTTCCAATTTCTTCAAATATTCACCAACTCTTGTTACTTTCTTTTTGATTATAGCCATCCCTGTGGGGGTGATGTAGTTTCTCATTGTGGTTTCGATTTGCATTGCCCTAGTGACTAATGATGCTGGCATCTTTTCATGTGCTTATTGGTAATTTGTATGTTTTCCTTGGAGAAATATGTATTCAAATCCTTTGTCACTTTTTAAATTGGGTATTTGTCTTTTTAATTGTTGAGCTATAAGCTTTCTTTATACATTTTAGATACTAGACTCTTCTCAGATATATGATTTACAAATATTTTCTCCCCTTTGGTGGGTTGTATTTTCACTTTCTTTATTGTGCTGTTTGAAGCACAAAAGTTTTTAATTTCTCTGATGTCCAATTTATTTTTTCTTTGTTTGCTTGTGCTTCTGATGTCATTCCTAAGAAACCATTGCCTAATCCAATGTCGTGAAGTTTCCACTTCTGTTTTCTTCTAAGAGTTTTCTAGTTTAAACTCTTACGTTTAGGCCTCTGCTCCATTTTGAGCTAATTTTGTGTGTAGTGTGAGGTAAGTGTCCAATTTCATTTTCATGTATCTATCAGTTTTTCCACCATAATTTATTGAAAAGATTATTTTTTTCCCATTGAATTTTCCTGAACCTCTACTGGTTTCCTTTTATTTTTCCCATAAAATAAATTTTTATTGTATGTTCTTACTTAAGTAAAATTGATATACAATATCCTGTTAGTTTCAGGTGTATGTATAATGGTTCAGTATTTTTATGCACATTGAAATGACCTCAAATTAGTGACCATTAGTCACTGTATAAAGTTATTACAATACTATTGACTATATTCCATTTCCTGTGCTATGCATTACATCCCCATGACTTACTTATTTTATACCTGAAAGCTTGTACTTCTTAACCCTCTTCACTGATTTTGCTCCTCCCTCCCCCAACACCTCCCCTCTCTGGTAACCAACAGCTTATTTCCTGTATCTGTGAGTCTTTATGTTTTGTTTATTCATTCATTTTGTCTTTTAGATTTCACATGTAAGTGAAACCATTTGGTATTTGTCTTTATCTGACTTATTTCATGTAGCATAATACCCTCCATGTCCATCCATGTCATCTTAAAAGGCAAGATTTCATTATTTTTTATGGCTGAGTAATATTCCACCACCCACCCACCCACCCACACACACACACACACACACACACACTTAACATCTTTCTCCATCTATCAGTGGATACTTAGGTTGCTTCCATATCTTGGCTATTATAAATAATGCTTCAGTGAACATAAGAGTTGCATATATCTCTTTGAATTGGTGTTTTTATTTTCTTTGGATACTCAGAAGTGGAATTGCTGGATTGTATTGTAGTTCTATTTTTTATTTTATTTTATTTTAACTAGGCTCCATGCCCAGCCTGGAGCCCAGTGTGGGGCTTGAATTCACAGCCCTGAATCAAAACCTGAGCTGAGATCAAGAGGCGGATGCTTAACTGACTGAGCCACCTAGGTGCCCTTGTAGTTCTATTTTTAGTTTTTGAGGAACCCCTATACTGTTTTCCATAGTTACTGTACCAATTTACATTCCCACCAACAGTGTATGAGGATTCCCTTTTCTCCATCTCCACCAACACTTGTTATTTTTTTGTCTTTTTGATAATAGCCAATCTGACCTGTGTGAAGTGATATCTCCTGTAGTTTCCATTTGCATTTCCCTGATAATTAGTGATGTTGAGCATCTTTTCGTGTGCCAGTTGTCCACCTGTGTGTCTTCTTCGGAAAAAGGTCTATTCAGGTCCTCTGCCCATCTTTTAATTGGGTTTTTTAAAACATGAAATTGTGTAAGTTCTTTATATATTTTGGATATCAATCTCTTATTGGCTATATGATTTGCAAATATCTTCTCCCATTCAGTAGTTTGCCTTTCTGTTTTGTTGTTGGTTTCCTTTGCTGTGCAAAAGCTTTTTAGTTTGATATAATCCCATTTGTGTATTTTAGCTTTTACTGTGTTTGCCTGAGGAGACTGGTACAAAAAAATACTGCTAAAATTGATGTCAAAGAGCTTACTGCCTGTGTTTTCTTCTAGTAATTTTATGATTTCAGTTCTTACATTTAAGTCTTTAATCCATTTTGAATTTATTTTTGTATATGGTGTAAGATAGTGGTCCAGTTTCATTCTTTTGCATGTTAGCTGTCCAGTTTACCCAATTCCATTTATTGAAGAAACTGTCTTTTCCCTATTGTATATTCTTGCACCTTTTATCATAGATTGACTATTTAAGTGTGGGTTTATTTCTGGGCTTTCTATTTCATTCCATTGATGTTATGTGTCTGTTTTTGTGCCAGTATTATACTGTTTTGATTACTATAGCTTTGTAGTAATGCTTGAAATCAAGGAGTGTGATAACCTCCAGTTTTGTTTTTCTTTCTGAACATTGCTTTGGCTATTTCGGGTTTTTCTGTGGCTCCATACAAATTTTAGGATTCTTTGTTCTAGTTCTGTGAAAAATGCTTTTGGTATTTTGACGGGGATTGCATTGAATCTGTAGATTACTTTGGGTGGTATGGACATTTAACAATATTCTTCCAGTTCATGAGCACAGCATCTCTTTTCATTTATTTGTGTCACTTCAATTTCTTTCATCAGTGTCTTACAATTTTCAAAGTACAAGTCTTTTATTTCCTTGGTTAAATTTATTCCCAGGTATTTTATTCTTTTTTATGCAATTATAAATGGGATTGTTTTCTTAATTTCTCTTTCTGATAGCTCATTATTGCTATCAGAAATGCAACTGATTTCTGTATGTTAAGTTTGTATCCTGTGACTTTACTTATTTCATTTATTAGCTCTAGACTTTTTGATGGAGTTTTTAGGGTTTTCTATATTTAGTATCATGTCATCTTTAAATAGTGACAGTTTTACTTCTTTCTTTCCAGTTTGGGTGACTTTATTTCTTTTTCTTGCCTAATTTCTATGGCCAGGACTTCCAATACTATGTTGAATAAAAGTGGTTAGACTGGGCATCCTTATTCTTGATCCTTGAGGAAAAGCTTTCATTTTTTCATTGTTGAGTATGATTGTGGTTGTGGGTTTGTCATATATGGCCTTTATTATGTTGAGGTACATATCTTCTGTACTAACTTTGTTGAGAGTTTGCTTATCTTTTAATATGTACATTTTTTAATCACCTCTAAAATTTTTGAGGGCTAGGAGCTTCTCTTATCTTTAGGTATACCCCTCTGTACTTAACAGTATGTCTTACCCATAGTAGGTGCCCTGTGGATATTTTGCTAATGTCTCTTTCTCTAACCAGATAATAAGCTCTAAGAGGAGAGATCTCTGCTCATTTTTGCTCACCAGTAGGCTGAGCTCAACAGATATTTTTGGATGAATGAATGAATGATTTCCCAATGATTGGCTTGTGTCTTACTTTAAGATTTTTGTTCTTTCTTGCAGCAGAATACATACTAGGTAAGAGTAATTTTCTTACAGTAAGTCACCAAGGGAAGAGGTGAGTAAAGGGCAAACATGACTCCAGAGGAAAATCTTAAGTTAGCTTTGATTTTGCCACCATATGATCCTACCATACTCATTTTATATTGCGTGGTCCTCTTTAGTTCAGAACACACAACCAAGTTTTGAATTAAAGGAAACCGCTTTAAGAACTGTAGACTTGGGCTGCCTGGCTATCTTGGTCAGAAAAGCACACAACTCTTGATCTCAGGGTTGTGAGTTTGAGCCCCACGTTGGGTGTAGAGATTACTTAAATAAATAAAAATTAAAAAAAAAGAATTTTAGACTTAGGAAAATTTCCAATTTCAACCTTCCCCATCAATGTTTTAGGTTTTGCACCAAGAATTTAAAACATATCAAATCTATCAGTGAACTCATGATAAATCAGTCTGAAGCTACCATTTTGATGTATTAAATCTTTGACTATTCTCTTGTCAAAGTGTTAAATTAATTTCCTGGCTTGATTTCATTACTTCCTATTGACAGACTGTGACAATGCTTGAAGTGTAAAGCCACATTTTGAATAATGAGAAGAGGAAATGTGTATCTTGCTCATGTTTTCTGTAGCTCCAAACATTTCCAAAAAAAAAAAAAAAAAAGGCCCTTAGTACCCGACTATAGAGGAATATTGAATTATTCTATATTGACTCAATGAAGTACTAAGTTACCATGAAAAGTAACTTATGAAAATTATATATCAATAAGGAAAAATATGTATGATATAGTGTTAAGTATAAAAAGCAGATTATATAGTGATTGCAACTAGGTACAATTATGTATTACTGTGAACTGGGGTGACCAACCATCCTGGTTTGCCTCTCACTATTTGGGTTTTAGCACTGAAAGTTCTGCATTTCAGGAAGTCCTTCAGTCCCAGTTAGACTGGGGTGGTTAGTCACCCCATTAGGAACAAATTGCCAAAGGGATAATTGGGGAGAAATCATAGCAATTACTTTCATTCTTCTTCAACAATAGACATTAGTGCTGTCTCATAAGAAGTTACATGAGGTCAGTAAAAACTAATTATTTGAGATCATAAAAATGAATAAAATAACTAATATAATACAGTATGCTAATTATACTTGAACAAAAATATATAAAATATATATAAAAATATATATAATAAAGTATGTACTTGAATAAAAAACATACTTGAAAAAATATATATTAAAGACAGTGGATTTGGAGAGAGATCCTCATATATATTTTCAGAAGTGGAGAAAATAAGATAGAGGTGAGATCTTGTCTTCTTTGAAGGTTTTCTCATTAATTGTTTTCCTCTGGTCTGCCACTGCTCTTGTCCCTTTCCTCTAGTTCAGGGCAAGATTGCCTGTTCTATATTTTAGCCACATTCTGGAGTGCTAAGTGGGAGAAATCTGTTATTCAATTATTAAATTTTCCATGAAAATATTCCTTGGGAATCTGTGTGTAAGAATACACTGGCATAAATAATTGAAGTCCTGACATCACACAGTTCAAACTCAGATTGAGCTTATGTGAATATGAATTTAAGGCTATGGGAGCTTCCCTCATGGGTTGACATCACAAGAACACAGAAGACTGGGCAAACACCATATTTGAATCATCGGTTTCAGACAAGAATACAAATATAGTTTTATTCATTTAAAGCTAATTTTGAGGACTTTACATAGAGAAATATCTTATCTCTTTTTTTTCTAATCACAGAAAATATCTTCTATTGGTGGTCCCTAAAAAAGTAGAAATATCACAAGGAGTAGAAATCTCTTTGTATACCTGCCAGAATCTGGCAGCACTTAACATATAGAAAATGCTCAAATGTAATTGATTGATTATAGTAACATTCTTTCTATGTAGGGTATTGTATGTCTTAATATAAACAGGAATTGAGAAGTAAGGTAGCTATTTCCTGAGATTTGTCATCATAACTAATTATATTATTTTCAAGCATGATCTTCTTTTTTGAGAATGTCCATAGTACTTAGTGTCTACATTATGTAATCTAACAGCTAAGTATATATTAATGATGTAAGTAGTTTTCCAAATGTTGTGAATGTTTAAGTCTTTTTATCCCCAAGGAGTAAAACTTGATTCCTGACTCTTGTGTCTTTCTCAACACCTATTTCATGCTGGTCAGAGAGCAGGTGCTTATTAAAACCTGTTGACTTTGCTCAAGTAGTTTATGCAGACAGTTTGGTTATTTCAGACATTACAGGATTTGAGTAAGAAGATCTGGGTATGAAAAAAGGCTCTCAAAATTACTAGCTGTGACCACTGACAAATTACCTTTACTTCTTTATAAATTACTTAGCCTCTTTGAATCATTTGTATGATGGACATGGATAGGGTTTTTTTTCTTGATTATGGAAGATCAAATGTAATTATTTGATAGACTACTTTGTGAACTGGAAATTACAAATAATACAACTGTTGATTATCATTTAAGATTTGGGTACTCATTATGACATTTTCTTTGATTCTTCTCTTGCCTAAAGGCTAAAAGTAGGTAGACAGTGCAACCAAGAGCCTAGAGCAGGAGTTAAGAAAAGTTAAGACAGATACAGACATGTCCATTTATAAGCTGTGCTGTTTGTACAAAGAAAGGGTTGCTTTGGCCACTTAGAGCTTCTGTGATGGGGTGTGGACGCTCTAAGAATGTACCACAGTGTCAGCCCCATAAGAAAGATGGAATAGTTCCTTATTGCACCTCATTATTACTATTTTTTTACTTTCCTTAAGACAGTGGTGCAAAAGAGACTCCACAAAATATGTAGATGTGGAAGGAATTAAAGATAGTTTCGGGATGGCCTGGAGCCCACGTTTCTCTTTCTCATTAGGGGCAGAGGTGGAATTGCCACTTTGACCACTACTACAAAGCCTTATCCAAGGAAAAGGCTAGTGAGAAATCATGCGGGGCAGCACCTAGTCCGCCTTGTTGTAATGTAAGTAAGCTGCCCCGGACAGGAAACATGCTGACATGTTTTGCCTGCAATGGCTGTGTTCTCGGCATGAGAGAGAGGGAGAGAGTGTGAGCGTGAGTGAGCTGTGGTCACTCCATGCAAAGGCCAGAGAGACAGATGGAGGATACTTGCAGAAGGCCTCAGGAAATGGGGGTGGATATGTCTCTTGGAAGCTATGAACACTAGTTTCTAATGCCTAAGAAAAGGAAACAGAAAGAGAAAAAAATAATTTAAGGAATGCTGTCATTTTCTATTGGTGAAGGTTCCTGATCCTGGGGAGGTTCTGGAAAGTTTATTTCCATTTCTTCTTCTTCTTCTTGGACTGGAATAATTTCAATCTCTTCTTCATTCTTTGGTTGGGAAGATATTTCAGTCAGCTCAGCCATTTCATCAGTTGTTTCAATTGGCTGTTCTTTTTTTTCTTCAGCAGCTAACAGGACAACTACATCCTAGGACACAAAATTAAACGTTTCTTGACCTTTTATATTGGCACATTTGTCAACAAACTCTATGAATATTTATCAAATGCCTCCTGGTTTTTATGCTGTTTATGTTATTTCCTATATGCCTCCAAATACCAGGACTGATTTCCCAAGGGATCAAGTCACTTATCAAAGCTCATCTTCAAGGTCAGCAGATATTTGCTACATTGCCTGGAATGATCACACAGTATTTGGGAAAGAACACTGCAGTAATTGAGGAATTTAGATTCTAGTTTTGATTTGCCTTTATTGGATATAACCTTGGGAAGTTTGTTTTCCCTCGAATCCTGTTTTTCTCATCTGTAAAATGAAGGAACTGTGATGATTTCTAAATTTTAAGCTAACATTCTGTAGTTCGAAGCAGTTGATAATCAATCTGTCACTGGGATATTCCTATCTCCCAATTGTGGAGCCTCTCTGAACCTACTGTTTTGGAAGAGGGATTTGATAAAAAGGTGCAGGTGCGGTGGGGAGGGGAGGGAATACTGAGAAATTAAGTGGATGAACTAGTGCTTTTATCAGCCTTCAACCTGCAGCCACCCCACTTTTACACGCTCAGTGTGGAATCATGAAATCGAGATGGGCATGTGGAGTGAAGCGGAACTCAGGGTCAGTAAGTGCACATATCAGAGGGCTGTATCCTCTGTCTAAACTTTAGGCTTATTTCAAATTTCAAGACACTTTTGCCTCATTAGGTATTTTCTGCTTTCCAGAAATCTGCCAAGACCGTTTTTCATGAAGCTCTTAGTCTCAAAGATAGATTAGATTACATTTGCTGTAAATGATTTTTTTGTAGGTATGATTTCCCAGAGGGGGTGAGTGGACAGGGTGGCTACTACTTACAGACTTAGGTTTGGAGCACAGTTGTTTCCATTCATGCTCAACAATGCCAGCCGTCACAAGTTTCTGGAAGAAGGTAAAGATCCCCATCACAGCAAAAATGCCCTGAAGAACGACAGAAAAAACAAGGGCAAAAATATAATAATAGCTTAAAGAATATGGTTGCTGCTCAGTCAGTGACTGTTGGCTAAAATTAAGATTAGAAGTTCAGTTCTTTAGGTAATGATCAACTGTAAGAACTACTATTATCTTTAAAACCCTAACACTTAGCACAACAACAGGCACCCCACAGATGGTTAATGCATGTTGCTAATAGAAAATAAGGCAACGGAAATTAGTTGAAGAATCAGTCCTATGTAGGAAAAATTAACCACTGAATCCCAAATTAAGTTGTATCCAGCTTTAGGTGGTATGGTATCACAATGAAGGAAACCTATCTATACTTGGAAGATACATTTTCCCCCTTCAAATTCTACCCGGTAAATTCATTGAGGCAAAAGATGTTCATAATAACGTAGGTACTTCTTCAGTGTCCATCTTAATCATACTAATAATTATTAACCAGTAATAATAATAATAATGATTAATTTTAAAGCAAACACGTAGCATTTTCTGTGTTCCAGTTCTAAGCATTTTGCATATGTTAACTTAATCACTCAAAACAGCCCTACGAGATAAGTACTGTTAATTTCCCCATTTTACAGCTGGAGAAACTGAGGCAGAATGTGGTTAAAATTCTTGCCCAAAAGCTGTATAGGCCAGTAAGTAGCAGATATCTTGATCCAGAGTTGACACTCATAATAAAAACACTAAATTTCTTCCCTGAAAAGAAACCTGATTTCACACTTACCAAGAAAACAGATCGTATGCTGTCACAATATTGTATAGACAGAGAGTTTTTCTCAGCAGGGTTGGCTGGTTCACAGTTGTGTATGTTAATATATGGCATGGAAATGTTAATAAGATTCAAATTATCCATTTTAAAAAAATGGGAAATGGTAATATTAAATATGTCCATGATCAAAAAAATTATTCCAGAAATAGCAGCAAAGAGGCTCAATGAGTTCATTATCATTTTCCCTTTGACCTGAAATGGAGACATGAAGATTTGTTAATGGGGTTTGATTTCATTTGAAGAATCTAAGCTAGGAAGGAATTCCAGATCCCATTCCTCTGACTCACAAAGGCACTACACCTACCTCATATTAAACCATACTTCTCTCAGTGGTTTTAGTGTCCTTGTCACTGTAAAATGACAACCTTCATCTCTAACTTGCATTCCTTCCTTCGTCTTCCCCATCTCATTTTACCGCTTCATATCCAGTTTATCAGTAGAAAATTCTAGGCGTCATCCTAAATTCTTCTATTTTGTACCCCTGCACTTGCTTTCACTGCCACTGCCATCACCCTGCTAGACATTCAGTAAATATTGGTTGAGTGAGTGAATATAAATAGTATTCAGATTACGTCTGCATAGGAAGGTAGAGGGAAGAGGGGGGAAGGAGCTTCTTCCATCACAATGAAGTGAGATGGTTCTGTGGCTTTAGGGAGGGAAGGAGCAGATAGAACCCTCTGGGTCTATACCAACAAGTGGAAACAACAGTGGCAAGAACACCACCACCTACTCCCTGTTGACACAGGTTGCAATCAGCCCCAGCCTGCCATCTTTCAAAATGTCATTAGGGCTGATGTCTCTAGGTAGCGTAGGTAAAGGGTGTCAGAGGGAGTGTTCTACTTGCAGGAATGATAAAAGGTCAAAACAGGAAAATATATATGACAAGTACCTAATAGTATAGGATTATTGATGATTGTTTTAAGACATACATAGCTCATCTCTCGCAATAAGACCTACAGATGGCAAGTCAGTAGGACTGGCTATATCTGGAGAATAAAACAACTTGTTCCCCCCCCGCCCAAAACTGAGTTTGTCAGACCACTCTAGAGAAGAGCCATTTCCATTCACTCAATCCCTCACTGACTTTGGAAGTGACACAAATTAGTAATAACTTATTAGTAAGTATAAAAAACTTGGGGGAGTTGGGCGCCTGGGTGGCTCAGTCGTTAAGCGTCTGCCTTCGGCTCAGGTCATGATCCCAGGGTCCTGGGATCGAGCCCCGCATCGGGCTCCCTGCTCGGCGGGAAGCCTGCTTCTCCCTCTCCCACTCCCCCTGCTTGTGTTCCCTCTCTCGCTGTGTCTCTCTCTGTCAAATAAATAAAATCTTTAAAAAAAAAAAAAACAAAACTTGGGGGAGGAACTTGCTGATAAGCTCATGACCCTGGGTATACATGTGTTATAGGGGTTATAGAGTAAGTCCCCCTGTAGCTCCTTGAAGCCTCTGAAGCACTTTCATGTATATTAGGCCATTCATCCTCATGACAATATGGTAGCACCATTTTATAGAGGTACATAGAGGTAAACTGACTTGCTCACAGTTAACGAGGATTAAGTGAATCACAGTATTGATTAGAGTTTCCTAAATGGTGGTCTAAGAGAAATGACACAGCTCTCAAAGAGATCTGTTACTCTCACACAACATTTAACATTCATTAGACCATAGCATGTTGCTGTTCATGGGTCAGCCTATAATTCTGTTTCCACAGACATTCAGGTAGGTCTCATTTCCAAGTTTATTATGAATAACATCACAGCAGCTTTCTAGAGAATATTTTGCTTTTGGGGATTGAGAGATAACTCAGTGCTACTGTCATCCCAAAGGTTTTTAAAGGTTTTGTTTTCAACTGAGAAAGTAGATATTTCTCTGATATGGTTCCAGAAAGAAGGACATACGATTACTTGCCAAACTCTTCCTGGGGTTTTTGTCCGCTGCTGCCAGGAGTGATCCAGAAATGATATACTGTGAAAAAAGAGGTGGTGGTTGGGGAAGGCATGGGGGACATGGGAGAAGAGGCAGAGAGGGAGAGAGGCAGAGAGGGAGGTCACTTTTTACATTGAGACCTGGTTGTAAAAAAGCTATCCACATTTCCAACCCCTTTCACAAAACTGTCCAGCCATTTTTACAGTATTCATTCATTTTTCAGCAGTCACATTTCTCCTTTATTCGTGCTCAGCTATATTCAGTCTATGCCTTTTATTCAACTAACTGGGGAGCTGTGACTAGGAATATAGTAAGACCAGAGGCAGAACTCATGTTTTCAGGTCAATGAATACTAACAACTGTGAATTTGAAAGTTTTAGTTTTAGTTTTTCTTTTTTCTTTTTTGAATTTGTGGATTTCTCTTTGGAGTTCACAGTGGTTTAAAGGACTGATGCCAATGAAGAGTGAATCAATGTGGAAGGAAATACTTGGCCTGAAGGCCGTAGGCGCTCCCCTAAAATGTTGGCCACTGCAGGAAGTGACGGCGATTATTTCTGATCTTCCTCGTCTACTGTTCAGGACATAAAATGGGGGGAAACTCTTGTTTTAATCCATCTCTCTTTGTTCTGAAATTTTCAATCCTGGACACATCTTTATAGTGGCAACTATGGAAGTATCATGATGGCATAAAAATGGCTGCCCCATACCACACCCAGACAAGATTACAAGCTTGGAAAACATGTACGTGAAAGAGCCATAAGGATTGCTGCTCTGCTGATAAGCCAGAGGAGATTCATTTGGGATGGGACTGCTTTTACCACCTGCGACAAAGCTGCACAGAACTGTAGGAGAAAGGACCAGGTGGGAGGAAATGGGATGCTCCCCTGCCTTCCTGCTTTCTGAAACACCATGCTGTACGGTCCAAATGTTTAGTGCCCTTCTCCCCCCTCTCCACATTGACTTTGGAGAGGTCCCACTTTGGACAATCTTCCTTCCCTCTGAATTCACGTGAAGCATGACCACTGACTTTCAATGGGATTCATGCTCAATTTAGTCAACTTCTCTTTCCGGTAAATTATTTTAACCTCATAACCTATTTCCCAGCCATATACTTTCCTCAGCCTTTTTGTCTGCATCACTTCCCAAATGGTTGTTAGCTCTTACTCACCATAATGCCTCCCCAGAGAGGGTACCACACAGTCATACATATAGGTGCATAGACATCCGTGTGAATCATCAGGAGGCCGCCTAGGGCAATGTGGAAGAGCCCATTCATAATCTGGATGACCTGGAGAGAGAATGGGGGCACTGATGATGCACTGAAGTCATCATCAAGTCAGAAAACAAAGGTAAGGCTAGAAGTCCTGGCTCCTGACTTGGGGTTGTGTAAAATGCCTAAAAGAAGTGGCGGAGGTGCCAAGACCTTTGTCGTGTTCAGATCCATTTTCCCCACCGCCTGGGGCATTTCCAAGGCAGATGTCTGGGATGCTGGTGACAAACTTGGATGGGAGACCCCTAAATACGCAAACCACAAAATCAAAAGGAGAAAGATCACTGTGGTAATTTCTCTGCACGTCCCTGATTTGGCACATTGTGTCAGATGTAAAGAACATCTCGGGTTGGGTCATATACCTTCTAGTTGGATTGCATTCTGTAGCTAGCCTACAGCATCTGCTTCTGTAGGCCAGAGAGTCTCTAGGATACAGAATGGAGTGCAGCTGACTTACCCCTAATGTCTTAGATTCCCTCATGAAGAAGTTTTGTGTAGGGCCCACCACTGAAGGCATCCTTTTGGGAATTATTTTTTGAACAGGATGCATGGCAGTAGGACCTTTCATAGGATCTGCTTGGAAAGTTCCACTCCTTGAATTTCTGGGTGTCGTCATTTCACCCTCAGAACTCCTAAAAATAAAACAAATAATAAAATGGGCAAAGAGAGAGAGAGAGAATAGGATTTTCAGCAGTCTTTTATCTTGTCTCATGCATCTGAATACTTTTCTCCGTATTCCTTCCGTGAATGTTGTTGAGGGTAGACATGGCCTCTTCCCAGTGGCTTTGGGTCTGAGGCAAAGCCTACTGCTGTGTTTGAAGACAGGATCTGAAGGGGGCATCTCAGGCAAGGACCCATGAGCCCAGGGATCCCTGCCAGGATTCTTTTTTTTTTTTTTTTTAAATTGTTTTAATTTACAAACACAAAACACCTTGGAAGACAAAAAAATGAAAGAAAAACATATAGGCAAATTTTTACTCCTTGAGCTTCTCAAATCCTCACTTATTCACCAATCCCCAAGATGAAAAACTCTTCTAAAAAGGTATTCAGCTGCCAACAATGATGTTATTAAGAGGGATAAGGATTAATTTCACAAAAAAGCCAATGAATCCCAGTATAGCAAATCCTAATGCTGTTGCCATGGCAATCTTCTGGCATTCTTTTCTATCAGGTTTAGTGCATCTTTTAACCACCCGAATTGAGTCCTTCACAAACTGCCAACTTGGCTCAACAAACTGCATTACCTGATCCTTGATGACTGCCAGCCAACTGCTCAGACACAAGGGACACATAGCACAAAAGCGAACTGACCTCCCTGCCAGGATTCTTGACAACCATGTTTGGGGCATGCTTTATCATTGTAGAGAAATCCATGTTCGTCTGTCTGCATGGCCCGTGTGTCTCTCATTCTGGATGCTTTTCTGCACTCTCATATTGGGAAATGTATTTTGTCATTGCATTATCCTCATCCTTTTGCTTACCTGCTTTTGTCCGCTGTGATGGGCCAGAGGCATCGTGAAGGAGTATGGTGAGCACTCATTAGAGTCAATAGGAGCTGATTCTAATCTTCCTCTACCACCAGCTCTGCAACCTTGAATAAACCACTTTAAGAAGGCTCTCTATGGTTGTATGTAAGACTTGGCCTCCTGAGACAGGTTGCCTAGGTTCAAATTGTGATTATTCTGTTGCTGCAAAACTACAGGCAAGTTCTTTAAATTCTCTGGGACTCAAGTTTTTCAACTGCAAAATGTCTTATAGTATAGGGTTTCTGTAAGACTTAAATGGACTGATGGACTGTGCGTGGCTGGTGTCTTTTCATTCAGGTGTAGCTCAAATGTCAGCTCCTCAGAAAAAGCCTTGCCCGAGTCCTTAGTCCACAGTGATCCTCATCCACAGCACCCCAGTTTTTTGCTTCATGGTACTTACCACTATGGGGAATTACCTTGATTATTTGCTTGCTTGTTTATTGGCAGTCTCTCCCCACTAGAATATAAATTCCATCAAAGCAGAGACCTTGACCCTCTTGTTCAGTATATAAATTATGTGGATTGAGTAGTTTCTTAACATTGCTGAGGAAATAAATGTATGTAAAGCACTCGTGTCTGCATAATTATTACCTGTTTTTGTTGCTATTCTAGTTCTTAGTATTATTACCTTTAGGAGCATTAGTTCCTGTCTTTCCCATTGGAAAAATGAGACCAGTACCCCAGTCACGGATACACTGTGAGAAATAAGTAAGTTCGCATATGAAAGTGCCTCATACATGGGGAGAAAGTAGGAAGTGCTATCTGTTCTTAGATTTCATGATTTATTCATTTCTGAAGTTACTGATTATTACCAAGACCCTTCCCAGTTCTCATGTTGTAAGACTGTTCAACTGTCTTCATCTGTGCTTCCTTTTGGCATTTATTTGTTTATGTCAATTACTTACATGAATTCTGTTGGGTCTTTCCTGGGCCCTGGACATCTCTCTTTAGGGACACATCTTTGGTCTCGTCTTTGTTAACTGTAAGTCATGTAAGGGGCCCTGGAGACCAAGACTGTCTGCCCAGCTTGCTTATCCTGTTGAAGTCACACTGAGCTGGGTGCCTGTCGGTGTGCTGTGGGACAGGTGCTTGGGAGTCGCCCAGGCCTCGTGTTTGCACCCACTTTATAGTGACAAAGAGATTTCACATCTGAAGTTCATTTAAGCCTCCCAGAGTGGACAAGGGATGAATTGTTGCTTCTATTGTGTAGAAAAGGTGATGGGGCACGAAATCGTTAGGTCACTTGTTCCAGTTACATGACTACTAGAGATTGAAAGTGAGGGCTTGGACCTATCTAACAAGGTATCTGGCTGCTTTGGCCCCCATGCAGAACAGGGGTTCAGCCTTTCACCTATGAACCTCTCCCCTCTTCAGATGGATGTGCTATTTGGGTGACTAGAAAGCAATCGAAAACAATATTTTTCAGGACCACGGGCTGAAGGGAAGAGAGGAGGCTTCAACTGGGTGCTTTGCACTTGATTTTGCTTCACCTCTCAATTATCAGGTGTCATGTGGTCTTGGAGGTTTTGGTGCTTTGCACCACAAACCAACCAACAAGATCACTGACGAAAAGGAATGTATTAATATAGCCCACGAAGGAGTTTACAGACTGATTCTTATCACCAGGCAGAATTTTTGGAGCTGGTTAAAACCTCAGAAACCATTCTGTTCGTTTGACAAATGAGGAAGCTGCAGCCCAGGCATGGGCTGTGGCTCGTTACAGACCTTGCATTCGGTGACAGCCAAACCAGAAGGCAGTCACCGCAGCTCTGAGGCTGGCGCTCTTACTGCTGCCTCGTGGCCAGACCACGTAGTTCAGTTGTTTACTGAGCACCCTCTGCATGCCTGGGATGTCATGCATCTAGTGCCAAGCCGCCTGCCTTACTAAGTAGGCATTTTGTCTTTTTTGCAGATGTGGAAGTGCAAGCCCAGAGAGGTTAGTTTTCCCATTGGTAGGAAGGGAATGAGCTGGAGTCCCCACACTCCTCTCCAGAGGGCTCTTTTTAGTGAGGACAACTTAAAAAGCAAAGGTCATCAGTTCTCTGGACAGAACAAGACAACTGGACTAGTGTTGTTTTAATTTCTCCTTATTTTTCAACTGCCTGAGGCTATGTCTGTATTATTGGTGAGATAAACCTCCTGTATAAGCCAAGTTCTACTGGGGCCACGTCTGCAGTGGCAAGGGGCAGTAATGACTGTTGGGGAGAAATATTTTATTTCGCTATTAAAACTGATGTCTCACTATGGCAACTCTATTTCTATGAAGTCTTCAACACATATTATGTAAAATAGTAGTTTATAAACATAAACATACCCGTTTCAATATGCTACTTCATTTTTTATGGAAATAGTCTCTCTAAAATATATACATATTTTTATGCCAGAGCATTATAGACTAGGTAATGAAATTTTTGTTGTATGGGAATATATAAAATTAGAGCACATACTCCTAAGGATATCATAGATTCCTGCAGCTTTGCCCTGTCATTGTTTTTTACTTTTTCACAATGACTTAAACAGTGCCCAACACACAGTTGTGCTCCAAGCCTAGTTGGTATATTAGCAAAGGGTTACTGGGCACATTGATCAGAATGTGATCACAGTAGGATTTTGTTTTCACTAAACTGTATTACCATCAGGGCTCAGTCGATCAAACACTGCCCCATATTTTATTACAGTGACTTCTGCAAATCTCTTTTTGGTTTTTAAAAGGCACCACTGTTTCTGTGTACATCCGCTGCAGAAAATCTCACAGCCTTTATGGGTTTTGGTTCAAATAATGACTTTTAGGTCCAGTAATTACATCATGTAATGAGAAGTTCAAAGCTGCCTAGGTTTTGTCACCTCAACTTCCTCCTTCGCCACTCAAAATAGTTCTGCATTTTTACCCTTTCTGGCCTCATGCGCGTATTATCTCTGAGGAAGGATGTTCTGACTTTCTTTCCCTCTGCCTGTGCTCCTCGGCCATCTCCATGCACCAGGACGTCAGTCCTTCAGAGAAAGTGGTTCTTGTACCTTCGGTCTTTATTTGTGCTGCTGTACCACGGAAAGTGCTAGTCCCGGCTCTGCTGCTTGCCACTTCTCTCGCCTCACTATTCAGAGTACTGTTCGGGAACATGAGGTGATTTGCAATTTATAATGTACTAAACACTCAAACAAGAACCGTTACTACTGGACCTTTTGGTGATTAAAATGCGCTGCAGTGTCCCCATTCCCAGCCCCCTTCCTTCAATCTGGCAATGTCCCCAGCCACTGCCTAGTGTCCCTGTCTTAGCGCCAGCTTCTTCCAAGCTCGTCGCCTCCACCTCCTCACCACTCACTCGCTCCGCGAGCTTCGCTGCCTGCCGGAAGCTGCCAGGGCCACTCAGCTGAGGCTGCTGTGTCCGAGGACTGTGCTGCAGAGTCTGTGGTCTTTCCTCAGGCAGGACCACTCAGACTGCTTTATTTCTGTTCCCCTGTCCCCCAGGCTTAAAGAGCGGGAGCCATGTTTCTCTCCAGCTCCTTCATCTCCATGTTCGGTCAGTCATGGCGCTTCTTCCTCTGTAAGGTGTCTTACTTGGCGTGTGGACCATTTTCTACTCCCAGTGTCACCCCATGAGTTTGATTCTCATTTCCCCTCCTGGGTTAGCACAAAAGTCCTACTCTTCTGCCTTTGGTCTTTCTCTTGTCTAATCCATCCTCTGTAGAGCCGCTAGATCAGGCCCCAAATCACCACTTGAAGGCCTGCCCATCCTGAGCTTGAACTCTTTGTCTGGGCTGTTATTGCCTCTGGGAGAAACCTGTACCTGGCCCCCCCATGGCCTTCAAGGTGCAGGCCTACAGCCCTTCTGAAGCTGCACCCCACTGCTCCCCACCGGAGCCACTGATCTGGACACATCTCCTGCTTTCTTCTTGGAACCCTGTCCACATTGAAATGCTCCCCTCCCGCCCCCTTCAGGGCCAGACTCCTCATTAGACACTCACATCACCTGAGACTGTCTCGCATGGCTTCTTCAAAGCCCCCAGCTCTCTGCATTCCTTCCTTGTCACCAACTGTTTTCTTTCTCATGAGCTAATACTGTAACTTTTCTAATGGGGTGTACATTTCTTAAGGGATGTCCTGCTAGGGTTACATAGAGAACCTGTTTTCTCCGTGTACTATGAGCTCAATAAATGTTAAACTGAACTTTTTCCTCAGGGAAGATTTACACATAAATGCTCAGGATGTTGGACCAAAAGGTGATCATTTCACCTCGCTTGATGATCAGTGAGATCAAGCCATTTTGTGGGAAACGGGAAAGGTAATCACATTATATATGGGTTTTAGGAAACAATTATGACATGGCTAAAACTCATCTTTGTGGCCCTTCCTTAAATCTTCCTCGTCTACAGTGCGCAGTCTCACTGTAGGCTTCTGTGATAGATTTGAGGCAGGAATTTTGTGCTCAGTTTGATGTCCCCAAGTCCCCTCCAGAAAATGTTAGCCTGTGATGTTTAACAACATCTCAGGGTATTCACATCTAGCAGGATATCTTTGGAGAAAAAAACATTCAGAACGAGAGAAGTCGAAATATTTTCATGATAGCCATGGCTGATTATTTTCTTCTGTAGAACCAGGTGGTTCTAAGAACTTTAGGATTTTAGCTCATTTAATCTTATATAAAGCAGTGTGTAATACATTGGCTGCCATCTTATAGGTGAGCAAACCGAGGAATGTAGAGGTTTGGTAACTTGCCTGTAGATCTGTAGGTGGTGGAGCTCCGGTTTGAGCCCAGGAGCTTGTAAAAACGCTCTTGTCTACATGCTGCAATCTGCTGCTTTTGTAGAATGGCTCCTAGTTCATTGGCCAGGCTCTCTCTTGAGAGAGGGAGTGGTTAAGGGAGTGGGTGGGCAGCAAGCCCTAGTACCCCTCCTCACATTGTGACAATACCAGAAGACCTGACCAGGGAAACCCTTGAGGGAAAGCCGAGAATCTAGTCTCCAAAACCATCCAATACTTTACCCGTCACTCCCTTTTAGTTGCTTAAAAAAAGCAAACTGGCTCCTTACCTGAGTGTCCGAAGCCTTCGGGCGCGTGGCTGATTCGGATGCTTGCTGCTGAGTTCACTTCCACTGCTGGTGTCTCACATACACAGGGGTGAGTGACATAAGGCAGGTCTGGGGCCTCTCATAGATACCAGGTGACAGGAAATCAGTGGCTTCTGCTACCTTGGCCTTTGCCCCAATCACTTCGGTTTAATGCACACTTACCAGAGCCAAAGGATATACAAAAAAGTTTCTGCCTTACCAGGAGGTTTCACTTCTTGAAAAGGACCCCAGGGGACTGCCTGGCGTACTTTACGCTACCTTAATTAGAAGAACTTTGCAGCCCCCACCCTGTAAGCAGGTGTGGATGGTGGATCCCCAAGGGCAAGAAGGGCTCTAGAAATTCTCTAAAGATGGGCTGTTAGGACTTTTACCTTTTTACTTCACTTTTAGGAGTGAATAGGTAGGAGGAAGGTATCCAAGTGGAGAGATTCAGGAATCATTAAGCCCGGTCGTTTGGGAGTGCTGTAGGTATCCTTCTTCAAATATTGTCCACATTTACCCACACTTAGGGTTCTAGTGGGACCAGGTATGTCTTGTGTGGGATTTACTAGAAATGGCCTAAAAGTATACGTTGGTGCTGTAGAATACATCCTCAGAAGCTTGAGGCAAGAGTTCATGTTTTGGGATACAAACTGAAGTAGCCCTTTTACCTACAAACCACCTCTTTTTCTTCCATCTGTCTCATTCCCTTGTGTCCCCTCTCTTTTCAGTCTGGCCTGGAGCTATACCACTGCTAGATCAAGTGAGAGAATGGAGGAAGCCGGTAGCCAAGGAAGTGTAAATATTTGGGAAAAAATCAAAGAAAGTTTTGCCCAAAGATATTGTTTCCCCTGCCCCCACCATATACAACTTTTATGTTCATATGTTGGATTTCTCGTTGCTTTTAATTTCCTTGTCCCTTGCTTTATTTTAAGAGAGACCCAGGGCTATAATTAGGTAGTTGTTTGCCTAATCTAAAAATATGGCAGCTCTCCTGCCAAATTTGAGGTTAATTCCTATCTTCCCTCCATCTCTCCCTCTATCCCTCTCTCTTCTCACCTCTCTCTCTCTCCCCACCTCCTTCCTCTGTTCTCTGTTTCTCCCTCTGCCTCTCTCTATGATGACGGTTTGGATCAGAGGGTTAGAGCCGATGGGTAGGAGTAGTTCTGGGGTGCCTGATTTTGGGGTAACATCAAAACAAGTGCCATCTTCCCACCATCGAAGCAGTTCATTAGTGGAACAGGCTACCACGTGAATAGAGAACTTGCTGTCATCAAGTATATACAAGTAAAAGGCAAACAGTCACCTCTCATAAATCTTATAGAGAGAAGAGGAGCAGAAACATAAGATCTGCTGTCTATTTAAGCATCTGGTTGTAGGTCTGATGATCTGCTGGAGTGCTTGAATGTTGGCGACAGGGATGATAATTACAGGAGATCTGAGCTGTGGGTGATTGTGAGGCCAGAGGTTGGAGTCCAGGATGATGGGTGGTCACTGGAATCTGCCTTCATGTTAGTTGGCATGGAAATTTGGCAAATGCCTGGCATCAGTGAGGCTTGGACTGAGTTTTCATATCCTTTTCTCACACAACCTGAATTTTCGTATCCTTTTCTCTATGTAGGCCCTGTTTTTCCAAGTCTTTCTTAGAGTGTTTGTTACTCTGTTTTTTTTGTGGCCAGTGA
This sequence comes from Leptonychotes weddellii, assembly GCF_054177405.1. Lineage (NCBI taxonomy): Eukaryota > Metazoa > Chordata > Mammalia > Carnivora > Phocidae > Leptonychotes > Leptonychotes weddellii. The sequence continues at coordinate 9,565,053 of NC_138379.1, forward strand.
GATCAGTTAGGCAGCTCTTGCGTGATTCCTCCTGAATAAACTTGAATTTGAATTTATATAAACAAACAAACTTTCACTTTGTCTTTGCTGGTTTGGATTGATTGACTGCAGTGCTGAGTGTGTTGAAATCCCAACTACAGTCTGGATTTCTCAGTAGCACTTCCTGTGTTTCATAATTTTTTTTTCTCTGTAATGTTTGAGGGTATTAGGTCAAATATGTACACATTTAAAATCTCTCCCCCTCTTGTCATTACCTAGTGGCCCTCTTGCTTCCAGACGATGATCTCTTTCTTAAAGTCTACACAAAATTTTATTAACTAAACTTTAATTTAGTTCATATTTGCCTTCCTTTTATTCCCCCTACCTCCTAATTCTCCTATTTTTTTTTTTTTTTTTGTCCTTGGAACGTTTTGCCTCTCCTGTGGAAACTACATTCTACATCATAATTACTTGTGTCCTTGCCTTACTCAGCCATTTGTCTATATGTCCCTTGAAAGTGGGGCTGGTTTTTCTGATTGCTGTGAGAGATTGTGATTCTGCTTTAGTTCTCCCATCCAGATGATTATCACAATGCTATCCAGTATCAGGAGAGCTTTGTAGTTTACGAGGTCTTCCTTCTGTTCTGAGGGACTACTTTATATTTTTAACAGGCAAATAAAATGAGTTGAACACCTACTTATATGCCAAGCACTGTCCATATAACACCTATAGTATTGATTCCATTTTGTAATTGTGGGGACTAACAATCAGGAAATGAGGGAAACTGGCCCCAAGCCACATATGTGATAAAAAGTGATGCTTGGAAAGCAAAAAAACCCCTCAATTATAAATTTAAAAGAAAACCTACCATTTACCATGTGATTTTTAAGTTCAAGGCACTGATTAAATTAGTTCACATTTCATTTAAGGCTCATGGTAAACCCATTAGGTAGGTAATATTATTGCATTTTAGTCTAGGAGTTTAAAGCTCACAAAGGTTAAATAACTTGTCCAAGTCACTAAGCTTTAAATTGTAAAACTGACATTTAGACCTAGGTCTGACTTAAAAGCCCTTATTGTTAGGTGATGGGGATTCTCACCCTTAAATATATCTCACATACCCATACCTCTCAGCCTCACTCAGGCGCCAGATATTTTTCATCAGAACATGATTCCACTGGAAATAAATTTTTTAAATAAATATTTTTCATTAGAATCTCATTCCCCTGTCTCCTGCCCTTACATATGTACCCATAGGCCTTTCTCCTTCCAGCTTATGGCAGAAATGAAAACCTGATAGTTTATCTCTTTGCATATGCTAAATGTTTTCTATGCCAAAAGAAGCAAAGGATAATGAGATTTGGAGTTGGGCATCTTGACTCAAATCCTGGTTCTAAATCCTGCTCCCTTTTGTGGTCTCAGAAAAATCAACCACTTTGAGCTTCAGTTTTCATGTCTGTGGACACAGGCTAGATGTACCTACCTCAGAGGGCTGTCATGACAGCTGGGATGACAGAAGGAGATCCCTAATACTTAGCAGGTGTTCAGTCAGCGGAAGGAAATATAATGTAAGGCAGCCATCTCCCTGTGAGGCCTGGGAATCTCCCGGAGTCCTTGAGGCTCTTTCAGGGGGTCTGTGATCTCAAGACAGCTCTCATAATAATACCAAGACTTTAGTTTCCCTTTACGCAAGTTTACATCTGTCATCTCCACAGGCTACAGAACATGAGCTATCACATCAGACTGAATGCAAAAGCAGTTACCAGAATCCAATTGCCTTCTATTAAGCTCGAGAGAAGCTCTGCATTGGAATCACCTAGAGATCTTTAAAAACTATTGATGCCGGGCTCTCACCACATTCTGATTTAATTGCTATTGGGTGGTATCTGGTGCATTTGGGGGCGGGGAGGGCGGCGCGGGTTATTAAAGTTCCTCTGGTGATTTGAATGTGCAGTAAAGTTAAATTGGCCTTTGTTTTCAAAGTTTTTGTTATGCAAAATGAATAAGTTCTAAAGATCTACTGTACAACAGAGTACTTAGTTACTAATACAGAATTGTACACTAAAATATGTTAAGAAGATAGATCTCATGTTAAATGGTCTCATCAAAAAACAAAGAAACAAAACCCCACAAAAGAGCACAAGAAAATTTTGGAGCTGAATGTTTAGTACCTCGGTTATGGTGTTGGCATCAGGAGAGTACATATACATTAAGTGTGTGCCTTTGTTTGTAAATAAACTATAACTAAAAATAGCTAAAAATAAGATAAAAGAATGTTAAGTAAGCTAAAAAAGGAGATTTGTAAAACTATGTATCAGTGCCACTCTTCACACTCATTTTTTTTAATTTTGGAAAATAACAGTTATGTTAATAAAAGGTTACTTTTATTGATGTGTAATGAGTCTTCAATAATTTTTTCAGAGTGTAGAGGGGTTCTGAGACCAAGAATCTAAGAGACGTTGGTATGTTGGTGTAGGGATTAAGACCCTGGGCTCTGGAGCCAGACTGCCTGTTGCTACCATGCTTTGTCACCTGGGACACTCTGCTCACCTTCTCTAGCGTTCAGTTTCCTTGTCCATGAACCGTGTATAATAACAAAATTCACCTCTTAGACTTTTTGTGAGGTTAAATGAGTAATACACAAAAAACACTTAGCATGGTTCTTGGAACGTTATAGTGGCTTTCAACCAACATATATCCTCCGTGTTACTATTCTAGTTGTTATGAGTGGCTCGCATTGATGATCTTGCAGTATCAATGCAAAATCTGTGGGCCAAGCCATTCTTCCAACCAACTCATTTTTCCACACAACCATGGAGCCACTAGGTAGAATCTCTTAGAGAAATCAGCAGGAGATATGATAGACCTGGTCACTCCACACCGTGCGCTTTGGTTCATTTCTCTGTTTGTACGGTGGCAACACTGCATTGCTGTCCTTCGGTTCAGTGCATGCATGACTAACAGAGGAGTGGCACCAAGATGACCATGTGATTTGGGGAGAGGAAGAGATGGCATTGCAAAGAGGCAGGATGTGTTTTATCAGCCAAAAGTGTTCCCAGACCCCACTCTCTTAAGTCACTTCCCTTTGCTTCTGACAGTTGCCAGTCTTAAGATTCTAAGTTCCTTCTGGCTTTTTCTCACAAACATAATTCACTTCTTGATGATATTATAACATGTCTTTATTCCCACGGTGATATTCAGCACCATTAGTCACAACAATAAAAGGGTCTCCTCATAACTGAGAAAGACAGAGAGATGAATAATTCAATAATGCTGAAGGCCATCAACATAATCAAAATTCCCTGTAACAGAAGAAGAAGAAAAAAAGAATCACGGTATTAGCACAATAATGGTTTTTCTGATAACAGTGAGGTAGCAATGCCCATTTAAGAAAATCTCTTCCACATGTCTCAAGTGTATTGGATGCTTAGGAAGTAAAATAGTGGAGGATCACGAGAGCATACAGTTGTTTCAGCACAGGACAGCACATTATTTTCTTAGAGAAAGTCATACAAAACAATCCACATTCTATATCATATGCAGAAATGTTCCATTTCATAAATATATACAATACAAAGAAATAATGTGAAAAAGTGGTCTGTTGAAGGAGAAAGAAAGGTTAAGAAATAGAAAAAAAAAATAGAAGCGGAAATAGAAAAGGAAAGAAAAAGAGGGTAAAAACCCTAAAGGCACAGACAAAAGAGGAACGTGGAGAAAAACACACACAGAAAAGAAGCATAGGCGAATAGTACCATCTTCTGTTCTTTTTATCACTGCTAGAGACCATTTTCAAATGCTTTGTAGCTTGGCAACAGAGAGCATGAATAGGATACACACCTTGTTAGGAACCCAGAGGCTGGACATACAAGTGTTTTGCCGGTGAAAGTTTGTGAAGGTCATATGGTTAACATTCTGTTCTGCAACTGTATCTTTCTACATGTTTTGAGTATAGGTTAAAATATTGTTTATTTTAGAGTCACATGGTTTTTAATGGCCACATAATAATATCTCATGGTAGAGTTGCCATAATTCATTTATTCTTTAGTGACAGGAAATAATTTATTTACTTTTCCTCCTCTTCTGTTGTGTTTATTCATTCTTTTTTTTTTTTTAGATTTTATTTATTTATTTGACAGAGAGAGAGATAGTGAGAGCAGGAACACAAGCAGGGAGAGTGGGAGAGGGAGAAGCAGCTTTCCGCCCAGAAGGAGCCCCATGCAGGGCTCCATCCCAGGACCCTGGGATCATGACCTGAGCCGAAGGCAGACGCTTAATGACTGAGCCACCCAGGCACCCCATGTTTGTTCATTCTTAATGCTCTGAATAATGCTGCCAATAAGCATTCTTGTACACATGCCCTTATATGTAGGTGTTTAATTGCTATGGAGATAGCTACCTGGATATCTTTCATGTAAATAAATGCCTCCTTCCTTTCTGAAATGGTAGTAACATTTCAGATTTCTGCCACCAATACACAGGAACATCCTTTCCACCATTTCCCTACCTGTGATAATTTTTATAACTTTTATTTTTGCCAATCTAATAAATGTATCTTAGTCCACTATTAATTTAATTGGCATTTCCCTGACTACTAGTGAATTCGAACATCACTCTGAGTATATTTGGCCACCACATTTGCATTTTTGTAACTTCCCTCCTCATAATCTTGTCCATTTTTTAAATTGTGTTCTTGACTTTTTGTTAGTTATATTCATTCTTTGTATGTAAAAGCATTGAAACTGCTGTTATCTGCTTTAAAAATATTTTCCACTTCTTTTACCATGCCAGATTTTATATTTAAGTATATATGTATTTTACCCTTTTTTGATTTCCAGATCAACATGTATCACCCCAGTAAGTTCACTTGTGTCCCTTCCCAGTCAATCCCCCCTACCCCAGCCAGAGGCAACCACTGTTCTGATTACTAACACCATTTAATAACTTTGCCTGTTCATTTTTGTATCTGAATTTGTTTGTTCAGTATAATGGACTGAGATTCATCCATGCTGTTGCATGTATCAGTAGTCTGTTTTCTTTCTTGTTGCTAAGTAGTTTTCTGTTGTTTGAATAACCAGTTTCTCTAGCCACTCTGTTGTTGATAGACATTTGGATTGTTTCTAGTTTTTAACTGTTATGAATAGGTTTTCTGTGAACATTCTTGTATATATTGCTAAGACATAAAATAGGCCTTGTTAATTTTGATAAAAACTACCAAATAGTTTTCCAATGTGGCTGAGCCATTTTACATTCCCACCAAAAATGTGTAAGAATTCCATGTGCTTTACATTCCTGCCAACATTTTCTTTTGCCAGTCCTTTTCATTAAAGTCATTCTGCTGTGCATACAAACATTGTGATTTTGAATTTGCATTCCTCTGGTAACTAATAATGTTGAGCACATTTTTACATGCTTACTGGCTGTTGGCAGATCTTTTACTGTGAAGTACTTGTTCAAGTCCTACTCATTTTTTTTTGGTCTTTTTATTATTAATATTCAGGTGTGCTTAATATATTCTGGATATGGGTCTTTAGTCAGATATATGCATTGAGGAGATTATCTCCCATTCTGTGCCTTGCCTTTTTTTTTTTTTAACTTGAGATGTAATTGACATATAACATTGTGTGTGTGCATTGTTTGCACAAGGCGTGCAGTGTGTTGATTTGAAGCATTTATATGTTGCAATATGATTACCATTGTGGCATTAGATAACACCTCTCTCATGTCACATAATTATCATTTCACTTTTTGTAATGGGAACAATTTAAGATCTAATCTCTTTGCAACATCGAAGTATATAATACAGTATTGCTAACAATAAGCACAATGCTGTGCATTAGATCTCCAGAACTTTTTCATCTTCTAATTGAAAGTTTGTACTCTTTGGCAAACATCAGTCCAAATTCTCTGCCCCGCAGCCCCTGGTAACCACCGTTCCACTCTGTTTTTATGAATGTGGCTTTTTTAAGATTCCACATGTAAGTGATATTGTACAGTATTTGTTTTCCTCCATCTAGTCAGATGGAGATCTCATTTAGCATAATATCTTCAAAGTCCTTTCACTTTGTTGCAAATGGTAGGATTTCCTTCTTTCTTGGCACTGAATAATATTCCATTGTGAATGTACCACATATACATCCATTGGTGGATGCTTAGCTTGTTTCCATGTTTTGGCTATTGTGAATGTGGCTGCAATGAACATGAAAATGTTCATATCTTTTTGAGTTAGTGTTTGCTTTCTGATAAATACTCAGAAGTAGAATTGCTGGATTGTATAGTAGTTTTGACTTCTGAGGACCCTCCATGTTGTTTTCCATAGTGGTTGTGCAAGTGCATTTGCATTCCTACCATTAGTGCACAAGGGTTCCATTTCCTCCACAACCTCACCAACACTTGTTATTTCTTGTCTTTTTGATAATAACCTTCTAACAGATGTGAAGTGATATTTCACTGTGGTTGTGATTTGCGTTTTCCTGATGGCTCATGATACTGAACGTCTTTTCGTGTACCTGTTAGCCATCTGTTATGTCTTCTTTAGAAAAATGTCTCTTCAGATCCTCTGCCCATTTTTTATTTTTATTTTTTTGCTATTGAGTTGTACAAATTCTTTATATATTTTGCTTATTAGATATGTGATTTGTACATTTTTTTCCTATCCCATAGGCTGCATTTTCATTTTATTGGTGGTTTCCTTTGTTGTGCAGAAGCTTTTTAGTTTGATGTAGCCCCACTTGTTTATTTTGCTTTTGTTGCTTTTGCTTTGGGTGTCAAATCCAAAAAATCATTGCCAGGATGGATATCAAGTAGTTTACTACCTGTGTTTTCTTCTAGGAGTTTTATGGTTTTAGGTCTTACATTCAAGTCCTTAATCTGTTTTGAATTGATTTTTGTGTATGGTGTAAGATAGTAGTCTACTTTCATTTCTTTGTGTGTGGCTGTTTAATTTTCCTAATACCATTTATTGAAGAGACTGTCCTTTCCCTGTCATATATTCTTGGCTCCTTTGTTGTAAATTAATTGACCATATGTGCATGGGCTTATTTCTGGGCTCTCTATTCATTCCACCGATCTGTGTGTCTATTTGTATACTCATACCATGCTGTTTTGATAACTCTAGCTTTGTAGTATAGTTTGAAATCAGGAAATGTGATGGCTTCAGCTTTGTTTTTCTTTCTTTCTCAAGATGGCTGTTGCTATTTGGGGTCTTTTGTGGTTCCATAAAATTTTAGGACTATTTTCTATTTCTAAGAAAAATGCCATTGGTGTTTTGATGGGGATTGCATTAAATCTGTATACTGCTTTGGGTAGTAGTATGGACATTTTAACAATATTAATTCTTCCAATCCATGAACAGGGGATATCTTCCCATTTATTTGTGTCTTCAATTTCTTTCGTCAATGTCTTAAAGTTTTCAGTGTACAGATCTTTCACATCCTTGATTAAATTTATTCCTAAATAGGTTATCTTTTTTGATGTGATTGTTTTCGTAATTTCTTTCTCATAGCTCGTTATTAGTGTATAGAAATGCAACTGAAACTGATTTTTGTATATTGGTTTTTGTATCCTGCAATCTTATTGAATTTATTTTATTCTAATAGATTTTGGTGGAGTCTTTAGGGTTTTCTAGGTATATGCCCTCTGCAGACAGATACTTTTACTTCTGCCTTTCTGATTTTGATGCTTTTTCTTTGTTCTCTTCTCTTCCCTTCCCTTCTATTTTTCTTTCTTTCTTCCCCCAGTTGCTCTGGCCAGGACTTCTTGTACTTTGTTGAATAGAAATTACGAGAGTAGGCATCTTTGTCTTGTTCCTGATTTTAGAGGAAAAGTTTTGGCTTTTCCCTGTTTAGTATCATGTTAGCTCTGGGCTTGTCATATATGGCCTTTATTATGTTGAGGTGTGCTCCTTTATCTCAGTGTGTTGAGAATTTAAATTTTTTCACGTTGAATTTTGTTAGATTCTTTTTCTGCATCGATTGAGATGGTCATATGATTTTCATCCTTCATTGTGTTAATGTGGTATATCACATTTATTGATTTGTGTATGTTGAACCATCCTTGCATCCCTGGAATAAATACCACTTGATAATAGTGTAGGAGACTTTTAATATACTATTGAATTCAGTTTGCTAACAATGTATTGAGGATTTTTGCATATATGTTCATCAGGGATATTGGCTTGAAATTTCTTTTCTTGTAGCGTAGTTGTCTGGTTTTGGTGTGGGTAATCCTGGGCTTGTAAAATGAATTTGGATCCTTCTTTTCTATTTTTTTGAAGAGCTTAAGGATTGGTGTTAATTCTTCTTTAAATTTCTGGTAGAATTCACCAGTGAAGCCATCTGGTCTGGACTTTCCTCTTTTGGGAGGTTTTTGATTACTGATTCAGTATTCTTACTAGTAATTACTGTGTTCAGGACTAATTTGCCAATACCAATTGTTTTCAGGTTTGTTAGTCTGATATCTTTACTTCAACTTAACTTTTAAAGAATATTTTCACTGAACACTGAATTCTGGATTAGCAGTATTTTATTTCGGCAGTTTAAAATGTCATTCCAGTGTTTTCTGGCCTCTCTCAGGCCTCCAAATGAAAAGTCAGTTGGAAGTTTACCTTTGTTCCTTTGAATGTAATGTATTCACCTCTGCCCCCACCCCCAGCTTCTTTTTAGGTTTTGCTCTTTATACATTATTTTCCCTCAGAAATTTAAGTATCATGTGCTTTATGTACTTTTCCTTGTATTTTCCTGTTTGTGGTTTCTTTGATTCCTTTACAAAATCATCAGCCATTCTCTCTGTGAGCATCGTTCTGTGCTGCATTTTCATTTTCTCTCTTGTGGTTCTTCAGTTGTATATAGGGCACCTTTTTTTCTGTTCTGCTCCATATGTCCCTTATGTTTGTTCTTTCTAATATTTTATATCACTTTCTTCTCTTTGGGCATTAGTCTTCATATTTTATACTGATTCTCTTCCTGTGCCCTTCTGAAGTGTCTAATATGCTGTTCGCCCCATCTACTGAGTGCTTGGTTGCGGTTCTATAAATTCCAATGACTTCTTTCTAATGGGTTTCAGTGTCCCATAATATTCTCCAACTCATTCTCTTCTCTCTTGGATATAACAGCCATGTTTACTGTCAAGTTTGTATCTGATGACCCTACCATCTGTGTAACCACTGAGGTGGTTTCAATCATTGATTATTTTTTTTTAAAGATTTATTTATTTATCTCAGTGAGAGAGAGTGGGGGAAAGGGCTGAGAGAGAGGGAGAGAGAGAATCCTAAAGCAGACTCCCCACTGAGCACAGAGCCTGACCTGGGCCTCGATCCCAGGATCCTGAGATCATGACTTGAGCCAAAATCAAGAGTCAGACACTTAACCAACTGAGCTACCCAGATGCCCTGATTATTTTGTTTTTATTTTTTAGATGTTCAGTCCTATCTTCTGGTATGACTAATTTGTTTTGTTTTGTTTTACACTTAATAACAAATGTAGTATGCAAAAAATGGTAGAAATTCTAAATTATGTTATCTTCCTCTAGGGATGAATTAATTTTCTTCCATCAGACAGATTAGGAGAAGGTTACCATGATCAAAATAATTCAAGGACGAATTTCAGTTTTGTGAGGCTGGTCTGTTTCCTTTGTCCTTAATTCTAGGGTGTAGTCTTTCTTCAGAAGTGAAATTTTGGAGTGTTTACCAGACTCCACTACTCCTCTTGGTGGACTCTGAACAATGTGTGTGTGTCTGCGTACTGCATGACTGCTGAAATCTCTTCTTGGCCTTTTAGCCTCTTAGCTTCTTATCAACTTGGCTCCTGAGCTTTGCATCCTACACATCTTAGGTGTCAGCAAATAACTTGTGGAGAAAAGTGATGGAGAATTTTGGGTTTAGTTCATTCAACGTGTACAAATCTCACAGGATCCTTGTACTTTAAATCCTGGCTGCCATGGTTTCTTTCATGTATATTCAAACATTTGGAAGTTTTTTGTTATTTTAATAAGCTCTTAATAAAAATGGTTTTCACTAGAGAGATGCTCTGATATAAATTACTCTGTCATAACCAGAAAAAAAGGATCTGTATACTTTACTAGTATTTTCAGTAAACCAATCATTGGCTGTTTGATCCTTTCTGATGTGTGCATGATTTTTGTTTTGTTTTGTTTTCACTAATTTCTTCTCTTGTCATTATATATTAATTCCTTTCTTCTTCTTTCTTTGGACTAATTTTCTCTCCTTTAATCCCTGAGATTAATATTTGGGCCATTATTTTTCAAAGTTTCATATTTTATAGTATCTACATTTCCAAACTATGAATTGCCTTAAAAGTATTGCTTTACCTTCGCCCTCAAGTTTTTGAGCTTTCATTTCAGAACATCTTTGGATTCATATTATGATTTCTTTCCTGATCCAATAATTACTTTGAAACCTACTGCTTAATATCCAGCCACACAGGTTAAAATTATTTTTATCATTGCTTATTGTTTTATTGCATAGGTCATACACTAGGTCCTACTTCAACCTTTGGTATTAATCTGGAATTGTCATATTTACCAATATATAGTCATCTTTTGTTGGTATGTGTTACAAAATTGTGTATTCTTTGTTGTTGGATATAATAGACTAAATATATCTATTAGTTCTAGTTTTTTACTTTTGATGATACCATTAGGTGTTCAAACATATCAAAGTCTAAAAGTTCTTCAAACCTTCATGCTCTTCTCAGAGAAAACTCAGGTCCTTAGCAAACACAACTAACAAAAACACCATTTGCTCCCTTCTCTACTTATATGTTAATGCTGCCTGGTATTTTAAATACTTTATTTTTAATCTCAATATATATTATTATTACTGCATTACACAAGCAGTATTCACTTGTATTTGTCCACACGTTTATCACATTCTTTGTTCTTCATTCCTTCTTGCATCTCATTGTGCTACCGTTTTCTTTCTATTTGGAGTTCATTCTTTATTCCTTTAATTCTGGTCTGCAGGAGGCAAGCTCAATTATTCTGTATCTCTAAAAATTCTTCATTTCACTTCATTCTTGTAAGATTTTTTTCTTCTCCTTTTTCTGTTTCAAGTTTTTATTTAAATTCTAGTTAGTTAACATATAGTGTAATATTGGTTTCAGTAGTAGAATTCAGTGATTCATCACTTACATATAACACCCAGTGCTCATCACAAGTGCCCTCCTTAATGCCCATCACACACCTAGCTCATCCCTGCCCACCTCCTTCCAGCAACCATCAGTTTTTTCTCTATAGTTAGGAGTCTCTTTCCTAGATTGACTCTCTCTTTATTTACCCCCCCTTTGTTCATCTGTTTTGTTTCTTACACTCCACATATGAGTGAAATCATATGGTATTTGTCTTTCTTTGACTTATTTCACTTAGCATAGCACACTCTAGCTTCCGCCACGTCATTGCAAATGACAAGATTTCATTCTTTTTTATGGTTGAGTAATATTCCATTATGTATGTATGTATGTATGTATATCACAGTAATGGGTAGTGAGTGATAGGTTATTGGTTGACAGTTATTTTTTTCAGAATACTGAAGATATTGTTCAGTCTTTTGGCTTTTATTGTTGCTTTTGAGAAGTTAGGTATCAGTCCAGTTCCTTCTACTTTTTCTTTTTGGTAATTTTCATAGTTTTTAGTTTTTGTTTTAGTTAAGATTACTGAGAATTGATAATGAAACAAAACCATGATTTGAAAAATAACTGTACTTTGACTCAGCAAATTGATAAAGTATCAAAGCATGATATACAAGACCAAATATCTAAGTTCAAGATTTTAACATAAGATGTCTCAGAGCTTTATGTTCAAAATAGGGCCACAGAGAGATGTTTTAATGGTAATTCCATGTGAATTCATGTTTTCCAAATATTAGACCAGTGGCTGTCTCTACAACTGGTCTAGTTTGCAAATCTAACCAGTTCCTTTCCAGACTACTGTTACTCTCCCCTAAAATTACCTTATGACTCCTCCAGCTGATGAAATCCTATAAATGCCCTTTTCTGTTTCCCCCTATTGTGTCTGAGACCCATGCTCTCCCTTGATTAGCAAATTTAATAAATTCAGCTTTTAACTGTCATTGATTTTCCTGGTGGTCTTTGAAGGTGCTAGACAGTCACAGAGACCCCAGAGAGGTCTTGTCAGACCCCTCACTATTACGGTTCTGGTCCTTTGACTCACTTAGTGGCTATTCCACTGGCTGTCTGTGAGCAACCCTGTCCAGGGTTTGCACATCTATGTTGATGAGGCGATCTAGCACTTTATTGGGTAGGGTTTATTTTATTTGTCCTGGGAGTCAGGTTTCCCACGACTTTTTCATTATCCCTTCACATCTGTTCTTGTTTTCTTTTCCCTTGGTGGGGTAGGGGTGAAGAAAAAGATGGTCTGCCAAAGCTTTGCCACTAACCATCCTGTCTGTCTATCTGCCTCTTATCTATATTTTTGTGTATCTATAAGAATAAATCCTAGGGAAAGAGTTATGTCTTGTTAGCCAGCCACCAGCACTAATAAGTAACATGTCTCTTTGACCAATATCCTTTCTAGGACCAATTATCTTGGATTACTCATTAAAATCTTTTAAGAACCTTCTCTAGTCTTATCTATATGTAGGAAATTGGCTGTAGGAGAGACTCTTCTTCACATATTCCACCTGTCGGAGGCTGCTGATTTCTTGAGTCAGCAGGCAGGGGTGGATTTTCCAAGGCCTTCACTATCCCTATTTTCTTCTTACTTCCTGGTAATCATTGACTAAATTCTCAGAAATTAATTCTGTATTATATCTCAGTGAATGATTTGACTTTCATTCTGATAACTCTGATTATATAATAAATTTGTCAGTTTTTTCCACTAACAGATGTGGACTACTTTTCCTTGCCAGCCATCTAATTAATCATTCTTTGTGACCTTAGGCAGGTGACTGGTTATTTTGGAAATATCATCAGGGAAAGAGTACACTTGAGCCTTGTTGGATAAGATCTTACTAAAATCACCACCACCACCACTACTGCACTTATTATAGACGTTAAGCTATAATCCTCCAGAAACTTTACAAAAGCAAATGGTCTAAAAGATAGGACAGCTAATACACAGGTGGCCCAAGCTCCTCAGAATTAGGGACTAGACTGCTTCCACTCAAGGTGACTGGAACAAAACTACCCTCCCTCAAAATGACTGATGCCATTGATGGTGATGGGCTTATACTCTTGGCTATTTTATCTCCTCTATGCTAATTCAAGGTTCTAGATTATTGGTAGACAACTCTACTAACACAGCACTAACAAGACAGCCTTTTTTGAAAATCAGTATTGTCATGTTCCTTCATTCACTCATGCTGACAATAAGGGACAAACCCCTGAAACTGATCCAAGAAGGAATAGGAAATCTAAATAAACTGATAACAGGTAATTTAAGAAAACTTCCCACAAAAAAAAAAAAAAAAAAAAAGCCCAGACCTAGGAGACTTTACCAGTGAAGTCTTCCAGATGTTTATGGAAAATTCAACATAATTTTTCTCAAAATTTACCAAAAAGTATAAATGGAAGCAGTATTTTCCAACTCATTCTATAATGCCAGTATTAACCAGACACAAAAACCAAAGACATCACAAGAAAAGATGAGTATAGGCCAAGATCCCTTATAAATAAAGATGTAAAAATCTTTAACAAAGTATCAGAAAATTGAATCCAACAACATTTAAAAAGAATTATACAGCATGACTGAGTGGGATTTATCCCAGGATAAATTTATTTTTATTTAAGATAAAAAAGTGATGGGTATTAAGGAGGGCACATATTGCATGGAGCACTGGGTGTTATATGCAAACAATAAATCATGGAACATTACATCAAAAACTAATGATGTAATGTATGGTGATTAACATAACATAATAAAATTAAGAAAAACTAATAATGTACTGTATGGTGATTAATATAACATAATAAAAAAAGATAAAAAAGTCAATCACTGCAATGCACCATAACGATAGAATAAAGGACAAAAACCACATGATCATCTCAGTTGATACAGAAAAAGCATTTCACTAAATTCAACACACATGGTAAATATGTTCAGCAAACTAGGAAGAGAAGAAACTTCTTCAGCTTGATCAAATCCATCTAAAAAACCCTCAGCCGACATCATACTTAATGGTGAAAGACAAGATGTTTTCCTTCTAAGTACAGGAAAAAGATGAGGAAAGAGATCTACTCTTGCAACTGTGATATTTTACTTCTATGAAGACTCCCTTTTCCTTAGGTGACTGATTACTTTCCAGCTTTCTTGACAAATTTTGACGGGTCTTGTTGACTAATTTTTCTCTCCATGTAGATTTACATCTTTTCCATTCCCTTAAACTAATAATAGTGGTATTTTGGAAAAAGCAGAAATAAATGCCTGTTTTCAATATATACCATATTTTATCAGAAGTCCAGTCTGAATATTAAAGCCAAAACCAAAACCATAAAAATATTCCACTTAAGATTCTAATATATATCTGGGACTATGAATCACTACCATACTGCTATACCTGCATTTTTCTTCCTATATCACTCTACCTTTTATATTATACTCATTGGTATATATGCTTTATCTTCTCTACTCATCTGTGAATTCCTCAAGTTGGGGGTTATAATGTGTTTATTTTCTATTCCACAATGCCTGGTGTAACCTATCAGATATTATGATTTCTATAAATGTTTGTAAATAAAAGAAAATACATGTGTCCACAACATTATTTGGATTTTGCTGATTAGATGCTAATCAATCTTTATGATTACACCCATTACTCCTAGCCATAAAAATGCAGTATACTTACAATGAATAGGGTAGCAATGGCCTGACACTGACTAATTGTTTCAGCATAGCCACAAAAGAAGTGTTGATCTAGAATGAGACCAAATGTGAGGAGAATGATTCCAGCTGTTGCTGCCAGGGCACTAAGAGAATTCATTATTCGGCTTAACTTCACCTGAAAGAGATGAAAGACCATAACACTGAGTCTACAGACAAAAAGCAGTGGTGGGGGAGACTGGAGGGAGAGTTTTAGTCACAGCATTGCAATGCCACAAAGCAGCTGTGTGATCATATATGAGACACTTCATCCCTTTGGGCTTCAGGCACTCAGCTAGAGAATGAGGGAATCCAGTGAACTTTTAATAACCCTTCTATCCCCCACAGTCTGTACCTAATAAGTTAACTCCCATTTAGTTGGGGGGGACGGGTGCACACTGGACAAAAGGGATACTTAGGCATAGCCACATTGCCCTGCACTTTGATGCTCTGATAAAAGTCATGACCTACTTGCATTTTTGTTTTATGGCTCTTTTTAACTAAACATTGTATTTCTTTGCAATTTTTATTCCTTCCTAAAACTTCAAACCTACAGGAGAAGTCCTGTGTTGGAAATAATTTATTGGCTTGTTAATTAATATCTCACATTTTTGATTCTTTGAGAAAAGTAAAAATATTATACTTATAATTTATCTGTAAGTTAGACTTTTGCATTCATTAACACTGTATTACTTATTTTGAACTTCTGCTTATAAGGTTTATTTTATTTATTTATTTTTTAATTAGGTTGTCTTCACAGTGTGCCTATCCTGTGAGTCAAACTAGTGCCTTTCAAAGTGTCTGGCATGACAGAAAGAATGAATGAATGAGTTACTGGAATGCTGAGACCCATTTTACCATTTTGTTTAGGAACTTGGCTTTTATTCTATGCCTCAGTGTTTTCATATATAAAATAAGAAACTGGATGACCTAGAAAACTCTTCTGGCACTACTGTTTTATGATTCTATGGACAAAAGACCAGTGACATTGGTTGGTATCAGTACTTGACAGTTTGTGGAATTATAGTGGGTTAATGATTTTCCAAATTCACTTTCAAGGTTAAAATCATTATTTCAAAGTTATAAATTTTTAGTGAATGGTAAGATGTAACTCACCAGAATTTCTGTGGTTTTTCTTTCCAATGCAACTAGGAAGGCTCCAGAATTAATGAACTATTAAAAAGAATAAATATTTTAGTGATGGGCTTGCTTAACTGATGTTAAAGAGTTCTCAGAGAATAGACTTCTATGTGTTTCATTCACATGTCTTCCTTCCTAATTCACACGATCCTCAGAGCAGTGAGCAGGGTGAGATGCCTGATAAGGTAGTCCACAAATGAGTAGTGGACAAAATACTGAACTAGAAATTAGCTTTAGCCTTAACTATCTATTTGAACATGAGTTTTTTGTTTTTTTTTTTTTTTCTTTTAGCTTCACTGGGCTTTAGTTTTCTCATCTACCTTCCTCTTATAGCTATTGTGGAATGAGCTTTGATATCATGCCACACTGGTGTCAAATCAGTTCACAACCAATAAAATCAGATTCTGTCATTCTTATAAGACACATCCTTCATACCCATTTGCAATCCAGCATGTTCTGCCAGCTAATGTGCTGGGAATTCTGAAAAAAAATCCCAAGAATTTTCATGGAGGTGAGTCATATGTAGGAGCATCATCTAGTAGAAACTCCAAATCGGACTACAGCACATGCATTTTTAAGTTTCCAGTCCCACTGCCTTGTATTTCTTCAGCCTCATCTCTTCACCCTCACTCTTACAGGATAGAAAGTGTTCTCCCATACCTTGAGCCTTTTGTTCATGGTTCTCCCTTGGCATGCAGCAAGATATCCCTAGCCCTTATGCCCAACCATTCCCTACTCTCTACCATTCCTTCCACCATTCCTCTCTAGGTGCTCTCATCCTGATTAACCACCCATCCTTTAAAACTCAGCCAAGCTGGAGTGTCTCTGGGTGTCTTCCCCTCCTTTTTGTAGGTACCTTTCCTATAGAGGCAGTTCCTATGTCTGTCACCACTCATGACACCATATGGTGATGATCTGACTCTCTATTTGAGAGACCTTGAGACCAAGAACTGCGTTTTTCCTGAATTCCCACACACCATCCATTCTCTGGCACTAAACTAGGTGCTAAAATAATGTTTATTGAATGTAATTATGTAAATGCCTCTGTGTAGCTCAAAGGTACATCTAAGAAGCTTTCCCTGTTTCTTTACTTTTCTAAGGAGTAAACTGATCTTTCATCTCTCCTTACACAAGCACTGTGATATCATTTATCACATTACCTTGAAATGACCTCTTTACATGTTTTCTTTCTTGCTAAACTGAGAGCCCTTTGAAGGAAGGGCTCATGTATTATTATTTTTGTTTATTTTTCCCCCAGTTTTATTGAGATGTAATTAACATACAGTACTGTATAAGTTTAGGGCATGTGCATAATGATTTGACTTATATATATTGTGAAATGATTATAATAATTTTACTTCACGTCAATTATTTCATATAGATACAACCCCCCACCAAAAAAAAGGAAAAAGAAAAAGAGGAGAAAAATAATATTTTTCTTTGTGATGAGATTCTCTTAAAAAATTTCATGTATATCATACAAGTGTTAATTGAAATCATCCTGTTATACGTTGTATCCCTAGTACTTATTTATCTTATTACTGGAAGCTTGTACCTTTTGACCACCACCCTCCATCCCGGGATCTCTCTCCTCACTCTCTGCCCCTGGTAACCTTAAATCTGAGCTCTTTATCTATGAATTTTTTGAAGTTCTAAATATCAGTGAGATCATGCAGTATTTGTCTTTCCCTGTCTGACTTATTTCACTTAACATAATGCCCTTATGGTCTAACCATGTTGTTGCAAGTGGCAGGATTTCCTTGTTTTTTTATGGCCTGTATATATATATACACACTTCTTTATCATCCATTCATCTGTTGATGGACACTTAGGTTGTTTACATGTCTTGATTTCTGTGACTAATGCTATGGACATGGAGCTGCAGATGTATTTGTGACATAGGGTTTTCATTTCCTTTGGATATATTCCCAGAAGTGGAATTGCTAGATCATATATGGTCATTTTATTTTTAATTTTTTGAGGAAACTTCATACTGTCTTTCATAGTGAGGGTCCATGTATTGTTAACCTTTCGATCCTCATTGCCTTCCACTATGTATCTGGCTTATAATGGATAGCAACTCATTTTGAATGAATGAATGGACAAATGACATCAAGACCCAAGGACATATTCCCAAAGGAACTTCAGGACCCAAAGATGGAATGTCAGCAACTCTGATGAATTAATGGGGAAATAATTTCAATAAAGTTGATTTTTATTTTATCTTTACAAAGCATATCCTACAACTGAATGCAGCTCATTTTAAGGGAATTAAGAATTCCCTAGTATCCCTGTTGTCATGGCTTCAAATTGAACTCAATTGACTATACTCACCAAAACTGAGCTCCAGAATGGATATCCTGAAACAAATATAAAGGGGAACCGTGGGTATGGATTTTCAAGGGTGAAAAGGAAAACAACTCCAAAAGAAAAGTTCATCACTCCAAACAGGATCTGCATAGCCTATAAATAGAGTAAAAAGTCATGGTAAGGAAAAAGCAAAATGGTAGGTTTCCTTTCCAAAAATATACATGATCTTCTTTTGGTTAAAAGGATTTGGTGATTACCTTCTTTTATAAATAGGGGAAGGATAGTAGAAACCCCTTATGATGCTCCCAGGTGTTTTCTTGATCCCTTTATCTGATATTTGGTAACAGGTAAAATGATCTAAATCAGTGCTCTGGAAAATGTAGCCCATGGATTGGCAACATTAGGATCGCCTGAGAATTAGAGATGCAGACTCTCAGGCCCTATATCCTATATCCTATACTTACTGAATAGAATCTCCAGGTTAGACCATGTCAAACTCTCCAAGCAGCGGGGAAATGAAAATCAAAACCACAAAGTGATAGGACCTCGCATCTGTTAAAATGGCTAACATCAAAAAGACAAGATAGCAGATGCTGGTGAGGATGTGGTGCCCTGTTGGTAGGGATGTATCACTATGGAAAACAGTATGGAGATTCCTCAAAAAATTAAAAATAAAACAAATAATGAAAAAAAAGTAAAGCAGTGGTTTGACGATTGCTAGGGAAGATTGGTGAGAATGACGTAAAGAATGGAAGGTGTACCATGTGTGAGTGTTTGTTCTCTGCCCTCTTACTCTCCATCTGCCTTCTCTGAGTCCTTTCTTTCACTCCCATAGCAACTATGACCTTTAAGTAGGTGAATTGTGAAGGATATCCTTTTCCTCAAGTCCAAGTCCATTTGAGTAAGTTCAACTCAATAGCCACTATCCATTCATCTAAACTATTAAAATTGTTTTCTAACTGGCTTTTCTGCACCAGCTTCCTTTTTCTCTATTCTAGTGTTCTGTCAGTGCTGAAGTAAGATCGCAAAACAGAACCAATCTGGTTACTCTTCTCAATTTGTTTGAAACAAAGCTCCCAAATCTGGTGGTCATCAAATTCAGAGAAGTGTTTACAAAATACAGATTTCAACCCCCCCCCCACTCCCTCAAAATTGATATTCGGTAGTTCTGGAACAAGGCCTGGGGACTTGGTATACACACTTTATAAAGCTCCTTAGGTGATTTGTTGATTTCACAGATTGGAAACTACTTGTCAATATTGTAAAGTCTAAGTAGGGATGGGTATAAGATTCTTGGCAATTAGGTCTCCAAATTACCTTCTGCTTGTTTCCTTTTCTCCCCAAAATATTATTTTTCACATTTTAAAAAAATGTTGGTAAAATATCTATAACAAAATTTACAGTACATACTTACCATTTTATTTAAATTAATAGGCTTTATTTTTATTTTTTATTTTTTAAAGATTTTATTTATTTATTTGACAGAGAGAGAGAGCACAAACAGGGGGAGCTGCAGAGGGAGAGGGAGAAGCAGGCTCCCCACTAAGCAGGGAGCACGATGCGGGGCTGGATCCCAGGACGCTGGGATCATGACCTGAGCTGAAGGCCAAGGCTTAACCAAATGAGCCACTCAGGCGTGCCTAGGCTTTATTTTTTAAAAGCAGTTTTAGGTTAACAGCAAAATTGAGTGAAAAGTACAAAGTTCCCATCTATTTCCTGTTTCCCTCCCCTATTGCTTCCCCCACTATCAATATCCCGTATCAATGTGGTATATTTGTTACAATTGAACCGACACTGACACATCATTGGCAGCCAGAATCCATAGTTTACATTAGGCTTCGCTGTTGCTGTTGTACATTCTGTGGGTTTTGACAAATGTGTAATGACATGTATCCACGATTATAGTATTGTGCAGAATAGTTTTCCTGCTCTAAATATCCTCTGTCCTCCACCTATTCATCCCTCCCTCTCTGCTCCAACCCTTGGCAACCACTGATCTTTCTGTCTCCATTTTTTGGCTTTTCCAGAATGTCACATAGTTGGAATGATATAGTTTGTTGTCTTTACGGGCTGGCTTCTTTCACTTAGAAATGCATATTTTAGTTTCCTTCATGTATCTTCATGGCATGATGGTTTATTTATTTTGAGCACTGAATAACATTCCCTTGTATGGACGTACTGCAGTGTATTTATCGATCCTGATTTTTCTTATTTCTTTTTTTTTGTTTGTCTTTTAATCCCCTTAAATATTTCGGGTCTAATGTGCTTCCTCCCAGCTCTTTCGTCATTCCCAAACTATGCTACCATGAGTTCTTTGTTCATGGTGCTTTCTCTATCTAGAATATTCTGCTCTCCTCCTCCCCTTTCATATCTACTTATTAAAATTCCATCACTTCTTTAGTGTTCAGACTAAATGCCAGAATTGCCATAATGTTGTCCCATTGCTTTTAGATAGAAGTAACTGTTCCCTCTCTGGGTTCCCCTGCCTCTCACACCCAACCATTTATGGCTCTTATTAGATGCTACTGTGAAACGTGGTATTTAATATTGTTAATTTTTTCTTTCTAAATTGTGTATTCTCTCCTCAATGAGAGAAACTAGGTTGTATTTATTTCTGTAACCCCATAGTGTCTAACATAGTTTTTTGCACATAGTTCATTCCATATTTGTTAAAGTAATTTGAACGCTTTAGCAGAAGTTTCAGTACCATTATATTTGAATAGATGTTAAAGCAGTTTAGACTGATGGCCCTTTTCTGCATGTCAGTGGGCCATTTTTCTCTACTTTGTTTTTTTTTCCTGGGGGAAAAAAGTCAATTTCTTTCTATTTTCCACTCTGGAAGTCTTGGGGTTGAAATGACAAATATTTTATAAGATATAGACACTATCACAGCCTTAAACATACTGAATCACATTTTCTGAAAGGAGATTGGTAAATAAAAAATAATTAATAGTCATGAAATGGATAAGTGGGTGGAGAGATGAGCATTTACAGTATTAAGGGGATTTTCTGCAAAAGCCCCACATATAAAAATACCATACAATATTGTGAAACTGAATTCTGAGTCTTGATTGGGAAAATGTAAAACTGTCGAACTCAGTAACCCAGGATATAAAATCTGATCTATTGACGTCTACCTGATTTTCTCTTTCTTTTCTCTGAACTTAACTATGAAAAAACTCCTAGGTAGTGAGTTTGGAGATTTTTACTTTAACTGCAGTCTTCAAGAGCCCAGGGATTTTGGCTTATTCATTTTATATCTTCCTCTCCATAGAACCTTTTACATAATTGGTTTAGAAATGTGACATATACTTCCTGAACTGGATGGAAATAAAAGTTGGAATTAGCTCCTACCTTGAAACATTGTGCCACCAGACATTTCTTTCCCTCTTCTTCTCCCCCACCCCCTATCTTAGTTCAGTTTCTATTGCAAAGTTATAGAATCTGTAACATCCTGCTGGGGGTGGTTGATTAAGCCCATGGTTCATAGACTGGGTGGCTTATAAAAAACAGGAATTTATTTCTCATGATTCTGTAGGCTGAAAGTTTGAGATCAGGGTGCCAGCATGGTTGTGTTCTGGTGTAGACCCCTTCTGGGTTGCAGACCGCCAACTTCTCTTTTGTAACTTCACATGGTGGAAAGAGAGCTAGCTACCTCTCTGACCTCTTCTTAAAAGGGCACTAATCCCATTCATGAGGGCTTTACCATCATGAAGTAATTACTCCCCGAAAGCCCCACCTCCAAACACCATTACACTGGAATTATGGTTTCAACTATGAATTGTGGGGAGCACAAACCGTCCGTAACACACCCTCAGTAGAATATACATTGTGGCAAATCTGACTTACCCCTAAGATTTTCATTTTTGTAGCAAGTAATTTTGGAAAAGGGCCGCTTGTATCATAGGTTGTGGCTGTAAGGTCTGCTGACTGCAAGTCAGGAACATTGATATCTGGGGGAAATACCAGAAACACAGGATTGTGTGCAGTGTTTGAATCCATGATGGTGCAGTTGATATTTTGAAATGAAAAAATGTTCTTGATGGTACTTAAGTCTAGACCATGTTCTTCTTCTGTACCAAGGCTGTCTGGAGTACTGGCATTGTTGTGCTTTGTCTTGGAATTATAGAACCATAGAGTCACAGAGTCATGGAATCTCAGGATTGGTCGAGATCTCAAGGTTAGTGAGTAAAATACCCAGGACTGGAGGTCAGAGGACCTGCCCAGTAGTCCTAGTTCAGTCAGGAACTCACTGTGACCTTGGGCAAGTCACATCCCCTCTCTTGGTTTCAGATTCCATATATGTACATTGATCAGGCTGGGCTAGATGATCTGTGAAGACATTTTAGTTCCCAAATAAAGGAGTATTGCGAATACTTATTCTAGTTCTCCGTCTTCTGGAGGTAGGGGACAAAAGCTCTCAGGCCCTCAGAATTAATTAATAATCCACTTCTTGAAGTAGACATAGTGTCTGTTTAGCCTATCACTTTTGTTTTTGCCACCTGATTTTATTAACTTTAGCTGTGAACAAACCACCTCAAAACTTAGTGGCTTCAAACAACCAGCATTTGATTTTGCTCAGAATTCTGTGGGTCATGTGGGTGGTTCTCCCGGTCTGGTCAAGCTCCGCTCTTGTGTGCCAAGTTTTCTCTGCATCTGTGGTCAGTTGGTGGAGTGGCCAAAGCTAGATGATTTAGCATGGCCTCAGTCACATATCTGGCAGTTGGTAGGCTCTTGGTTCTTCTCCAACTCACAAATGTTTTTTAAACTTCTGCTGAATCATGTATGCTAATCTCTCATTGACCTACGCAAATTGCAGAGACAACCCATATTCGAGGATAAGGAAACACTCCATACCTTCACGGGAAGATCTATACTGTCATATTGCAAGGACATGGATGAAGGGAGGAGAAGAACTTGTATCCATTTACACACTCTACCTTGTCATTCTCTGGTGTTTCCTAATAAGATCAGGTCTTCCTAAATTAAAAAATCCTGATGAGACAGCCTCTAGCCACTTGACAGTTAGAACATATTAAAGGACCAACCTTACCTTCCAGCATTCAGTTTTTCATGAACGTAGAATCCTAATGGTGATCTTCCCTTATGAAAATCCTTTGCTATTGGGTTAGTGTTCTCTGAGTTAAGCAAACTCTATTCCAATATACTTTATAATACCATTTCATCCTTATTTACTCATGTTTTAGCTTTCCTCTGAACCTTTTCCAGTTCCTCTTTCTCTTTCTCTTTTTCCCTAAGCATGATGACTAGAACAATGTTTTAATAGCCATCAGACAAATGGTAGAAAGAGTACTTGAAGTTTTTATTATGCTTCAATTCATGCAAGCTAATTCTGGAGAGGCAGTTCTGAAAGACTCAATCCTTGGAGCATCGAAGCTTAGAATTAATGCCAAACCCTTTTATGTACTAGGTATGTGGTCTTGACTAAGTGATACATTAATTTATATATTCATATTAACTTACCAACTTATTAAAATATTATATCTTTTATCTAAAAATGAGAATAAAAATTGTTACCTTATAGGTATAAAATATAAGTTTACCTTATTGTGAGTGAATTATTAAGTATTTGGTATGTAGTGGATGCTAAATAAATTATAATTACAAAAATAATAGCAATTAACATTTTTTATTATTATTACTATTTTAATCATAGTGGCTAAATGCTTCGTTTTATTTTTTCATTGTTTCCAAAGTTCATTTTGGTTGGTTCTTTATCAGCTAAATGTTCAATGTATTTTTGTAAACTTAGCTATAGGAACTTTGGAAATGTCACACTGAGTTGGTTCAGAAGTTATTTTACCTCATTTCTACATTTCAGCGTGGCTGTGGAACTCCATAGCCCTCCTGCTAATAAAGCATCTAGGCCCACTGATACATGGGTAAGATAAATTTGTGCACTACTTTTCCTTTTTCCCATATCTTTAGATTTCTTTTTATCTTCCAATCTGCCAAAATCTACTCTTTTCATGGGAATTAATCTAGCTCTAAAGTGGTTTATGGAATAATGTATAATACCCTGTATTCCTCAATGTTCCCAAATCAAGCTTTACTTCAAGCCTCTTATTGCTGGTTATTCCAGGGAAGTTACAATGATCCAAGTGATTCATGTTCTCAGATTCATAGTTAATGGGATCAGGCCTCTCCTTTTCACAGCTTCCCTAATTTCCTTGCTAGAAAGTTCCAAGAAAGGCCCTCTGTGCACTTTATCTTTCTCTTCTCTTCCTGCAGTTGAAGCTTAATTCTGTTTTTAAATTTCTTATTTTTCTCTGTGTTGCATAATCTCCCCCCTTTAATCGATCCATAGTCATATTCTAGACAGTAGCAGTCAACTAGTGTGCCTGGATGTCATCTGGTTAGGGGCTTGCAGATCCTCTAGATTTCTCTTGTTCTTCAAATTATAAATATCTTGGGGCACCTGGGTGGCTCAGTCATTAATCGTCTGCCTTCGGCTCAGGTCACGATCCCAGGGTTCTGGGATCGAGCCCCGCATTGGGCTCCCTGCTCGGCGGGAAGCCTGCTTCTCCCTCTCAGGCTCCCCCTGTTTGTGTTCCTTCTCTTGCTGTCTCTCTCTGTCAAATAAATAGATAAAATCTTTAAAAAAATTTAAAAAAAATTAATTATAAATATCTTATTCCATGAATGATGATAAAACCCAGTGTCCCTCCCAGGTATATTTCAGAAGGGGTAATTAGATATGAGGGAAGGCTATTATTTTAACCGTGGACTAAAGGGGAAATAAAATCATCCCCCAGAACATCACATAGGTAAAAACATACAATATATCAGAACCTAAAAATAAATTAAAGCCCTTAATTAGAAAGATATGAAGGATACTGAAATGTAGGGTTTCTTAAATCAATGACATAGTAAGTTTATCTAACAGAGAAGCTCACAGATGGCAAACACTGTATGCTCCAACCTTCCAATAAAATTTTCTCATATTTCCCTCTATCATGTGGACAACCAAAAATTATTAGAAATGTGAGGAAACATGAAATATAGAAACAGAAATAAAAAAAAATAGGGACTATATAAGAGAAAAAAACTTGACCAAAAATCCACTAATACACTCAGAAGTGTAGGAAGAAATATTGCATCCATGAAATGAGAACACTATAAAATGGAAACAGAGAACAAATAGATCTCCTGAAAATGAAAATGATAGCCAAAAAGAAAATCTCAGTAGAAGAGTTGGGATGTTAAATAGAGAAAATTAACCAGAGTGTAGAAAAAAAGAGCAAGGTAATAGAAAATAGAAGATAAAATATAATAGTAATAATAATGATTATAAAATGGCTAATTCAGGAGATTCAACAGCAGTTACAGAAAAAGAGAAAGAACAGAGGGGGAGAAAATAATTTAAAAATTTATATTTAAATACTCAGAGGAATTGATGAAAATAGACCCACATGAATAAATTTTAGAGCAGTTGGTACAAACAAAACATTCTTTAAGATTCCAAGAGGAAAAAATTGAGTCACACATAAAGGACTAGAAACCAGAATGGCTTTGGACTTTTCAACATCAATACTGGAATTGAGAAGACAGTGAAGCCTTAAGCATTCAGAAGAAAAAGTTCTAATCTAGAATTTTATAGCCAAGACAAACCATCAAACTTTTGAAGATATATGAATTAACATATTTTCAGACATACACAATTTCCAAATTTTATCTTCTATGTGCTTTTTCTCAAAAGGCTACTGGAAACATAAAAGGATGTTCAAACTCATTAGTCATTAAGGAAAATGTAAATCAAAGCTGCAATTATATATCTCTACAAACTTATTAAAGTAGTTGAAATAAAAAAGTGATAATACCAAATGCTAGTGTGGATGTGGAGAAATTGGATCTCTCATACATTGCTGATGGGAATGTAAAAATGGTAAAGTCCCTTTGGAAAATAGGCTGGCAGGCTTTTATAACTTAGCAGTTGCACTCTTAGACATTTATCCCAGAGGAATGAAATTTTACATTTACACAAAAACCTGTATGTGAATGTTTCTAACAGCTTTATTCATAATGGAAAAATACATGAAGCAACCATCTAATGTCCTTCAGTAGATGAATGCTTAAACAAAATCTGGTACAACCAACAATGGAATACTACTCAGCAATTTAAAAAAAAATGGACAGTTGATATACACAACAACATGAATGGGCCTCAGTAGAATTATGCTTAGTGAAAAAAAAATCTCAAGAGCTTAAGTATAGTATGATTTTACTTATGGAACATTCTTGAAATTACAAAGCAATGGAAAGGGAGAATAGTGGTTGTCAGGAGACAGAGATAGGTTTGGTGGTGAGGTATTAATACAAGGAGGTATCAAGAAGGAGTTGTTTTGTGGATGTGAAACAGTTCTGTATCTTGATTGTTGTGATAGTTACAGAAATATACCCAGGATAAAATTGAATAGAACTGAACACAACTAAACACACAAGCACATACACACACAAATGTAGGACAAAAAATGTCAAAAACCAAATAAGGTTTGTCGTTCAATTAACTGTAAATGTATCAGTGTCAGTTTCCTCGTTTTGATATTGTGTTACAACTATATAAGATGTAGCCATTGGGGGATGTTAGGTGAAGGATAAATCAGACACTTATCTTTGCAGCGTCAAAGAATTTTGAGTAAGTCTAAAAATACCTCAAAATGTAAAGTTAAAAAAAAAACCTTATAGAGCTTGAAAAGTAAAAACACTGAAGTATGAAACAAAATAAAGTATATATGTGTATTCATTTTTTATTTTTATGTTAGAAAATTATCCAGAAAACAGTTGTTAGGAACATTAAAATCAATAAGTGTGCTTCCATATTTTGGCTATTGTGAATAATGCTTCAGTAAACATAGGGGTGCATCTGTCTTTTCAAATTAGTGTTTTTCTTTTCTTTGGGTAAATAACCAGCGAATTATTGGACCATATGGTAGTTCTATTTTTATTTGTTTTGAGGGACATCCATAGTGTTTTCCACAGGGACTGCACCAATTTACATTCCCACCAATAGTGCAAAGGGTTCCTTTTTCTCCACATCCTTGCCAAAACTTGTTGTTTCTCATCTTTTTTATTTTACCCATTCTGACAGGTGTAAGGTGATATCTAATTGTGGTTTTGATTTTCATTTTCCTGGTGATTAGTGATGTTGAGCATCTTCTCATGTGTCTGTTGGCCATATGTATGTCTTCTTGGGGAAATGTCTATTTGAGGTCCTTGGCCCATTTTTTTTTTTAAGATTTTACTTTTATTTATTTGACAGAGAGAGAGAGAGAGACAGCCAGAGAGGGAACACAAGCAGGGGGAGCAGGAGAGGAAGAAGCAGGCTTCTCGCAGAGCGGGGAGCCTGATGCGGGGCTTGATCCCAGGACCCTGGGATCATGACCTGAGCCAAAGGCAGACGCTTAATGACTGAGCCACCCAGGCACCCCACTTGGCCCATTTTTTAATCAGATTGTTTGGGGCTTTTTTGGTGTTGACTTGTATAAATTCTTTATATATTTCAGATATTAACACCTTATAGGATATATCATTTGCAAATATCTTCTCCCATCCAGCCAGTTGCCTTTTTGCCTTGTTGAAGGTTTCCTTTGCTTTGCAAAAGCTTTTTATTTAGAGGTAGTCCCAATAGTCTATTTTTGTTTTTGTTTCCCGTGCCTTAGGAGACATATCTAGAAAAATGTTTCTATGACCAATGTCAAAGAAATTACTGCCTGTGTTCTCTTCTAGAATTTTTATGGCTTCAGGTCTCAAACATTTAGGTGTTTAATCCATTTTGAGTTTATTTTTCTGTATGGTGTTAGAGAAAGTGGTCTAGTTTCGTTTTTTTACATGTAGCTATCCAGTTTTCCCAGCATCATTTATTGAAGTGACTGTATTTTCCCCATTTGTATATTCTTACATCCTTTGTCATAGAATAATTGACCATATAAGTGTGGATTTCCTTCTGGGCTCTCTATTCTGTTCTGTTGATCTATGTGTCTGTTTTTGTGTCGGTACCATACTGTCTTGATTACTGCAGCTTTGTAGTATATCTTGAAATCTGGAACTGTGATACCTCCAGCTTTGTTCTTCTTTCTCAGGATTGCTTTGGCTACTCAGGGTCTTTTGTGGTTCCATACACATTTTAGGGTTATTTGTTCTATTTCTGTGAAAAATGTTTTTGGTATTTTGATGGAGATTGCATTGAGCCAAGATATGGGAGCAACCTAAAGGTCCATAGATAGATGGATAGATAAAGAAAATATGGTATGTATGTGTATACACACACACACACACAGGAGTATTATAAAGCTGTAAAAAATGAGATGCAATCTTGCCATTTGCAACAACGTGGATGGACCTAGAGGGTATTATGCTAAGTGAAATAAGAGTGAGAAAGAAAAATACCATATGATTTCACTCATATATAGAATCTAAAAAACAAAACAAATGAATAAACACAAAGCAGAATCAGACCTATATAAATACAGAGAACAAAGTGATGGTTGCCAGAAGAAAGGGGGTGGAGGGTTGGGAAATGGGTGAAGGAGAGTGATAGATATAGGCTTACATTATGGAATGAATAAGTCATGGGAATATAAGCCACAGCATAGGGAATATAGTCAATGATATTTTAATAGTGTTGTATGATAGCTGATGGTAACTACCCTTGTGGTGAGCATAGCATAATGTATAGAGAAGTTGAATCACTATGTTGTTTGCCTGAAACTAATGTAACATTGTGTATCAACTATATTCAAAAAAATTTTTAAAAATCAATAAATGTGTTATACCCCTGTATGGCAAAAGGGGAAAAATCTGTAGAAGTATTTTGTTTTGTTTTTGTTTTGCTTTGCTTTGTTTTTCATAACAAGGGAGGATAGCAAGAGAGAAATAAAGGAGATCTGAAGTAAAGGAGAAGCTGTGGGAAAAAATACCAGGGAGGGATGATGGGAAAGAGATTTGGGAATGACTGCTATGTACCAGCAATGGAGGGTGAGTAGGCTGGGTTTCTCCAGTAGAAACTCCTTCAAAATGATAAAATTGATATTATTTGTAACATGAATCAGTGTGTTAGGAGATTTAGAAAACTGGGAGAGGTTTGGGGTTGAAAAGGAAGTAAAAAAGAAAGAGAAAAAGCAAGAAAGCATGCAACCAAGAAAGAAAAGAACACCATTCCAGAGGGGGGAGAAAACACCGTGCAGGAGAAAGAATAATTTAAGTGGCTCAGTTCTGATGGCATATATGGTCATAAAGAGGTAAATAACACAAGTCTCTGCCCAAATTATGGGCTTTATAGAGAGGGTGGGGATGGGGAACATTTATGTGTGTCATCATGGTTGGGGAGAGGGAAGAGTTAAATTTTGATCTTCCACAATAAAAAGATCAGTGCTTCTCAACTTACATCACATGAAGGTATTCATAGAAAATGGTATTTGTCTGGTGCCTGTCTGAGTTAGAGGTATTTAGAGTTCCAAATGGAGCTAC
Organism: Leptonychotes weddellii; assembly: GCF_054177405.1. Classification (NCBI taxonomy): domain Eukaryota; kingdom Metazoa; phylum Chordata; class Mammalia; order Carnivora; family Phocidae; genus Leptonychotes; species Leptonychotes weddellii. The sequence continues at coordinate 9,594,798 of NC_138379.1, forward strand.
TTGTTACTCAAGATAATTTTGTATGACTAGTTTATTTTTAAAACCATGTGAATATGTAACTGTGATTATTGGAACCCCAGAAAATGACTACTTTGGTTGCATGTGTGACAAAGCAAGTTAATATATCAAAAGGAAAAATAATACATAAAAATATATTGAATCCTTTTTCTTCTTCCTTTATTACACATCAGGGATGAGATAGGAGGAATTATGGCACCCAAGAAAATTTCATGCCCTAATTCCCAGGACCATGAATATGATAAGATATCACAACCATGAATAGGTTACCTTGAGCTTTACTAAGTTTACTTCTAAGTAGGGAGATCATCCTGGATTATTTGAGTGGGCCCAGTGTAATCATGGGACCCCTTAGAACTAGAAGCAGGAGAAGTTTGAGAAAGACAAATCATCGTTGGGTTGGGAGATGGAGGTGGCCACATGAGAAGAAATGGAGGTGGCTCTGGGAGCAGAGAGCAGCCCCAGCAAGGAAACAGGTTCCTCTAACTTCAACTGCAAGGAACTGTGTTCTTCCAACAATGAATGATCTTGGAAGAGGATCCCAAGCCACAGAAGCACTGACCTGGCCAGTACTCTGATTTTAGCTAAGTAAGTCTCTGAGCAAATAATCTAACCAAGCTATTTAGGACTTCTGATATACAGAAACTGAGAATAAATTGGTGCTGTTTTAAGAAGCTACATTTGTGGTAATTTGTTACACAACAGTAGCTAATACAAGGGGATAAAGGTAAGGTTCTTACCATTTTGAACAAGGTTTTTTGCCTTAGTGGCTCTATTACTCAGAGTAGGGTAACTTCTGTGACAAAAAATTCCATGCTTTCCTTGGCCTAGTACCATAAAAGTTTTCTCTCTTAGGTCACAATCCAACTGGATGTTCAGCAATGGATTTAATCTATGCAGTTATTAATGGGTCAGGCACAATTCTCCACACATCTCAGCATCTTCTGGGTCCTGGCCAGTATAGAGGGAACAGAGATTATGAGAAAAATGCAGGGGATTTAAGGGGCCAAGCCTGGAAGTGTGGTAAGCATCACCTCACCAACATTCCATTGGTAGTCATCTTCTCACCTACTCTGATCCCTGTCATCTACTATAATCCTTAAGTGGGGGATTTAATCTAGCAAATGAAGGTGTACTTGTAAGCAGTCAGCTCGTTTTTTCCCACAGGATCTTGGGGACTGTAGGTATAAGGTAGCATCTTGAAAAATCAACTCTTCCCAGTTTTACCAAAACAAACTTAACCTAAGTTAAGATAGTTTAAGAAAAAAAATAGGTTGTCTTTAAGTAAATCATAAATTCTCCGGCTCCCTATAGCCATTTCCACTTTGTTTTATAAACGGCTACTTCACACATTTACATTCCTTTATTGGCTCCTAAACACATTTGATTTTGTCAGCTCTAGACCCAAATTATATTGATGGGACAGAACAAGGTATCTCAAAAAGAGGAGGTAAGGGGAGGGGGACTGCCTTTGAAAAGCAGAGAAAAGTAGAATTCTTGCAGATTGGAAAGTTGCCTGTGGGTCCAGGGGGCATTAGGGGCTTCTGACTTGCTCCTTAGCATTCTCAGTGGAATGGAAAAACCTCAGAGAGGATGGTTTTTAACTTTCTTACATTGTCACATTGTAAGTCCAGCTCCTAAGCACTGTATTTTTGCAATTTTGGAAAAAAATCCTGTATGTCAAGTGGGGTGCAGAAGCATCAAATTCACAGGACACTTAGGGTCTAATAGGAACTGAGATAATGAGTTTCTCAGGGGTAAGTGGTGTGGAATAGCCACTAATGACAGAAATCCCCTCTCCAATGACTTACACTGTTTTAAGACAAGACCCTGTGCACGGGTGCATCCGTGTGTGTGTGTGTGCGTGTTGGTTTGTTGGATGGTTATGGAGAAAAATGGGCAGAACTGACTGCATGGGTTGGGTTCTCAAAAGAATATGATTAAGAGTTGCAAATATCTATTTCCTGAACAACTGCATTTGTGGACTGAAAGTTAAACGTATCATATAAGCACCACATAAATATGTGCTAATCTAGCTGAAGCAAAAGGGGAAATTATTAGTATTATTCAGAGTGAGTTGAATACAAAGTGGCAACCATGTAGGAACTGGAGGCCAGGTCAGGTAAGGACCCTACCAAGGTTGAATCACCTTGGGAAGTTCAGGCGGCTCATCCTTACTACACAGAGGCAAAGGTAAGAAGGAGCAAATTGCCAGTCTCTCCAGCTCCATGCCTCATTATTCTACCACACATAAGTTCACTCACCTCTAGGTGGAGAATTTATGTCTTTAAAAATGACTGAATGCCCACTCAAAGCAAGCCTTTGTGTGGAATTCTGCTGAAGAAACAGGTATGACACCATCTGGGGTTATTCATGAGGACATGAGAGAACTATAAGCGTGTATGTGATTTCAAAAAAGGAGGAAGATGGAGAGAGATCCCTGCAAACACTTATTTTAGACTTTTTTGAAATGGGAAGAAAAATGCAGAATCCAACAAGAGTGATGAAGATTGCAGAGAGAAGGGATGGTTAACAACTCCAAATGTATTTAAGAAATTGAGGAGAAAGAGGATTGAAAAAATGTTATTAGCCTTGGAGGATGCAGGGTGACTGATGGCTTTTGACCACAAAACTGACTACCAAGGTCAATTTCCTTTGACCATTGAGGTCATAAGGTTTGATAAATTAGAAGTGAGTCCAGGCTTACGGAAGTGAGTAGAACTTCAGTATATCACAGTTTGTCATACTTTGTTACATCTGCATCTCTGCCATTCCCTGCCTCCTACTTTCCTGTCCCTAGGTATGTTTTATTCTCTCCCTATACACTACAGTCTACCCATTGCCACATTATATCTCATTAATAACAGAACAAACTTAGAGTATATATCCTCAACATAGATTTGTGGAGGGAGGAGTAAATTGGGTGATTGGAAACAGCAAAGCAGTGGGATTGATTTTTATTTCTCACTGACTCTTGGTTCTTGAGCCCTTTGAGAGCCTACATAGACTTCTTCCTGGTTGACTTACTGAGCCCCTATAATACATAGAGGAGGACGCAAGGAATTTTAGCACCATAGAAAAGTAGGTCCATTATGGGGCGCCTGGGTGGCTCAGTTGGTTAAGCGACTGCCTTCGGCTCAGGTCATAATCCTGGAATCCCAGGATTGAGTCCCGCATCGGGCTCCCTGCTCAGCGGGGAGTCTGCTTCTCCCTCTCACCCTCCCCCCTCTCATGCTCTCTTTCTCCATCTCATTCTCTCTCAAATAAATAAATAAAATCTTAAAAAAAAAAAAAAGAAAAGTAGGTCCATTAAATATTAAACTGTAAAACAGAAATTGACTCATAAATAGAGAACAAACTGGTGGTTTGGGGGGGTGGGTGAAATAGGTGAAGGGGATTAAGAGGTACAAACTTCTAGTTTTAAAATAAATCATGGGGATGAAAAGTACAGCATTGGGAATATAGTCAATAATATTGTAATAACTTTGTATGGTGACAGATGGTAACTACACTTAACTGTGGTGAGCATTTCATAACGTATATAATTGTCAGAAGGCTACGTTGTATACCTGCAACTAATATTGTATGTCAACTATACTTCAATAAAAAATGTATTCAGCTGTAAAATGAATTGGTGATCATAGATTGAAACACTCACACTGGTAACAGAGTTTAAATGTGGATTACTCCTTCAAACCCAGAAAGTTCTGATATAGCATTAATATTTGTTGCCATTTTATTTTAATTAAGGACAAATCCTTTGAGTGTTATGCATGACCTTTGTTTTCTGCTGAGTGAATAAGGTAGCAACTATACTTGAGAACATAGGTTGGAGGAGACTATATTGTTTTTCCTTATTTTGGTTCCATAATTAGGAGCAGTGTGGCATTTGGGTAGATTTTGCGTTAGTCAGAGTCTTCAGATTGCTGTTGGTCTTTTGGGTAACATGAGGTAGAAGTTAAAGTAGTATCTTCTTGGTATGAAGTTGAGCAAATTGAAATGTTTTTCTGCACATCTTGTTCTGAATTTATATCAGACATAGAAGTGAAATGTGTGTCTTGTATTGAGCTTTGGCGGGAGGAACAATTAAAGTCTGGCTTTTTGTCTTCTGACTGCAGGTTGTATAGGTCTTGGCTCTCAAGTTTCATGTTTTTTGGTTTGTTGTCTCTTGTTTGCATGGTGTCTATTTGCATATCTTCTTTTTGGATATCTGTGGATTTAAGGTCTTGTCGGTTCTTATCTTGATACTGACTGTCTTGAAATGGAATGCTTTGTAATTGTTGATGTCGAGTTATGGCATGCACAGTTTGGGCTTCTTGTTGTAGAGCTGTCTGCTTTAGGGATTCTTTCTCTAATAGATCTTGGGTTTGCAGGATTTGAGAGTCCCACTTTAGGGAATGTGGCATATCTACTTGCATTTCCTGCACTTTCCAATCTTTGCTTCTCCAGCTTTGAACTCTCCAATCTTGGGATTGTTGGCCTGAAAATTGCCAGCCTTGATATTCCTGGATTTGGAATTGCCCATCTTGATGTAGCTGCTCTTGGACCTGCAGGTCTTCAGCTTGCTGGGTGTGTTTCATGAGGGATTGCCCCTTATAAACCTGTAGAGCTCTATCTTGTCTATCTTTGTGTTGTTTCTTTGGGGATTGCTTCTCTTTGTCCTGTTGATCTTCACCTTGTACATATGGGATTTGTTCCCTTTTGGGTTGTTCCCATTGAGCCAGCTGGCCTTCAGCTTGCTGATCTGGGTATTGCTGTCTGTCTTGCTTAACTTGGATTTGCTTAGCTATGGAGTGCCTCTTTGGGGATAGCCAGTCCTTGATGTGCTCGTCTAGGGATTTCCTTTTTGGAGATGGCTGGCCTTGAATTTGCAGGTCTGGGGATTTCTGTTTTGGATATTGCAAGGCTTTGTTTTGCTGCTCTAAATTATGTGACTTTAGAGATGGATGATTTTTGTTTTGCCAGTCTAGGAATTGCCACTTTGAGGATTTCCTGCTGTGGAATTCCTCCTTAGATTTCCATTCTTGGGTCAATAACTTGACTTCTGATTGCATGTCTTGATATGCTACTTGCATAAATTGCTGGTTTTGATGTTGAAGGGACTGCTGATCTAGGCGTTTTATATTAGAGGACTGTGCAGCATGGAATGTTGGAGCTTCAAATAGCATGACTTGTGCTGGCAGAGCTGGTACTTGGGAAAGCAGATCTTGGTTAGTTATGCCTTGGGATGGTGGATATGGGGATATCATGTCTTGGGATGCCATGTTTTTAGATGGCATGTCTTGGTATGGTGTATTCTGGTATGACATGTCTTGGTATGGTACATTTTGAGATGGAATGTCTAGGGATTGTGTGTCTTGGGATGATATGTCTTGGTATGGCATGTCTTCCGATGTCTGGCCACGAGGCTGTGTGACATAGGGTGTTGGGGCTTGTACTGGCAGAGCTTGGGACAGCAAGTCTTTGGGTGGTAACATTTGGAGTTTTTTTATGGAATAGGATGGAAAAACTTGGAGTGGTGGAGCTAGGGACTGCACCATTTGGGTTTGCTTTCTTGGGGGTTGTGCGATAGCAGATTTTAGGTCTTCGTCTTTCAGTTGTTCAGTGTATGGAGTATTTTCTGTGGGCTTTTTCTCTGATGTGGGAGACAAAGATTTCAGCTTAGTTTGTTTTTCATGATGTTGTGAAGGTGGAGGGATATTTTTATGTTCATCCAGCACAGATGCAGAAGATGTATAGTAAATATTGCTGCCTCTCCTCCTTGAATGTTGAAAGGCTACAGGATTTCTTGAGATTCTTAACTTGAAGAAAGTATAGCCTCCAATGAAAACAGGTTGCTTGTTTGCTGTTGAATCACCAGTGGAAGACTGTTCTTGAAGCTCAAATTGTATTGCAGCATTTTCTTCAGGGGCAGATAGTTCACTGTCTTGAGTAACATCCGAAGGCAAGAAAAATACAATCTATAAAACCAAGGGGTAGGGAAAACATTACTGTAACAGCCAACTTTTGATGTTCTTTTCTTCTTGTATTCCCAAATGATTTTTCATCTCTGCCTTACACAAGGGGTCAGAAAACAGATACAAACAGAAATAAATATTACTAGCACTGTCTTTGCCATCAACTCATTGGTTTTATTTTGGACAAATCATCACCCACTATTATCTCAAATATTGAAAAGGGGCATTTGATTAAGATTGTCTGAAATATTCTTTCCATACTTAATATTATAAGGCATCTCAGAAATTTAAAATGATCCACTTGGTATTCATATATTCAGTTTTTTTGGCTTTTTAAAAAAGATTTATTTATTTCAGTGAGAGAAAGAGCAGTAGGGAGGGGCAGAGGAAGAGGGAGAGAGAAACTCAAGCAGATTCCGTGTGGAGCCCAATGTGGGGCTCCCCAGTCTCATGACCCTGAGATCAGGCCTGAGCTGAAACCAAGAGTCCAACACCTAACTGAACATGCCACCCAGGTGTCCCCATATATTCAGTTTCATAATGGTTTACTGTTCACCTACTAGATGAACTAGATACTGGAGATAAAAAATAATTTGATGTAGGTCTCATCTATAAGGTGTTCACAATGGTAAGTATACCAAGATATAAATAGATAGCAATACAATTTAGCAAATGCTATTATAGAAATAGATACTAAGTGCTTTATGGGAATGTAAAAGATGACCTAATTTTGAGTGCCAGGAAATGCTTCATTGAGGAGTGCTATTTGATCCATGTCTTGATGGATGAGTAGGAATTCCTTAGGCAAAAAGATCAGATAAAGTAAGATAAGAGTTGAAATCCAGGTAGAAAGAAACAGTGGGTACCAAAACACGAGGTTATGATGCAGCATTGTGTGATGGCAGATGGTAAGCAGTTAGATATTGCTAGATATTATGCTAGGTGCTATAAATTGAATCTTTGTGTCCCTCCAGATTTATATGTTGAAACCTAATCTCCAATGTGATGGTATTTAGAGGTAGACTCTTTGGGAGGGAGATTAGATTATGGGGCTGTGGGGCCCTTGTAAATGGAACTAGTGCCCTTATAAAAGGACCCCAAAGAGCTCCCTTGCCCCTTACTCCATTCAAGGACACAGTGAAATTACCAGCTATGAACCAGGACTCTGAATATGCCAGGACCTTGATCTTGGACTTCCCAGCTTTCAGAACTATGAGTAATAAATATTTGTTGTTTAAGCCACTCTGTCTTTGGTATAGCAGCCCAAATGGACTAAGACATAAATAGATACCAAGAAGTGGGAGTGCTGCTGTAACAAATATCTAAAAATGTAGAAGCAGATTTGGAACTGGGTAATGTTTGGACACTGGAGAAGACTGGAGGTGCATACTAGATAAAGCTTATATTGCTGTGAATGGACTGTTGAGGGCAGTTGTGGCGAGGGCCCAGGAAGAAAAAAGGAGAGCCATAGATAAAGCCTCAGTCTTCTTAGAGAATACCTAAGTAATCCTGAATGAAATTTTGGTGGAAATATGAAAGATAAAGGTCATTCTGATGAGGTCTCAGACAGAAATGAGAAATATGTTATTGGAAACTAGAAGAAAAGTGATCGTGGCTATAAAGTGGCAAAGAACTTGGCCAAATTGTATTTGTGTTCTAGTGTTTTATGGAAGGTAGAACTTGCAATAGTGAATGAAATGATGAAATTTCATGTAGTAAATAATATTATTAATAATTAATAATAAGTATTTTATGAAATAAATAATAAAATTTAGCTGAAGCTATTTCTAAAAAGTGTTGAAAGTGAGCCTTGGCTCCTTCAGACAGCTAGAAGTAAAATGTGAGAAGAGAGAAATTATTTAAAAATGGAATTGTTAAGCAAAAATGAAGCAGGACTTAATGGCTTGGAAGATTCCCAGTCTAACCATATTGCAAAAAATGAGAACACTAGGAGCATGACCAAGTGACTTGTTTGATGAAGAAATTGGTATAGGTCAGCCATCTCAACAATAGCCAGAACCTATTCTCCAAAACAATGGAAGAATGACACCAGAGGTGATTCAGAGAGCATCAGGGATGCCACTCCTATCACGGGCCCAGAGTAAAAGGCCCTGGGAGAAGAATGGTTTCAAAGGATAGGACCACCTCTCTGGTTTCAAGCTGAGCCAGAATGCCCCCTCTCAGTGTCTCAGAGGTAGGCCACTGCAGAGAGCTGCTGCATGGCTGTGACCAGCTGAGCCGTGGGATAATGACCACCTCCACTGAGATTTCAAAAGATAGTGCTGCCTGACAGAGACATGGGCTTGGGACCCCAACCCAGAAGAGCCATAGACATGGGACTCCAGCCCAGGAGAGCCAGAGGACCCAGGAAGAGAGCTGCTGCAGGGGCAGAACTCAGGTGATGAGCTACCGTGAGGCCTTCCTGCTGAGCCATAGGGGTGATGTCACCCCCACAGTGAGCTTGGAAGTCAGAGCACTGAGCCAAAGAGGATTATTCGTGAGCCTTAAGGTTTGTTTTGCCCTGTTAGGTTTTAGACTTAATTGGGACTTGAACTTTATTATTTTTTTTTTCCCTATTTCTCCTTTTTGGAAGAATGCACCATTGTATTTTGGAATTTTGGTATCATAACATGTTTGGTTTCATAGGTTCACAAGCAGAGGGGAATTTGCCTCAGGATGGATCATATGTTGAGTCTTACCCCTATCTGATTTAGATGATATTTAGATAAGACTTTGGACTTGACTTAAAATTAATGCTGAAACAAGATAAAACTTTTGGAGCTATTGGGATGGAAACAATATATTTTTCATATGAAAAGGACATGAATTTGGAGAGCGGGAAGGGATGGAATACTACAGATTGAATGTGTTCCCCCTAAATTCATAAGTTGAACTCAATCCCCACCGGGATGGTATTTAGAGGTGGGGCCTTTGGGAGGTGATTAGATCATGAGGGTGAAGCCCTTATGAATGGAATTAGTACTTTTATAAAAAAGAAACCCAGACAACGCCTTTTCCCTTCCCTCCTTGTGAAGGCACAATGAGAAGATAGCATCTATGAACCAAGAAGTGGGCACCCACCAGGCTCTGAATCGACTAGCCCTCTGCCCTTGGACTTCTAGCCTCCAGAACTCTGAGAAATTTTTGTTATTCAAGCCACCCAGTCCATGGTATTTTTTGTTATAGCAGCATGAATGTACCAAGACACTAGGCCAGGAAATTTGAGCTTGAGCTTAAAAAGTTTTTTAAACAACTAAATGACGGCAGCTGATACCACCTTTAGCCAATGCTTCCCATTCTTCACAATTTTTCTTTCTTTCTTTCTTTCTTTTTTTTGGGCGGGGGAGGGTTTGTCATTACAGACCAGTCTACTGAGTCTTGTCAGCCTGTGTCCTTTCTAAGGTCATCCACAGAGTCAGAATAGACTATTTGTTCTATTTGATGAAGTGATTGGAACTCTGAGTGATTAAATGACCTAATTATGTTTACCTATTTGATTGATGGCTGGCCTAAAATGAGTCTTCATGTTCTCTTATACTACACATTGTCATTCCCCTCCTACTTGGTTTTCACATCTATATTTTATCGCCGTTGGAAGGCTATTTATGTGAGGATTAATAGCCCTTTAGGGGACATTTCTGCATTTTTACTCACCCTCAAACTTTTGTTTCATTTGAATAGTAATTTTTTCATTTGTTTGTTAAAAGATTTGGAGCCATGAATTATAATTTCTTTAACTTTATTCAGGATTTTAAGTGTATTCATCAGTGATTACCAGGTGCTAGACAGGTTCCAAAGTCATCTCAAGTAATAGTTATTGTATTCCTATGAGGTTATTTGAGAGAACTGAGGTTCCAACCAGTGTCACAGAGCTACTAACTTGTGAAGCTAGGAGTATATACTGCAGTTGAATTCTAGATCCTGTGCTTTTCTCTCCATCTAATCTATTCTAATTTCTAATACATGCTTCTTTATAATAACCACTTATTAGTGGTTACACCTTACTCCAGGGTGGCTGTGACTGAAGACTATATAAAATAATGCTTTGGGCGTGGTGATTGGCACAGAGAAGTTGATCTGTAAATATTAAGAGTTCCCTTTCCCTTTCTTCTTCTTGAGATCACGGTGCATATTGCATAGTACCTTTGCATTCTCTGTTGTACTTTGCACATTGTTATGCCATTAAAAAGCCCTTTTTGTGGAATTAAATTGAATAGTTACTCAGTGTAATTTGTTTTAATATTGCTCCTAAAAAGTTTCATACTCTTCTGTGGTTGTATCAAGAAAAGAACAATACATCAAATACCTGGGCTCAGATAATATAATAAAAAATGCAAGCTTGAGATGAAAAATTATAAAAGTTGATACTCATTCATGATAAAATGTTCTCTACAAATGAGGATAAGTTTAGTCTATGAAAACCTATAGGTAACATCATATTTAAGGGTAAAATGTAAAACTTTTCAATCTGTGGTTTGGAACAAGAAAAGATTGGGTATACTCAGCATTAAAAAAAAAAAATTCCTGGAGGCTCTACACAGTACAATAAGTCAAGAAAAATAAAGAATAAAATTTGCAGATAAAAATGTTTTCATTTACTGGTATAACCATTGTCTACTTAGAAAATTCTAGGAAATCTATACAAAAGCTACTAGAATTAATAAGTTTATTAAAGTCTTAGTATACCGGTATATAAAAATAAATTACATTTCTATATGTAGGAATAGATGTTAGGAAAATAAAGTTTTAAAATATATGTATGATAGCAAGAAAAAACATGAAATACTTAGGGATAAATTTAACAAAATATGCAAAAGATTTATACACTGAAAACTATAAAATATTGCTGAGACAAATGAAAGGAGATGTAAGAAAATGTAGACATATTCTATGACATGGGCAAGCAGACTAAATATTACTAATAAGTAAATTTTTCCTAAATCATTTATAAGTTTAGTGAAACTCCAATCAAAATCCCAGTAACATTTTTTAGGAATTGATAAACTAATTCTAAAACTTATATGGAAATGTATAGGATGTAGGACAGCCAGAAATGATTTTGAAAACAAAAAAGTTAGAAGATTTACACTATCTGATTTTAAGAATTATTCTAGGGGAACATAAGAGAAGAAAGCAGAATAGGAAGCTCCTGGAATCTGTCTGTTCAGCTAGACCACAATTGTACTGGCAGAAATACTCTGAAATAACTACTTTGCAACTCTGGAGTCTATGTGAACATTTGCAGCTTCCAGAGGAAAGGTTGGCTGGTAAATTCATAGGTTATGTCAGTCAATTTAAGCCATCAGCATGGTACTGACTACTTATCTCCCACTCCGAGCCCCTGACATGGGAGATGGCAGCCCATGTTGCTGGAGCCAGGGTGGGCAATTAGAATCATGTCTTCCAAGTATCAGGTTTCTTTCTTTTTTTTTTTTTAAGATCATTTATTTATTTATTTGACACAGAGAGACACAGCGAGAGAGAGAACACAAGCAGGGAGAGTAGGAGAGGAGAAGCAGGCTTCCTGCAGAACAGGGAGCCCGATGCGGGGCTCGATCCCAGTACCCCGGGATCATGACCTGAGCCAAAGGCAGACGCTTAACGACTGAGCCACCCAGGCGCCCCTCACATATCAGGTTTCTGTATTCTTATTGCAGATTGCTGTTTCTGATCACTGATGTGTAGGCACAGAGGCTAGATGCCATTATTTCAATCCATACTGGCTGCAACCACTTCTAGAGAAAATTATTCAACTTCCAGCTATTTTTGTTTTTTGGGTTTTTTGGTTTATTTTGTTTTCTTGATATTTAAAAACAATGGTATTTATGGGAGAATGTAGAAACCCACCATGCATGAAATGTTTCCCCCTGAGATCAAGAACCAGATAAGAATGCCGGCTTTCACCACTGCTACGCAACATTGTAGTGGAAGCTCTAGACAGGACTGTTAAACAAGAAAAAAAAGTAAAAGTCATCCAAATTGGAAATGAATAGTGAAGCTATTTCTTTTCACAGATGCCCTAATCCTATATAGGGAACATGACAAGGACTGAAGAAAGTTGTTAGAACTAAAACAAATTCAGCAAAGTACAACATACAAGACCAACACACGACAGTCAGTTGTGTTCCTGTATACCAGCCATACGCATTCTGAAAAGAAGATTCAGAAAGCAATTCTATTTACAGTACCACCTAAAATAATTAAGTACTGAGGAATAAATATAATCAAGGAGATGGAAGAGTTCTGTGCTAAAAGCTGCAAAATATTGCTGAAGTTAATTAAAGTAGGTCTAAATAAATGGAAAGGCATCCCGTGTTCATCATAGGAACAGTTGACATTGTTAAGATGCCAATACCACCCAAAGCCATCTGCAGTTTAAATGCAATTCCTATCAAAACTCCAACAGCCTTTTTCTCAAAAAGGGCAAAATCATTTCTCAAATTCATATGGAATTCCAGGGGACCCAAATGGTCAAAAAACATCTTGAAAAAGAATAATGTTGAAAAAAATCACACTTCCCAACTTTGAAACTTAATACAAAACCACAGTAATTAAGACAGTATGGTACTGGCATAAAGGCAGACCTACAGACTAATGGAGTCGCATACAGAGTCAAGAAATAAACCCTCACGTGTATGGTAGATGGATTTTTTTAAAGATTTGTTTATTTGAGAGAGAGAGTGCATGGGAAGGGGCAGAGGGAGAGGGAGAGAAAATCCCAAGTAGACTCTGCCCTGAGCATGGAGCCTGATGCAGAGCTCAGTCCCCCGACCCCAAGATCATGACCTGACTGAAACCAGTCAGATGCTCAACCAGCTGTGCCACCTAAGCACCCTCATAGATTGATTTTTTTTAAAGATTTTATTTATTTATTTGACAGAGAGATAGAGAGCACAAGTAGGCAGAGCAGCAGGCAGGGGGAGAGGGAGAAGCACGCTCTCCGAGGAACAGGGAGCCCAACATGGGGCTCGATCCCAGGACCCTGGGATCATGACCCAAGCTGAAGGCAGCTGCTCAACCGACTGAGCCACCCAGATGCCCCATCATAGACTGATTTTTGACAAGAGGGCCAAGACCATTCAGTGGGGGAAATGATAGTTCCAACAAATAGTGCTGGAAAACTGGATATCCACATGCAAAAAAATCAATTTGGAGCCTTGCCTTACACCATATATGAAATTGAACTCAAAATGGATCAAAGATCTTATGCTAAAAGTAGCCAAAGCTATAAAACTCATAGAAAATATTGAGGGAATTCTTCATGACGTTGGATTTGGCAGTGATTTCCTGGATATGACACTAAAAGCAAAGACAAAAGAAACAAGTAGTAACTGAACCTCATCAAAATTAAGAACTGTCATGCATAGAAAAATACTGCCAGAACAGGAAAAGACCACCTACAAAATGACAAAATATTTGCAAATCATATATATACTAAGGGGTAATATCTAGAATGTATAAAGAACTCCTACAGTTCAACAACAACCACCACAACAAAAACAACCCAATTAAAAATGGGCAAAGGACTATATAGCTATTTCTCCAAAGAAGATATACAATCAATAGGTGCATGAACAGCTACTCAACATCACTAATTCTGGGAAATTAAAATCAAAATCACGATGAGATATCTAAAACTGCATACCCATTAGGATGGTTATTATAATGAAAAGAAAGGAAATAACAAATGTTGGCGAGGATGTGGAGAAATTGGAACCCTTGTGCACTGCTGATGGGAATGTAAAATGATGCAGCCATTGTCAAAACATTTTTACAGTTTCTCAAAAGTTTAAATACAGAATTACCATATGACCCAAGGAATCACACTCTTAGATATATATATATATCCAAAAAGAATTGACTAGAACAGATATTTGTATACCAGTGTGCCTAGCAGCATTATTCACAATAGCCAAATGGTGCAAAAAAGCTGTGTCCATCAACAGATGAATGGCTAGACAAAATGTGGAATATACACAAAAATGGACTACTGTTCATCTATAAAAGGAAGGAAATTTTTATAGATGAATATGAATGAACCTGGAAAACATTATGTTTAGTCAAGTAAAGCAGATACAGAAGGACAAGTATTATATGATTTCACTTTTATGAATTATCTAGAATAATCAGTAGATAATGGAAAGTAGGCATAGAGACATAAAATAGACTAGAAGTTACCAGGGACTGGAAGGAGAAGGAAAGGGGAGTTATGTTTATGGTACAGAGTTTGTATTGGGGTGATAAAAAAAGTTTTGGGCATAGATAATGGTGATGGTTACACATCATTCTGAATATATTTAATGCCACTGGATTGTATACTTAACAAATGGCTAAAATGATAAATCATATGTTATGTACATTTTACCACAATAAATAAAGGTTACTATACTGAAGCTGCAGAAATTAAGACAGTGTGGAATATGTGGAAGGATAGACATACAGATCAATGGGACAAAATAGTGTCCAAAAGAGACCTATAATTAAGAGGTCAATTGATTTTCAACCAAGGTGCCAAGGTAATGGGGGAAAACAGTGCATCTTCAACAAATAGCATCGGCATAGCTGAATATCTCCATGGTGGGAGGGTGTATGAACTTCTTACCTCACAGCTGTATAATATGTAAAAGTTAACTTGAAATCTGTTACAGACCTAAACACAAAAGCTAAAACTATAAGACTTCTACAAGAAAATAGAGAAGAAAATCTTTACAATCTTAGTATAGGCAAAGCTTTGTTAGAACACGAAAAGGACTAACTATAAAAGAAAATATATCATAAGTTGGACTTCAACAAGTTTGTTATTTGAAAGAAACTATTAAGAAAATGAAAAGGCAAGCCAAAGCTGGGAAAAATATTAGCAATACACATATCTCAGAAAGGGACTTGTATTAAGAATCATTTAAGTTTTTATAACTCAATAAGATAATGCAATAAAAGTTGGCTAACAATTTGAACAGACACATCTCCAAAAAAAAAAAAAAAGATATACAAATGGACAATAAACACAAAAAAAACTCATCATCATTTGTCATCAGGGAAATGTAAATTAAAACTACAATGAAATTCTATGTGCCCCCTAGAAGAGCAAAATTATTAATACAACTGGCAATTCCAAGTGTTGGTGATTATATAGGGCAACCTGGCAGGGAGATAAGGAGCTATGTCTGAACAGAGATGACTGGATAGCAGAAAGGACAGGAAAAAGAAGCATAGTTATCTCAAAGGGTGGAGTGAACCATCAATGTTATATACCTCTTACATATTGCTGATAAGAATGCAAAATGATATACCACTTTGGAGAACTGTTTGACATTTTCTTACAAAGTTAAACATCCACTTGCCATCTGACCTAGCAACCAAATCCTAGATAAGATGCTCCAAGAGAAATGAAACCATATGTCTACACAAAGACATGAACTCAAATGTTCATGGCAACCAAATGCCCATCAGGAAGTACATGGATAGTCAAATTGTGACGTACCCTCACATAAACCCTCACATAAAAAGAACATAGTATTGATACATGCAACATCATGGATGAAGCTCATGAATATGTTGCTTGGTGGAAGAAGCCTAGACACAAAAGTACTATTTATGATCCATGTATAGGAAGTTTGAACAAGTAAAAACTATCAAGACAGAGATAGTGACTGTGAAGAGGTTCCAGAGAATCTTTTGGGATGATAGGAATTCACTATATATATATTTTTAAGATTTTATTTATTTATTTGAGGAGAGAGAGAGAGCACAAGAAAGGGGAACAGCAGAGGGAGAGGGAGAAGCAGGCTCCCTGCTGAGCAGAGAGCCCGATGCCAGGCTAGATCCCAGGACCCCAGGATCATGACCGGAGCCGAAGGCAGACGCTTAACCAACTGAGCCGTCCAGGCACCCCAGGAATTCACTATATCTTGATTATGATGGTAGCTAAACAGGGGTTTACAATTTGTCTAAACTCCTTGAATTAGGTACACTTAAAATGGGTGCATTTTGCTGTTAGTAAATTATACTTCTATAAAATTGATGTAAAAAAGAAAAAACTCCACATAACACAGGGCGTGGAACTGTTTTTTGGGATTTAGAGAGAGGGTTCTGGAGCCTCATTATTTTAGTCAGAACCATGATGTTCTATGACACTGGAGAGGATACTCTTTGTGCTTTAGTTCTTTCATAGGTAAAATAAGGGAGTCTTGATAGTTTTGATGAGTATCGCTGTTAAATATTTTTCTTCTCTGCTTCCCCTCTGGTGAGGGGATTGTCTCACACACCCTTATGGCCCAGGTATAAGCTCCCCATGACATAGTAATATGGGTTCCCATTAAGTCTGCTTCTCGCTTCTCTTCATATATTTTGTCAGGGAGATAAGGAGCTATGTCTGAACAGAGTCTACTGGATACCGTAGAGGGTAGGAAAAAGAAGCATAGTTTTCTCAAAGTGTGGAGTGAGCCATCAATGTTAAGCTTATCTCTCCTTGACCCTCTTCACCTTAGAAGTTTTAGTTCAGCATCTGAGAATACTGCTCGGGCAACTAAGAGACCAGAGGTCATCCTGCAGTGTGCCAGTGGGAACCCGTTCTTAAAACAACACTGAACGCACCTCATCAGAGTTTGTCCAGCACTTGCTTCTGAAGGAGGCGATAGTCACAGCGATGCTGAGCTCTACTATGCTGATGATCAGTAAGACTGACAAAATTCCCTGCAGATAATGAGGATAAATATATGGCATTTGGAATGAAAGCTGTATCATATTAAAGATATAAGCCAAGAACTACTTACACTGTATGACCACCTAGGGGAAAATCCACATTTTAGATGCTTCCATAGCCATCAGTGATTGAACAATTTTCATCTTACGTCTTTCTGATAAGCAGAGAAAACAAACTCCAATGCTTATAGGAGCTAGGCAACCATCCCAAATGAGTGGAACAGTTAGGAGGGAGACAGTAGAGAATAAGGGTATTCCTAGAATGTGTCCATTAATCAGTTCTGAACAATAGTTGCCATGTGGGAACATGGGCCCCATGATGTCTTTTTTTTTTTTTCCCTAAGGAAGCTGGATATGCATATTGTTTAAAAAGATTTTATTTATTTGACAGAGAGACAGCAAGAGAGGGAACACAAGCAGGGGAAGTGGGAGAGGGAGAAGCAGGCTTCCCACTGAGCAGGGAGCCTGATGCAGGGCTCTCTCCCAGGACTCCCAGGATCATGACCTGAGCCGAAGGCAGTCGCTTAATGACTGAGCCACCCAGGCGCTCCTGGATATGCATATTTTTGTGAAATTTTCCAGCTATTCATTCATTTGTGTGAACCAAATAGAACATATCTGCAGGCTGGATATAGCCCACAGATTGCTGTTTTGCACACTGCTTTAAGGTAGTAGATCAAAAAAGCAGGGTAAGAAATAGCATGGTGTCCAGAAAGCTTGGGCTGGGGAGACTGGAAGAGCTGGTTGTGGTCAGGCCACACTTAACCTGGCCAAGTAACAGTCTGTCTGAACCTTGGTTTCCCTGCAACACATTCAGAAGCTTAGGTATTCCCCTATTTGTTGGTAAAACTGAAATGTATGAAGTGTCTTCCGTAAATTTGCTGTTGGACAAGATAGACCTGCTCCTGGTCATTGTGGAACTTATATCGTAATAAGGGAGGCAAACAGTGGCACTAGACATAATTAGACAATTATTTACTTAACTAAGTTAGAACAAGTGCCATGAAAAAGTATTGGGAGCTATGTACTACTGTAATGGGAGATCCAAACAGGCCAGCACTGAGAAGGGTAGAGGTGCAATCAGGAAGGACTCCTCAATGAAGTGAAGTTTAAACTGAGGTTCAAGAACGAGGAGGAGTTTTAATTGGGGAGGTGGAAAAGGGTAGGCACCAGGCTGGGAAACATTGGAAGCAAGAGAAAGCTGGTCTTATGGTCCTGGGGCAGCGGGTATTTAACACATTAAGGAATTTGAGGAAGTCCCAGATGTGTGGAGTAAGAAGGATAAAGACCTGGAACAATGTTGGAAATGGTAGGCAAAGTAGGTGTTATAGAGTCTTGTAAGCCTTTTAAGATTTGGGTCTTAATTCTGTGTTCCACAAGAAGCCATTGCATAATGTGCTCAGATTTGCATTTTTAAATGATGGCTCTGGCCATAGTGCAGACAGTGGATTATCTTTGAGACAGAGGTCCATTCATGAGATGTCTAGAGCCCACTGTTCTGGCTTTTTTTTTTTTTTTAAAGATCTTATTTATTTATTTGACAGAGAGAGACACAGCGAGAGAGGGAACACAAGCCAGTGGGAGTGGGAGAGAGAGAAGCAGGCTTCCCGCCGAGCAGGGAGCCCGATGTGGGGCTTGATCCCAGGACTCTGGGATCATGACCTGAGCCGAAGGCAGACGCTTAACGACTGTGGCTTTTTTTTTTTTTTTTAAAGCTTATTTGTGACATTTAAATTACACCAAGGAATTGTGGAGTCAGACACGTGAGATCTTGGAACGGATTCTCCCTGATTCTGTATATAGAAACTAATCCTGCAGTTGCCATCCATGCACAGTCAAAAATCTTTCAGCATACAGTTTCTTCCTGATACATACTAACATAATGTACAGTAGTGGTCTCCAATCCACTAGAAAAAAGAGTAATGGATTATAATGTTGTATGTCTCGGCCCAGTTAGGACAGGGTTGTATTCCTCATACAGTTTTCTGGCTTTTCTTAATAACTTTTTTTGAGTCTAATTCTGGAGTTTATCTCAGAACATAGGAGAGTGTTCTTAGGCTCGCTTTTATGGGTGATTGTGAGGATTAAATAAAATCTCATATCCAGGAACTGATAGCTCCTTTCTCTTTACTTCTTTATTGGGGGAGACAACTTCCCATGATTCTTTTTCACTTCCATCCAAACAGGTCAAATCTCATTAACGTTCTAGGACCAAGCCTTCAAGATGTGGCTGACAGAAATAAAATGAAAGCCCAGGATTTACTTGGGGAAGTAAAGGGCAAGGCTTTTTGTAGTCATTGACATGCATAAAAATGATGTCATTGAATGCTTATTAGATAAATACTGAAAATTACACCTACAGTTGTATTTCCTGGCAACGATATATCTCATGGGCTGTAATGAATAAAATTGCTACATTTGTGTATAAATGACTTATGTTCTAAAATTGTTAAAATACTTTATTAAGTGGCTCAAACATCTGCTCCCACTATATTTTTTTAAGTATTAATTGAGTAAACTTTATTTTTTTAAAGATTTTATTCATTTATTTATTTGAGAGAGAGATGGCAAGAGAAACCGCACAGGCTGGGGGAGGGGCAGAGGGAGAGGGAGAAGCCGACTCCCCACTGAGCAGAGAGACTGATGCAATGCTAGGCTCGATCCCAGTACACTGAGGTCATGACCTGAGCCAAAGGCAGCCGTTTAACCGACTGAGCCACCCAGGTGCCCCGATTTAGGTCATTTTGTTCCTCACTAATTCTTTAAAGGTAAAATTTAATCCAATCCATGTCAGTACTAATAGTAATAGCCAAAACCTATTGACTGTTTACACTGTGCCAGACAGTGTTCTAATTTGAGTAATCCTCATGACAACCCAGTGCAGGCTGTATTCTTATCATCTTCATTTTCCACACACAGAAAACTGGGGCTCAGAGAACTTACAAAACCAGGATTCAGGTCCTGAATCACAATATACTTCTCAACAGTCAGCTCAAATGCTAACTCAACTTCCATTATTGGGATCGAAATTGATGAACTGACGCATCATTAACACAGTTCAGGTAAGACTGTACAGATTCACCGTGCAGGGTAGGACCACTTACATTGAAAAGAGTTCTACCTATAACACATATTCCTTCGAGGGAAGGCATCTGGCAGTACTTGTGCTGGTGTTTGTAGCTGATAATGGTGAGAGTAATCCCAGCCACCGCCACCAAGGAACTGATAACGTTCATGGCCGTGACACCTTGTCCCTGAAAAATAGTTTTTAAAATAATATTAAAATAAATAAAAACCGAACCGAACCAAAAATACCTTGGAAGACATTCTTAGTGCCTTTGTCTTTCCAGATAGCCCGCAGGGATGAAGTGCTCCATCAGGTCGGTATGTCTGAAAGGCATGATAAGTTAAATACCGACTCATTGAAGTCAAGAGACAAACTAAGATTTAGAATGAGCCAGGAAGCCAAGAAAGAGAACAGGTAGAGAAGAAGGAGTGCTCTATGGTTAATGCTAAAGAAAACTTTCATTTTCTCCTAACGCATGGTCTTTCGTAATCTACAAGCAAAATGGTGTGTTAGGAGATATCTTCGCCTTGTAATTAGACCTAATTTTGAGTCCTGTTGAAGTAGGACCTTGTACAAGGTAACTTAATCTCTTGGAAATCTCAGTTTTTACCTCCAAAAATGAGAATAACATCATTTTAGGGCAGTATCCAATTATTCATTTATTTTAACAAGTGTTTAGTGTGCCCCAACTATGTGTCCAAACACTGCATTAGGCCCATGAGACACAAAGATCGACACGGTAGATGAGGTCCTGCCTTTGTGTGGCTTACATTCATTGCCCCAGGGATTCAAACAGTAACCAACCAAATCACTAGAATATTTACTGATGGCAGCAAATTTAGACTGGGGTTTAATGGTTTCCATTCTTGGCTTCAGTGTCTCAACATGGAAGTTATAAAAAGTCCAGATTGCCCCACCAAATTCCCTTCAGTCACTCTTTAAAGGAAAGGAAAACGCCAGGAAGGGGGAACTGTCTTATTCATACCTACTCCCAGCACTGCTATTGCTTTTTTATTTTATTTTATTTTATTTTATTTTATTTTATTTTTTTTAAAGATTTTATTTATTTATTTGAGACAGAGAGAATGAGAGAGAGAGAGCACATGAGAGGGGGGAGGGTCAGAGGGAGAAGCAGACTCCCCGCCGAGCAGGGAGCCCGATGCGGGACTCAATCCCGGGACTCCAGGATCATGACCTGAGCCGAAGGCAGTCGCTTAACCAACTGAGCCCCCCAGGCGCCCTGCTCTTGCTTTTTTAGATGAAAAACAAAGAAAAGCCTCATATCTCAATTCAGTAGATGCTACTGTATCTTGCTTGTGTATGTCTGTTGTGATGCGTAAAGCAGTGGTGCATCTACACAGCCTGTCCAATCCGGGAGCAGCTGTGGCTTAGTGTGGCAGGACTTGGAAGTATACCTATGACAAATGCTTACCCCAAGCACAGGTCTTTACTACAGACAGGCATTTTGGTAGAAAATGCACAGGCACGTACAGATATTCTATCTCTATCCTCAGTCCTTTGCTCTTTCTGGGCTCTGTTCTGGCTCCCGTAGGACATTTAATGGACTAAGATTTCTAAGTAAGCAATCCCCCATACGTATTGGGCTTCATGGTTTACAAAGAATATGCCCAGCCTTTGTCTTTTTTTTTTTTTTTAAAGATTTTATTTATTTGACAGAGAGAGAGAGACAGCGAGAGAGGGAACACAAGCTAGGGGGAGTGGGAGAGGGCGAAGCAGGCTTCCGGCTGAGCAAGGAGCCCGATGTGGGGCTCGATCCCAGGACCCTGGGATCATGACCTGAGCCAACCAACTGAGCCACCCAGGTGCCCCTATACATAATATCTTACTAAATTCTCAGAATAACCCTTTGAAGTAAGTACTTTTCCCTTCAAGTTGACACAGCAATGAGTGATAGCCTTGATTCCATCCCAGAATGATCTGGCATCAATATCAGACTCTTTCCTTCAGACTTTGAGCAGGTCCCAAAGAAAAGTTTCTGTTGGCAGGGGTGAGGGGCAGGGAGATTACAATGATCCTGGGATTGGTTTTGGTTAGAGTAGGGTTTCTCAAACTTTGCACTACATACATTTTGGGCTAGATCATTTATTTTTTGTTATGGTAGACTTTTCTGTGCATTTTAGGATGTTTAGACACATTCCTGACTTCTACCTGTAGGTAACAATAGTACCCTGCAAACCCAGTTGTGACAACTAAAAATGTCTTCAGATACTGTCAGATATTTTGGGGGGAGGAGGCAAAATTATTCCCAGTTAAGAACCACTGAGTTAGAGGAATGTAGAATGGATTCCAACAAGTAACTCTCAGATTACTTGACCAGGGCAATGGGAACTAGTAGAAGGATGACATTCGCAAATAGGAATGCCCTGAACTGCAAATTTGATGTCTAAAGATTTTCTTGGGAGATCCTTTATTACTAAAGGCTTTACATACAAAGATGATGTAAAACAAGTAGAAAGTCATAAATTACATAGAAGTCACAAAAGTAACTTACCAGACATTTTTCCTTGTCATTGATTCCTGTGAGGTATCCTGTAATAACATACTGTTAAGAAGAAAAGAAATAAAAGTTAACAGGAGATGTGTTTGACTCCCTTGTAATATAATCTCCAAAGTAAATTATATTGCAATATTATATATTATAATTTCCTTTGGAGATTATATTATAGTAGATATGTCTGTGAATCCCCTTGACCATATAGTCTTTCCATCTGAGCATCAAGGAGGAAGAGTAGGCACTGATGTAAGATGAAATATTGTGTTGGGCATACTTAGCACTGAACAACACCCCTTTTGCCAGGGTCAGCTGGAAGAGGCAGGCGCCTCCTTAAGGTCCCAAACATACCACCCAGATGTTTTGCTGGGCTCTAAATAGAAAGATAATTCTGGGCTCTGGGCCTGGTGGAGGGAAGGGATGGGTGAGCTGTGTCTGCTCTAGCTAATGGAAGGAGACTTTCTCATGGCAGAACTCTCTAAAGGTTGATGTGGGGGCTTGAATCTATTATAGTTATCTCAGCCACTTCTTTATCTGGAACGTAAAGAGTCTGCCTACCTATCTGTGGACCCTTAGGTTGCTCCCATGTCTTGGCTCAATGTAATCCCCATCAAAATACCAACAGCATTTTTCACAGAACTAGAACAAATAATACAAAAGTACTAAATTTGTATGGAACCACAAAAGACCCTGAAAAGCGAAAGCAATCTTGAGAAAGAAAAACAAACTGGAGGTATCACAGTTCTAGATTTCAAGATATACTACAAACTTGCAGTAATCAAAACAGTATGGTACTGGCACAAAAATAGTTACATAGATTAATAGAACAGAATAGAGAGCCCAGAAAGAAACCCATGATTGTATGTTCAATTAATCTGTGACAAAGGAGGTAAGAATAAACAATGGGGAAAAGACAGTTTCTTCAATGAATGATGCTGGGAAAACTAGACAGCTACATGAAACTGGACCACTTTCTCTAACACCATACACAAAAATAAACTCAAAATGGATTAAACACCTAAACCTGAAACTATAAAAATCCTAGAAGGGAACACAGGCAGTAATTCCTCTGACATTGGCCATAGAAGCATTTTTCTGGACATGTCTCCTAAGGCAGGGGTGTCACAAAAGCAAAAATAAAATTATTGGGACTAACTCAAAATAAAAGCTTTTGTACAGTGAAGGAAACAATCAATAAAATTTTAAAAGATAACCTACTGGATAGGAGAAGATTTTTGCAAATGATATATCCAATAAGGGGTTACTATCCAAAATATATAAAGAACTTACACAACTCAACACCAAAAAAAGCAAACAATCTGATTAAAAACTGGGCAGAGGACCTGAATAGACATTTTTCCCAAAGAAGACATACACATGGCCAATAGACACATGAAAAGATGCTCAATGTTATTAATCAATGCAAATCAAAACCATAATTGAGATACCACCTTACACCTGTTAAAATGACTAAAATCAAAAAGACAAGAAATAATAAGTGTTGATGATGATGTGGAGAAAAAGGAACTCTCACGCAATGTTGATGGGAATGTAAATTAGTATAACCACTGTGGAAAATAGTATGGAGGTTCTTCAAAAAATTAAAAATAGAAATGCCATATGAACTAGTAATTCCACTACTGATTATTTATCCAAAGAAAACAAAAAACCCCACTAATTCAAAAAGATACATGCACCCCTATGTTTATTGCAGTATTATTTACAATAACCAAGATATGGAAGCAACCTAAGTGTCCATTGATAGACAAATAGATAAGGAAGATGTGGTATATACAGTGGAATATTACACAGGTATAAAAAGGATGAGATTGTGCCATTTGAGACAACATGGATGGAACTAGAAGGTATTATGCTAAGTGAAATAAGTCAAACTGAAAAAGACAGATACCACGTGATTTCACTCATATGTGGAATCTAAAAAGAATGAATGACCAAACAAAAAGCAGATTCAGACCTATAAATACAGAGAACAAACTAACAGTTGCCAGAGGGGAGGGGGTAGGGGATGGAGAAAATGGGTGAAGGGGAGAGGGACAAACAGGCTTCCAGTTATGGAATAAGTAAGTCATGGGAATAAATGGCATAGCATAAGGTATACAGTCAGTGATACTGTAGTAGAGATGTATGGTGACAGATGGTAGCTACAATTGTGGTGAACTAGCATAATGTATAAACTTGTCAAATCACTATATTGTATACCTGAAACTAATGTAACATTGTGTGTCAACTATACTCAAAAATTATCTACTCTCAAACTCCATTTCTGTATTTGCAAAGGAGAAGGTAGGATATTTGCCCATCTGATCTCCCATTGGTAGTAAGGAGCAAATGACTTATTCTACACACAGGGCTTTGGAAACTTTTAAACACTGTACACCTAAGAGCATTATTACTGCAATGATGGTAATACAATGACCAAATGGAGCCACTCCTCTTGCCACAGAAGGGACTGGTTATCTGGTCTCCTTGGGGACCATATTCATGGGATTCATTATTCCAGAACCTGAGGCAGTTCAAACCAGTTGACTAATTTGTCAAAAGCTCCTAACTGACAGTACTCACAATAAGTGCTCCCCAGAACGGATATCCTGTGAGGAAAACGAGGGGAAATTTCTGGGAGAAATTGATGTAATTAAATGCAAATATAGTTCCGACGCCCACAATGATCAGTGCCAGCAGGATCTGGATAGCCTGTGAGGAAAGAAATGGGTCCATGAGATCACAAGTGCCCCAGCCTCTTTGGACTCTTCCAGATCCCTGGGGCATCCCGCTATGCTTATGTCACACCTCCCTCCACATGAATGCCTTCCTCTTCTGTGTGCCAACTGCCTTTAGATTTGCAGAAAGTCCACTGTCTCTTTCCTCATCACACTTACATGGGGTCCTGCAAGTTCACATTCCTCACTCTCATCCTGCACTACCTATTATATCCCCTGTATTACCAATTTACCTTGCACCAGACAGATTTAACTGTAAACTTGCAAGCTTCTTGAGGACAGAGACTGCAAACTATTCACCCTTACCTTTTTTTCCTTTTCTAGCTCCAGCATCCTACTTTTATCCCCACCCCCAGCACACACATTTTCCACATCCAATATATGCTTTTGGAGTTACGGCTCAGCCCATTTCTCTAAAAGTTTGAAGTTTGCTGATCTAGAGTGGAGAAGCTGGGGTGAGTTCTATGTCTCTGCTCTTCAGGCAAGGGCCTGCCTAGAGGTGAGAGTAATCCAGTGGGTTTATCAGCCTGTTAGGAGTCTGCACCATGGTGGTCTTGGGGTTAGCAGCTCTTCTCAGGACAGAGCTTCTCCTCAAGCATTCTGGGTTTTTCCCCAGGCCACAACTCTACAGCATTGCACCACAAGTGATGATTTTCCTCTTGTACCAGGGATGAAAACTGTGTGTACAGCCCTCCTTTAGGTACATTTATGATTGAAAAATATTTTGTCTACCTTGTGGCTCACTATGGAGCTTTGAATATAATTTTCAAAGAAGTCCCAATGCCTATAACAGCACAATAGGGAAGTCTAACCTCTCCACGAATGGCTTTTAGCTCCAAGGGAGGTGCCACCACACCCTGAAGTCACCTCCTCAATAAAATATTTGGAAAAATTACACCAAGTTTCAGGCATCCTCTCTGCTAGGATTCAGAGAGCAGTACAAACTCCTCATGAAATAGCCCCAGGATTTCCTCAGTGTTAGGAAGTTATAGCCAAACTGTGGAAAGAGCCTAGATGTCCATCAACAAATGAATGGGTAAAGAAGATGTGGTCTATATCTATAATAGAATATTACTCAGCCATCAAAAAGGATGAAATCTTACCATTTACATTGACGTGGATGGAACTGGAGGGGATTATGCTAAGTGAAATACGTCAACCAGAGAAAGACAGTTATCATATGGTTTCACTCATATGTGGAATTTAAGAAACAGCGCAGAGGATCATAGGGGAAGGGAGGGAAAACTGAATGGGAAGAAATCAGAGAGGGAGACAAACCATGAGAGACTCTTAACAATAGGAAATAAACTGAGGGTTGCTGGAGGGGAGGTGGGTGGGGGGGTGGGGTAACTGGGTGATGGGCATTAAGGAGGGCAGGTGATGTGATGAGCACTGTGTGTTATGTGCAACTGATGATTAACTGAACTCTACATCTGAAACTAATGATGTACTGTATGTTGGCTAATTGAATTTAAATAAAAAAAGAAAGATGCTTTCTAAATAAATACATAAATAAACAAACAAACACTCTATTTCTCAGAGTTAAATAAGCCCCCAGAAGCATTTCTAAGACATGCTTATAAATAAGACATTTCTAAGGCACACTGTGTGCATTTCTAAGCAGAACTTTTATTTCTCTTGTTAATCAAAATCTAGGGAAATGGTATTATTGGCTACATATTGGCTCTTCTACTGAAGATCAAATTATTTGTACAAGCAAGTGACTTAGAGGTTTTTATGATTAATCAAGAAGGAAACACTATAGACAAAAGGTAAGAGAAAAGAAGGGGAATCAAATCCCTTCCAGAAAAAACACCCATGCAGACACACCTGGAAAAATATCTTCTTTTCTCCCTTCCAGGAAAACCCATGGATGGGAGAGGACTTACCCCTAAGACTTTTGGTTCTCCCTTCAGGAAATCCAACAGAGAGGTATGAGGTTCATACGGAAATGCAGTCAGTACTGTATCATTTGGTTGTATAGTAATGACTTGGGTTGACCTTTTGACCTCGGATGATGACTCCATGATTCAATGGTAGAACTCTGTTAGAAGAGTGAGTGATTGAACATTGCCGCTAAAATCATGGTCTTCCAGCAGTTTCACATGGAGTCCTTACCAATGAGCCTTAGTGATAGCTCTCCTCACTCCTGGAACCACAGAATCACAGTCATTGAGTCATAGAGTCTTAGAATTCTAGAGCATATCCAGGCCCTGGATCCTGGTAAAGGCTCAATCTGGTTTTCCATAAGACCTCCTTTCTTGTCAATTTGATTAGAAGCAGGTGGTAAAGACAAAATAAATAGATGATGTACATGAAAACAAATCCCAGTACCTATGTTCATGAGATATAAAGGAACTGAAACTTATGGAATATCCATTATGTTCTAGGTACTGTAGACAGTGTTTTGTTTTGATATCTATTAACCTTTATCCTGTTAACAATTCTATAGTGCCAAAACTGAGGTACAGAAAGACTGTGTTGCCCACGGTAACATACTAAGGGATTGGGAAAGGAAGCAAACTCCACCTGTCTCTAAAATTTGTGTTTCTCCCACCCTCTTTCGAAAGGAGTTTCCCACTTGTTGATGAATTGTCTCACTTGCTGTTTAATCCTATTCCCTTGTAGTGTCAAAATCCATATTTAAGGAGGTATAGGACCAGATGTAGTTGCCACTTTAATAGAGAATATTTTAGCTTTCAGAAAGACAGGTAATGCTAATGCTGCTCAAAGCCTTCCTGATTTAAATTACGCAAGTACAAAGAAAAGAACAGAAAGTGCCTCTTGGAATTTTGCTTCCCACATTTAATCCTTTATAATCTTGTATTTGTTATAATTTTAACTATCAAACCACAAAGGTAAATGGTTTCACAAATCCAAAAAAATTATATGTACAAATGTTATCTTGAGTATTTCCAGCCTCAGCCCTGCTGGCATTTGGGGTCTGCTAATTCTTTGCTGTAAGGAGTTGTTTTGTTCATTGTCTCCACACATTGCCAAATGTCCCTTGGGGGTGGGGAGCAAAATCATTTCAGGTTGAGAACCATTGATGTAGAGAAATAATTGCAGACTGTGTTCTCGTTAATTTTTTTTTTCTGATAGAATGACTCTTTGTTTTCACATCCAGACTTCAGAGAGTGTACATATTTCTCAATACAACATTTTTCTACCAACATTTATTCAAGTGAATTTTAATTTATGTACCCAAAGTGCAAGGCAGCATTTTAAACAAAACAAAGTGTGGGACAAGTCTGTATTTAAATTGTAAGCAGAATTGATAGATCATCAGAATCATGTGGAGAAGTTTTGAAAAGCATGCTGTGTCAGTAAAGGGGTGGTGCCCCCAGCATGGTACTGACCCAGACTGCAGCCATGCACTGCAAAAAACAGCATCAATTTGTTACCAACCATTGTGATTATTTGGCGATCAAGGAATTATAGTACTTCAAGCATTTTTATAACCTGACATGTTAATTTACTATTAAATATTACTATTTAATATTTATTATTACTAGATATTTTACTGCCTTTTACTTACATTTTGGGACATTGGATGGGAGTTTGGATTGACTAATAGCATACGGTTTTTTCCTTTAAAATGGTGGGAAAGAGGCGCCAGAGTTTTGAACTGCGCTGCCGAGGCTGGAGTACGCGTCCTCTGCGTGGTCGCCTGGATGCAGCTCGCCATGGCCGTACCCTCCCTTGAGGAGCTGGACTCCTTCAAGTACAGCGACCTGCAGAACTTGGCCAAGAATCTGGGCCTCCGGGCTAACCTGAGGGCAGACAAGTTGTTAAAAGCCTTGAAAGCCCACCTTAAACACGAGGTAAAAAAAGAAAATGATAGGGCGCCTGGGTGGCTCAGTTGGTTAAGCGACTGCCTTCAGCTCAGGTCATGATCCTGGAGTCCCAGGATCGAGTCCCGCATCGGGCTCCCTGCTCGGCAGGGAGTCTGCTTCTCCCTCTGACCCTCCCCCCTCTCATGTTCTCTCTCATTCTCTCTCTCTCTCTCAAATAAATAAATAAAATCTTTAAAAAAAAAAAAAAAGAAAGAAAATGATAATAGGGATGGAAGTCAAACTTCTGCATCGTCTTGTGACCAGGCTGAGATGCAGAGCGGCAGCCAGGAACAAGCTGAGAGGGAGCGGATTGGCCATGGCACCAAAACCAGGAGAAGGTGCAGGACGGTCCACAAGAACCCTGACTCCCAGCAGCATGATTCAGAGATAAAAACAAGTGATCACGCTGAATTGCAGAATCAAGAGAAGCAGGAAAACCAGGATCTCAGAACAGTTGCAGAAGTTCCTTCACCACCAGATGAAAGCCAAGGAGAGGAGAATGCCGTTTCCTCAGGAAAAAGAAGAATAAATGGTAATGAAGATTCAAAGGTACCTTCAGAAAGAAAGAAGCCTCTCTACACAGATGGATTTTCCAAACCTGGAAAAAGCAAAAGAAATAAAAGCACTACTCCAAACTTTAAGAAGCTTCATGAGGCTCGTTTTAAGGAAATGGAGTCCATTGATCAATATATTGAGAGAAAAAAGAAACATTTTGAAGAACACAATTCATTTAATGAACTGAAGAAGCAGCCGGTCACCAAGGGAGCGGTGGTGACTCCAGTTCCTCTCTGGGGAAGGCTCCCCGTGGCTTGTACTCCCACCAGCCAGCGCCGCTCGCAGGGCCGGCCCCTGGCCGCTGCAGGCCGGAGCACCTTGTGTGGGAAGGGCTCCGCCAACCCATCCGCTCTCTGGGCAACTAAAATGAACGTCAGGTTTTCAGCTGCTACCAAAGATAATGAGCATAAGCGTTCACTGATCAAGACTCCAGCCAGAAAGTCTCCACATGTGACGATACCTGGGAGTACCCCAAAAGGCCAGGCTGTGCTCAGGACATACAAGTTAAAGACCACAGATGGAAATTCTGCTTCTGTTGTTACCCCATTAAAATTGACAACTCAGGCAACACAGACTTCAGTCTCCAGTAAGAAGCCAGTGTTTGATCTCAAAGCAAGTCTGTCTCGTCCCCTCAACTATGAGCCACACAAAGGCAAGCTGAAACCATGGGGTCAATCTAAAGAAAATAATTCTCTGAAGGAGCATGTAAACAGAGTTAGCTTCCACAAGAAAACTTACAAACAACCTCCTCTCCAGACTAGGGAGGAACAACGAAACAACATGAGCAAAGACGAAAGGAGAAGAAAGCAAAGGTTTTAGGAGCTCGAAGAGGCCTCATTATGGCTGAAGATTAATTTTTAACATCCTGTAAATAGTATTTTATTCTGAACCCTTTCTTTATTGTAAATATTTTTCTACTGTCCTCCCCACTTTAGTCAAAAGACTTTTTTCTGCTCTTTATTCACTATCTATGTAGTGTTGGTGGTTCTTTTCACATACTACATCCCTGAAAAGATGTTATTGACCTTAAAGCTCATGAATTCTTTGAAATCGTTTTTACCTAAGTCTCTGTACAATTCAGTTTTCTAATGAGACTCATCCTATAGATTCTTGACCTAGATTTTTAATGTCAAGTTCCCTCTGCTGACAGAACTGGAATCCTCTTCTAGACAGAAGCATTTACCTGAGGGTAGGTAGTTCTACCACAAGCTTTAGTAGAACCTAAACCACTAACAAGCTGAGAAAGCCACCTCATCTTCCTCCAGAGAATCGAGTGGTCTTAATGAAACAGGGAACCAGATGGGTTGGTAATGGCATAAATATTCTACCTATGTGAAGTGTTTTGTTACCTGTGCACATTTGTTCCAATCACTTGATGAAATTGCCCTCTGTCACTCAATATATTCTTAAAAACTCTATTGCTCATTCTAGCCTTAAAAATATACAGGGCCATATTGAAATCTGAGGATTGCTGCTTCAAGGATCAATATATTCTGTCAGAGTTACATCTTACTCACTTTATGGAAAAGACTAGAGTGCTTAGCCTCATAGCCATGTTTGTTACACCTAAGTGGAGCTTCAGAGCTTTGTACTGTTTAAGATTTTCATAAATGTTTTCTCATGGTGGTAAATTCTTATAAATAAATTTACTTCATGATTGAGTTAAAAAAATAAAAATAAAATGGTGAGAAAGAACTGTCTTCATGCAGAATACCTGATTTTTAGGAAAGAATAGGTGATATTAAGCAGGAGACACTTAAAATTTCATCTGTCTTGGTTATTTCAAAAATGCATCTCATTTTATTATTTCAACTAGGTTATAGTTGTTAGCCTCAGCCCTTTGCCCCTGCTTCTGACTTCCAAGCTTCTTAAAGATGGGTCCTCTAATATCAGTCCACAGACTCAGACCAGAAGGCAGGAACTAGGCTATTCCATGGAGAGGTGAAATGACAGGATCTCTGTGGGACAGCTACAAGCTGGGTGATATACTTTGGGTGGAAATGGCATTCCCTCTTGCTTTCCACCTGCAGAAGACCACACTTAGCATTTGACAGGTAACACTTAGCATGTGCCAATGCTGCTTTAAATAAAATGAGGTATTTACTCCCTCACTAAACTCCTCCTTCTGCATATATTGTCACATCCATTTTAAAGAAGAGGAAACTGAGGTCCAACGTTACTGCTGGTAAGGGTTGAAGCCAAAACTGAGCGTGGCCTACCCCCTTTCATTTTCCATGCAACAATCTAGTGTGTATTAGTTTTTGTTTGTTTGTTTGCTATTAATTACCACAAATTTAGTGGCTCAAAACAACATATATTTATTATCTTATGATTTTCATCGATCAGGAGTTGAAGCATGGCCTATTTGGGTCCCTCTGTTCAGGGTCTCACAGGGATGGCTAAAATCAATGTGTCAGATAGCCTGTATTTTCATTTAGAGGCTCAAGTGGGGAAAACCCACTTCCAAGCACAGTCAGGTTATTGACAGAATTCATTTCCTTGTATGACTCAGGGCCCTGGGTTTTGCCAGTTGAATGCCCTGTTTCTTGCTTTCTGCTTATATCAGGCCAACAGGGAGAATCTTTCACCCCCTGTTCGTTAAGATGGGAGGAAGGATGGAGAGTTTGTGATAAGGATTTGAGTATGTGTGGCTCAGCCACTAATTTTGAGTTGCCTTTTGGGGAACCTGCAGTTTTTTTCTAAAACATTGAGAGAACACAGAATTCTGGTATGTATGTTCAATATCTGCAGTGTCTGCTTGGACTTGGGTGAAACTGTTCACTCCTTTTCTTGCCATGAATTTATTCACCTTTCTTGCTAGTGGTTGTTGCCTAATTGGGTTCCCAAAGGGAATATGGTAGTGAGACAAAAGGCGGAGTCAAAAATGACTCCCAAATTTCTGACTTTAGAAATTGAGTGGATGGACATACCATTTATGAAAAACAACCAGGCTGGAGGAGTGTAGGGATGTTGCAAATGAAATATGCATTGTCCTTACTGTACCTAGTAGAGGTTTGGAATATTATTCCGGATAATTCTGAATATATTCCAGATAGTATTACTTGAAGTATTATTCCAGATAATTCTAAATATAATTCTTCAGATATTCTGAAGAGCCTTCCTATTAACAGAGAAACAAATAAGAAATAGGTCCTGGATTAAATATTTTATTGCATTGCTTGGCTTACAGAATGAGGAGGAATCTCCAAGGCCCTCCATCCCCAGTGTAAGATACTAATATACACAGACACACACACACACACACACACACACACAGGTTTGAAAACACATAAACAGGAGCTGAAAACCTCAGTGGAGAGTAGTAAGTGAGTGTCCTAGCTTACAGACTAGTGGGGGTAGACATACAATTAACAAACAAAGAAAATACATAGTATGTCTGATGGTAGTAAGTGCTTTGGGGAAAAAATAAGCAAGTGACTGGGAGAGAGGACCATAATTTTATGTAGGTCGGTGGGGGAAATTTTACTGCAATTAAGAGATTTGAAGAAAGACTTGAAAGAAGTGAGAAATAAAGCAATAGAAGATAGAGAGCCTGCCAGGGTAAAATTTCTAAAGAAATGTGTCAAGTGACAGCAAAAGGCCCATGTGATGGACTGGAGTAGAGGGAGCAAGGGGGAGTAGTCAGAAGGTCAGAGCAGATACGAGAGTTCAGATCCTGTAAGGACATTTAGGGACTCTAGCTTTTATTTGGAATGGAATGGAATGAGTTTGAGCAGAGGAATAACATGGTCTGATTTTAGATGGGGAAAAAAAATCTGCTGTCTGCTATACAGAGAACAAACCGAGTGGCGTGGGTGCCCAGCTGGTCAGCCATTGCAATAATGCCAATGGGAGACAATGAGCCAGAGTACTCGTGAGATGGTGAGAAGTAATCAGACTCAGTATTTTTTTATGTTTTAATGATAGACTGGATAATGGTGTGTGAAAAATATAGAAGAGCCAAAGATGACTGCAAGGTTTTTGGAAGATGATCTTTCAAAGGAAATTGACTATGGAGAAGTGAGGGATGGCTTAATAACTAGATAGACCAAGGGGGTCAAAAGTAACTTTTTCAAAAACACTTTTATTCAATTATAACATAGAAGCAAGTGAACCCAAGTCATATATGTACGACACCAGCATCCAGATCAAGGAAAAGAATGTTACTGCAAGCCCGTAGACCCTCTGGGTTCCCTTCCAGTAACTACCTACCCCCCCAAGGGTAACCGCTATCCTGCTTCTAACACTATCTACTAGTTTAGCTTGTGTTTAAACCTTATACACATAGAATCATACAGTATGTACTCTTTTATACATGACCTTTTCTCCCCTGAACATTATGTCTGTGGGATTTATCTATATGGCTGCATGTAATTATAGTCTGCCCACTCACATTACTGTTTAGTACTCCATTGCATGAATATACCACAATTTTTATTTCTCTCTTTTATTGTTTATAGTCATTTGGATAGTTTCCTTTTGGAGGCAATTATGTGTATTACCTCTATGACCATTTTTGCACATGTCATTTGGAAAACACAAGTATGCATTTCTGCTGCATCCTTCCCTTGGGATAAGGACTCAAGGCCTAGACCCAGGGGACAATATTGGGACCCTTTTTTTTGGGCAGGTCATGTTGTTTATTCCAATACAGTAATAAAGTAGATATTCTTTCTATATGGCTAATTTCTTATTTGGTCTAGAACTTAGGTGGGGAAGAACATTATGATAAATATAATCTTTGAAGCCAGATATTTAAGAATAAAGTCATTAAATGAGACAGAATATTGAGCCAAATTCAGTTGACAGAAATTCACTTCATTCAATTGGCAGAAATGGAGCCATGTATGTTTAAAGTACTTTTAATTTAAAAGTTTTTGCAATCCCTAATATCCAATGTTTAAGCAATATAAGTGTGAAAATACTACAGGAGCGGGACCTGCATAGCCACGAGACTTAGCCACTTCACACTAGCACAAGAGTGCACATTTTCCTTTCTTATTCGTGGGTAGATGAATTGCTTTCTGTTCAGTTTACCCACCTGGGCTTTTGAGAGATTATTTTCAAGAGCAATGAAATTACTAACATTGAGCAAGTGCAAAACAAAGGCTGTTTTCTGAAAGTTTCTTTCAATGTGTAAAGTAGCTGAAATTTCAGGAAAGTCTAATCACACTTTGCCAGGAGCACTGCATTTCTCCTTTTTCTTCTGAGGCGTTACTTCTATCCATGACCTTGAAGAGCTTTTTGACATGTTGGATATGACCTTGGCAAGGAAATTCACTCTAGAAAAGAGAAAGTGTGTTAGTAGATATTAAAGTCTGATTTTGGAGGCTTTCTTCGATCCATATTTAGAATGCATTCCCCCACATGTTGTACAGTAGTAGCCTTTCCAACTTTACCAAAATATATGATTGCATCAATATTAGTTTCAAACAAATTTCATTATTTGCTCTGCTAATCATGTTACCATTTACTAATAAGACCATAATTGAATCATTAGTCTGTCCCTTTAAATAATTAAAAAAAAATTATGGCTTTTAGAGGAAAGGCAAGGATTTTTAAATTGTAAGGTCATGCCCTAGGAGGGTTTAAGAAAGAACACAGAAAAGCATAAACAGAACAGAGATGCCCTAGTAAGATCTCATCACATTAGCAAGGGAATGGGGCCATGGAGACTCTAGGGAGGCAGGTGGCTGTGTCCATGACAAGAGGGAGGAGATGCAAGCTTTCATTCTCAGCCTGTTAGTCTGTGTCACTCATTCTCCATGTGATTTTATCCAAGCCTCAGTTCTTTCTTTCATAAGAGATTGGGGCAGGTGATTTCTTTTTTTTTAAGATTTTATTTATTCATTTGAGAGAGAGAACGAGAGCACAAGTGGGGTCGGGCACAGGAGGGGCAGAGGGAGCGGGAGAAGCAGACTTCCTGCTGAGCAGGAAACCCGATGCTGGGGTTGATCCCAGGACCCCGAGATCATGACCTGAACCAAAGGCAAATGCTTAACCAACTGAGCCACCCACCCACCTAGGGCAGGCAATTTCTAAAGCCATTCCAACTTCATATTAAGCAGTTCTCTAACTGGCTTGCTGGCCAGAAGGCACCCATTAATAATCTCAGATCCCAGTGTCATCATGAAGGAACCCATTCATAGAACTCTATGATGGTTAGTGCCTGACTAGAGAGAGGAGACTGGGGGGTGAGAGCTCTAGCAGTGGACAGAAGCAGGGAAACAGGCAGCAACAGATAAAGGAGGTAAACCCTGTTGTTTTTATTGTTACGATGTTTCTAGTGTGGATTTGTTTTTATTTATCCAGGAACAGTCTCTGTTCATACCTTCCATCTGAAATCTCATGTCTTTAATTATGAAAATTTGCTGGTTATTTCTCTTTGTGTATTTCCTCTCTCCCTGGTCATCCTCCTGGAGCTCAGGTTAGATGTGTATTGACTCTTTTTGCTTCACTCTGTCCTCCCTGTCGGTTAACCTGTCACTCATATTTTTCAGATTTCTACTATAATGTGTTGTGCTCTGTGTTATTTAATCAGACCTAAATTTCATCTCACTATTTATTTCTTTTTTTTAAATTTTATTTTATTGTTAGTCACCATACAGTAGATCATTAGTTTTTGATGTAGTGTTCCATGATTCATTGTTTTCATATAACACCAGTGCTCCATGCAGTACGTGCCCTCCTTAATACCCGTCACCAGGCT
>NC_138379.1:9631390-9667989 GCF_054177405.1 Leptonychotes weddellii
ATGGAAAGAGCCTAGATGTCCATCGACAGATGAATGGATAAAGAAGATGTGGTATATATACACAATGGAATATTATGCAGCCATCAAAAATGAAATCTTGCCATTTGCAATGATGTGGATGGAACTAGAGGGTATTATGCTAAGCGAAATAAGTCAATCAGAGGAAGACAATTATCATATGATCTCACTGATATGAGGAATTTGAGAAACAAGCCAGAAGATCTTAGGGGGAGGGAGGGAAAAAATGAAACAAGATGAAACCAGAGAGGGAGACAAACCATAAGAGACTCTTAACCTCAGGAAACAAACTGAGGGTTGATGGAGTGGGGTGGCGGGGAGGGATAGGGTGGCTGCGTGATGGACATTGAGGAGGGTATGTGCTATGGTGAGCACTGTGAATTGTGTAAGACTGATGAATCACAGACCTGTACCCCTGAAACAAATAATACATTATATGTTAATTAAAAAAAAGACACAGGGGCACCTGGGTGGCTGTCGGTTAAGCGGCTGCCTTCGGCTCAAGTCATGATCCTGGGGTCCTGGGATCGAGCCCCACGTCCGGCTCCCTGCTCAGCGGAGAGCCTGCTTCTCCCTCTCCCTCTGCCTGCCACTCTGCTTACTTGTGCTCTCTCTCTATCTCTCTGTCAAATAAATAAATAAATAAAATCTTTAAAAAAAAAGGACACAAACCATAACCATAAGGGTGCTAGAGTGGCTATATTCATATGAAATAAAATATACCTAATATGAGACATTGTTAGAGAGAAAGAGGGATATTTTATAATGATAAAAGTGTCAACAGAGCAGGAAGAAATAAGTTTAAATAAATGTGTACTTAATAGCAGAGCTCCCCAAATATAGGAAGCAAAAACTGATAGAATTGAAAGGAGAATTCAGCAATATTGGCTTTTAATATTTTATCCTCAATCACTGATAGAAAAACTAGACAGAAAATCAAGAAAATAAAAGACTCAAAAACTATTAACCAACTTAACCTGTTGCATATATATATAAAATCTTAACAAAATATAATATGC
Source organism: Leptonychotes weddellii (assembly GCF_054177405.1). Classification (NCBI taxonomy): domain Eukaryota; kingdom Metazoa; phylum Chordata; class Mammalia; order Carnivora; family Phocidae; genus Leptonychotes; species Leptonychotes weddellii. Next base: position 9,632,428 of record NC_138379.1, read on the forward strand.
ATTAAGAAATAATATTAATATAATATTATAATATATAATTATATATTATATTGTATTATATTATTAAAACCCTCCACCCATTCTGTGAATGGGTTTTGAGTGAAACTAGTGAATATCATGAAATATCACTCCCAGAACCATGCTATATGGCAAAAGGAATTTCAAGGGTATAATTAATATTACTAGGAGTTGATTTGGGGTTAGTTAAGGGGAGATTGTCTGAGCAGCCCTGACCTCATCACACAAGCCCCTTAAATCTGGGTCTAGAGGTCAGGGACTGAGGAAATCAGAGAGCAAAGCAGCAGAGACATTCTCCTCTTGGCCATGATGGGGCAGCTGCCATGTCTTGGAGAGAGCCATGTGGCAGTGAATGGCAGATGACCTCCAAGAGGCCCACAGTTGACCAACAAGAAGATGGGACTTCATTCCCAGCGTCGTTAGGAGCTAAACTCTGTCAACACCCTGAATGAGCTTGGAAGATGCTCCCACGTCCCAGATGATACAGCATCTCTGGCCAACACTTGACTTTAGCCATTTGAGACCCTGGACGGAGAACCCCATCCCACCATGCTCAACTCTGGACCCAAGGAAACTGTGAGATGATCCATTTGGATTGTGTTAAACCATGAAATTGGTAATAATGTATTTTTTCTACAGTGACAGAAAACAAATACCAATCGCATGCTAGAACTTAAAAGACAATACATTTTAAAAGATTGAAATACTATAAAGTAAGTTCTCTGAACAAAACAGAATTGAATGAGATATCAATAGCAGAACTACATTGTAGAATCCCCACATAACTGTAAATTTAAATCACTCACTTCTCAATTGACAATGGGTCAAAAAAATAAAAAAAAGAAATTGGAAACTATTTTAAATTAAGGATTTTATTTATTTAGTTGGCAGAGGAGAGACACAGCAAGAGAGGGAACACAAGCAGAGGGAGTGTTCCTGCTGAGCAGGGAGCCTGATGTGGGGCTCCTTTGATCCCAGGACCCTGGGGTCATGACCTGAGCCGAAGGCAGACACTTAACGACTGAGCCACCCAGGTGCCCCTGGAATAAAAAGTGTTCTGAATAGTAAAGCAAATGCCAGAAATTTAAAGAGAGGTCAATTCGAATAATACACATTCAAAGTCTCTTTTGGACAAAACCTTAACAACTTATCAGAGAAAACCAGAAAAATATTCACCAAAATGATAAAAAGACAATTAACTTTTTTAAAAAATATTTTATTTATTCATTTGAGACACAGAGATACAGAGAGAGAGAGAGAGATACAGAGAGAGCATGAGCAGGGAGAGAGGCAGAGGGAGAGGGAGAAGCAGGCTCCCAGCTGAGCAGGGAGCCCGATGCGGGACTCGATCCCAGAACCCTGGGATCATGACCTGAGCCAAAGCCAGACGCTTAACGACTGAGCCACCCAGGTGCCCCCAAAATATTTTAAGTTAAATGAAAAAGAAAATATATCAAAATGTATGGGAGATGGCTACTGCTGGGCCTAGAAGAAAATTTATAGCTTTAAGTGCTTATGTCAGAAACAAAAATGTCTCAAATCAATAACCTAAGCCCCTTCCTATGAAACCAGAAAAAAAGTAAGCAGAAATAAAGAAATAATTAAGTCTAGGGTGAAAAATCAAGGAACAGAAAACAGAAAAATAAAAGAAAAATCAATGAAACCAAAAGTTGGTTCTTTGAAAATTCCAGCAAAATTGATGACTTCAGCTAGACAGACCAAACGAAAATGAGAGAGAAGACACACATTATCAAAATCAGCCATGGAAGAGGGAAGACCACCACCAACTCCACAAAAATTAAAAGCATTACAAGGGCATTAAATATAATTCTGGACAATTTTATGCCAGCAATTTATACAAATAAATGAAATTGTAAAATAGACTTAAGTTACCAAAACTGATCACAGAAGAATTAGAAAACATGAATGTATCTATAACAAGTGAAAACGTTGAAATAATATTCAAACACTTTGCCACCGAGAGAAGCTCAGAACCAAATAGCTTCACTGGTGAATATATCTATCAGATAATTAAAGACAAAATAATAACAATCCATGACAAACTTCTTCACAAAAGAAAGGAGGGGACACTCTCAACTCATTCCATTTGCCAGGATTACCCTGATACCAAAGCCAGAAAAAACATTAGAAGGAAAGAAAGCTACAGGAAAATATGCCTCAAGACTGCCATCTTCCATCTTCCTGAGGTCACAACGGCAAAGTCAAATAAGATGCTCATTCTGGTGGGACGTCTTTTATCACGGTATCAGTCATAACCTAGGCAAGGGGCATCCCACTTGGGAGCTCGTTTCATAGAGTCTTTGTGGAGCCTTTCCGATGCCACCAGCTTCTGCAGTGTTTCTATGACTTCAGTAGCTGTTGACCATCATGAGCAGAGCACATGCCCCTTTTTGAGTGTATAGGATGCACCTCTCCCTTAATCCATTCTAAACTAAATTCTCAAGAGCCGTCTTTTTTTTTTTTTTTTTAAGATTTTATTTATTTATTTGACAGAGACACAGCGAGAGAAGAAGGAACACAAGCAGGGGGAGTGGCAGAGGGAGAAGCAGGCTTCCCGCCGAGCAGGGAGCCCGATGCGGGTTTCGATCCCAGGACCTGGGATCATGACCTGAGCAGAAGGCAGACGCTTAACGACTGAGCCACCCAGGCACTTAATAGATGGAGACAATTTATCCGTGTGAGTTGTCCAGGTTCCTTTGGCTGGCACTCCTCCTGCTGGCCAAAAAGGGAAAAGCTCACTTTTGCTTTTGTTAAGCAGGAACGCAAAAAGGAATTTTTAGCTGACGTGCCACTTTTTTTGCAGTTTCTTACGCATCCATTTTGCTAGATCCTAAGATCTATCATTTCCACATTATCCCAGGAAGTTCTATGATCAGTAACTGATTTTAAAGCCTGTGCTACTTCATGCCATAGTGGTTCAGTAACCACCTCTGCATCCCCTTTATCAAAAGCATTCTTTTTATCTATAAATAAATCCTTAGCAATATTTTTAGTTAAAGATGAATCTGGGTCTTTAATGCAATGTTACTTCTGATGCCAAATGTTCCAACACAAGCAGTTAGGGTTTAATTTCTAAAGAAGACTCATAGGACCCAACAGGACTCTGCATACAACTTTAGGATCTATTGCAGGGATAGGACACAATATCGCAATAGCATTAAACTAAGGATATATGTTCCAGCTAAAAAGTGCCTCGCAGGGCGCCTGGGTGGCTCAGTTGGTTAAGTGACTGCCTTCAGCTCAGGTCATGATCCTGGAGTCCCTGGATTGAGTCCAGCATCGGGCTCCCTGCTCTGCGAGGAGCCTGCTTCTCCCTCTAGCCCTCCCCCCTCTCATGTACTTTCTCTCTCTCTCTCATTCTCCCTCTCTCAAATAAATAAATAAATCTTTAAAAAAAAAAAGTGCCTCGCAGCAGGGGTCCATAATGCCAGGCTTGAGCTCCAATTGCCTTCCCCTTTCCTCTGGAATGCATGTTCTGTTTTTGATAGGGAATCCCAACAGAATCCCTCAGAACCAAGGAGCCCCAAATTATAGTGGTGGTTGGACTTCTTATACCTGGCTTGTTCCTGTGGGCATGTTATGTAACCAGCCCCAATAGCACACATTCTGTGGTCTCCCTGAAGCCATGTGCAAATCACTAGTCACACTGTTTCAATAAATAATGCTGACAAGCAGGCACAAATCACCCAGAAACTCCTCAGCGCCATGGTTACAAAGCGACACAATGAATCAATGTGTTCGTGCCTTGACCTAAGGGTCAGCGCCTGCAGGTACTCCTGCAAAACGGCTCAGGTGGTTATAGGCTTGCTGAAATTAACCCTGACAACACCGCCATGCGTTTTGACAGACCTCGTTTGACTAATTACTCCTTGTGTGATCTTGGATCAATTCTCAGTTTCCTTTTTTAAAAAAAACTCTAAAATACAGATAATAAGTAGATCCTTGGGTCATGTAAGGACTGGAAGAAGAAATTGAGTGCCATTGACGATACCTCTCTCTGATGTTTGAGATAAGGGAAAGCAAACATTTTAACCTTTCAGAAGTATACTCTCAGCAAGGAGAAAAAGGGTGTGGCACAGGGAAGAAGCCAGGGTTTGAAATCACCTTTTTTGATAGGGACACCTTGAGAACATCACAAGAACTAGAACAGAACTGTTAATATAAATGTCATTCAGGGAGTTTGAGTCTAAATAAAAGAATCAAGTGAAAACAAATACGATGGAATATGTACCATCAGAAGAGTTCAGGAAGCTGTTAAAATATCTGTTTCTGAGCTTGGTAGATTGTTGATTATCTTCCAATACTACTAAGGTTAGCTTATCTCTACTGCCCTTATATGTAAGCCGAAGTTGAAAATAAAGAAGTCTAGAGTAACGATTCTACCATAACCATCCTTCTCCAGGACAGAAAGCAGGGGGGCAACTCCGTGAGAGAGATGAAACATAAGGTCGCAAACCGGGATAGCTTGCTACTTAAAACCCCAGCAGCCTCAGAGAGACATCAAGGTGGGTGCAGCGCATTTTTGGTTTCATATATTCTGATAGAATTTGGCAATGATTCTGTGCTTAAGTCTGGGCAGTGTTTATTTTAAAATTAGAGTTTGGGAAAATAAAATTATCTTCTTCACCAAAAGCTGAATATGCCATTTTCTTGAACTCTGAATACACAGAGAGAAAGTATTTCACAGAGGCAAATGTACACTTCATGGTCAAAAGTAATTCAGGAATTTTCTAGAGCAAAGTGCATCATCCTTAATTCTGTCTGTCCTTTGCTTCAGAATTCCTATTTACCCATAAAAACGTTACTTGTTTTTGTTATAGAATTTCAACAGTAGATTCTAATCTTCCTTTCGTTGTCTATCATTAATTCATTTAAAAAGTAAAGCTTATTCTCCCACTGAGATGCCAAGCGATGGTCTAGATGCTAAAGAAACAAAGATAAAGGAAATCTTTTTTTTTTAAAGATTTTATTTATTTATTTGACAGAGAGAGAGAGAGAGCACAAGCAGGGGGAGTGGCAGGTAGGCAGAGGGAGAGGGAGAAGCAGGCTCTCCACTGAGCAAGGAGCCCGATGCGGGGCTCGATCTCATCATGACCTGAGCCGAAGGCAGCCGCTTTACCGACTAAGCCACCGAGGCATCCCAATAAAGGAAATCTTAAATTTTTAGGATGTCACTGCCAGAAAAAGAAAAAAAAATTCCTACTACTTTTTATATTTAGCTTGAAATATTTTGTAAATATTTGATTTAATCTTTAGAAGAGAAGTGTTTCAGGGAGGGTGTCATAACCTGATAATCCAGGTATTTCTAGTGACAAAACAGAGAAAACATTTTGGCATGTAACACATGCTATATAATTCTTATGCTTTGATGCAATAATCCCACAAAAGGAAATTTTATAAATATTAATGTTAAATGGATATTTATTTACAATAACAAAAACATCACTTAAATATACGGCATCTTGAGAATGCTCAATAAATTATACCATTAGCCTTTTTATCAAATATTGTGCAAATGTAAAAGTGATGATTAGAAGACACTTGGAAGGATTTTTACTATATAATGCTAAGTGTAAAAAATTGTGGTACATTTTGGGGGTGACCTGACTTTGGCCCCTATAATGTTAGGCAGTGCTGACCACATGCATGGCTACAACCTGTCACAACACATAATTATAACACCATTGACTATATTCCCTATGCTGTGCCTTTCACCACTGTGACTTATTCATACCAGAACTGGAAGCCTATATCTCCCACTCCCCTTCACACATTTTTTAATGTTACCTTGAATAAGCATAAGAGCCAGTGTACCAAGTACATCTGTAAGAGCAAATACAAGTTAAAATAGAAGGATTAATTTGCCCTTTTGAAAATGAGGGAAAAGACTTCCCTCTCCCTCCCTTTCTTGTAATATTCACTTTAGAAAACTGGTAAATTTGGGCGCCTGGGTGGCTCAGTTGGTTAGGCGACTGCCTTCGGCTCAGGTCATGATCCTGGAGTCCCCGGATCGAGTCCCGCATCGGGCTCCCTGCTCAGCAGGGGGTCTGCTTCTCCCTCTGACCCTCCCCCATCTCATGCTCTCTCTCTCTCTCATTCTCTCTGTCAAATAAATGGATAAAATCTTTAAAAAAAAAAAAAGAAAACTGGTAAATTCTTTCTCTGTCTCTTTGAAATATATGTACATCTTTTTGAGACAGGGAAATCTCCTTTTTTGCTCCTTTTCCTGCTTCTGTTCTTGCTAGGACCTGCACCTCCACCCCACTCTGTACACGCCTCAGAATGCAAATAACATATGTCCTTCTGGTAAGGGACAAGGAGTTAATGATTTCTCTAGAATAGATTACATATAAGGAATGACCAGACAAAGCCATATGTGTATTCCAGACTACTGGCATTAAACGTCTCAATGCCAAGACCCCCTAGCTCTAAGGAATGATACCTGGGCCCTCATCTTTGTTCCAACCAGTTCCTGGATGCCTGAAAGGAAATGTACACCAGACCTCCATCCTCAATAAGAAACCCCAGACCCTTAAGAAAGATGAGACTCATGCTTCTTTTCCTTCTGAGTGTCCTGGATGTGCTCTTTATCTGCTCTCTCTACATCTTCAGTAAACTCTGTGGTCACTTCCTGCTGGCTCACATTTGATTTCCACCCTTCGAGAAGCCAAAGACCTTCCTGGCTGGTCTTGCAGGACCCAATCTGCGTCCCTGTACCCAGCCTTCCAGCATCATCTTGAAAAGCTAAATACATCTCTTGATAGTTTTAAGACCCAGGAATGTCCTTCTCAATGACCTGGGACCATCTCTTTGAAATATAGTCATCAAGACAGTGCCCCTACCTCCCAGTTTCTGTGGAGGGTAGGAGTCCAGCTCCAACAGGCAGCTCTCACTAGGTTGCAAAACTGCCTCCTGACAGACTAGATGATGACCATGTGTGTCTTTGCATCTTGCATCTGAGAAACATTATTTGGGAAGATGTAAAAATTGTTGTAGGGCCTACATTGTCATATAAATGTGACATGACTTATATGATTGACAGGAACTCCGGAGAAATTTATTAATCACATCACCTTCTGGCTTAATGCTTACTCAATGATGAAAAGGTTTTGTTTCTCTTTTTCCTTTGTGGATTTTTCTGGGTTGGGAGTAGATTTTGTTTTTAATTATATTCCTCAACAAGCAATAGCTAATCCTCAAAAGGGATTTTTAGACAGCTAAGTAGATACAATCCTTTAGATACATGTTCCCAAGAATAATGGCAATTGATCTCATGGCGGACCACTTGATAGCACGTACATTCTTTTATATTTCATCCTAAATTTATCTAGCCCTGGGAATAACCATCTGTGCTAGGTGTCTTTGTGTGAAGGAATAATAAAGCACCTGGTATCCCTATGACAAGCAGATGGTTACAGTTGGGAGCAAGGTACTAAGCCAAACTCCCACAGTGACAAAGAAATGGTGATGCTATCTTTCTTATTGTTTACATTAAGGGCTCTAGGCCCTTAAGAAAAGCATTCTTGAGTTGTAATGCTGGCAAGAGGTCTATTTAGCCAAAAAAAATTTCACGTACATATCAAAGGAACATAGAAAGGATTCACAAATACTAGGTTTCTCAAGGACATGATTTAAAAAAGAGATGGTAGTGGGGAAGAGAGAGGTCTATTTCCATTTGGCAACAGGGAAAATTCTAAATGTTTTTATTCACCATTACAGCAGTCCTGAAATAGGCAGAGAAGTAGCATCAGGAGAGGAATCTTAGGGAAGAATTTGAGGACCTCAATTTTGGCCAGGGAATAGTGGAGACTATTTCAGAGAAATGTGGGACCTACAGATGACAATATCCTATGGCCATCCAAAACACCCTATGCTCTTTCTTGGAAGTTGGTTGAGAAAAAGTAGATGCCCCATTAATGGTCTGTTGATATCTGCTTGTCTTGGAGATGCCATGCCCCAAATAAGTCTAATATTAGAAAGTTTGTGTATTTGGAATAAGCTTTTGGGGCAAGTTTTAGATGAAGATAGAGAGCCTTCTAGTGACAATTTTCTGGAGGATGAGCAAAAGATTAAATCACCCATATATTGAAAAAGAGTAGAATTTACCTCAAATTATGGTTCAAGTCTTGATTTACAACCTGAGAGGTGTGTGCAGGTGCCCTGAGGTATGGCTGCCTAGGTGGAGTTTTGCTTTTCCCAAGTGAAAGCAAACTTTTCACACACCACACAGGAATTCTAATGGCAGTAGAGTGGAGCTCTCCCACTATGAAATAAATAGGATCTGAAGAAATAGGAGGCAAGAATAGTTTTCTGGCTGGAAATCATTTATTAAAATGCAAGAGATAATCTTATTCACAGCTATGAGATCCTGAGCAAGAGCAGTTTTATCCATGAGGTGTCTTTGCTAGTGGACAGGGGTATTAAACAGCCTTTTCTGAGATATGTTCAACCTTCTTTGTTTTAGATCCTATGCAATTCATTCTAAACCAGATGTGGCTTCTTGTTTTGGGTTACTGAAGGAATCCAATTTTGTTGTTAGTTGGTTTTTAGGATCCATGGTAACTTTTAATGGTTCAACAGTCTGTACCAGTATTTCTTGTAATGCATAATGTAGTAAGGACTTTTCTAGTAGATTAGACAAAACTGGATTACAAGTAATCTAGAATCTAGAGCTGGAAGATCCTATAGAGAAATATACCCTTTCTTCTGATATACATTCTGAGATATCTAAAAATAATCCACCTGAGCCATGAAAAATGGTGATATTCCATTTACAAAGAATATCTCGACCTAATAGACCTAACAGGGATAGAGTTATTAAGGGGGCCTAAATTAAGATTATTCAGAGGGCCTAAATGACAGAAGTAGTTTAAGAAAGCAGCAACGTCTATGAGTTTTAGGGAACTCTGCTAAAGAAATCTCTGTATTCCAAAGATCTAGTGACAAAATAGCAGGAATAAGAAGTAGATAATGTAGCTCCTTTGTGTCAACTAGAAAAATGGCAGTTTCTCCCAAATGCAATAGGAAAAGTTCTCCATTAATGTTGAAAGGAAGGAAACTAAACATAAAACTACAAAGTTCTGTTGGGAGGAAAATTTTTCCCTATCCTTCAAGATTGTTCTGGCTGGTCTATGAATTAAATTGATGTGAAACAGATGAACAGGAGAAAATAAAATTTAATTACATATGTACAGGAAATCCAGAGACATGGAAACTCCAAAGACAGTCAGACAGAATGAGGTATATATGCCATCCTAAACTTCAGGAGAGGGGTATGGGGTCTCAGATTCCAAAGGGAAGTAAAGTAATTCACAGGAAGATGTAAAGGAGTAAATGTCTGGTAAAAAGAAAAAGAAAAGAAAAAAAAGTTTACTAGGCCACACAGAAGCAATGGGACATAGAGGGATTTCAACAAACAGACTTTGCTAAATTTCTCTCTGTACACCACCCCTAGCTCATATTACACTGTAGTTATCTATGGCGATAGCTTTCTTCCTGGAGCAAGTCTTCTATCTAAATTCTTTCAGGTAGTTAAGGTGAAGGTCAGAATTTTTTTTCTGAGTGATTTGGGCCTTGCTTGTTCACAGCTTGAAATAGTCCGCATGCCAGAATGGACATCTTGAGGTGACTAGTTCTGAACCCCTACAGTTCTCATTAATCTGACTGATAAACAAAGATCATAAGTTCTTAAAGCTGTTGCTTGCCAGCTAAGGCAAAAACAATTGTTTTACCAATGTCCTTTTTCCTTATCAACACGATAAGCATCTTTATCTACTATGTACCACCTCATCAGTTAATTTATCTGGTATGTACCACCTCATAGCTGATATAGAGACCAAGGGTAGGCTGCCCCAAAATGCACCACTTTGACATATTGTTTGATTGATTGATTTTTTGAGAGAGAGAGAGCACGAGTGGGTGGGGGGTGGGGGAGGAGAGGAGGGGCAGAGCAAGAGGGTGAGAGAGAATCCCAGGCAGGCTCCACGCTTGGCGTGGAGCCTGACATAGGGCTCAATCTCATGACCTGAGCTGAAATCAAGAGTCAGACGCTTAACCAACAGAGCCACCCAGGCACCCCAATACATTATTTTAAATAAAAGTACTTAAGAGACAGCCCATGCAAGAAGGACACTCAGACCCTCCTCTGTTGCCCTTGAAAGCAGGAAATAAATCCCTCATGTAAAAGGTACCCTCTCATACCAAGAGGGACAGAGTCATGGTTATCACCAGAGGTAGAAAATTTAGAGCCAGGAAGGCTATAAAAACAACACTTGTTACTTTTTACTAATTTACTACCCTAGCCCAAATTATGTTTAGAATTTCTTACTAATTGAAGCTTGCAAAGTTCAATTTTCTTCCTCATGTCAATTCCTCAAAGATTTATTGTCTGTTTGTCTAAAAAGTATAAAAACTGCCTTCCTTGGTCATTTCTTTAGGTCTCAATTTTATTATCAAACCTCCATGTGCACGCAGTAAAAATTTGGGTTTTTTCCTCCTGTTGATCTGTCTCATGTAGATTGCATTCTTAGTCCAGCTGGAAGAATCTGAAGGGTAGAGGAAGAATTTTTCCTTCCTTACACTGATAAAACTGCAAGTTTGAATAATCCTCTTTGTTACCTACTGTTTCCTCAGGATGTTCAGCAGGTTGCTGTAATGGCAGTTAGGAGTGGTTGTATACTGATATTCTGTCTTTGCTCCTACCCTTGCTAGTAAAGCTGCCACACATCCAATTGTGTGCTCAAGTTTTTAAAATCCTTCCTTTTTGTATTCTCCAACAGAACAGTTTGAATAAAATATACTTTCCTGTATCAGATCATCACCAGTCTCTCTTGAAAACACCCGTATTTGCAGCTTTCAAATCACCTTGATCTTAGTATTGAGAACTCCTCACAATTCAACAATGAAGCAACAGACAGGATTTTGCTGTTCCCTTTTGCAGAACTTGACCAGAGGTTTCTGGGTGTAAAGTTTGTATTCTTTTCATTCTCTTGCACTAATTCCACAATTGCCAAACACAATTATTAGAACAATCTTACTCTACAACAAGCGTAGTGAAAATGTACAGAAAATATACAATGCCTGCACAATTGCTTTTTATAAATATTTTTAATGGTTGTTTCTGATCAAGAACCCACTCAAATTCAGATTTCTTGCTGGTGACTACGTGAATAGAGCCCCAAAAGATTTCTAGATGAGGGAAATTACTTTGCTTCAGAAGGAACATTCCAGAATCTTACAGAAACTAATTTTTGAATATGGCCTCCCTCTTAGATGAAAGGTCTTAAATCAGTACAAGAATTCCAAACTTAGTTATCTTTCTACAAATATTGAGGAAGACTGTAAAAGGGAAAATCGCACATTAGCTAACCAACGTAAGCACCCCTGAGATTCATACTTCTCTTGGGAAGATCCCCTGGGATGCTTATATTGGTTACCAAAACAGCTGTGAGGCAAGTATCTTTACCAGTTTTCTATTATTTTTGTGGAAAAGGTCTAATGCTAATTGGAAATAAGTAACTGAGATCTTTTTAAAACATAGTCTAGAAGGATTGGTTGTAGCTTTAAACTTGCAACATTAAATCTGCAGCAAGATAGTAACATTAATGTTCTCTACAAAATTAGAAATGTTTCAGAAAGGGGTTTAGCCTTCTCAATTAATGCTCTCAATGCAGTAATCTTTACTTAAAGGAATAATCTGTTCCTAAGAGATATCCCCTACTGGACAAAATTTCAAAATCGCAGCTCAAAAAAGAGAATTTGGATAAGCCCCAGAAATTGACCTGGGGCTAAACTTATTTTCTAACAGGACAAATGGAGAAGATTTGCCATATGTGTAGGACAACAGGAAAGGGATTCATGCCTGTCCCATAAACATCCCATTCCACCAGGGTCTTTGGATGATAGCTCTGTAAGGCATTGGTTTTGATCCTATCACAGAACTTTCCCTAGGAAGCAGTACACTGGGTTCTTTGGGGCACTATATGATGGGGCAGCTGGATATTTCTCTCATTACGCTAGGTTTTTTCTTCAAAACTGAGTTCCCTTGTTGCGTAAAGAAATAATTATGCAACACGCTCACAGGCACCCTCCAGCCTCTACTTCCTCCTGATAAGGTGTTAAGATGGGTTAAGACGTGGACTCTCTGTGAGATAGCCTTTTATCTTTTATTTTGAAACATTCAGACCTTTATCACAACCTACAAATGTTTATCCCCAGAGCCTGACACATATTTCCCTCCCTCTGTCTACCAGTTGTCCAAGAAGTCAATAATGGGTTACATGAGGGAAAATATCAGTATTGGAAAAATTGACATTTTGAGAATCAGAAGCCAATTTGTCCACAGAAGAATCATGACATGAGAAGAATATAAGGAATATTCCTTGCAGAAGTTACATTGTCTTAAGAATTCTCTCTTAGTCTTTTAGAACTCCATTTTGGCCTCATCAACAATGACATAATCCCTGGCAACCTTCTCAAAACCCCCAGTTATTTTTCTGGAGAAGAATCTACGGGTAAGGAACACCCAATGAACCTGAGGGAGAAAATCATGGCTGGCAATGACCTGTCATTTGTCTCGGGTCTTACCTTTCCTGATGTTCTAAGGAGGGCATGTCATATTTTACTCCTGTTGGAGAAATATAGTTGAAAACAAGATCTTCTCCCAACCATGAAAATCTCTCTGCAAAAGTAGAACAATAAGGAAAACATTTTGCATAACAGATGTTTCAATTGTTCATTCCAATTTCACAGGCAAGCACTGCTCTGAGGTTGATGAGAAATACGGTTGGTCAGTGTAACATTAAACTGCCTTGTCAATTATTTTCCATAAGTAGCATTAAAATATACACCTGACCAGCATCAATATATCCTCAGTATCTAAACTGATCAAGAGTTCATTGTTCCCACTCATTAATTTTACATTATCAGGCTGCTCCTTTTATAAGACAGGGAAGTCAAGAGTAGAATAGGTGTCAGTCATTCTTAGCTCTTGGGGACTACCCGGAGGGGTCCAACGCAGTGCACTTGCTTTTTTATTACACGAGAGGGGAATGTATCATCTCTCTGGCTATTGGTGCATGACTGAGCACCCATAGCCTTTTCATTTTATGAATCTCTGCATTAGACTAAGGAATCAACCCCTGTATTCTAATCTTCTGAGCCAGAAGCTGCTTTTGTTGTTTCATTTTATTTTCTTTGGGGGGTGCACCTAAATGAACCAAACCAATTCTTCCTCTAAATTTCTATAACTGAGTGCCTCACATGGGAATGATCCTTATTGTCTAGCCATCTGGGGCCAATATTCCTGATCAACTAGAAAGCCTTCCTGCTAAGCCCCGCTCCCACCCCACACACCCCTGTGAGGCATGAGCCAGACTTGTCTTCTACTGCTAAATAAGTTACTATCACCTCTGAAATACTCCATCTGACTCCATCCAGATTTTATTGTCCTCCAGACAGCAGTGCAGTCATTAACCCAGGAATCCCCATCAGTAAACTATGTGACCTGCTTTTCCATCAATAGGAGAGAATTTTAGGATTCAGATCAGAACAGTGGGACAAGGAGGTTCTCAGAGGGCTCGTCCCTTGCCTATGTTATGAAGCAACCTGATCACATTATGAATGAGCTTTTCTGTGCTGCTTCCTCTCTGACTGTCTGTCTGAAATCATCAAATATTTCTCTTTTTTAGTATTTTATTTATTTATTTGTGGGCACCTGGGTGGCTCAGTCGTTAAGCGTCTGCCTTTGGCTCAGGTCATGATCCCAGGGTCCTGGGATCGAGTCCCACATCGGGCTCCCTGCTTGGCGGGAAGCCTGCTTCTCCCTCTCCCACTCCCCCTGCTTGTGTTCCTGCTCTCGCTATCTCTCTCTCTGTCAAATAAATAAATAAAATCTTTAAAAATATATATTTTATTTATTTATTTGTCAAAGAGAGATAACACAAGCAGGGGGAGCAGCAGGCAGAGGGAGAAGCAGGCTCCCCATTGATCAAGGAGTCCAATATGGGACTCAATCCCAGGATCCTGGGATCATGACCTGAGTCAAAGGCAGAAGCTTAACCGACTGAGCCACCAAGGCATCCCTGAAATCATCAAATATTTCTACCCTTTCTTTGTAGAAGCAGCTTTAATCAACTCAGTAACAAGCCAGTTGTCTAGCAAATGGATTCCAAAGAGAAATTGCCTCAGGCAGTTTATAAGACCCAAACTCAGGGGGTCTTCTCTGGGTAGACCTATTTGATTTTTTCTCAAGGTCCCAGTCTGTGTTCTGGTTGCAGATACACCTCTAGTATTATCTGAGCAGTTGGATCATGAAGACAGAGGAGGAATGCCTGCACAATTGCATTTTATAAATATTTTAATGGTTGTTTCTGATCAAGAACTCACTCAAATTCAGATTTCTTGCTGGTGACTACGTGAATAGAGCCCAACAAGATTTCTAGATGAGGGAAATTACTTTGCTTCAGAAGGAACATTCCATTTGGGCATGAACATTTGCTGTTTTTAGGTCAGTCTACCAAACCCACATGTTTTCCCATCTAAATCCCTGCTACAGATTAGCTGTTATAACATTTGAAAGGGTCCATTCATAAAAGATTACATACCACATTTTAAAGTAAAATTTACTGCCCTTTGATAAACATCATCAGAGTAAATATAGAAGTAAACATTAAAGGAAAATTCAGAGCATCATCAGTAAAGTGATGAATCAAAATCGTGCACCATCCAAAAGATGCAACAGAAAAACCCCACCACCCTTTTGTCCTATCCTTGCCCTAATGCATACCCTCATTCTATCACGATGAGACATCAGACAACTCCACATTGAGAAACATTCTATAAAACAGCTAACTTGGAATCTTCAAAACCATCAAAATCATAGCAAAGAAAATACAAAACTATTCCAGACTGAGGGGACCAAAGAGATAGGGAACTAAATGGGTGTATGATTCCTTACTGGTTCATTTTGCTATAAAGGAAAGTATTTGACTATTAATAAAATTTGAGTAGTTCTGGGAATTAGATAGTACCACAATATCAATGTGAATTGCCTGGATTAGATATAAATTTCTTCATCAAAGTTATCATGAAGTTATGTAAAGGGCAAGCTATCAAATGATAGAAGATATCTGTCACAATTATAATCAGCAAAAGACTTACTTCCACATGCATAAGTGTCTCCTACAAATCAGTAAGTCAAGGAGACAAAACAATGGGGAAAATAGATAAGACTTAAATAGACACTAGCAAAAGTTTAAGTGTCCAATAAGCACATGAAAAATAGATATTCAGCCTCCATAGAAAATAAGAAAATAAAACCAATATGAAACCAGACTTTATAGAGTAACAGACACCTGGATTGCTCTCCTAATAGAACAAATAGGAAAATGGGTAGAATTTATGAAAAAATTCTTTCCAGACACTGTATAACAGGGAGCACAGGGATTTCATTTCTGAGAGAATGAAAACAAATAAGATGAGCCCTACACTCAGGCTTTATGCCTGGAGGAATAGTCCAGTCCCCAGTGGAGAAGGCAAGATCAAATGAAAGCATAGCTTCTTTATTGATTTGAAAAGACAGAGACCTTAGTTCAGGGAGGCCTGTGTGATTTAGAAATGGCAGGGAAAAGCTCAGGAAAAGAGGAAGCTAGGTGGAAAATACATTCTAGAAATCTGCTTAGGAGTCCCTCAGTCTTTGTTGTACGGTAAATCATGAAGTACAGTGCAACACTCCTCAATTCTGGACAAAGGACAAGTTGAAACCAGTAAACCCAGTGATTCCTAGAGCTCATCTAAGGGGGAGGGACACTTGACCTGCAGTGGTGGTCCTTTGTACTCATTCAGCACATTTAGCAGAGACCACAAAAAGATCATGCCTTAGTAAAAGGGATAAAGTTTACCAGCATAAGGCTACTTGAGATCCATACTAACTAAGCATAAAAACAAACTGAAAATATCAAGCTGATCTATACATAATACAAATGCCCAAGGCAACAAGGACCACCATTATGTAAAAGAAGGAAACAAAATATGGTCACTCCAAGAAGCATGCACAATATTCACTATCCAATCAAAAATTCAAATTTTCCAGACATGACACAAAGATGGAAGTTGTGACCTACAACTAGAAAAAGTTAATTCACTGAAATGGACCCATAAATGAAAGAGATGATGTCATTATGTGACAAAGACTTCAAGCAGCTATTATAAATATGCTCAAAGATTAACATAAACATGACCATAAGGAATATTAAAATGAAATATATATTTTTTTTAAAAAATGAAACTTCTGGAGATAAAACATAACAGTATTGGGAATGAGAACTTCAACAGAGGGGATTAAGAGCAGATTACACATAGCAGAGGGAAAGGTTAGTGAATGAGATGGCATAACAACAGAAAATACACAATCTGAAGCACAGAGAGAAAATGTTTTAAAATAAATAATCAACTCTGGAGTGCCCGGGTGGCTCAATCGGTTAAGCCTCCTGACTCTTGGTTTCAGAGTTGTGAGATCAAGCCCCGCATCAGGCTCTGCCCTCAGCGGGGAATCTGCTTGAGATTCTCTCTCTCTCTGCCCTTCCCTCCTTCAAAAATAAAACCTTAAAAATAAATAAATAAATAAATAATCAGCACTTCAGTAATTTGTGAAAGAACACCAGGCAATTTGACACATAAGAAGTCACAAAAGAAGATCAAATGAGGGTAAAGAACAGAAAAATACTGAAAAAATTATGGGAGAAACGTTTTTTATTTTATTTTATTTATTTATTTGTCAGCGAGAGAGAGAGAGAGAGAGCACCAGCAGGGGGAACGGCAGGCAGAGGGTGAAGCAGGCTCCCCTTGAGCAAGGAGCCCAGCACAGGACTCAATCCCAGGACCCTGGGATCAGGACCTGAGCTGAAGGCAGACGCTTAACTGACTGAGCCACCCAGGTGTCCTAGCAGAAAACTTTCTAAAGTTGGTGAAAACCAGGAGCCCACTGACTCAATGCAAGATAGCCCAAGCAGGATAAAACGTACAGGTGACCACATCAAGGCCTATAATAATTAATTTTTTGAAAGCCCCAAATCAGAAAATCTTAACAGTTGCCAGAGGAAAAAAATTATGTACAGAGAAACAAAGAGATGGATGGTAACAAATTTTGCATTAGAAAATACGCAATATACAAGGAAGAAAAAAATGGGAATTTATGGAGTGCTGAGGGGGACTATATCCGATGACTATTCCTTCAGAAATAGACAAGAAGTCAGGAGATCTCAGGCAATATTGAAGGGTTGTCTATCATTGAAAGGCAGAACTGTTTCTGGTAAGGATTGTTAGATTGCTGATTCTTTTATTGCATGAGTTTCTCAAGCTTCATACAACTTGAGCTGAATTTATACTCTCTTTCCAAATGATTGGTTGACCACTGAAGAACACAGATGGAGAGGAGACCCGTAAGGTAGCCAGGGGAAAAAATGGTGAGAATAAATATAAACTTCTGCATATTACAGAAAAGATATGTCCAACATTTGAGTCCATGTGATTGCAATTGCTCTCTACTACCAGAAACCAACAGCCATGAGAACATAACAGAATATAGAATACAGAAAACTATGATGTCTATTTTTAAACTAAAAATTCCTATGCATGCAAAAATGAGAGGGGCGATGGAGAAAAGGAGGAGGAGGAGGAGAGAAGGAAGGAAGGAAGGAAAGAAGGAAGGAAGGAAGCGAGGGAGGGAGGAAGGAAGGAAGCGAGGGAGAGAAGGAGGAAAGATGTAACTCATACTTAGTTTAAAAAATAAAAAAAGACAGGGGTGCCTGGGTGGTTCAGTCGGTTGAGCATCTGACTCTTGGTTTTGGCTCAGGTCATGATTTCATGATCATGGGATCAAGCCCCATGTCAGGTTCTCCACTCAGTGCAGAGTCTGCTTGGGACTCTCTCTCCCCTCTCCCTCTGCCCCTCCCTTACTCGCTCACTTGCTCTCTCTCTCTCAAATAAATAAATAAAATATTTTAAAAAAACAAATAAAAATAAATATTTAAAAAGACAATAAAAACAGAATGAGTTGAGCCCAAAGACCAATCATTAGTAACTCTCTGCTCTGAAAAAGGAAACCATTTTTCTCTAAATCCCAGCACTCTCAAGTATAAAATCAGGAATATAATACAGTTGATCCTTGGACAATACAGGTTAGGGGCATTGATCCCCCCCTACCCCCCACAGTCAAAAACCCAAGTATAACTTTTGACTCCCCCAAAACTTAACTACTAATAGTCTACAGTTGACCAGAAGCCTTACTAACATAAACAGTTGATTAACACATATTTTGTATGTTATACGTATTATATACTGTATTCTTATAAAGTAAGCTCGAGAAAAGAAAATGTTCAGAAAATCCTAAGGAAGAGAAAATTCATTTTTAGTACTGTACTGTATTTGTAAAAAAACCCAAATCTGTATATAAGTGGACCCATGCAGTTCAAACCTGTACTGTTCAAGAGTCAACTGTACTTCAGCGTCTTCTTGTAGGGATTTGAGGAGATATTGTCCCTAAAGTTCTCAGCACAAAACCTATTTCACTAAGAGTTTCTACCATTCCATCTGTCCATATTTACTTCTGTAAATTCCTTCTGAAGCACAGAAAGGAGACATGGGGCCAGGCCGACAACTACTGTTGTCAACACTCACCTGCACCTTGGTCCTCCTCAGGTGTGTCTGAGGAAGTGGTCTACCTAAGGCACAGAAAGAGGCTGAGATTACTGAAGAGGGACCCATTTTAATGAACTGACGATGGGACAATGAAGAGAACTTTAGTCAGCAAACTGGAGGGGCACGGAATTAGAGGGAGTGGCAAATAGAGCTATCAGCTAGAATAAGGAATAGGCTAGAATGCTCCTAATTATGAGCAGCAAAGTTTGATAAGTATCAACCGTTAGCAGCATTTGCCTAAACACATCAGAACCCCTTGATGTGGAAGTACAGCAAATGAGGAGTTTCAGAAAGATCAGAGTGTAGATCTTTTCCCCAACATGGTGGCTCAGTCTGTGCCAGACCTGGAAGAGAAGCAACAGTCCAGGAGACCATGGACCCCCACCTCTGTGTGCTGGAACAAACCAGGTACACACCACTTTTCACTTTTCTTCATGATCTGGGGCCTCTGAGGGGGTCCTTGGGTAAATTCTGGGATGTGGAAACAGACCCCTGACTCTGGAGATAGACACTGGGCAGGGTGGGGCTCTGGGGCAACCATGCCTGCTTCCTGTAGCAGGGGCTAGCTCTGAGATGTGCTCTGAGCCTCTGTTTTTCCCCTCTCTGCTCCCCTGCCTCCCTTCCCTGTATCCTTACTCCCGCTTTCCTGAGGGAATTGCCCTTTATCATAAATAAGCTTTCTTTTGGTTATGTTTCCCAGGGGATCCTTGCAGTAGGGCTATTTGTTTTAAACATTTTATTTATTTATTTATTTGACAGAGACATAGAGAGAGCCAGAGAGCACAAGGGGAGGGGGGGTGGCAGAGAGAGAGGGAGAAGCAGGCTCCCTGCTGAGCAGGGAGCCTGACAGGTGCTCAGTGCTCCACCCCAGGACCGAGGATCATGACCTGAGCTGAAGGCAGATACTGAACTGACTAAGCCACCCTGGAGCCCCCAGTAGGGCTATCTGTAATAAAATTGATTATGGGCAAGTTTTCATCTCATCGGACTACTGAGTAGGAAATAGACTTTGAGTAACTGTACACTCTGCAAGGGTGGCAGAAGAAGGTGGCATTGCTCCAGTAACATATTTTTGGACCACAAACTGGGGAGAATTAGTGTTTTTATCATTCAAGCATTCTTTCCCAGGCAGGGGGAAAGAAGGAACAGAACTAGACTCCGAGTCCTTCAATGCTAAGGAGCCATTTTAATTACTGTGATGTACAGAATGATCGAGATCAATTCTGACAATTATTAGAAGTCTGGTTGTGCATGTGGAGCAAATGAATGATGAATGAAGTCAGCAGAGAGAAGTGCTCCTGGGAGGTGATAAAAAGCTGCCATTAGATCCAGAAGCAAGCAAGCAAACAGTGAGAAGTGTACCCCCAGACCCTTCAGTGGGCTAAATTGCTCTACTCTGTTCCTTTTATCAAAAGTGAATTCAGAACATAGACAATCTTGCTTGCTTTAGATTAGTTAAAATATAGAGTGTCTCAAATTGTCTTCACACCTTAACTTTTCTCTGAGGCTGCAGTGAAATACATAGAACCAGACAATGTTAGCACCAGAGTGATGAGCACAGTCCGTCCTTCATCCTTCTTCCCGCCTTCCCTCCCTCCCTCCTTCCTTCCCTCCTTCCTTCCTTCCTCCTCACCTCATCTTTCCTTAATCTTTCTTTACTCTTTCCTTTAGAAAAATTGACAAGAAGTTTAAAGACCCAAAATATGATTCTTCTACTTTATTTCATTAATTCCTTACTTGGGAATGTGTCCTCCAAGTTTCACTCAACAAAACTGGAGAGCTGTGCACGACAAGGTTTATTTTTAGAACAATGCTTAAGGATGTGGATGCTAGAGCCAGAGGGCTATGCTCATCTCATATTAGTTTTGTGACATGGTATGTGGTACTTGTCTGTACCTCAGGGTGCACGTTTACTCAATAAGAAAAGCAAAAATTTGATTAAAAGTTACAAAGTAGGATTGTTGAGATTCAATGAATTATTCACTTAATGAATTTAATGAGATTTAATATAAAATATACCAAGAGTAATAGCATGTTATTAGTACTTAACAAATATTGCCATAGTATAAATGAGTAAGAGACAAGAGAGCCCAGATAGGGAGGGATAGGTAGGGGACTACATGACTAGGCTCATGTAGGGGCTATGTGATCAGGCTCACTGAAAATCCCAGAAATGCTGAGGGGTAAGGAAACCAGAAATAAGGGAACAAACCAGCCCATCCTGCCCTGGGCGTCAAAGGTGGGTTATATTTAATGGCAGTCACATTGTAAACAGACCCCAAAGAATAGGTAAGCCATTAAAGATGTTATCATCAGTCCTTCCTCAAACCAAGACGTCACAAGAATGTTAAGGCCACAGGCTCTGTGGTCTGTTCTAAATAAAAGACCATCAGTGGAGGCCCATGTTGGCAACCCAGTGGGGAACTCTCTCACTCCTGAGAGCTTTATCTGCATCCTTGCTCAACAAAACTCTCTCACTTTACTCACTCTCCTTTGTCCACAAGATTCATTCTTTGACTCCATGAGACAAGAATCTCGCTCTCCTGCTTCATAAACATAAGATCAACAAAATACATAAGGGTAGTAAAATCCTACTTAAAAAGTGGTTTAGAGATTCTACTTCCAGCCTGAGAGTGTGAGGAGGTTTACAGAGCTATCCTCAGGCAAACTGGTAAAAATTCTTAAAAAGCATTTCATGGGTCTATAAAAGGTCATAAAGTCAATGAATAATATTTATTGAAGGCAAATCAAGTAAAACACGGGGAAAAAAGCAAGAATCTGTGATATTTAAATCTAGACCTGCTTCTTCAACCTTCCCCCAGCTCCCACTCAGAGGGCTGTCTTTCTGAGAGGGGCAGGACATCAACACTTCTCACCCTGCCCCCACTGCCTGTTGTGAGGCTAAGTTCCAGGTGAATGTACCTGAAACATGGCCTCCTTCTTTCTTCTCAACCCCACTTGTGGCTCTTCCTTGGGCACAACACTGCTGAGAATACTGGGTCCTGACTGCCCTCCTCCAGCTCATGAGTTGGGTTGCATACCATGAGAGGCAAGCTAGGGGACCTGGGTTGTTGCCCTCCTTCACTGAGCACTTAGCTCCTAAAGTAGCAGCGTCACACATAACGAAGTGTGTCATTTTTCCTACACCCCAGCACCAGAGCTATGATTTAGAGATTTTTTTTTTTTGCCTGGGAATGGGGAGTAGCTGACCATAGAACAGAGGTCTCCAAATCCAAAGGAAGTTATTTCCTTTGAAACGGAGTGTGGAGAAATTCAAGCCTAAAGGTTCTCTCAAAAATAGTGTAGGTTGGTGTCTTCTTCCTGCCTTGTCTTCATTGGTTTTGTTCTCAGAGCTGCCAACAGCAAGATGTCTTCAGGAAATGCCAAAATTGGGCATCCTGCCCCCAACTTCAAAGCCACGGCTGTTATGCCAGATGGCCAGTTCAAAGACCTCAGCCCATCTGACTACAAAGGAAGATACGTTGTGTTCTTCTTTTACCCTCTTGACTTCACCTTTGTGTGCCCCATGGAGATCACTGCTTTCCGTGACAGGGCAGAAGAATTTAAGAAACTCAACTGTCAAGTGATTGGTGCTTCTGTGGATTCTCATTTCTGCCACCTGGCATGGATCAACACACCCAAGAAACAAGGAGGATTGGGACCTACGAACGTTCCCTTGGAATCAGACCCTAAGCGTACCATTGCTCAGGACTATGGAGTCTTAAAGGCTGATGAAGGCATCTCATTCAGGGGCCACTTTATCATTGATGATAAAGGTATCCTTAGGCAGATCACGGTAAATGACCTTCCTGTCGGCCGCTCTGTGGATGAGAATCTGTGACTGGTTCAGGCCTTCCAGTTTACTGACAAGCATAGGGAAGTGTGCCCAGCTTGATGTCCGGAAGAGCGAAGAATATTTCTCTAAGCAGAAGTGAGCACCGGGTCATTTTAGGGCTGGGCTGCAGTGGGTGGCCATGAAAACAAAATCTCTTTTGTACTATTGTCATACTTAGAACATAAGACTTTAGACTCTGTGCAGATGTGGTATGGGGACAGGACAGGCCTTTCCTGCAGGGGTTGGGGAGGCCAGCCTTTCTTCCTCTGGAGAGAAGGGCCTGAGCTGTTATGGGGCAGGCCAACTGTTACGTACAGTAGTAGGGCATCACTTTTTGTCTTTTGTTGTTTCTATTAAACTTGAACTGAAAAAAAAAAATTGTGTAGGTTGTAGTGAAAGGCATCAATAGGTTAACTGGAGATATATGCTAAGCTATACACTGGCTAGCTTCACAGGAAAAAATGGAAACAGAAGAAGCCTGCCTGGGGCCAAAACAAATTCCAAACACTGACTGCTAACTATCTCTTGATTGCATGTTTGTGAAGCAATTCAAAAGGCACTGGAATGGCACTGTTGAAAACAATAGAGCAGGGGGGGCCGGGTGGCTTAGTCCTTAAGCATCTGCCTTCGGCTCAGGTCATTGGGTGGCTCAGTCGTTAAGCGTCTGCCTTCGGCTCAGGTCATGATCCCAGACTCCTGGGATCGAGCCCTGCATCGGGCTCCCTGCTCGGCGGGAAGCCTGCTTCTCCCTCTCCCACTCCCCCTGCTTGTGTTCCCTCTCTCGCTGTGTCTCTCTCTGTCAAATAAATAAAATCTTAAAAAAAAAAAAAAGAAAACAATAGAGCAATAAGCCTGCAATTAGTGGAGATTAATAGCTGGTTGAGGGCAGGGAAAAAAACATTCAAAGGAGGAAACCACGGTCATCCCAGGTGACTGTGGGCATACCCAAGGCTGTGTTCCCTGAGGAGAAACATGAAGCTTCACACTGCAGGGGGAGAAATAGGCTTACTAAAATAGTCCAGCCAGTGAATGTAAAAGGAAACAAAGAAATAAAAATAGAAAGCCTGGGAGCAGTACAGTTCCCAGAAATGCTACAGTATATTATACAAAATGCCCATTTTCTAACAAAAAATTATGAGACATGCAAAGAAGCAGGAACATGTTAGTATAGATAAAGAGGGGGCATTTTATAGTGATAAAGGGGTCAGTCCACCAGGAAAACACAATTATAAACATATATGCACCTAACAATAGAACATTAAGATACAGGTAGCAAAACCAACAGAAATTAAGGGAGAAATAGATAATTCAACAATCACAGAGACTCAGTGCCTCAGTCCAATAATGGACGGAACAGCTAGGCATAAGATCAAAAAATATATAGAAGGCTTGAACACACTACACACCAACCAGACCTAATAGACTTAAGAACATTCCATCCAACAACAGAATAGGCATTCTTCTCAAGTGCACATAATAGACTTTAAGTTAGGCCATAAAGCAAACCTCAATACATTTAAAAGAATAGAAATAATACAAAGTATGTTTTCCAACCACACTAGAATGAAATTAATAATCAATAATAGAAATGAACTTCGGAAACACACACACATGGAAACTAAGCAACACACTCCTAAAAGCCGGGGTGGGGGGTGCGGGGGGTGGTGGTCCAGGAGAAAGCAAAAGGGAAATTAGGAAATGCATTCATGATAAATGACATATACTTATGGAATGCAGCTATAGCAGTGTTTAGAGGCAAATTTGTACCTGAAAATACCTATATTAAAAAAGAAGAGGGGTGCCTGGGTGGCTCAGTCAGTTAAGCATCCAACTCTTCATTTCCACTCAGGTCATGATCTCAGGATCATGAGATCAAGCATCTAGTCAGGCTCCATGCTGGGCGTGGAACCTGCTTAAGATTCTCTCTCTCCTCTCCCTCTCCACACCCCCCGCCCCCGCTCCCTTCTCTCTCTCTCTAAAAGAAAAAAGAAAAAAAAAGAAGAAAGATCTCAAAAATCAATAACCTAATATTCCACCTAAAGACACCGGAGGAAAAAAAAAAGCTATGCTTAAAGCAAACAGGAAGAAGGAAATATCAGAGCAGAAATTAATGAAATAGAGAACAAAAATAAATATAGAAAATCAGTGAAACTAAAAGCTGTTTATTTGACTAGTCCAGCAAAATTGACAAATCTTTAATTACATTGAACAAGAAAAAAAGATAAAATCTCAAATTAAAAATTAGAAAGGAAAAAGGGAACATTGCTACTTATCTTACAGAAATAAACATTATAACTGTATAGTATTAGCAACTGTATGCAAATAAATTAGATTTCTTAGCTGAAATGGGTGGATTTCTAAAAGACACAAAGTACTGAAAAGACTCAAGAATAAGCAATCTGAGTAGACCTCTAATGAGAGAAGAGATTAGCTTATTAATAAAAATAATTGCCCTCAGAGAAAATCCCATGCCCAGATGGCCTCATGGGTGAATTCTACCAAGCATTTAAGGAAGAGTTACTACCAAATTTTCAACTCTTCAGAAAAGTAGAAGAGGAGGGAACACTTACAAACTCATTCTATATGGCCAGTCTCACCTTGATACCCAAACCAGAAAGTACATCACAATAAAGGAAAACTACAGACTAGTATCTCTTAGGTATATAGAGGCAAAAATCCTCAACAAATTACTAGCCAACTAAATCCTGAAATATATAAAAGAATGATATACCATGACTACATGGGTTGTATGCCGGGAATGTAAGGTAGATTTACTGTCTGAAAATCAATTAACATACGCACCATCACACAGAAAAACGCACCACAGATAGAAGAAACTTCACATGATCATCTCAATTGATGCAGAAAAGTATTTGACAAAATCCAATACCCTTTCATTATAAAAACACCCAATAACTAGGAATAGAAAAGGGCTTTCTTAAAGGACACCTATGAAAATCCCAAAGCTAATACCATACTTAATGGTGAAAGACTGGATGCTTTCTCCCCAAGAGTAGGAATAAGATAAGATTATCTGGTCTGTTATCACCACCTCTGTTATCAACATTGTGCTGGAAGTTCTAGTTAGGCAATTAGGAAAAGAAAAAAAAAAAAAAGAAGAAGAAGAAATGAAAATAAGAGACGTTCAAATCAGAAAGGAAGAAGAAAAACTCTACTGGCACATAACCTCATTGTGTATATCGGAACTCCTAAGGAATCCACTAAAAAATCTATTAGAACTAATAAACTAGTTCAGCAAGGTGCAGGATACAAAATCAACATGCAAAAATCACTGTAATTCTATACACTTGCAATGAACAAGCTGAAAATGAGATTAATAAGAACGCTATTTACAATAACATCCAAAAGAATAAAATATTTAGAAATACAATTAATAGAAGAAGCATAAAAGTCAATGCTACAAAGACATAATTCAAATAAATAAGGTATAGTTTAATGAAACAAATCCTGTGCTCATGAATTATAATGTTTAATATTGTTGTAATGGCAATAGCTGATTCAATACCCTCTCTTTTATAATCCCAGTTGGCTACTTTTTATTTTATTTTATTTTTTAAAGATTTTATTTATTTATTTGTCAGAGAGAAACAGAGAGAGAGCACAAGCAGGGGGAACAGCAGGCAGATGGAGAAGCAGGCTCTCCGCTGAGCAAGGAGCCTGAGGTCGGGCTCTATCCCAGGACCCTGGGATCATGACCTGAGCTGAAGGCAGATGCTTAACCGATGGAGCCACCCAGGAGCCCCTCAGCTGGTTACTTTTTAAGAAGTCGATACATTGATTTTAAAATTCATATGGAATTGCAAGGGTCCCAGAATAGCAAAACGTTTTCATAAAAGAACAAAGTGTAGGGCTCACACTTTCAGTTTCAAAGCAATAATACAAAGCAATAATAATCAAGACAGCATGATATTGACATAAGGATAGACATACATAACAATAGAATAGAGAGTCCAGAAATAAGTTCATGTGTTTGTTTACAGTCAACCGATCTGTGACAAGTATGCCAAAACCATTCAATGTGAGACTAGCCTTTTCAACAAATAGTGTTGGGGACAACTGGATAGCCATATGCAAAATAATGAAGTTGGAACCTTAGCTCATACCATAAATAAAAATGAATCCAAAATGGATTAAAAATCTAAATTTAAGAGCTAAAATTACAAAACTCTTAGGAAAATATAGGAGTAAATCTTCATGACCTTGGGCTTAACAATGGATTCTTAGAGATAAAACCAAAAAAAAAAAAAAAAATGAGAAACAGAAGAAAAATAGATCAAGTGGACTTCATCACAATCAAAGCTGGGCTTCAGAGGAGACCATCAAGAAAGTGAAAATCACCCACAGAATAGGAAAGAAATATTTGCAGATCATATATCAGATAAGGGACTTGTATATAGAATATATAAGGAACTCATATAAGTCAATACTAAAAAGACAAAAGACACAATTTTTAAATGTGCAAAGGATTGGAATAGACATTTCTCCAAAGAAGATACACAAATGGCCATAAACATACTAAAAGATGTTCAAAATCATTAGTCACAGGGAAATGCAAATCAACACCATGATGAGATACTACTTTCTACCCACTAGAATGGTTATAATCAAAAGGCCAGCCAATTACAGGTATTGGTGAGGATGTGGAGAAATTGGAACTGTCACACACTGTTGGTGGAAATGGAAAATTGTTGATCCACTCTGGAAAACAGTGGCAGTTCCCGAAATGGTTAAACACAGAATTATCATATGACCCAGCAATTCCATTCCATGTCTACACCCAAGAGAACTAAAAACATAGGTACATAAACAAAAATTTGCACATTAATGTTTATAGCAGTGTGATTCATAATCATCAAAAAGTGGAAACAACCAAAATGCCCATCAACTGATGTGGATAAACAAAATGTAATATATCCTTGCAACGGAATATTCCTTGGTTATAAAAAAAAAAAGGAAGCACTATATTATACATGGTACAACATGAAATAGTTCTTTCTGGGCCCTCTTGCCACCTAATCCACACAGGACTCTTTTTCAAACCTGGACACAAGAGTGACATATTTCTATAACCTAGAAAATTTCCCAGACACCTGATAAATGACATTTCTAAGTCTCCATCATTTTCTTTCTCCTTTATTTTTCCTACTTTTGCTACTAGGGGCCTAGTGTGGGCGTAGTGTTGGGATCTGCTATCATAGACAAACATGGCTTGGCTTAAGACTCCTTTGATCTGTGAGCTATAAAGTCTGCAGAAACAGGAACACTAGTGTCTACTTTTCTACTAATATTTCTCATAGAAGAGCACAGAGCATTGTGAATAGTGAGTAGTGAATAGTGAATAGTGAATCTGATGCTGTTAACAGATGGTTTCTTTACAGAATGAGAGAAATTGTGGGTTCCAGTGGGATAACTGTGGATATTTCCTCAAATGAAAACCAAGGTACCCAGTTAGGGAGGGCTGTAACATCTTACACCTCAGGACACACACCAAACAAGCCGCAGAGATTCCTGAAGGAAAATCTCAAACAACTGGGGGTAAGTGAGCCTCAGCCAGGTGGAAGTTTTGGTGAGGAGAGACTGGAAGTTTTGTTTAATCTTGGGTGGTGGTGGCGGCTGGGTTGCCTGGGAGGTGGTAGAGTGGAGTCCTAGGAATCCCATGGAGGAGGCCTTGATGGACACCAGGGTATACCTGTCCAGGTGATGCCAGGGAAAAGGACAAGGGGTCACAGTGATGCTATTTTAGTGGTTGCCACTAGAGGGAGCTTTACCTAAGAGCGCTCTCTATTTTAATTTTCTATTTACATTCAATTTAGCTAACATATAGTGTATTATTAGCTTCAGGAGTAGAATTAGTGACATCTGAGGATTCGATCCATGGGTGACCTCTATGTTTGAACAAAGAAATCTTCTCTCTTGGAATGTTCACTCATGTCTGTATTTTATTCTATTCTGTCTTTATCCAGGTGGCTCAGATTATGATTGGTGTGACATTCATCTTCTATGGGATCATTGGAATTATGGTTCTCCATTACACAATACACAAAATCAGTTTCTTCTCATTTAAGATAGGCTTCCCCATAAGGGCAGCTTTATCTGTGAGTACATCCGATTTGTGTCTAAAATAATTAATAGTCAATTAACTCTTCATTCAGTCAATCATCCAGTGGTGCATTAGCCTCCTGCAAATACTGCAGAGTTTTCAAACATGCTAATCGAAGATTCAATATTCAGTCTCAGCCATTCTAGATCTTCCATTGTAATATGAAACTTAAGGTCTATGTGTTGGGGATTCTTATTAAATTCTAGATGTGTAGCATAAAGTCATACAGTGAACTCCTGCTCACTTGCTTTAGGAGACTATATTGGGTTGGGTTATTAGATAATCCTTGGTTCATCCACAGACTTATCTTCAAATGTGCAAGGGGTATTGAAGCATTCAAGATGATGGTGAGGTGGTGAATTACTCCTTTCAACTTCTCTGTTTTCCTGGCCAAAATTACTGAGATGAATATCATGTTGTATGAGTGCATATAGTCCCTTGTCTGAACCTCAAAATAACTTTACTTTATATCCAGCTCTCTTTTTCATTTTTCTCCACCTTCCATTAAAACATTCACAGGATTCCTTTGATTTCACTCCTCTACTTTAAAGATTTTTTACCTTTAAATATTGTCAGTTATTTTCATAAGGATGTGAAGACAGCAGGAAAATTTAGTCAATTCAATAATCTGCTCTACTCAAAGTTTTGAAGGGATTTTCATAGGAAAAAAATAGTAAGAATAAAGTTGGTCCTTTAGAGATGGACAGTAAATGTCCAGGAAGCAGTGCTCATATGCCCCTTTCTCTCCCATGAGCAGTTTATCATTTCTGGATCTGTGACAGTTGTGTCTGCAAAGAAGTGAACAAAAGCTCTGGTAAAGTATCAGTTAATTCACACTTCATTTATGAATAGTGTGTGGCCATCTAATACTCTGATACCCTATACAAAACCCAGTGGGCCAGGCCAGAAGTTCCGTGGTTTTCAGTACTTTTGAGGACAAGTACAAAGGTCTTTTCTTTCCACTAATTCATCTGATCACCCCAGGTCTGGATATAATCAGAAGCCCTCTCAGGTTTAGATAAGCTATATTGCCCTGGCGCTTCAGAACACAAATCTTCATGGTCATGAATGATGTTGATACAGAGAAATGAATGCCTTAGGCTTGATCGTGGTAGACCTCTATTTGGGCCCATCCAGCACAGGGAAGGGAAATAAGAAAGGCCCACAGCTGATGATTTTGCCTATGGCACATTATATTCAGTTGTCAATTGCCTCAAGCTTTCCTTTGCTCCATTGTGGGTTTCCATTTAATTTCACTGGCAGGAAGAGGTATTATGAAAGCTTAGCGAATATGTCTCCTGGGAAAGGCTTATGGAAGCCTGTAAGAACATGGAAATAGGAGTGCCTGGGTGGCTCAGTCCATGAAGTGTCTGATTCTTGATTTAGGCTCAGGCCCAGATCTCAAGGTTGTGTGATAAGAGCCCCATATGGGGCTCCGCACTCAGCACAAAATCTGTTTGAGATTCTCTCTCTCTCTCTCTCCCCCTCTGCCCCTACCCCCACCCAGTCACGCGCTCTCCTTCTCTAAAATAAATACATAAATCTTTATTAAGAAGAATATGGAAGTAAAGGGTCCTGAATATTTTCGGTGAATGAACTTTTTTTTGTATTTCAGCTGAGAGGAAATGTGAGAGCTAACACCATCAGCACATCTGTTTCGGGCATTGGGATACTTATTCTCTCAAACGACTTAATAAAAACCGTCTTCCTGGATTGTAACAGAGATTTATGTTCTGGTATCAAATCAGTTGCACATGTAAGTATTTTTCTTCTGAATGCTGAAAAGCCTGACAACTTATGAGGCTCAGGATCAGGAGCTAAGATAGCATAAGCACAAGTCGTAAAAAAAAAAAAAAAAAGTTCCTGCACTTGAGGTTTATTCATAATTTCTAGCTAAATTTGATGTCTTTTTAACAAGAGGCAAAATATTTCCATTCCATATGAACATCACCAGGGCAGAGAGCCCAATATTCCTTTATCCCAATTGGATACCTTCATGAAAAATGGCAAACAAATGGACCAATGTTATTTATTTCTTTGTCCATGACTGTGATGATTTCCATTATCTGCTTTATATTAATTCTTCCACAATTTTTCTATAATAAATATGCATTACTTATACAATTAAAAACCATCAATAATAATAAACATTGCCTTCACGGTTTATATTTTATCTACATTACCAGTACCGGTAAGCAGACCTTCCACTATATGGCCATGTGGAAGAAAGGGAGATTGAATATCTAAGGAAGAAGAAGAAAAATATATATTATTTAATTATATAATGAAATATATTAATTACATATAAATTATATAATTTATAATATTTATAATTATATAATATGTAACTTATATAATTATATTAAATTATATATAAATTAAATATATAAAATTTCTCTTGGGGAAATTTTTTTTTAACAAAAACAAGAAGATTGGAGGATTACTGCTTCTGGACAAGTTGGAGTAATGGGGATTGGGTTCTTCTTTCCACTTGAAACACCACCAACAACAAAACTCAAGAAATATAAGAAACAATGATTTTCAAGACACTGGACAGTGACAGTAACAAAGAATTCGATCCCTGAGGATGATATACAAATGAAGCAAGCCTAATGACTGCTCCCACGTACTGACTTGCAAGCATTTCCTAGCCACAGCACAGGGTTAGAGAATCCAGGTGGAACCAGGAAAACTCTCTGAGTTGAGGAGATGGGGGAAGCTGAGCCTCAGGAGAAGCCAAGGCATCAAGAGTTTGCAGGACAGAGCACTTGAGAAGAGAGATCTGCAAACAGAGATAATTCCAGACATATACAGTACTTATCAGTGCATGAAAGAATACCTGAAGGCAGAGAAAGGATCACCCCGAACGATTAAAGGGAACAGTACCCAACATTCACATAAGGCCAGGTACAGTGTCTGTTTCAACCTGCCAACCTGTAAAAATATCCTGTATCTAACATGATAAAAGTACAATGTCTCACATCTAATAAAAAATTTACCATACATACAAAGAAACAAAATAACATGTTCCATAACAAGATAAATCAATTGAAAACAGACTCAGAAAAGGCACAGATGTTAGAATTAGCAGACAATGATGTTAAGAGTTACTTTATTCTGCATTCCATACTTCCAAAATTTAGGTACAGACATGGAAAATATTTTTTTTAAAAAGTCCCACATCAAACTTCTAGAGAAGAAAACTGCCATGTTTGGGGAGCCTGGCTGTCACAGTTGGTTGAGCATCTGACTCTTGATCTCAGCTCAGGCTGTGAGTTCAAGCCCTACACTGGGCCCCACACTGGGCATGGAGCTTACTTTAAAAAAAAAAGTAAGAAAATTGTTGGATGTTTGAGAAGAAAAACTGGCTGGTAGGATTAATGACAGAATAAACATTCAAGAAAATAAATACTTATAATAAAAGACTAATAATGACCTTGAAGAAATAATATTAAAAACTCTCCAAAGTGAAAAAGAGAGGCACAAAATAAACGTGAATATATTAAAAGAGTATCAGTCGCCAATGAAATAACTTCAAGTTATTGAAGAGACATGTAATTGGGGTCCCCACAGAAAGAGAATGTGGGACAGAAAAAAATATTTGAAGAAACATTGGGTAAATTTTTCCAAAATTTCTTAAAACTTGTATAATCACAGAATCCAAGAAGCTGAATGAACTCTGAGCATAAGAAAATAAACAAACCAACAAACTGTATCAAGACACATCATAGTGAAATATCTCAAAACCAATGATTGAAAGAAAATCTGAAAAGCAGCCAGGGTGGGGAGAAAAACACATATCATACAGAGAATGACAACAGATTTCATATCAGAAACAACAGAAAGGAGAACAGAGTGAAACAAAATTTTAAAATACTAAGAGAAAAAAATTTGTCACCCTCGAATTCCGTGTCCAATGAAAATATCTTTCAACATGAAGACCCAATAAACATGTTTTAAGACATGCAAAGGCTAAAATAATTTATCACCAGAGCCTTACATTACAAAAAAAGTGTTAAGTTCTTCAAGAAGAAGGAAAATGCATCCAATGATAGCAATGTATTTGGGGGACTTAAAAATACATATGAATCATGTGTAAAATAACAAAAGCATCCAGTCCAAGGGGGTAGAAATGAAAATAAATGATTATAGGGTTCTTATATTACAGATAAAGTGTTATAATATCAATTGAATATAGATTATGATTGTTTAAATACATATATAATATAAATCCTAAAGCAACCACGATAATAACACAACAAAGAATTATATCTAATAAGCAAAAATAGGAGATAACATGAGATCACAAAAATATGTAATTAATCCAAAAGAAGGCAGCAAGTGGAGAAAGGGGAAAAAATAGATAAGACAAATATAAAATATATAATAAAGTGAAAGACTTAAGGTTAACCATATAAGGGATCACAATAAATATAAATAGCCTAAATAAAAGCCAGAGATGGACAGATTGGATTTAAAAAAAAAAAAAAAAGACCAAACTCCGTGTTCCCTATAAGAAATACACTATAAATATAAAGAGATAGGTATGTTTGAAGTAAAGGAGGGAAGAAAAGACATATCATGAAAAGAAAGTTGATCTGTGAATATCAGAGTAGATTTTAGAGTAAAGTATACAACTAGGGATAAAGGAGGTCATTTAGAATGATAAAGATAATTTTGGGGAAAAAAATGAACAAAATAGGAATTGAATTCATAAAATAAGAATGAAAAGAAAAACTGACTGGGAGAAAATGTTTGCAAAACACATGTCTACCAAAGGACTGGCACCTGGAGTATATATCTGGAATATATAAAGAATTCACAGGAGTAAAACACCAACAGTCCAATTAAAAAGTGGGCAAATGATACGAAGAGACACTTTGCTGAAGAAAATACATGCATAGGTCAAATTGGCACAAGAAAAGACATTTAACATGATTATTATTTAGGTAAATGTACATTAAGACCATGATAAGGTATGACTACCTCCCTAACACAATATATAAAACTTAAAAAATAGTGACAATACTGAATGGTGTCAAGGATGCAGAAAAACGGGATCTTTTAATGCATTGCCGGTGGAGAGATAAAATGGTACTCTGGAAAATATCCCTCAGTTTTTTAGTTCTAAAAAACTAAAGATACACTTAACATGCAACCCAGCAGTGTCCCTCCTGAGCGTGAATCTCAGAGAAATAAAAACTGCACAAAATCTGTACTTGGTTGTTCATAGAAGCTTCATATGCTCATAGCAGCTACATACAAAAACTGGTAACAACCAAGCGTTCTCTAGACACTTGGATAGAAATGATTTAACTATGATACACCCATACAACAGAATACCACTCAGCAAATAGAAGGAACGAACTACTCATTCATAAAAACAACTTCTCTGGATCTCAAGAGCAGGATGCTGAGTGAAAAGCCAATCTCAAAATACCATGTATTGTATGATTCCATTCGCATGACATTCTTGGAATGGCAATATTATAGACATAGAGAACAGATTAGTAGTGAACAGGGGTTAGTGATGGCGGAAAGAAAGAGGGATATTTTTGTGGAGATGGAATAATCCTGTGCCTTACTTGTGGTGGTGGTTATCACAAATCTGTGCATATTATAAAATCTCTCAGAACCACACAAATACATTATACCAATGCTAATTTCCTGGTTTTGATATCGCACCAGAGACACATGGGATACAGCCATTGGGAGAGTGGATAAGGGTAAATGGGACCACCTTGTGCTCTCCTAGCAACTGCCTGTAACTTCCTTTAATTATTTCTATATAAAAGTTGGGAAAAATGGGGAAAAGATTGAAAAGACACTTGGACAAAGAAGATAGATGGCAAATAAGCGCATGAAAGATGCCCCTGGTCACTAAGAAAACGCAGATTAAGATCACAGTTGCTTGTTACCACACATCTGCTAAAAAGGACTGGCATCATTTTTGAGAACCAGTGCCGTCTTGGCCCTGCAGACAATTTCACATCTTTCGGATGAATTATTATAAAAGAACCTTGGACTTCTAAGAGACTTCTGGTTTAATTAGGGCACCAGATTCAGGAGGAGGATTTGGATCCCCTACCATTTCGCCTTGAATCCCCTATCCATTGAAAAGACTTGCCCTTGTAGACATTGCATCTTTTCTACTATCTGAGAATGAACAATATTAAAATACTAACAACTTATAAAATAATCATTGTGGACATAGGAAAGGCTAATTTTTTTTTAAATGCAGTCACTGTTGTGTTAAAATTCATAGGAATGCTGGCTTTTTTTATTCTTCTGAAATTCAGTTCTTCTTCAAAAACACCACATTATATATATATATTTTTAGCATTTTTTAAATTATGTTATGTTAATCGCCATACATGACATCATTAGTTTTTGATGTAGTGTTCCATGATTCATTATTTGCATATAACACCCAGTGCTCCATGCAGAACGTGCCCTCTTTAATACCCATCACTAGGCTAACCCATCCCCCCGACCCCTCCCCTCTAGAACTCTCAGTTTGTTTTTCAGAGTCCATCGTCTCTCATGGTTCATCTCTCCCTCCGATTCCCCCCCTTCATTCTTCCCCTCCTGCTATCTTCTTCTTCTTCTTCTTTTTTTTTTTTAACATATACTGTATTATTTATTTCAGAGGTACAGATCTATGATTCATCAGTCTTACACAATTCACAGTGCTCACATAGCACATACCCTCCTCAATGTCTATCACCCAGCCACCCCATCCCTCCCACCCCACCACATTATATTTTGAAATTTAGATTCAACCTGGTGTCACCCTTTTATGTAATGCTAAGATGGTCCCCTCCAAAGGCCTGAGCTGGGAGAGCTCTGGGAGAGAGGTTTTCATAGGGCA
>NC_138379.1:9668489-9715801 GCF_054177405.1 Leptonychotes weddellii
TGGCTTCACTTATTTGTGGAACATAAGGAATAACATGGAGGACATTAGGAGAAGGAAGGGAAAAATGGGCGGGAGGAATTGGAGGGAGAGATGAACCATGAAAGACTATGGACCTGAGAAACAAACAGGGTTTTAGAGGGGAGGGTGGGGGGGATTGGTTAGGCCGGTGATGGATGTTAAGGAGGGCACATACTACATGGAGCACTGGGTGTTATACAAAAACAATGGATCGTCGATCACTACATCAAAAACTAATGATGTATTGTATGGTGACTAACATAACATAATAAAATTAAAAACTACAAAAAAAAAAAAAAAGGAAGTTACTAAGTAGAAATCCTGTTATCTGCACTGGCTTCCACTCAAAGCCAAAAGATAGGAGGGTTAGAAATAATAACAATCATATGTAATCAGTTGCACCTCACGATCCCCCTGCAGCTCTTTCTGCTCATGGGGCCGGTCCCTGTGCTAAAATAAAAGCACCTTTTTGCACTAAAAAAAAAAAAATAATAATAATAACAATCCCCACTTTGAAAAACAAGTCATTGATAACCTTAATGTTACCCATCCATAGGAATCATCTGATTCTGAGAAGCCCAAGCAACAGCATGGCTTTCTCCTCTGCTCATTTATTAAATAGCCCTTTATTTACTATCCTCTGGGCATCAAGGAGTTTTCCCTCTTTGGGGGTTGCTTGATTTTTGTATCCCACTTTCTGATGGTGCAGGGGGATTGTTTCAGATGTCAAACATTTCAGGTTTTTGCAGTGTTGGCCTTTGAGCTTACGAAAAGAAAATATCTTTAAAAAATCAGGGATGCTGTATGGCGACTAACATAACATAATAAAGTTAAATTAAATTGAAAAAAAATATGATTTGTCTTACAAAAAATCAGGGATGGTTTAACAGCCTTGTTCTCTTCAGCCTGTGAATTTCATGTCTGTATCTATGCATGTTGTTTCAGTTCCAGCCCTTGTATGGGCATTCTAGCAGCAGAAAAAGAAAAAAGAAACACACACACATTTATTTTAAGTGAGTTATTCAGGCAGGAGTGGTTCACAGTAATTTTTCTTACAATTCACTTGGCAAGGTCTTAGAATCTGGCCACGCAGAGATGAAAATAGCCTTGAAAAATAAAATCACAACAGGGGTGCCTGGGTGGCTCAGTCATTAAGCGTCTGCCTTCGGCTCGGGTCCTGATCCCGGAGTCCTGGGATCTAGCCCCACATCGGGCTCCCTGCTCGCAGGAAGCCTGCTTCTCCCTCTCCCACTCCCCCTGCTTGTGTTCCCCTCTCACTGTGTATCTCTCTGTCAAATAAATAAAATCTTTAAAAAAAAAAAGAAAGAAAAAGTCACAACTATATGTTAATTAATCAAATTTAAATAAAATTAAATTTAAAAAAAGAAAGAAAAATAAAGTCACAAATCGACAGCTGTTTGCTCAGATAAATACAGATGATTTTTTTTAAAGAAGTAAGAGAGAAAATGTAGCCTTAACCTCATAGAAGTGTCTTTAAAAAGTATGCTAAATACTATATTTTTGGAAAACACAACAATCATCCCTCATACATGTAGAAAATCTTACATATATTCTCTTGTGAAATCTTCTTTACACGTTTATGTATAGACAGTCATAAAATCACACACACACAAATATATATTAAACGTCTAACAGGCACAGATTAAATTTCTAGGCCCTCATAAATAGCTAAGGTTCCAAGAAATAGTCAGGCTGAAAACCATCTGCAAGAAACGCATTGCAGAAAGATGCCTTTAAGGGTGGTGCATCCTTTTCTCCTCAAACAGCGGGGAGCTCTGTCTTGCTGAGTAAAACCCCAGTGCAGTACATGGTCTAACTTGCCCAGTAGGGATGCAGCTCATATGCTTGCTTGTTGAGTTCAGGGAACCTCCCAAGAAAGCTTCAGAAATAGACTCTCACGAAATGGTATTTCCTGGTCTTGCACTAACATCTAGTAGAGATTGAATGATGTTTGGGGACAGAGGTATGTATTTCTCCTATTTTCTTACATATGTGGCTATTCCCTTAGATTCTTGGAGGGTTTGCTCAGTCTAGGCCAGTGCCTAAGGCTCATATAAATTTTCCTTGAGTTGTCCCATGCAAAAAAAATATAGGAGAATATTAATCTTATAAAAGCTATTTGTTATGGGACTAGTTATTGGAGAAGGCCATCAATGTTGGAGGGCATTTCTTTTTCCATAAAAAAAATTACCTGACTCTCTGGTTGCAAATTTTAATGTTGCAATTTTATAGACTCTTAGAACACTTGTAAGTTGTGCTTTGAAATGATTGCAATCATGGAGTCATTTTCAAAGCTCAGGATAGAATTCTCCTAAAACCCATATTCTATCCAGAATGTGCAACACAGAGTACTTTTTCGGTCGTCTTGAAGGTTGGCTAACTTGTTCCCTTGGTGTTGCTTGATCCAATTTTATATAACAAATAATTATTTTGAAATTTTTAAATCAATGTAAGGACTGCGATCCCTGAAGAAGATGTACTTGATATGGAATTATATTCTCCATGTGCTCATTATTCTTGTTGAGAAGTAGGATATTGCAGGAAAACAGGATTTGCTCTCACTTCCAAAGAGTGTGTTTTGTCAACCAGAAGTCAATAAAAGAAAAACTGTAAAATATGCATTTTATCATCATGAAGAATGAGTCACAATTTTTCCAGAGAGACATGATATTTTTTGATTCAGATATGACTTGATGATGAGAAACTAGGGATTGAAGGATTTAAAAAAACAGTAAATTCAGTAGCGAAGAAAGTTTTGAGCTAATTATAGTGTTATGAAGATATAAGAAAAATATTTCCTAACAAAACACAGAATAAACACAAAATGCATTTTGAGTATGAGAATACAGAGTGCAGTAACTGTCACTGAGAAGAGTTGGAATAAGCCAGGACAGCACGGGACAATCCTGTATAAAAGATTATCGGGGGTGAGGGGGGGGCACCTGGGTGACTCTGTCGGTTAAGCATCCAACTTTTGGTTTCGGCTCAGGTCATGATCTCATGGGTTGTGAGATCAGCTCTGCCTTGGCCTCTGCTCTCAGCAGGGAAACTCCTTGAAGATTCTCTCCCTCTGCCCCCTCCCCTACTCTTTCTCTCTCAAATAAATAAATAAATCTTAAAAAAAAAAAAAAAAAAAGATTATTTGTCTGCATTAAACACAATGCTTCTATCCCGCTTGGGTCCTTATACAAATTCAGCACCTACATACAAGGTTCCACATGTTCATGCCTTGTCTTTCCTACTCATTCTTCTCATTGAAAATAACAATAGTGATTTTTTTTTTCCCCTTGGACCTTCTCCTGGGGCGGGGGGGATGTATTAATTTCTGTAAAAGGATGAACAGGTTTTACAGTATATAATCGAGTCAGAAAAAATATTTCTGGTTTCCTTTATTGTTTCTATATATTTTCTTCATATAGCATACTTCTCAAAATTTTTATAGTGTACTCTAGAAGTTGAAGCTCCAATAAATACATCAAGTATCTTATAGCCTCATTTCTAAAAGGATACATATGTGAGACAGAGTATCTACTGTCATCATGATGAAGATGTAAACATTATTCTCTCTTCTGTTTATACTCAGGAAGATCCATGTGTTCAAATAAAGGAAGATTTCTTGTCTTCAAGAAGGAAAGGATTCCTAATATCTGTTTCATTTTTAAAAAAATTTTTAAATGACTTTATTTATCTATTTGAGAGAGAGAGAAAGAGAGTGAGTTCTCACAAGCGGGGGGCGGGGAGGGGAGAGGGAGAGGGAGAAGCAGATGCCCCTCTGAGCAGGGAGCCCGATGCAGGGCTCGATCTCAGGACCCGGGGATCATGACCTGAGCTGAAGGCAGACGCTTAACAGACTGAGCCCCCCAGGCATCCCTATAAGTGTTTCATTTGACATTTCTATAAGCAGATGATGAGAGTGGAGCTGCCAGGGTTTGGGCTCAGGCAGGTGCGGTGCCAAGCCATGCACACAGTTATGCCAATCTGGGGACATACGGTCCCTTCAGGGCTGTGTAAATTGTAAATGTTGTGCAGCTGGTTAGTCAGACATATGAAGAGGGAAAAAAAAAAACAAAAAAACTCTGAGCATACATGTTACAATGTGGCTTATTTGAAAAATGCTATTTGTTCTTTTTTGTTGTTGTTGTTCTTAAACTTCAGTAGGAGCCTGAACCCAGGAACAAAACAAAAACAAACATGTTGGCTATTTCTTAGGAATTTGTATATAAAAAACAGCTCTAATGTAGCCAAACACACTAACTAACTAAACTAAATACTATCTCTTCATGGGGAGGGAACACTAAAACTAAGGGTTAATCTTCATTCCAGCCTCATTGTTAGGATGTTCAACACTTTTTAAGACAGGGTATCCAAATGGTACAAGCAAGCACTCAGGCTAGAACCTTCTGTTTCC
Source organism: Leptonychotes weddellii (assembly GCF_054177405.1). NCBI lineage: Eukaryota > Metazoa > Chordata > Mammalia > Carnivora > Phocidae > Leptonychotes > Leptonychotes weddellii. The sequence goes on from NC_138379.1 coordinate 9,672,937, forward strand.
TATCAGAGTAACTTTACGTTACTTACATAGCCTTTCTGGCACTCCTTAATAAGATGGAAGGTACAACATTCTTAAGTAGCCAAGATACAAGGTTAAATGCTTATTAATATCAATTTTTCCTGCCCAAGAGTTAAAACAATTACATTGTCTAACAGCTTTCATTTGGCACAGTGCCCACATTTTACTCTGAAACTTTATGGAAGGGAACTTTGTATGGAATCAGAGATTCATCCTTTCATCTGATCTTCCAGGCCAATATATCCTCTGTTAGCAAGAGAAGCACCAGGTTGTGAACACCAACAGCGTCAAGGGACACAACAATGGATCTTCAATAAAGAGATCAGCTATCCACCAGGCCCACTCTGGGCCAATGCTTTTCCCTCAGGAGGCACAGAGCAACCTATAGAATTCCTTAAAGGGGGGGCCAGTTATTCTTGGAGTAAGTGCATTGAAGGCCTCCTCAAGATTTTGCAGTGGTTCATATTCCCCTAAATTTGCTTTAGGTCAGAGCTACAGGATTACCTAACAGAAGAGTCTGGAGTCACAATAATTCCCATATCAAGAGGACAATGTGGGCTTTTAAATAAGAAACTATATATACCATTTAGCCAAATCTCTGAAATGTCCTGGATTTGAGAACCCTGAATTTAAAATTTAGACATTTAGACAAGAATTTCTCCAAATTATAGGAGTCCTGAGTTGTTCGCATCCTCCAAACATGAGGCAATTAATTTGCAAATAGAAGAGCTTATTCCTCCTGACTCAGAGGCACTGTCTAATTTTCGAGGTGAGCTAAATCATGATTGGCTTGATGAATATTTGCTTGTGGATTATGGCAAAGCCTTCCTTTCTGTGTTCTGCCTTTCTGCCTGCAATTGAAAATTCCTACATTTTCCTTGGGGAACCAGTCTTTGTAAGTAAATTGGAATCACTCTGATTTTTCTAGTAGTTAGAATACGTACATGTTCCTAATATTTGTTTCATATGTTGTTTTTGAGCACAGAATTTGGGTAAGCATATTGAGAACCATTCAGTGCTAGTAGAAAAGGCTCCAGATGGTATATTCATAGATTAAATCATGTAACTCTATTATTATATCTGGTTAATTCTATCTGGAACTCTGTCTATTGTGTCTGGAGAGAGAATTACAGAAAAGATGGTCAGTTTCTCTATGCTTTGAGAAAATTAAGAGTCAGAATAGGCCAACCTGTGTTTCCAAAATGACCAAGCTGTTTCAACTTCTCAGGTGTCTCTTGAGTTGAGACTGAATTGAGGTTCCAGAATGATTCTTTCCCCAGAATTCCCCAGAATTCTTTTCTGGCTTATATGGGAAAATTCCATAGTAGTGGATAGCAAATTCTTCCATAACTTTTCATGAATTTCAATTCATGATACTTACTTTTATTTTAAATGTAGTGCACACACATGTATAATCATTTGTCAGTTTAAAGAATGTGAAAAAAAGAACACACTTTCTGAATCTCTTGCAGATATGTTTGGCCTAGGATGAATACTGTGAGTGCCATATTAGCAGAAGTATGGCTAATAATGTTTGTTGTCAGTTTGGACAGATTCATTTATGACACGCAAAACATACTAGATGATTTGTTCATTGTTGTAAGGATTTCCAAATCTAGTGAAAAGATCTCCTGATCTTTATCCACATATACAAAATGACTTTCAGAATTTATTCTCAATGCAGGTGGCAGAAATGCATAGATTACCACTGAAAGACCACTTGAAGGAAGAAGGGCCTTGACCCTGATTGGATACATTTCTTTATGCTGTAAGTTATTGGTCATGTGAAGACATGGTCTTAACATGGTCAGGTGAAGCTAACTAAAACCTTTTATTTAGGTGAGAGAAGAATGGATGCCAATGAATTCATTCAGTGAATTCAATTCCTGTCTCCATAAGGTAAAAAATGAAGAGTCTAGATGTTTTGTTCCTTTCCGAATGATGACAAAGTTCAAGATTCTCTCTACAGACATCACATGGCATCTATCCTGTACTGATACACTGAGGACATAGTCAAGATTGCTATGAAGTACAAAAAGGTTGTTAAGATATTCCAAATCACCTAAGCTTCAATAAAGCAATGTTTGCTAATCATCAGTTTTCATGTTTCAGTTTTGGTGTTAGGGATATCAGGAAAAACACAGATAATGGGAGCTCATGTCATTGTGTGAATACAACTGCAAATTTGAACATCTGTATAATATAGTGGTTAATTATGCCACACAGTGACTTATATTTGATCTGTAGTGGAAGCCAGGGTGGGATATTTCATCACCATTGAGAAATGTCAATCATTTGTGAAGGACAGCAAGCAGGGTCAATGGCAGAAACTCACTTTGTTCAATCCTTCAATCTTTTCTTTATACATGATTTTATTTTATTTTTTTAAGTTACTTAAGTTTTTTTAAAGTTGTATTTATTTAAGTAATTTCTACACCCATCATGGGGCTCAAACTCAAGACCCTGAGATCAAGAGTCTCATGCTCTTTCAACTTCCATGGACTTCCATGGCCTCTGCACAAGGATGACACTCAAGTTTCTGAAGAAAAGGCAGAGCATTCCTTTTGATGGATTTGAAACACTAACAAGAACAGGAACATTTAACCCTTCTTTTACACAGTTGTAGACAGACACAAGAATAGGAAAAGAGCACGTTTTTTTCCTATTAGAAGCTTTACCTCAAATTATTATGCCTTGAAGGAAGGCAGGGGTGGTGGCACAGAGATTTTCCATCATTCATGATGGTAACCATGGGCAAGTACCATAAAAGAACCCAGAGGAATCACAAGGTGGATAGGATGACAGATTTCTACTTTCTTCCTAAATTAAAAGATAATTTAGCCAAGGTTATAGAATATGCAAAAGCTTCCTTATACTTCTGGAGAATATAATACCAGAGATATGGACAAATAGCACATTACTCTCATCTTTGGATTTCTTGACATGGGCTCTATAAATATTGTGTGCTATTTTTCTATTATTATTTGTCAAGTAGTAGAAATGGGAGTAAGGAAGCTAATGTCACTGCAGAGTAACTGGTATTAGCAAAACACACAAAGTATAATTTGGGAGCCAAGAGAGTAAAAACCCCATATTTATAGAAAAATCCCATATTTTATATTAAAGGTGAGTATTTATATGGGCAAATGAAGGTTTTATTATAAATCAAAATATTTCTCCAAACAGAAAGCACATGCTTCATTAGCAAAGTCTTTGGGGAGTGGTGGGTAAATAGGAATTAAGATTTGTCCTCATGCTGAGAAAAGAGTGTGCAAAGCTTTAGCACTCAACACTGTGGCTGTCTGAACAGCAGAGATAAATGATTATCTCTGTCAACATCATGCATTTTACCCCATCATAGAAACCCATCTGCAAGAAAGAGCAGAAAGATGCCTTTTAGGGTGATGTATCATTATCTCTTCATACAACAGGGAGTTCTGTCTTATTGAGCAAAACCTACATATACCAAATTCCCACAGCCTACAGTGCCTAATAGAGACACAGATCATATACTGCTTGCTGCTTTGGGGGAACTTCCTTGGAAAGACTCTGAGACCAACTCTGAGGTACTGATGTTCCCAGGTCCTGAATGGATATCGAGTTAAGACTTAATGTTGTTTGGGGACAGAAGTATGTATTTTTGTATTCTTCTTTTGTTCTTATTTACATGGCTATTCCTTTGGCCTGTAAGAGGGCATGTCAATTCCATGCCAGTCCCTAAGACTCATACAAATTTTCCTGGAATTGTTCCATGGGAGGAAACCATAGCAGTAGAATAATCTTATAAAAGCTACTTTTTATAAAACTAGTTATTTGAGAAGGATATAAATGTCTAAGGGGATTTTTTTCCATTAAAAAAAATGATTGGGGCGCCTGGGTGGCTCAGTTGGTTAAGCGACTGCCTTCGGCTCAGGTCATGATCCTGGAGTTTCGGGATCGAGTCCCGCATCGGGCTCCCTGCTCAGTGGGGGGTCTGCTTCTCCCTCTGCCCTCTTCCCTCTCGTGCTCTCTGTCTCTCATTCTCTCTCAAATAAATAAATAAAATCTTTTAAAAAAAAAACAAAAAAATAAAAAAAAAATGATTGACTCTCTAGCAGCAAACTTAATGTTACAATTTTAAAGGCCCATAGAACTATTTCAGATTGCACTTTGAAATGATCTCAGCCATGTAGTCATTTTCAAAAGACAGAAAACAATTGGCCTAAAAATCATATACTATCTAGAATTTGCAACACAGAGTACCTTTCTAGTGGTCCCTAAGTCTGGCTTGCTAGTTTTTTTAGTGCTGCTTTATTCAATTTTATGTAATGAATGATTACTTTGACATTTTTTTTTTGTCAGTGAAAGAACTTTGATCCAAAAGGAGGATGTTCTTGATCTGGAATTATATTCTCTGCATAATCATTACTCTTGTTGAGAAAAAGTATATGGCATTGAGTGGACTCTCAGTTCCAAAGACTGCTTTGTAAATCAGGTATCAATGAAAAAATATTTTTTAGGATGTTGAGTTTACCATTATGAAGAGTGAATCACAATTTGTTCAGAGAAACATGACATTTTTGCTTCAGATATGATTAATAATAAGGAACAGGATTAAAGATTTTTTTAAAAAGTAAATTAGATAGTAAGGGCAGTATCATACTGATTATAATATTATCAAGATAGAAGAAAAAATACACATATATTTCATACCTAATGTGGATCCTCTCTTGATAACAAAAATAGAGATTTTGAGTATGAGAAGACAGTGTCAGTAACTGTCATTGAAACTGTCATTGAATAAAGTCAGAATATCATAGAACAATTCTAGATAAAGGATCACTGGCCTGCATTAAACACAAATGCTTCTATTCTCACTTGGATCTTTATGCAAATTCAACATCTAAATACTAGCTTTCAAATGTGCATGACTTCTTCCCTCCCATTTTCCATTTGAAAGTAATTACAGTTGACCTTTGAACAACACAGGGGGATTCTGGGCACCCTCCCCACAGTAGAAAATCGGGCATAACTTTGGACTCCCCCAAAACTTAACTGCTAATAGCCCAGTGTTGACTGGAAGCCTTACCAATAACATAAACAGTCAATTAACACATACATTTTATGTTACATGTATTATATACTATATTCTTACAATAAAGTAAACTAAAGAAAATGTTACTAAGAAAATCATAAGGAAGAGAAAATACATTTTTAGTACTGTACTATCGTACTGTAAACATCCACATATAAGTGGACCTGCGAGGTTCAAAACTCTGTTGTTCAAGGTTCAGTTGTATAATGTTTCCTTTTTTTTTTTTTTTGGTCAATCTTCTCAGAATACAAGGCATTAATTTCTATAAAACAACCATCACATTTTACAGAACTTCACAAAGGTAGATAGAAGAAATATTTTTTTATTGCTATTGTTTTAATATATTTTCCTGGTAAATTCGAACATACCTGTACACTGTACAACTAGAAATTTTACAGTGAATTCCAGAGGAAAAGTGAAATTGTAGCTCCATGGACTATACCAAGTTTCCCATGATTTCACTTCAAAGAGAAATGTACACGAAACAGAGTATATCTATTGTCATTATGATGAAGACAGAAAAGGCGATACTTTTTTTTTTTAAAGATTTTATTTATTTATTTGAGAGAGAGAGAATGAGAGGGAGAGAGCACATGAGAGGGGGGAGGGTCAGAGGGCGAAGCAGACTCCCTGCCGAGCAGGGAGCCCGATGTGGGACTCGATCCAGGGACTCCAGGATCATGACCTGAGCCGAAGGCAGTCACTTAACCAACTGAGCCACCCAGGCACCCATAAAAGGTGATATTTTTTGTTTATACTCAGGATGGTCCATATGTTCAAATAAAAAAAGAAGATTTCTTGCTGTCCAGAGAAGAAAAGCATTCCTAATATGTGGGTATTTTGCTTAACATTTCTGTAGGCAGATCATGAGTAGAAAAGCAAGGGTTTGTAGGGTCAGGCAGATGTGGTTCCAAACCACTTACCCAGCCACACCAGTGCAAAGACATGTGGTCCCTTCCAGGCTTTCTGTGAGTGGTGTGTAGTTTGTGAGTTAGTCAGGAGTATGAAAAGGAAGCAAACTCTGAGTCTAAGAGCATGCATGTTACATTGTGGCTTGTTGAGTCAAATGCTATTAGTTCTTAAACTTCCGAAGGAGCCTGAACCCAGCGACAAAACAAAAATAACTATGCCAGATACTACCTAGGAACAGAGGTGTAAATGAAAGAATTCTACATAGCAAAACAAAGAAACAAAGCAACAAATACTTTGTTGTCTCTCCATGGGGCAGGAATACCAGGACTAGTGGGCAATATTAATTTTCAGCTTCATGGCCAAGATGGTCAACATTATTTCAAGACAAAAGGATCCATAAGACACATGCACTCAGGCTAAGATCCTCAGCTTCCTATAACATAAATTTACATTACTTACATAGCCTTTCTGGAACTCAGTATAAAAGAGAATATGTCATTCTGAACTGCCTGAGATACATTGCTAAATACTTAATCAATGTCAGATTTCCCACTCAAGAATTTAAACAATTGCATGGCCTAATTTCTTACATTTAGCACAGTACCTACGTTTCACTTTAAAATATATATGAACACTAACTATTGCATGGAATCAAAGAGACTAATCCTTTTATCTGATCTTTCTGGCCAGCACATGCTTCCCATGTGTTGACTCAGCACCACCAATGAGGGGAGCAACAGGTTGTGAAGACCAACAGCATCAAGGGACACAACGATGGATCTTCAACAAAGAGATCCAGCCATCCACCAGGGCCAGTCTGGGCCAATGCCTTTCCCTCAGGAGGCACAGGGCAATCTGCAGAATTTCTTAAAGGGGAAGCCAGTTATTCTTGGGGCAAGTACTAATGAAGGTCATCTAAGGATTTTGAGGTGGCTCGTATTCCCCTGAATTCGCTCTGGATCAAAGCTACGTGATTACCTGGGAGAAGAGTTTGGAATGGTCACAATAATTCCCATGTCAAGAGGAAAATAGGACGTTTAAATAAGAAACCACATATGCCATTTAGCCAAATCACCAAACTGTTTTATATTTGGGAACACTGAATGAAAATTTAAGCACTGATCATGGAATTCTCCAAATGAAAGGAATCCTGACTCATTTACAACCTCCAAATGTGGGGCAAATAATTCTAAGAATAAAACTTATTCCTCCTAACTCAGAGGCATTTTCTCATTTCCCAGGTGAGCCAAATCATGATCAGCCTAATGAATATTTGCCTGTGGATTATGGTAGAGGTCTTCCTTTCATTCCATGAACTATATCTAGCACTAGAAAACAGTGTATATAGCTTCATTTTCCTTTTGGGACCAATTTTTGTAAGTAAATTGGAATCACTTTGACCTCTGTATTACTTACAATATATGTAAAATCCTTAATAGTTATCATTTATAAGCACAAAATTTGGGGGAAAGTACTGAGAAGTATTTGGTGTTAGGAAAAACGACGACGGAATCATGTTTTCGCAGACTAACTCTTTGCACTTTATCAGTTAATCTCTTGGCACTTTTGCACAGTTAATCATATCTGGAACTGTGTCTACTGTGTCTGGAAAGAAGACAACAAAACAGATGGTGCGTTTATCTACAGTTTCAGAAAATTAAAAGAGGCATAGCGTAGACCAACCTTCATCTCTAAAATGATCAAGCTGTCTCCGATTCCCAGGTTTTACTTTGCCTTGAGTTGAGATCCCAGAATGATTTCTTCCCTCTCCCAACAGTTCATGTTGTCTCTGTCCGGCTCAGATGAGAAATTACCAGTAGTAGATAGCAAACCTGTGCATACATTTTAGGAATTCCAATTTTACTTGCATTTTAAACAAAATGCACAATCACCTGCCAGGTTCAAGAGCGTGAGAAAGGGGACTCTGTTTCTGATTCTCTTTCAGATCCGTGGCAGTGTTGGAGCAAACACTGTGGATGCCATATTAACAGGCATGTCGCTAATAATCCTTGCAATCAAAGTGAGCATATCCTATTACTTCTTATCAAGCATATCAGTTCATTATTTCATTACTGTAAGTATTAACAGATCCAGTGAAAAAAAATCTCCTGATATGTATCCACATATATAAAGTTCCTTGCAAATGTCTTTCTTATCACAGGTGGGCACCACTTAAAACTTACAAATCACTTGAGAAGGTCAGGGTCTTGATCCTGAGTGAATAAAATCTCTGAACTATAAACTATTGGTGGTGTTAGGACTTAAGCACATCAGGTGAAGCTAAATAAAACCCTTGTTTTAGATAAGATCAGAAAGGGTGCCAATGAACTCACTCAATGATTGTAATTGCTGTCTTCACTAAGGTAAAGAGAAGTCTAGATGTTTAGTCCATTCAGCACAATGATAGACAAAGTCCAGGATCCTTTCTAGAAAGTATATATTTAACAAAACCGACACTGATCTACTGATCATATGGTGAAAATTACTATGAGATATAAAAGGATCCTAAAACATTCTAATTTTTAGACATCTCAATAAAGCATGGTTTGCAAATGCGCAGGCTTTTTATCAGTTGGTTATGTCAAGAAAAAAAAAGTGAATAACAAGATCTCACTTCATTTGTGTGAAAATTATAAATGAATGAAATTGCAAATTTGGGAGTCTGTAAATTAGAGTAATTATGTGCATCTCTGCCCAGATTTTATCTGAAGGTGAAGCCAGAGTGGGATATTTCACTACCATTGACAATCTGTCAATCAGTTGTGAAGGAGAACATGCAGGCTCCGTGGGAGGCGTTCCCTTGCTCAGTCTTTCCATCTTTCCTCCCTGCATTTTAATTTGCAGAGGATTATGTTTATGACGCTCATCCTCCTCATCCTGGGACTCATCATCTCAGTGTTGCTGTCTGCATTTGGATGCAGTGCTGTCTGCTGTGATATGACTTCAGTGAGTGTCTGTGACCCAGAGGACTTAGAATGTGTTCTAGGATATTCTTTGCCACTTTTACATTTACCTCTTTAAGTTTCACTGAACCATTCAAAACATACAAAACATCCAAGACCCTCTGTCATGTTAGGAGCCCCTCACATTCCGTTTTGCCACCAGCAGCCACATGCATAAGATTGGACTGGGCACTAGCGGAAGGTTGCTTGGATGGATGTAGATGTTCATATCAGAAAGAGAAGAGTGGCCCCAAGGAGGGTCTGTGCATTAAGAGAACCAGGGCCATGGGCAAGTGAAATGTCATATGATATCATGAAATATCATCTACTGTGTTTTCTTCCTCCACAGGTGGTTGTCGACTTATACTCCAATGAGCATGGATTTCCCATAGCCACTCTTTTTTTTTTTTTTAAGATTTTATTTATTTATTTGAGAGAGAGAATGAGATAGAGAGCATGAGAGGGTAGAGGGTCAGAGAAAGAGGCAGACTCCCTGCTGAGCAGGGAGCCTGACGTGGGACTCTATCCCGGGACTCCAGGATCATGACCTGAGCCAAAGGCAGTCGCTTAACCAACTGAGCCAACCAGGCGCCCCCCATAGCCACTCTTAATCATGACTATGATGAGGTGGTTTTCCAACCCACTTAATTGTTTGATGTATCAACTTTTGAACTATTCCTGGATTTACTCGAATTGTATTATTGAGAGTAAATTAATAATCAGATAGTAAACAGACTCTTCAGTGTTCTCAAGGGGAGAAAAAGTTACAGATTTGCTGATGTTGACTCTGCTATGGTCTCCTACTCTATCCCCAATTGTGATCACATTTGGAAATGATAAATGAAGCATATGACTCATCAGCATCAGCACTGACATCATCTCACAGCCTTTGCAATATGAAAAAAATGGAACATACCGGAAAGGTTGTAGGTGTTTTGGGACTCTGGTCTGGCCTTGGAGGGTATGTTCAGAACTGCTCACCTACACAGTTTCTGAGAAGCCATTCACTTCAGACTATAATGCTAACCCTATACTGGGAGTTGTACAATAGGTCAGCTGTGTAGATCATGCTGTTACTGACACTTTCCCTAAAGAGTACAAATTTCCATGAAATAAATGAATAAAATAAACCCTGCTCTTATCCTTTCACCTTGAAGTAGTCATCATTTCTTTTTATTTTTCCATTGTAGTGTTATCTGTACCATGAAGATTTGACATCATGAAGTCAGTTATGGTCTTTTAATCTCAGGGTCCTATAAAACCAATCCAATGAGTAAAGTGTGACTGATGTTTTAAAACAGGAAAATACAGGGGTGCCTGGGTGGCTCAGTCGGCTAAGCATCTCTCTTTGGCTCAGGTCATGATCCCAGGATCCTGGGATGGAGCCCTGCATCTACCTCCCTGCCCAGCAGGGAGCCTGCTTCTCCCTCTTCCCCGGTCCACAACCCCCCCGCCCCTGCACTGGTGCTTTCTCTCTTTCACTCTCTCTCATTCTCTCAAATAAATAAATACAATCTAAAAAAAAGGAAAATACACACACTTTCTGCACACAGGTTCTGCTTTTTCAGTGATCGATCCCCTGCAGGTCCTTAGTCTCCTTTGCTTCACGGATCCTGATGCAGCCTGAAATAACCCACACACTACTTGAAAAGGGAACAGTCATCATCACATTTTGACTTTTTTGAAAGGCCTGGAACACTATTAGTTTGTAATCTGTGGTCAAAAGACACAGATGGCCTCTCTTAGTATATGTCTAACTAAAATTTAAGAAGGTACTAGCAGATGGCTTAATGTAATCCTGCCTGTACCACCTGCAATGGGATCAGAAACTGACAATCTTCTGTATGATTCTGACTTAACTGTTGTCACAGTTTGATAGCATGTTGTCAACTACAATATATTAATTGGCACTTAGCACTGTCTTAGACACTAGACTCTGGTCTATGGGAACAAAAAAAATATAGAAAAAACATCCAATTGTGGCCTAACAAATTAAGCTTCATTTCTTATTTTAATGCTTTTCTTCCAGAAAGCAAAGTCTACTCTACTCTACTCTACTCTACTGGATTTTTAAAAAGATTCTTTGGGATTTTCTACATATACAATTATGTCTTCAATAGGGACATTTATATTTCTTAATTTCCAAACTGTAGATGTTTTCTTTCTTTTCTTGCCATATTACATTGGCTATGACTTCCAGTAGATGTTGAACAGGAATGTGAAGGGCAGATAAACTAGTACTGGGGGGACAGGGGAGTACATTCAGTAGGTCACTACTGAGTATGTTGTAACGGTAGGGTTTTGTATATGGCTTTTTTCAGATAATAGGAATTCCCATCTATTCCTAGTTTTTTGAGTTTTTTCTTTATCATGAATAAATAAGTTTTGTCAAATACATTTTCTGTATATTGAGAAGATCATATGAGCTTTTGTATTTAATCTGTCAATATGATGAATTGTTTACATTGATTTTGTTGTTGTTGTTGTTAAACCAGTGTTGCTTTCTTGAAATAAACCCCATTGGTTGTTGTGTGTTATCCTTTGATATACTTTTAGATTTGATTTGATAACATTTTGTTGAGGATTTTTGCATCTATCTTGAAAGTTATTGCTAACCTTACACCAGTTAGAATGGTAAAAATTGACAAGGCAAGAAACAACAAATGTTGGAGAGGCTGTGGAGAACGGGGAACCCTCTTACACTGTTGGCGGGAATGCAAGTTGATACAGCCACTTTGGAAAACAGTGTGGAAGTTCCTCAAAAATTTAAAAATAGAGCTACCCTCTGACCCAGCAATTGCACTACTGGGCATTTACCCCAAAGATACAGATGTAGTGAAAAGAAGGGCTACATGCACCCCAATGTTCATAACAGCAATGTCCACAATAGTCAACCTGTGGAAGGAGCCGAGATGCCCTTCAACAGATGAATGGATAAAGATGTGGTCCATATATACAATGGAATATTACTCAGCCATCAGAAAGAATGAATACCCAACTTTTGCATCAACATGGATGGAACTGGAGGAGATTATACTAAGTGAAATAAGTTAAGCAGAGAAAGTCAATTATCATATGGTTTCACTTATTTGTGGAACATAAGGAATAGCATGGAGGACATTAGGAGAAGGAAGGGAAAACTGAAGGGGGGGAAATCAGAGGGGGAGATGAACCATGAGAGACTATGGACTCCAGGAAACAAACTAAGGGTTTCAGAGGGGATGGGGGTGGGTGATGGGTTAGCCCAGTGATGGGTACTAAGGAGAGCATGTATTGCATGGAACACTGGGTCTTATATGCAAACAATGAATCATGGAACACTACATCAAAAACTAATGATGTACTGTATGGTGACTAACATAACATAATAAAAAAAAGAAAGTTATTGCTATGTAGTTCTTATGATATCTTTGTCTTGTTTTGGTATTGGAGTAATGCTGACCTCATAAAATAGAAGGGATTATGTTGAATTATTTTTTTCCTTAAATATTTGGTGGAATTAGCCAGTGATATGGCTAACCAGATGGAGTTGGTTTTGTTATTGTTGTTGTAATGGTTTTGTCTATACATTCAATTTCTTTAAAAGGTATTAAACTATGGAGATCATCTATTCTTGAGTCAATGTTGATAATTTGTGTCTTTCAAGTAATTCTATTTCTTTCCAGATGTTAAATTTATTTCATAAATTTGTTCACAGTATTTCTTCATTTTCCTTTTAAAATCCCTGCATTCTGCAGTGATATCCGTTCTTTTATTCCTTACATTGATAACTTTTGTCTTCTCTCTTTTTTCCTTGGTTGTTCTGAACGAAGTTTACTCCATTTTGTTGATTTTTATTGTAATGTCATCTTAATACAGTTATATGTTAATACTTTGCTTGGTATATTTGAGCCTGATCATTGAGATAGATAGATGATAGATAGATAGATAGATAGATAGATAGATAGATAGATAGATAGACAGACAGATAGCTATTCCTGAAATTTAAATATCATTGGAAATATATTTATTTTTTGTTTTGTTTATGTTTATTTTATTTTAGTGAAGGTATAGTTAATAAGATGCTAAAGCAAAGACCAAGAGAAGTTGGTTGAAAATATGAATTTCCTAGAAATTGCTCCAAAGGAAATAATTTTATTTAGTAAGTTAAAAGAATAAATACAGTCTTTGTCAGATTAATGGAAAGAAATGGAAAGAGAATGTGTGGAAATAAAACCATCAGTTGGTATTGAGGATTATGGTTATAATGCTTCTAATTTTGTGCAACAAAACATGATGTATATCAACTTTGTCTGAATATACCAGAACTGCTTATCTGGAGTTCTAGGTGTGGAAATAACAACAAATGAGGAAACACAGAGGTCAAAACATAGATTTTCCTCCCCCACATATTGGTACAGTCTTTGATAGTCACAGAAGAGATATAAGCTTAAGAAGACTGCAGACTCCCACATTCCTGCAGTGGAATAAACCTAGGTAGGTAGAACTTTTTTTTTCCATTATCCAGAGCACCAGAAAGTACTTTTGTCTATGTTCTGAGAGGCACAGATGTAGAACCTGGACAGAAAGAGACTGGACAGAATGTGGGCTCAAGGCAGAGAGAGTTCTTCCTTTCTTTCCATCGGTAGATACTCGATGCCAAATATTTCAGGAATTTTTTTTTTCTAGATAACGTAGAAAGTTTCAGTGACTTAGACACATTTGATCTTGTCTTCATTCCTGCTTTCTGACTTTCTGATTATGCAAGCGCACTTTCCGCATCAGTGGATAGATAGTAAGGCTTAGCGTTAAGAAGGAAGTTAGTCTCCAGCCCTATTTTCTAGCAGAGCCAATTTAAGATAACAGGGGAAAAATTTGTTTAGAATTGTGACATTGAAACTTTTTTGTTTATAATGTGCAAGTGCAATTCAGAACGTCAAGACTGGACATGGTGAGCCAGCTAAGTTCACAATAGTATTCTCGGTGAGAATCATTTGAGTTTTATAACTAATCTCGTAGAGGTATAAGGAAGAGGATTAGGTGGGTTTGAAGCGGTATTAACTTATAAAGGGTAATGGGGCTTTGAAGTTAATATTTAAGGTGAGGACAATGTGGTAAACAAGACTAATTTTTGTATTGTGGAGTAACCAAGAAATACTGTAATGTCCTTCTCTAAATAGGCAACAGAGGTGAAATAGCAGCATTTGTTAGAAAGATGATGACTGTAAATGTGAAAATCCTACTCAAAATATTGAACAGCTGAATGGTAGCTTAAAGGAGCAGTCAAAGGCTGCACTACAGGCTTAAGATTTGACAGACTATTACAGTATATAATAACATATCTGTAATAAAAATCATTAAAGTGAATTTTAGTGAGTAAAAATGTGCCCGGTAAATATTATGGTCAATATTTTGAACCTAAAATACATATTTGTTGAGTGAATGGATGAGTAAATAATGGCATTTGCAGTGAGGCATGATAGAAGATACTTTTTGGAGTCAACAGTTTATTTTCCCCCCGACAAAGTTATACTGAAAGCTCTGGTTCCCTCAAACACTCAAACCTGTTATGTGTGGGCTTCAGGAGGCTAAATAAGGGATGTGTCAGTCTGAGCCAGGCTTTATCTAAAGAGCAGATTCTTACTTATCAGACCTATGACTCTTTGGTCCCACATCTGTAAGATGTCTGTGAATTTAGGCAAGTTATCTACCATCTTTGGATATAAAGGTCACATTTTAAAAAGATATAATAACTGATTGATGAGATACTCTTTATTTATGAAATATTAGTGGAAAAGACTCATCCACTAAAGAAAAAGAAAAAGAAATGTTCTTGTTAGCACTCCAGTGTGATCACATAAGATAAATTCCTTGTTTCAACTCTTTCATTGAAAGCAACTATTGGGAATAGAAAAATTGAATACTTAGGATTAATCTTAAGTGTCCCATAAGAGTTCCATATCATGATATCTTAATCTTTTCATTAGAACTGCAAAGAAATTTACACATACAAACATTATTTGGACCAGAGTACACTGCTACCTCTTTTTTTTTTTAAGAAATTTGGCATGGATCTCAAGAGTCAGAAACTATGTTTCCACTTTGATACAGGAATTTTATCAGTTATATGAAGGGTCTAATTCCATATAATTAGCATAATGGGAGGAGAAAACATAAGAAGAAATTGTATGAGGTGTAATCAAAACTAAGTTAAAACATTATAGGGAGAGTGATAGAATTCATAAATACCAATGCAATAAGGAATAAAGTCTGCCCCTATTTTCCAAACTTAATGTTAGCAAATATTCATAAAATTGATATAGTAGAAGATGATAAAGAAATAAGAAGCTAATATTTTGGGGGGAAAAAAGGTTAAAATGAGTTAGTTTTCAAGGGTGGCCATTCTGGGGTTTGCTCTACTATGGAAATCCATGATTGTTTTTGACAAGTGCCAAAGCACATCCTAACTTCTTAAGAAGATAATTGAGAATTTATGCTACATTTTTACATCTCTGATGATACTAGGAAAATTGGATGCATCATTTCCAGTGTCACACATATGAGACATAAGCATGATTGTATTTTATGTTGACAAACCTGGGGCTTGAACTAAATATAGCATTCATTGTCACACAGAAATTAAAGGTAAGGTGGCTTTTATATAGTGTATTCCCGGGTCTCTCTTATTTCCCTAGAATAATTATGGATACTAATCCTATTCTCTTTCATCCTCAAAATTATCTTGGAATGGATGATAAATTATGTGATACATTTAATTAAATTAAAGGGAAATGTCTTTAATTCAGATCTATTTGTCTTTATTTTTTTTTAAAGATTTTATTTACTTGTGTAAGAGAGAGAGAGTGAGCACAAACGGGGCGGGGGCGGGGGGGACAGCAGGCAGAGGGAGAAGTAGGCTCCTTGCTGAGCAAGGAGCTCTACTCCATCCCGGGACCCTGGGATCATGACCTGAGCCGAAGGCAGACACCCAACCAATTGAGCCACCAGGTGTCCCTCTATTTGCCTTTAAATCCCAGGTTATTTTCACTCCACCATGGCTAAAGCTAAATAAATATATCACAACTCTCATGGTGGGTACTTTTTTACAAGTCTGTGGCCACATGCAACTTAAAAACAAAAACAAACACAAAACCAGGCTTGAGATTTATAGCATTCCTTAACCTGGGAGGATATCTTATAGTTATGTAGGATTTGATATTCCTCAACCTCTCTCATCTCTCTCCTTCATTTACACTGTTGTTTATCACATCAGTGATATCAGAGTCAGCAGCATGGACACATGAACATCACTTGGCCAGTGACTTCTCTTCATATATGATAAAGACCTCAGATAAAAGAAGCCCAGTATCTACTTCCCTTATAATAAGATTAACAATATTTGGCATATGATGGGGCATATATGATGCTATTAACAGACGACCATCTATTACAGAATGAACAAAACTTTGAATTCTGTTAGGATGCCTGTGGACATTCCTCCAAACCAAAACCAAAGTACCCCACTGGGAGAGACAGAAACATCTAGTACCCTGAAACATCTACTAGACAGGCTGCAGAAATTCCTGAAGGGGAATCTAGAAGCACTGGGGGTAAGTAAGTAAACCACTAATAAAGAATTTTGAACCAGGAGAAACTGGGGGATATATTGAGGGTGAAGGATTATTTTGGCTGATGAAGTGGTTGTCATAGAGGCACCAGGTTATGACCTGTGTCAATCATTCTGTGGAGTGGAAGAAAGACACTTTGATTAAAAGCAAGGGACCATGTTTATATGGGCATGGGAGGGGTGCATTAAGAGGAGACTGCAAATGAAGCTCTTGGATGAGCCTCATTGTGACTGTATCTTATGAAAGCAAAGTTGACCCATATGGGCTGGCCTCTGGAAAAAAAAAAAAGCACATCTCCAGGATCTGACTCTTCTTAGCAGATCTTTTAATAGTATTCAAGGGGGTCAATCCTATGGATGACCAGGATATTTGGACCAGGTGATTCTCTCTCCTGAAAAATGCTCACCTT
Source organism: Leptonychotes weddellii (assembly GCF_054177405.1). NCBI lineage: Eukaryota > Metazoa > Chordata > Mammalia > Carnivora > Phocidae > Leptonychotes > Leptonychotes weddellii. The sequence goes on from NC_138379.1 coordinate 9,689,899, forward strand.
TGTCTTTAAAACATGTATTTTTGTTTTGTTAATTTTGATGGTTTGTAATTTGGTTTGTTTTGTCTCTTATCCAGATGGCTCAGATTATGATTGGTGTGAAATGCTTCTTTTATGGGATAATTGGATTTCTTGTTCCTAATTCTGAAATGTACAGAATCATTTTCTTCTCAATTTACACAGGCTTCTCTTTCTGGGGGGCATTGTCTGTGAGTACCTCACATCTAAATTTATAATTATCCAATCATTTATTCATTCATTCATCCGCTAAATACACAACTTGTATGGCATCTTGCCAATTCTAGAATACTTGCAACGATAGTTAAGATTGAATTTCCAACCTGAACTTTAATATATATTCTAATGTAACACTTTCCTTAAGCTCTATTCATTGCTGTGTAGTATGATACTATTCAGTATAATCTTGCTGTTTTGCTCAAGGAGAAAATCCTGGGTTTGACACATGGAAGAAGTGTCTCTGAAATGTAATAATATTTGGATCGGAGAAGATGCTGGGGGTAGGGAAGTGTTACTCTTCTTAAGTCATCACACTTCTTGGCCAAATACATTGAGAAAAATGCCATGTAATCTGAGCTCATGTTTTCCCCTTTACTGCACCCCAAAGTGTGTCTTTGAATTATATTTACTCTACTTATTTTATTTTCTCCACATTGAATAAGTATTTTTCTGCTGTGGTTTTTATGTCCACTTCTCTTATTTAGCTAAAGGAATTTTACTATTCATAAGAATAAAAGTATAATTATGGTACTTTAATTGTGCAGTGCACACACTTTCATGATTTGCTTTCCTCTGAGTTCTGAAGGGGTGCCTGGGAGGTGGGGGGCACTAGATAGGAAGAGAGATATGCATCTGGCAATGGGGTGGGAGGGTGAGTTGGAAGAAGCTGCTACTCTGCAGACATCTTTCTTATCTTATAAACAGTTTATCGTTTCTGGAAGTCTGACTGTTGTGTCTGCCAAGAAGCAAACAAAATCACTGGTAAGCTAACAAGTTTTCCATTTATCAGAACTTATAACACTCTTGACTTTCCCATTTGAAGCCCAGTCATCCAGGGGATTCATCATTTTATAGTACATTTCATCATGTAACTGTCAATTTGGCCCAATGAATCATGTGATCATCCTATAGCTAGACACAAACAAGCTGGATCTCCTGGGATTTTAGAAATTCTGATCCCCATATCTTGTCACCATAAGAAGAATGAGTAAAGATTTATCTAGCTATTAAAGCTTTTTTATGGTATGGGGTAGGGCAATGTTAATAAAGATAAAAGCATGGCTTAGGCTTGAGCAAGGCAGAGTTTTATTTTTGGTAGAGGGAGGAGCTAATACAGGGTCAGAAACTAGAGATGCTAAAATGTCCACAATGTTTTTATCCTATCCATGGTATGTGTTTAAGAAAGATCAATCCTCTCCAACTTTTCTTCTCCCAATTGTGATTTGCCATTGAACTGAATTGGCAATCTAGGGGTGATGAATGCCTGTAGATCCCATGGCTAAGTTAAGTCAGAATTCTCCTCCCAGTTTATAGGGTCTAGAAACCCCTGGTCCTTAACTTATAAGCTAGTTATTTCCTTTTTTTTCAGCTGAGAGGGAATCTAGGTGCTAACATTCTCAGCACCTTGGTCTCGATTATTGGGATCTGTATTCTGTCATACAATTTAACAAAAAATTGCCGCTATGATTGCAAGGAGGAAACTTTCTGTTTGGGCGTCAAATCAATTGCAACTGTAAGTATTATCCTCCTGAATTCTGGGAAGACTGAATGTTATCTGAGCATGAGGAAGATGAGTCATGATCATTGGTATATGGTAATGCATGACATTTTATTTTCTTTAACAGGAACTTGTGAGTGTCCTGATTATCCTAACTTGTCTGCAAATTTTAATTTCATTACCTCTCTCCATGCTCAACTATAATGTGGATGACAAGAATATTCACTGGGTAAGTGCAATTCTTGGAAGAATGAGGATGATTTCAACTATTTCATTAGATGATGCTGTCAGTGACCTTTTTTTTTTTTTTTTGGTAAAATGAACAAAAATATAAACTATAAGTGATTCTACGGACAACCTGGGAGCTACTAGTTGTGTGTTGAGCACACTTGGAATACACAGTGTATAATTCTCTAGTCCATACATAAACTCTCACTGAGGGGTATATATCCATGAATTCAAACATCCATCCATCCATCCATCCATCCATCCATCCATCCATTAATTTACTGTATGAAGTATACTCTTTAGTGTGATGAATATACAAAGTATCTATCATTCAAAAAATAATAAAATCAAGGCATAATTAATTTAAAAACCTGAAGGAGATGAAATATATAATTGCAGGTATATACAATTGAAAATAAAATAAGCTAAGAAACACAAATATAGTTAGAATTTTATGCTTTATTATCACATGTAACAATTACAGGTAGTACAGAGCTAGTGGCCTGCTTTCCCCAACCTCATCAACTGGTTCTTTTTGTGTGTTGAAATTACTACCACGGCTGTGTGTCAGTTAGAGTTAATTCAAACAGGAAATGGAAAGTTTTATGGCATCAGAACTCCCCTCATTTCAAGTGTATAACATTTATCACAAGCATTGGATTCTATGATTCTAAGGGCTAGTTAAGCAAGTCTGAATTCCTCAGGGCAGTCAGTCAGGAAAGGAAGACCATGGGTGGGATGGACCCATGGGCATGGCAAAAGGTGTCACACATAAGTAGAATTTCTTCTCTTCCACCTTTTATTGTAAGCAAGAAGAAGCCAGGCTTTTCCTTCAGTGCTTTGGAATTCTCAGTTTGTTATCCAAGTTTATCATTTACTAGTTATGCTTTCCACATAACTGTCAGAGAACATTCTGTTAAATTTCTGCCGCTGCACCACAAGACCCTCTCTCCAGTTTCCAGTAATACGGTCCTCACTTCTTTCTGAGCCACACTGATAGCATTCTCAGTGTCTTTATTTCCACTAACAGACCGTTTGAGACATTTTAGGCTTTATCCATACTGTGCCTCAAAATGTTGCTCCTCCAAGTTTTGTTCGTGAAAATTTTGCTCCTCAAAATTTTTCTCAACCTTGTTTCATCCCACTGCCTAATGCCAAAGCCACTCCTGTATCCTCGGTATTTATTTACAGATCCTAGATATACTTATAGCAATAATATTGTATTGTTACCCCATTTCCAGTACCAAAACACATGATAACTTTTTGTTGTTGCCTGACAAATTGCCACAAGCATATCAACTTAAAACAATGCCTACCACCTACTTACTACCTCACAGCTCTGTAGATCAGAAGTCTGGGTGGACCCGACTGGATGCTTTACTCAGAATCTCATAAGGCTGAAGTCCATGTACTGGAGTCACCAGCCCCCTGGAAACTCTGGAATGGCCTGCTAGCTCATTGTTGTTGTTGGCAGAATTTGGTTGCTTGTGATTATGGGACCGAGATGGTTGGCCAGGAGTCACTTATGTTCAGCTCCTAGAAGCCCTCTTGGATCTTTTCAAGTGGTTCTCTCCATTTCGGCAACAGAGAGCTTCCTCTTCGTCAAACATTTCTCATGCTTTCAATCTCTCTGACTTCCTCTTCTACCGTCCAGAGAACACTCTGTTTTTAAAAGACTCCTATAATTAGATTAGGCTCATCCAAATACTGTCTTTTTTTGTTATATGATATAACATAATTACAGTAATAACACCATAATATTCTGCCCACCTCAGCTCTGTTCTTCATATTTGTGCAGCATCCAGTGAGAAAAGATACAGAGAGGGGGAAGACAATTTATTCTTGTAAGGTCATGGATTTGAAGTGAAATGTATCCACTAGACCAACAGTATCACATAATCACACTGAGCTATAATGGACGCTGCAGAATTCTGTTAGGCTCAAATCTAGCTAAAGTAGATAGAATTTCTATTATTAAAGGAAGATGAGCATTCTCAATCTCATTCCTCTCTATAGGCACCAAATATAAACATCTACCTTCCTCCACACACCTAAAATACACTCACCAATTCACAAAGGACGATAATCCAAGCCATTTATTGCCCTGGAGTCTTTGTATATTTGTAGTTCTCTCCAACAAATTCAGAAGTAGCTCATTGCAATGCGGGCTGAAAGACAAATTATTTGCCCCATCTCTATTCACACCTATTATATATATGTGGAATGGACCAAAGATAATGATAAAACTTCAATGTGGGGAGAAAAAGAGAAATGTGAAATCACTAATCTATAGCAATTACAATATTTTTTTTAAAGATTTTATTTATTTATTTGAGAGAGAGAATGAGAGAGAGCACATGACAGGGGGGAGGGTCAGAGGGAGAAGCAGACTCCCTGCTGAGCAGGAAGCCTGACGCGGGACTCGATCCCGGGACTCCAGGATCATGACCTGAGCCGAAGGCAGTCGCTTAACCAACTGAGCCACCCAGGCGCCCAGCAATTACAATATTTTTGAAGGCAGGAATTATGGAGATTCCCTGCCCCCCAAAATGGCATAAAATACTTAGGTTATACCATAGTTCATGTCTCTGGGAGATATTAACTTATTCATTTTCCTCTCTGGCTCTTTGTACACTAATTTTCATGTCCGTCACTAGAGTAGACACTGGAGAGTATACTTTTCTTAGGTATTTCTCAGTATTGGTATCCTACTCTCTGATGGTATAGTGGTGTTGGAATTGCTTTATATTTCAAATATTCCCTGGCTATTGTAAGCCAGGTCTTTGCTTTCTATAGCAATATGCTTTCACCAAAAACAGGGATGGAAAGGTAAATCTCTTATTCTCAAAACATGGCTTTCACCTCTGGATCCAGCTCCTACTATCACATCCACATCCCAACCAGCAGAAAGGAAAAGGGAAATGGGAATACATACCCTTCTTTTTAAGTATGTAACTCCAAAATGAGACATGCTATTTATTCTTACATTTGCTGGCTACTTAAATTTTTGCCCATACTTAGCTGCAAGAGAGCCAGGAAATATAGTCACAATTTTCTCTCCATTTTCCAGGTTAAAAACAAATTATACTGTTAAGAGAGGGGAAATGATAGTAACAGCTCCATGGGTTAGTTTTAAAAATTATGAAAATACAATAATCATCCTTTATTTAAAAAACCTCACATTACTTTCTCTCATCAAATAATCATTCATTATAAGAGACAGATATCAAATCACAAATACAAAATACAAAAATACTTAAAATTTTATATACATAATCACACATAATGTGTTCAGACACTCAAAAACTTACGTTCTATTATCAGCTCATTATTTTCCAGCCCATTAGCAATGTACCATATATACAAATGTCCTAATATTAGCTGGGCTGACAGTCTTCATACCAAAATGATAAAAGAAGGCAAAAAGCTCTATTATATCTCCCTATTTCTGTTCAAGAATTATTTTAATGGGCATGCTTATATTTTCCTTTATCTTCCTAAAAACTAAACAGTAATAAGCCAGGTAGTCTGATACTCACCTGGCTAAATATCTGGAAAAAAATAATCATTGGGTAGTTTTTTTTAACTTTTTATTTAAATTACAGTTAGTTAACATACAATGTAACATTAGCTTCAGGTGATGTGGAGATCCACTCATCCTGGGAAATGGGTGTGGCCAGAAAGGGGGCCACCCCCTTGCCCGTAGCACAATGCACGTCATGGGGAACCTGGTGCTAAACCATTCTTAGACAACCTGCTTCTGGATGGGGGTTTTCTTCGTAGCAGAGCAGCTCCTTTGCTGTGATCTATTGGAAGTCAGCCCTCAACACAAGGGTTTGTAAATATTATGTAAATAAAATTTTAAAAATACTAGCTTCAGGTGTACAATATGTGATTCATCACTTCCATACAACACCCAGTGCTCAGCACAACAAATGCACTCCTTAATCCCCATCGCCTATTTCACCTATCCCCCACCCACCTCCCCTCTGGTAACCATCTATAGTTAAGAGTCTGTTTCTTAGTTTGCCTCTCTCTTTTTTCCCTCTGTTCATTTGTTTTGTTACTTAAATTCTACATATGAGTGAAATCCTATGATCTTTGTCTTTCTCTTACTGACTTATTTCACTTAACATAATACTCTCTAGCTCCAACCACATTGTTGTGAATGGCAAGATATCATTCTTTTTTATGGCTAATATTCCATTGTATATATACACCACATCTTCTTAATCCATTCATCAGTTGATGGACACTTGGGGCTGTTTCCATAATTTGGCTATTGTAGATAATGTTGCTATAAACATTTGAGGTGCATGTATCCCTTTGAATTAGTATTTTTGTATCCTTTCAGTAAATACCTATTAGTATAATTGCTGAATCGTTGGGTAGTTCTATTTTTAACTTTTTGAGGAACCTCCATACTATTTTCCAGTATGCATTTACCAGTTTGCGTTCCCACCAACAGGGGGAGAGTTCTCTTTTCTTCACATCCTCTCCAACACCTGTTGTTCCTGTGTTGCTGATTTTAGCCATTCTGATAGGTGTGAGGTTATATCTCACTGTAGCTTTGATTTGCATTTCCCCGATGATCAGTGATGTTGAGCATCTTTTCATGTGTCTGCTGGCCATCTGTATGTCTTCTTTGGAAAAATCTCTGTTTCTGTCTTCTGCCCATTTTTAATTGGATTATTTGGTTTTGGGGTGTTGAGTTTTATAAGTTTTTTATATGTTTTGTATACTAACCCTTCATCAGATATGTAACTTGCAAATATCTTCTCCCATTCCGTAGGTTGACTTTTAGTTTTATTCATTATTTCCTTCACTGTGCAGAAGCTTTTTTTTTTTTGATGAGGTCCCAATAGTTCATTTTTGCTTTTGTTTCCCTTGCCTCAGGAGACATATCTAGAAAGAAGTTACTACGGTCAATGTCAAAGAGGTTGTTGCCTGTGTTCTCCTCTAGGATTTTTATGGTTTCATGTTTAAGTCTTTAATCCATTTAAAATTTATTTTTGTCTATGGTGTAAGAAAGTGGTCCAGTTTCATTCTTTTGCATGTTGTTATCCAGTTTTCCCAACACCATTTGTTGAATCATTGGGTAGTATTAGTCATGATTGAAATTGACCTCACCCTCTACCTTTTTTGGAGAGCAGCCAGTAGGCTCCTCTGGGCCCAAAGTACACACAATTTATCTTTGGAGTAAGATAGCATATATTTGGAGACAAATCATTGAGGACTTGGATTATATTATTCTTAATGGCTTATTTTACAGACTTTACAGATTATTCCTTAGCGTTTTTGTTTGTTTGTTTGTTTTTTACAGATTTCTATATTGTTTTGCTGGAAAACACCTTCTGAAGATCTTTACCAAGACTTGTTTCCTCAAACTTCAATCTATCGAGAACTTGAACGTAAGGAAGAAACACCTTCACGTTATCCCACAGATACTAGCAAACAAATATGAAGCTGCACTTCTGTATTTTGAATCCACAGTGATAGCAAGAAGCACATACTGGGACCACTGAGGCATAAATATACCTGTGTATATTTATATATACAAATATACAATATGTGAGGATACAACTGTGTGGTTTAGAGTTATAAAGATAGCAACTGGCATTTATAATATTAAGAATTTGGTTGTCACCACTTTTTTTGTTATATTTGGATGTCATCACAGGCTAGGTTTATGCTCTGTTACAAAACTTAACCTAGAAATATTGATGGCTTAACACATCAGAAATTCATTTACTTCCTATTTTTCACGTTCATTATTAGTTGGCTATTCACTTTAGACCCACACTGATATGGGTTCTACCAAATAGAATGATATCTCAAAAAGTTGTTTGTTTTTTTTAATTTTGCCAAGGTAGGGAAAGAAAAAGTTAGAAGTCGGACCTTTGGCAATTAGGTACTTTGGTCTGGAAGAAGCATGTGTCTCTTCTTGCCACAGTCCATTAAACAGCACTGTGTGGGAGACAGGAAATGTAGGGTGACGTAAAGTTCTGAGGTTTAACGTTTGATGAAAAAACAATGAGGTAAACGTAGTTTCCTGAACTAATTGTGAAAATACTTTGCAAGTTTGGTCCATCACTTTTACACTCTGTGTCTTTGGGTGTGTATCTTCTGTGACTAAACATTAGGTTTATTTATCTCTCAAATGGTCTAGCTCGTGCTTACTCAGTTTAGATTGGGATATCCATCAAGGAAAACAGTAAATATAGGCAAAAATACTTTTAACTATATGAAATACTATAGGTTATAGTATTTCATTAATATAGTGTTAGGTTAATTAATTATACTCTATCATTCTAAGGACATTAAGCTTTTCTGATGATATTTTACATAAATAAGCTCATATATAAAAGCTTGTGTTGCTTAATTGGCCCACTGATAACTAATCAAAATGTTACCCCATTCTTCTTGAATAATATAACCAACAATTTTCAAAGTCCAGTAAAATTAATACTATGTCCCATAAGATCAAACAATTCCACTTTTGTTCTATATAATACAATAACCACTAGATACATATGGCAATTTAAATTTAAATTATTTAAAATAAAAATATTTTTAAGTCTATTTTCTTAGTCTCAGTAACCGTATTCGAAATGTTCAATGGCCACTTATGGCTGGTCCAAAATATTTGAGGAAAAAGATGGAGGAAACTAAGAGGAAAAATAGACGAATATACTATTATATTTGGAGACCTCAACACCTCTTTGACAGCAACTGATATATCAGCCAGGCAGAGAAGCAGTGAGGGTATGGATGACCAGAGCAGCAGCATCAATCAGGTTGATCTAATTGACAGTTACAGACTTTTCCATCCAACAACAGTACATTTTTCTCAAATGTACATGGGATATTTACCAGTTGGTTACTTCATGTGTTGAAACACAACTTAACAAATTTAAAAGAATAGAAATCATACAAAGTATGTTCTCAATAGTTCTAAATAGTACACAGGGTCACAGAATAGTTTTTAAAATGTATAAAAATTGTGGGCTTTCTTTTGTCTTTTTTAGCACTTTTTGTGATTTTTTTTTTTCAAAACCAGATGTAACATATACTATAACAGATGGCTACAGATAGAAGCTTTTATAGAGTTGTATAAACATGATGCTATGGACTGAGTGTCTGTGTCCTCCTCCATCCCAAATTCATATGTTGAAACTCTAATCCCCAAAATGATGGTTTTTGGAGATGGGGACTTAGGGAGGGAATGAGGTAAAAGGGTGGATCTGTTGTGATGGAATTAGTACCTTACATGAAAGACATGAGAGAGCTTGATTCGTCTCTTTACTCTATGCTATTTGAGGATACAATCAGAAAATGGCTATCTGGAAGCCAGAAAAAAACCTGACCATGCTGGTACCCTGATCCCAGACATCCAGCCTCTGGTATTGTGAGAAATAAATGTGTTTAAGCTACCCAGTCTATAGTACTTTGTTATGGCAGTTCAACTAAGACACATGAGTTAGTAGACATATGTATATTTCTTTGCTCTGTTAGCTGAGACAACCTGAAAGAAATGACATCCTAATAGCAACAAGCACACCTAGAGTCCAGATCTTGATTTCTAATACCATTCTCCACTAAAAGGAAACAGGGCTGCCTGATGAAATGGCTGATTCCAAGACTTGAGCAGGAACCACATAAGATGAGCCTGAGAATATGGTAGTGCAATAAAACAAGGAAGTGCTCAAAATGAGACACAATGACGGGATACACAAAAGGGACGCAGGAGCCACTGTGATGAAATCAGAAAAAATTTGAGCAATAAAATAAAATAGTATTCGATTATAACCCAAAGTATATATAAGTATTCATGAATCTATACAAATGAATAATTGAATGCATAAATAGGTGGGAGAGAATAGACAAAACCCCAGTGCAGAATATCTAATAACTTATGCACTTTCAAAGCAGTAGATCATAACTCCTGACTCCTTGAGGCTGGGCTGCACACAGTAGCTGTATAGTGACATCTTTCCAAAGACTACAGTATAAAAGTCATGAAAAAGCTAACTTTAGAGTGGAAAATACTGGAAAAACTGTACTCAGTGAGGTGATTAAAGTCAACATCAACAGTGTAAGTCATGTTGATAGTATGTACCCTTGATTGAATGTGATAAGAATGATATTTTACTTCTGAGTTCTTCCTCCTCAAAACTCAAAACACTAGTCTAATCATGAGAAAAATATCAGGCAAACTCCAGTTGAGGGACATTCTACAAAACACTTGACCAGTATTCCACAAAACTATCAAGGTCATCAAAAACGAAGTCTCGTAAATAGTCACAGCCAAGAGGAGCCTGAGGAAACATGACAGCTAATAAATGTGGTGTCTTGGGTGGGATCTTAGAACAGGAAAAGGGCACTAGCTAAAAATTAAGAAATCTGAATAATAATAATGCTTAAGTTAATGATAATGTATCAATATGGTTCATTCTACACTAATGTAAGATGTCAACTGATTTGGGGTGTATGGGAACTCTCTTTACTATCTTCTCAATTTTTTTTAATAAATCTAAAGCTGTTATAAAAATAAATAGTATTAAAAATATTACAGTCTGATACAACTACATCAAAATGTTTAAAATGGAAATCACACAATGTCAAGGTGAAAATGTGCAACGACTGGAACTCAAGCACTGTGAGAAGGCACGTCCGTGTTATATGCACTTTGGATATAACCTAGCAATTCCACTGCTATGTCTATACCCAGTGGAATTTTACACATGCATGTACCAAAGTGTATAGATACATTTTTATGCACAGCATTATTCATCCCAAGTAGAAGCATCCCAAATATTCATCAATACTTAGATGATATATTGTTCTATAAATCTTACAATAGAATATCTTGCAGCAATAAGAATAAGTATTGTTACTGGCAATAGCATGAATGAAGTTCACAAACATGCTAAAAGAAAGGAGTCATATCCAATATATATACTCAGTTATACATATCAAAGTATTCCATTTTGTAAAATTCAAAGATTGCAGTTACCCTGGGGATCTGAGTGAATGCAAGGGGGCATTCAGTCTTCTGAAACTTTGGTAATGTGTACTCATTGATGCAAGTGCTGGTTACATGAAGATGTTCACTTTCTATTCATCTAAAAATTGGGGGCACCAGCCTCGCTCAATTGGTAGAGCATGTGACTCTTGATCTCTGGTTGTAAGTTCAAGCCCCATGTTAGGTGTAGAGATTACTTAAAAATAAAAATCTTTAAAAAAGTTGGCCAGCTGTTACAATGATCTATTCACTTTTCTGTATAGTTCCATTAAAAGTTATCATGAGAAATGATACTGTGCATCCCAGTCATATGATTGGTTATGGGACGATGTGGGAGGATGGGATTCAAAATCACAATCAGCATCAATAGAGGGGGAAAAAATGTATTTTATTTGGTTTTGCAGTAACAGTGTTCCCATGCACAGATGTGAACACTTTCCAGCAGGCAGGTTATTACTGACCTAGTGATACCCAATGAATAATTTTTCTAAAAGCAGGAACTATTCTGTTAAAACTCCAGGTCCTCATAAACATGTTTATCAGGGGCCATTACTGGGGGCACCTTGTCATTGGTTGGCTGGATAACCACCACCTGTGGAGCTTGAGAATAATATATATTGTTATTCACATACTCTTCCAGCTAGAGGGATTCAATTCATCCTGGGGACCCCTACTTCTTTTCTGTAACCTGGGACCTGAGAGTTAAATATCCCTTCCCTCAGGGCCTTACATCCCCACTAGATAAAAATCAATATCCAGCAAGACATGAGGCTCCCAGAAACATCTGCCATAGCTCTCTCTGTGTTCTGCTGTCTCCTCCAATTTCAGGAAGGAGTCGCATACACAACGATCGTTCCTTCACTCTTCATCTTTATCCTTCTCACTGGTTCAGAGAGAAGAGACACAATGAGAGAAACAGGAACACAGACTCAGCATCACATGACAAATGTGAACCCTCCCTCAGGTCCTGAACACTCACCTGTGTGACAAAGTAGGTCACCTTGCACCCAAACACAGAAAGAGAGATAGCGATGCTGACTTCCAGCAGGGAGAGGACTAATATCGCAGTCTCAAATACCCTCTAAAAAGAAGCAGATTCCACCAGGAGAGAGAAGAGGAAAAAGGAAAGGAATATAATTAATAGATGGATACTTCCCCTGGCCCTGGATTCTCTGATGCCAATCTGACTCTTTCTCCACTATAGAAACAGGTATGTTCTCTCTCCTAACAAACCAAAAAAGAAAAATTGAAAAGAAAATCCTAAAATGGCTGAGAGGAGTTCTACTCTGGAACTTCATAAGTGTGGGGAAATTCAGATTAAAGCAGATGTATTTCCTTAGTTTTCTTGGCTTAGAAATTCTCTCTGTTGTCCACTTCAAGTTATCAAGTTATTTTCCTTATAATAACCTCCCTGTATGAATTTATACTTTTTCCTCATCCAAAGAGGAGAGAACCTCCAGGTCTACGAAAGTGATATCATTGTTCTTTCCTTACGCATACATATACCCCCAAGGCTCTGAGCATCTTGGCTTGGAGCCCTGACTCTCCTCACCCCACCTACAAATGACACAGAGTTTGCTGAGCCAGCATGGCAGCCCACTGCCATCTCAACTCGAACCTGGAGACTTTGAAGAAAGGTCCTCATGATCAATTTTCTAACATCGCTGTGTTCAGTGAAGAATGTGAGAAAAAAAGGTAACTGTCCTGGTAGGTCCTAGCAAAAAGGGACGGAAAATTCTCCCCATGAGATCCAAGTGCCAGATCTTTGTTTGTGGTGATAAGCCAGGATCAACTGAAAGACAGTCATCTAAGACTAATATACATTTAGATAATATAAATATAACTTCAGAAAATGAAAGCAGCTCAGAAACACTTACAAGAATAAGACCCTTTTTTCTGATCCACGTACCATAGTCAGCTCTACTGTTAACATGATTATCCCTATTCCCCCAACCACGGCACTGAGCATGTTCATTCCCAGGCCGCCTTTGATCTGGAAGAGAATGATCAGCGTCCCTTATGTCCCTTTGTTTCATGCTCTTCTTCCCTTTGGAAAACACAAAAACATTCACTTATTCTGAAGGGGTTGAAGACACATTCTTAAATAATTTTCCTAAGTTTAAGAAAGAAAGAGGAGCATGGGCTGAAGCATTGGATTCTGTATTCATAAATTAATCCCAGGGATGGAGTGTCAGAAATAGGGGTGATAAAATCAAGTCAAACCTCAGTTTCCTCGTGGAAGAATTAGCCATGACCCGCATAGAGCCCAAATGATTCAGAGAATTGGAGATTATTTCCCTTGTCTTGAGATAGAGCACTTCTGATTCTGCTTGTTGCTTTGGGCCCAGGGAAATACTTACCAGGTTTAATGTCATGTTTCTTCCAGCAGCAATAGACACAGCTCCAGATACAAAGAACTAAAAATGGAAGAATCCACTCAGCCTGGTGAACCTGCACCTGTACTTCCCCAAACCAGAGATCATCAGAACCCCAAAGAATTTAGGTCACATCTTTTGCTCTAAGAAGTAAAATCCCAGATCAAGTCATTGGTTTTTGAAAGGGAATGCTGGAAGAAATATTTGCAGAATTCTACCACTGAGGAAGTTGAAATATTCCACATACTCACAAATAAGGATCCCCATATAGGATATCCTGAGACCATGGTTAGGGGATAACACCAAAAGGAAAAGTCAGAAGAATAAAAACACAGACCTATAACAAATAGGCATACTTTCATCAGACCAATCAGGATCTGAGCCACCTGGGGAGTGAAAAAGAGGATGCTCAGAGTATGAAGCACGCAGGTTTCTAAGAAGATGATTTTGTGGTCTTTACACAGAGCTATTTCCCATCTCCTGAGTTTGGAAGGGCCCCCAGGATGAAACCCCTAGGAATCCATGGCCTTTTCTCAAGTTCAAGGCTATTTAGAAAGGTTTTATGATAATTTTCTTTTTCCCCTCTCACTAGAGAAATGCATTTTCCTTTCAGATTACAGCACCTCTGATTTTTAAAAAATCTATTTCCTGCCATTGTAAGGTTTATGGAGGTCAGTTTATGACACAGTTAATCATACCTCAGGAGCCACAAAGGACAACTGTTCTCCTCTCTGGAAATGGCTATCTCCCCAAATACTATGTTTAAAGGTCAAGCTCACTCACCCGCAGTATTTGGGGCTCCCCCTTCAGGAAGGTCTTCAGGTTGTCTGTTTGGTCTACTTGGATGATGTTTTTCTGTAGAGGATTCGGGCCAAACCATGCAGTTGTTCCTTCTGTTGTATTAACACAGTCTTTAGTGCTATAAATGTAAATAATTTACAGAGCACAGATTCATTCTTCAACCCCTTTCTTATAGACATGAAAAATGGCCTTTGGAAGAATGGTATTAATGAGGCAGTTTGGTATGATGGTGAGTTAAATTGCCTGAGTTATGATTCCAGTCACATACTGTGTAAACTGGGGCAGGTCTCTTTTACCATCTCCATGTCCTAGTTTTTAAAATTATAAAAGGTCGGGGAGGCGCTGGATGGCTCAGACCGTTGAGCATCCAACTCCTGGTTTCAGCTCAGGTCATGAGATGGAGCTTGGCGTCAGGCTCCACATTTAGTGCAGAATCTGCTTGAGATCCTCTCCCTCTGCCCCTCCCCGCATTCTCTCTCTCTCTCTAAAATAAATAAATAAATAAATAAACTCCTAATAAATAAATAATAAAATTATAAAAGGATGTGCTTGTGGTACTTGCCTCTTGTTGCTTGTCATACGTCTATATGATTTCAACAGATTTGTACATGTAAAACTTGGAACTGAGTGCCTGGTATATTCTAAATAATAGATAGCATCATTATTATTTTTATTGTATTATTGTTAAAATTTAATATGATAAATATGCATTCAGAATGCTTACATTTACATCTTCTAGGAAAAGAAACTGATGGAAAATGAACAAATCATTATAGTGAGTCCTGTAAGTGCCATTGTTATAATATCATTCATTGGTCATTATATTATGGATATGGGTAATATCCATTCATTCATTCAGTCAACAAATATTGATTAAATGTCTACTATGTGCCAGACCCTGTTATAAGTTTTGTTGCTAGGAATATAGCAATGAACAAAACACGCACAATTCCTGTCAATTGGAAGCCTACGATACAGTAAAAGAAAATAAGTTTTTAATTTATATAATGAATTTATAAGTGCATGTGAACAGAAACTACATAAAATGACAACCTTCACTTTCCATGTAAGAAAACTTAGTTTTAAAGGGATTCTAGTCATGATCCCAGGGTCCTGGGATCGAGCCCCGCATCGGGCTCCCTGCTCAGTGGGAAGCCTGCTTCTCCCCTCTCCCACTCCCCCTGCTTGGGTTCCCTCTCTTGCTTTCTCTCTGTCAAATACATAAATAAAATCTTAAAAAAATAAAAATAAAAATAAAAAAAAATAAAGGGATTCTATCACTTCTTCAATGTCAGTCAGCATTTCTGTGTTTGAACCAAATGAGAATTCAATTTCTCTAGCAAATTGGCCTTTGCTAATGTTGCCCTACACCATAAGCATAGTGATGATTTATTAAAAGCTCTGATGTGCCAGGCCAACTCAAAATGGTTTTCAGAGTTCTCTTTAATTGTTGTATACTACCCTTGCAAATAGATTTGTTGCATGACAGCTTTTTTTTTTATTCTTATGTTAATCCCCATACATTACAAGATTAGTTGCATGACAGCTTTTATTCTTTACCCTTCCCTGCATTCATACCAGTGTCTCATGACACTGCTGCTGCCCCCATTAAAAGGTGGAATATATTTCCTGTCCCCCTCAATTTTGATTTCAGCCTTGTGACTCACTTTGGCCAGTGAGATATCAGCAAATGTTTTAAAAGCACAAGCGCTTGAGCTCATGTCATGGCTGAAAAAACATAACTGGGCCACCTTGCTTGAGGATAAAAGATACAGAAATGAGAAGAGTCATAGCACTCATCTCAGCTGAAGTCATCCCTAACCAGATAGCAATTATCGACCCTCATGTGAGTGATCCCAGGGAATTTCAGAAGAACCATGAACACCCATGTGCAGACTTGTCAGCAATATGCATGTTTATTGCTTTAAGCCATTAAGTTTCAGGGGGTTATTTGTTAGGCACCATTACTGTGGTAATAAATCACGGATGCACCCTTGTTCATACTGCCTTATATGCTCTGCCTTAGTTCTAAAGTGACCTATAGTGAGTCTGGTTTGTCTATATTTCCTAGTTTCTGTCTCATTCTTTAGTCTTAAAGGAAAAAAAAAAAAAAGGTCATTCCTGCATATTTGCCCACACGAACAGAGCTAATTACAAATAGACTCAAACAATAACATTACTACCTCTGTCTGGGAAAAACAACGCGGACAGAGCTTTGACAGCCATCTGTTAAGTGATCAGGATCCAGGTCTAAGCAAAACATCCTGAAGATAAAACCTAAACTTGTGACCTTAGGTTACATCGGGTCTCGGATAATTTTTGTGTGTTTTTAAGACCCATAGATATGGGGCAATGTCAAAACATGTTAGTATATGACATGTGTCTTACGTGTCTCAAAAAAGAGTAATATTTCTTTTTCTTTTTTTTTTTAAGTACACTCCATGCCCAGGGTGGAGCCCAACACAGGGCTTGAACTCACTACCCTGAGATCAAGACCTGAGCTGAGATCAAGAGTCAGATGCTTAACTGACTGAGTCACCCAGACACCCTGAAAGAGTAATATTTCTATCATAAGACAGGGAATAAAGGATGGACCAGAAGTTTCCTTACATGATCAAGTTTCAGAGTTTCCCTCTCACATCAGGTCACGGGTGAAGCCAGGCTGTGTTTCTGCACATGAATATACACAACAGAACCATTTACCAGGAAAGGAGGACTTTATCTGATCTTCAGCCAGCCACTTCTTCCCTTTCCTTTCCTTCAATTTCTCCAGTTCAGATTCCATTTATTCTGGAAGTTAGTTAGTATTTTTCCTTTGAAGAAATTGTTGAAGGGGGCCCAATTCCCTAGCCTGAACATTCACTCCCACATAGATGAGAACCTGTCCTTCAAAAGCAGACTAACTTGTCCCAAATTTCATTCTCACCTCAGCTTTTACTAGACACTTTTGATCCATGTTCCTACATATCACCCACTAATAGCTCAACCCAGAATTCTTCCTAGAAGCTGAGAATAGAAAATGAACTCTTCCTACCTTTGCATCCCTCAAGAACTGCACCAGATGGGAGGTGAGAGCTCCTCTTGACCATCATTCCTTAAAACCATTTCCACCGAAGAGTCTGATCTGGTCTGAAGAGTAGTGGGACAATCACCTTCAGCTGAGTTGTCACCATTACTTCCTGTGGGTCATCCTACCCTGCCTACCCCAGGGCAGCTGCAAGGAAATTTCAGTGAATAAACCAGTGCTCGCATGAGATAGTGAAGCCAAGGACCAACTAACAGAAACTTGCTTTTAAATCTTGATTGCACTCCCAGCCTATTTTCTTAAGTACCGTATTTAAGGGTTTTCCTATCAAAACCTCAGTCACATGAAGACAAGTGATTCTGACTTTTATCCCAAAGGCCAAACAGCAGCTAAGAATAAATTTGAATTTCCACAAATTAACATTTTGTTAACAAACATCAGGACAAAAAATCACTAACCACTTTACAACTGGCTATACCAAAAAAATTTACTGGGGTGCCTGGGTGGCTCAGGAGGTTAAGCGTCCTACTCTTGATCTCAGCTCAGGTCCTGATCTCGGGGTTGTGAGTTCAAGCCCTGTACTGGGCTCCACACTGGGCATGGAGCCTACTTAAAAAAAAGTTATTAACCAACCCTTTTATTAGCCCTTTTCTCTTGGTTACATGGGAGAACTCTTCAACCACTACTTTCATTGATTATGATTATGATTTTGCTTGAGATGTAACTCGTAATGTTCTACCCTGTCTTCTAAGACTTGTTTTCAAATATTTACCCACAGCCCTGGGTCCCATCAGTCAGTTTGTAAATCAGGGAGGATATTCCATTTATTTTATGGCTTGCTAATTACTTAATTTTTTTTTAAATCAGAGAACCAATTGTTTCAGAAGATCAAGAGATAGAAATCAGATCAAAAGAGTTTGTTTTTTTTTACTGATTCCACTTTTCTACAAAATATAACATTAAATAAAAATCATATTTTTCCCACATTGATTTTCAATGCTCTGCTCTTTACATTTTTCACTGGTTTTGAAAGTCTGTGAAAGGGAGGGCATTCTGTTAGCATATGGGCAGACAAAAGTAGAGTTGTCCGTAACCAACGGATTGTGTTTTTGTGTTTTAAAACTGTATCATGTTTACTTCATCTTCCTCAAAGAGCATTTTCCACTCACTATCATAATGTGTGGCTTTTATTCATTCATTTTCATTATTTTACCATATTCCACTGTGTAAATACAAACATTTTCTTTCTTGCATGTTGATAAAATCTACAGTTCCTGCAATATTTTTATTTCAGCAGAAACCCAATTCAGAACATCCTGGAGCATGTGTCTTTGTATACTGGGAAATAATTTTCAAGGTTTATGTCTTAAATTGTGCACACCTCTTACCATAGGATATTGTTAAATTATTCTCTAAACTCACAGTTTGAATTATCTTACTCCAAGAAATATGTGACAACTGCTGTTACTATTGCTTCACATCCTGTCCAATTCTTGGTTTTATAAGATATTAAAAATAAGTAATATACAAGAGACCAGTTTGTACCCATTCTATGGGCTTAAAATGGTGGTGAGCATCTTTTCACATGTTTATCGTTATTTATATTAGCTCTTTTGGAATTGAATGTTGGTGTCTTCTATTATTCTGTTGGTTGGTTTGAATTTATTGTACTGATTTTAAAATCTTCTTTAAATAACTCTGTCTTGTTTTCGTCTGTTTGGACTACTCTATATAACAGAATACCACACACTGAGTTGCTCATGCATAACAGAAATTTATTTCTCACAGTTTTGGAGCCTTGGAAATCTAAGATCAGGGTGTAGACAGATCTGGTATCTGGTCAGGGCCCACTTCCTGGTTCATAGCAGTCAGCCTTCAAATGGCAAAAGGAGGCAAGGTGGCCCTCTGGGGTCTCTTTCATAAAAGGCACTCATTTTATTCATGAGGGCTCTGCCCTCATGATCTAATCACCTCCTACAGATCACATCTCCAAATACCATCATGTTGGAGATTAGGTTTTCAACTTATGAATTTTGAGGGGACATAAACATTCAGTCTACAGCATGCATTAATTTTGTCAGTCAAGTCTGAAACTACCATACACATATACTAGAATTGAAGAACTAAGTAAGTGGATGGTGGATTGTGGAAGCCATGTTTCTCACTCTTGAAATGAGAGATTATAGACAAGCAAGGGGAGAAGTCCAGAATGATCCACATGGCAATCTATTAGAGATGGAAAAATCAGTATGAACTCATATTTTAGTTAACATAGATACATGTGAATATATGTAGGAATATTTATAGATACATGTGTTTACAGGGGTCAACATGCATACATATCTCCTTGCTCTTTCAATAGAGAGAACCTTAAAAAAACAACACCCCACTAGCAACAAGCACACCTAACTCACAGATCTTTGCTTCAAATACTGTTCTCCAGTAAAAGAAACCAGACCTTGAGTAAATGGCAGATTCTAGTGTCTTGGGTAAGAAATAGACAAAATAAGTCTGGAGTATCTTTTCATGCCAAAAAGTAAGAAAGTAATTAAAAAGAAACATAATGATAAGGGTATGTCAAAGGGACAGAGGAGCCAATTGAAAGAGCTTATAATGTCCAAAGCTGGAACATTTTAAGCAAAAAAAGATAAAGTATTGCTGGATTAGAATCCAACATATAAAATAAATATCCATACTGGTATAAATAAATGATTGAGTAAATAAATAAAGGGGGATAGACAATCCTGCTGTGCAGAAGAATACCAAATAATTTCAATTGTCTACTGCAAGGGGCTACTTAGGAAGCCAGGCAGTAGATAAACTAAATTCTTTCTAGTCTCCCAGGATGTGAAAATATTCTATTTTCCTTCCATGAACTCAAGTTCTCTCAATCTCACTGCTTACTGCCCACCTTTTCCACCTCCTCACCAACCCACCTGCACCACCGGATGAACAGCTGCCTGGACTTGGTGAATAACATTTGGAATTGGGAAAAGGGAGAGAAGATTGTAAGATTATAGCCACAGATATATAAATATCAGGGTTAGACTCACATTACACCAGTGACTAAATCTGCAACCGAGGTAATAATAAAACCTCTCTAACCTTTAGTTTCTTTAATGTCCTTAAATGAAAGCCAGTGGTATGTTTCTTAGTTTTTGTTTTGAATTTGAGGAGACCATTGGGGAGATTACATATAGAGAGATAGATATAGATAGATAAATTATAGATTACATATATAATTATATGACTATATTTTTATAATTATATTTTATTTAAATATTGTATTATGTATATTATATACATAAAATTGACAGTGTGCTCATTTCCTTTTGAGCTCATAAAATTCTGATTATAAATGTTTGTTCTATAAAATTAGCAATGAAAACAAGGGAAAGAGATATATTCTCCACTTTTATTAACTCTGATAATATCCATCCACACTTTGACTTTACTGTAGGATATAATTAAGAAAGATCTAAAGCAAAGACATAAAGAAGAGGCAGAGAAGAAATGCACTATCCTCAATATCTATCCATTTCAATGGGAAACACTAACTTCTAGAATAAGTGGCATCTCAGCCAGGGAAACAGAGAGGAGTGAAAAGGGGAAGAGGGAGTGGAATAAAGCTATCAGAGTCTAATTCTAGGTGACAGAGATGAGTAATTATCTACTGTACTAGAAGTCTGGACACATCGCAGCTGTTTATCAGAGAGCACCATGGCCTAAAACAAAGATAAGGAAAAACCCACAGGAGATCCTGCTAAAGATTTCTTGGCCCAGATACTCAGACTGTGACAAACACAGAGAAGTTTCAAAACACAAGGATCCCTAGATATGACACCCACAGCACTGGAGAGGGCCCTAGTAGGCACAGCCCATTGCCAGGTCTTTATTCTTTGGCTGCCTCCAAACAAAGAGAATCTTTAAGCTGGAGAAAGGTCATTTTCTAACTCAGGTTTTTAGACAGATGTTTTAAATAAAAAATTTAAGACTACCTTTTATATGTCACCTAGATTTTGGTTTATATGGGAACCACAAGCTCTCATTTTCTGTATTGACGTCTCTATCCCACTTTAAAATTTCATGTAATCAAAACTTGCAAATGAAATATCTTCTCTTTTCTCTTAAACTCTTCCTTTAGGTTGATCACATCCAGTTACATAAGTGTAACTAGCATTTAGGTGCACGTGGCTTCTACCGTTTTATCCCCAAATCTAGACACATACTCCAGGATGCAGACTCTACACTCAAATGCTTACTCATCATTTTACACTCTTATCTGTAACCTTAAATGCCCAGTGAGAATCTCTTAATTCCAAAAGTAGCCATTAACCATTTTTTTTTAAAGATTTTATTTATTTATTTGACAGAGACACAGCGAGAGAGGGAACACAAGCAGGGGGAGTGGGAGAGGGAGAAGCAGGCTTCCCGCTGAGCAGGGAGCCCGATGCGGGGCTCGATCCCAGGACCCCGGGATTATGACCTGAGCCGAAGGCAGACGCTTAACGACTGAGCCACCCAGGCGCCCCGCCATTAACCATTTTAAAGTGTATGATTCAGAAGAATTTAATACATTCACAGTGTTGTGCAGCCATCACCTCTGTCTGGTTCCAGGAACTCTTCATCACCCCACATGGAAACCCTGTGTCCATTGCTCCCCTACCCACAATCCCTGGAAACCACTAATATGCTTTCTGCCTGTATAGGTGTGTCTATTTTAAAGGCTTCATATCAACGGAATCACATAATATGCTTCCTTAACTACAAACAAATATTCAAACAAATACTGTATACATATGTTCATAGCAGTACTATTCACAACAGCCAACAGGTGGAAAAAACTCGTGTCCATCAACTGAGGAATGAATAAACAGAATGAGGCATAGCCATATAGTAGAATATTAGTCAGCCATAAAAAGAAATTTTAGGAACTGATATATATATGCATCAAAGTGAATGAAGTTTGAAAATATTACACCAAGTAAAAGAAGTCAGATACACCTGTGAGTTTTTATTATACAATTTTAAAGGGGTTTCTTTTAGGGGCACCTGAGTGGCTCAGTCTGTTAAGTGACCCACTCTTGATTTTGGCTCAGGTCATGATCTCAGGGTTTTGAGATCAAGCCCCACAGCAGGCTTCACCTTGAGTGTGGAGCCTGCCTGGGATTCTCTCTCTTTCCCTCTCCCCAGCCCCTCCCCCAGCTAGGGCACATGTGTGTACCTGGGCTCTCTCTCTCTCTCTAATTTAAATAAATAAATAAATAAATGTTTGGGTTTTTTTTTTTTTTAACAGCATTTAGTACCTTAAAAAAAAACCATGCAGATGGAAAATAAAGGCCATCAACTTGGAGGTAATATTTGCAAGATATATAAATTGCACAAGATTAGCACATGCTGCAGACTGAATGTTCCTATGCACTCAAAGAAAGATAGCTAAATGTCTCAGCCTCTTGCACTTTAAGTTGACAGTTCTGGGAGGTGTTTTACACACTTCTTGAAGGCACTTGGATAATCGAACCCCAGTTGCCCTAAATGGTGGATTTAACCATCTTGTTGTGGTTTTCCTTCGTTCCCATTTACTCTCCACATTCCCTCTCACAGCTTTCTGAGCTGACCACCCAATAAACCATCTGCACTCAAGTCCTTATCTCACATGCTCTTTTTAGAGGAAGTAGGGAGAATGGAACCAGAAGTGGCTCTATGAAGTAGACCTTCTTTATCAGATTTTGGAAGTGAGTGTCTACACAATCATAATCATAAAGATTCCAGATTAGTGGAAATTATAACGATGATCTCTAGCATGTTGTAATGTCACCACTGAGACTCCAGCCAGAAGAGGGTAGGAATGCAGTCCATGTAGAAGAGAAAGCTTTGAGTTAAGCAGTTTTAGCGCTTTAAGCAATATGGGAAGATGATAATGATAAGGATTGTCGCATTGGCTGGTGATATTAACCTCATTAGAAACCTTGAAGAAAATGAATAAAATTCTTAGGTTAGTTAAATATCAACCTGATGCACACCATGGAAGTCACAAGGCTTCCCGTAAAACACTTACAAATACATATATTCTGCAGTCATAAAGCAGACTGTGCTGAAAATCAAGCACAAACTTTAAAGTTTGAAAGGACTGCAAAGGACACTAGATATGCATTTTTAATAAGTCTTTTATTGTACTGTCAGAAACCTTAGTGAAGAAAACAATGGGATGATGAGACTTGGAATGGGGATATGGTCGTGAAACTTGAATTCCCAGGTTTTCCTATATCCTGTAAACTGGCAGAGGCTTTCTTACTTGCTAGAGAAAAATCTTTCTCTTGCTTTTGCTGATGAGCTTGGAGAAGCGCAAGCATGATCCACTTTAAAAAATGTAAATTGGACTTCAAATGAAAACATCTGTTATTTGAAAGATGTTGATGTAGAAAAGGCTAGGAGTAAAGAGTTTCAAATCATATTTCCAATAAAGGACTTGAATGAAGACTATACAAAGACCTCACAACTCAATAATTAGAAAAGAAGCAATTCGGTTTAAAAGGAGGCAAAAGATTTGACTAGATACTTGACCAAATAAACAAGTGATGGCATGAAAAGAGCTCAAAATAGAAGTTAAAATCACAATGAGATTAATTCACATCTATTAGCGTGGTAAAATGAAAAAGACTGACCATACCAAGTGCTGGCATTGAGGTGGGGAAACTGTGTCTTTCATATACTGCAGGGAGGAATGTAAAATGGTACAATCACTTTGGAAGCTACTTGGCAGTCTCTTAAATGTAAAGTATCTTTCATAGAACTGAGCCTTTCCACTTCTAGGTATTTATCTAAGAGAAATTAAAGTTCGTGGCCATATAAAGGCTTGAACATGAAAGTTCATAATAGCTTAATTTGTCAAAAACCAAACCTGGATACAGTCCAAATGCCCACCAATAGGCAAATTGATTAACAAATTGTAGTAAATCCATACAATGAAATACTACTCAGTACATGTAAAGACATGGATGACCATCAATATAAGTTTGCTAAGTGAAAGAAGCCTAACAAAAAGAGCACATAGTTGTCAAAAGAAATTACGCATCTTAATACATAAAGGAAGAGAGGCGAGAAAGATAACGTTGTTTTGCAGAGAGGTTCCTCTTTCTGGAATAATCTACGAGGTCACCTTTTCCCACACAGGAAACAGAATTATCTTCAACACCATCACTGGGGACATTTAGAACCAATGTGTAACAATAACCACAAGAAAAGATTTTATATTTAGTGAGTGTTTTCCTAGCAGTTCATTCTTAATAGGTTGATGGTATGTGTTAAGATATTTCTCATCACCCGAGAGAAATGTTTTTAGAAGTTTCCCAAAGCTGATCTGGTAGCATGTTTCTCTATGGCCTCTCCCCATCTACTTCTCTGCCTGTTTAGGGCTAAGACAGTACCATCCTCTAACATACATTTCATGCATTTCAATTTACCTAGAAAATATTCTATGTGAAGGTTGCTAATAATTATCTTCCCCGGTCCAGTCCAGGGTCCCATACCCACTTTCTCCAACTAGAAATGACAAGGTATAGGTGATTTTTGTCAAAGGCTTCTGAGAAGTTGAGACAGTGTCTCTTTTCCTAATTTCAGGTTCATGATTAGACGTCAATATTTGTGAATGCAAAAATAGGTCCTAAACATCATTCGACACTTGGCTACAGGATCTTTGAATATACACAATGAATTTGAAATAGTTGTATTTAATAAATCCATTTAAGAAATAAGAAAAATAAACTAAGATAAAATTGCCCAGAGAGAGGTAGTATCTAACAGAGCTACTACAATTTGCTTCTGAGTATATTATATTCCAAAGTTCACATTCAAAACAATCCCTTTTCCTCAATGTCTTTCACCAAAACCCAGAGTGTCCCAGAGAGCAGGTGTCCCAGAGAGAAGTTGTTTGGGAGACATTGAGCACACTAACTGCACAGCGAGTAGAGGTTTTCCAGGGGAGGAAAATGCTCATGAAACACAGTGACTATCAATGGATTTACACACTCTTGCATATATAAATTCACCTCAACACTCTACATCAAGCTGAATTTATGAATACAGTACCCTATTTAATCAGTGTTTTTGTAGGTGGACTCAAACTTCATAGAATAGGAATTATTTGGGAAATTTTATCTCTATGACAATTTTCAGAAAGAAACCTTTGGTTTGCTTTTGTCAGAGGAGGTTAGAACAAATATTATTGTCCCAGGTGCCTTACTAGGCCATACATCAACCAGCATCAAATAGCTCTGATTGCTGTTGCTATCCCAACCATAAGTTTAATCATTGTGATTACCAAAAGCACGGAATATGGAAACAGAAAGATCAGTTGGAAATCTTCTGTTGCATTTTCAAGAACTTTCTGCTCATTTTCAGAGAACCTGAGGTCCACAAAGGGAGAAGATTGTTCCGAGTTTACCATAACACAGCAAATAAATTAGGGTCAGAACCAACTTGTAAAATGAGATTGATGATCACAGTTTCTTTTACACTTTATCCCATCATTTATTGGCAAGAGGTGGCTGACAATTGCTCTTAAAACTGTTTTCTGTCTAGATGACTGGATAAAGAAGATGTGGTACATATATACAATGGAATATTATGCAGCCATCAAAAGGAATGAGATCTTGCCATTTGCAACGACGTGGATGGAACTGGAGGGTATTATGTTGAGTGAAATAAGTCAAACAGAG
>NC_138379.1:9716301-9775481 GCF_054177405.1 Leptonychotes weddellii
CACGGGGTGGCCGGGTGGTGGGTATTGAGGAGGGCACGTTCTGCATGGAGCACTGGGTGTTATGCACAAACAATGAATCAAGGAACACTACATCTAAAACTAATGATGTAATGTATGGGGATTAACATAACAATAAAAAAAACCCTGTTTTCTGTCTAGAGGATTATTTATAGATTGTTCCATTTGATAAAACATTGATCAAAAAGGAGGACTCCACAAACTGTTCTTGGTCTTGGGCATCACTGAATTGATGCTTTGATTCTCTGTTACTCTTGGTCAGACCCTTACCCTCATACACAAACACAAACACAGACAGGAAATCAACTTAAAGCATTCCAGTTTATTTCACAAATACTAGTAATTGAGGCTACATCAAGAAGATCACAAGCACACAAACAATAAATGACCATATACTGCATTATGGGGTAAAGTGGTTACGGAGCAAGAAATGAAGGCTGGATGAACAGGTGTGCTATCAGGCAGTCTTCATGGAGAAGATGACCTTCACGCTGAAATCTTTAGAAAGTTAATTTGAAGCAATGCATGTGTGAAGAACAGGCCAGTTCTGTGCTCAGTGTATGCCTGAAGTGGGCACGTGATAAAAGGCAGGCAGGGGCAGGACAGCTCTCAGAATAAGACAAAAATTGTGTTGTGTATCCGGGAAAGATATAGTCAACAATTTGGTTAAAATATGAATTGAGTGGGAGAAAGAGTGCTAATGTATGGTACTGTTGTAAAGATAACCTGGATGCATTTCTAGAGGTCCTGGTAGACCAGCCTTAGGAATTTGATGGGAATGTATATGCCACAAAAGTGATGTGATCCAGAATGGGAATATCGCTTAGCAGCAACACAGTCAAAGGGTATATTTTTATGCTGCTATCAAATTTTGAGAAACATAATTTTATTTCAGAAAAATGAAAGTAGAGCAGTGCCTAGGTGGCTCAGTCAGTTAAGGATCTGCCTTTGGCTCAGGTCATGATCCCAGGGTCCTGGGTGTTGGGCTCTCTGCTCAACAGGGAGCCTGCTTCTCCCTGTCCCTCTACCTGCCGCTCCCCCAGCTTGTGGTCTCTCTCCCTCTCTCTCTGTCAAATAAATAAATTTTTAAAAATCTAAAAAAAAAAAAAAAAAAAGAAAAATGAAAGTAGAAAACCTGAGGTACTGGGTTAGATAAGCATACCAAGTGTGTGGTTATGCGATCACTTTCATAGTCTGGGAGAGTTAATATCTTCCTGTCGCTTTCTAATTTTGGCACTCTGAGTACATAAAACATAATTATTTTATTAATGACTTGTGAATATTACCCCAAGATGATTTTGCAGGCTTTCCACAGGACCTTGTCTGCTTACCCTAAGATGTGAACTACCTTTTCCTCCTTTTAATAACAAAAACAGCAACAACAACATAAACATTTTGCTTACTTTTCTTCATGACTTGCTACTCGCCATCTATTTTCTGACTTCTCATATCACATAGTCTCTTACTAAATGCCTCTGCAAATGTTTTATTCACTTACTTACCACCATGCCCTGGTTCGAATTTCTCTGCACCTCTGCCATTCATTCGTCATTGCTGTTGGCTCTGCCCCATCTCCATGCATCCCCTGGAGGCAGACTTCTCTCTCACCCGCGCTGGGGGCAAGACTTCTCTTGTAGACTTTTCTCTTGCCCATGCTAGCAGATGCTGTGTCTGATGGTGAGTTATTCTCTCTTTATTGGACCTTTCTCTACTTTGAGCTGCCCTCTGTCTACTGCTTCACAGTGCACTTTTCTGATAATTCTCGTAACTTCTAAATATCTAACTAAATATCGTAACTGGCTAAATATCTGCCAATTTGGTCTCCTTATCACCTCCAAATTCACTAGGTTTGTTTTTCCTCTTTTTTTCCCTGTGATTATAGGTATGTGAAGGTTAACTTGGCTTCCCTTTGATCTCAAAATAATTCAGAGTGTTAAACTGCTTCATTTGATAATGAGCTCTCTCATAATGACACCAAATTTCATCTTTCCCAAAACTCTGTATTGGACACTGTCAGGCCTCTCCATTGCATTTCTCTTCAGTCACCTAAAAATGAAAGTCTGAGACTGAGCTTAATTTAGGTCTATCTGTGCTCCTCTCTCAATAATTCATATTTCTGACTTCCTATCAGTTCTTTCAACCTTAGCAGGTGTCCTCCTTTGACCAATGGCTTGTCTAACTTTATCCTTTAATTCAACTTGTTAACAAGATCTACCAATTTCTCTTTCACTCAGTGTTTTAGATATGACCATTTCTCTCCATTCCCACTAACTCCCTTTTAGGACAGGTCTTCATTAATTTATTTTCATTTCACATTCCTCATTAAATGATCTTTCCATGTATCGTTTTCCTGTTTTCACCCACCCACCTCACCAGATACTGAGTAACTTAGTAAAACTCCCCACTGCCCACTCATCAATCTGCAAACATTATTGAACAAATTATGTCAGTGAATGTGCTGGTGATTCAGGAAATAATACAGATTTTTATGAGACTTTGTGTCTTTGAAAAAATTATCATTAAGGGGATGTAAAATGTATGCATGTGGAAAGTTACATTTAGTGTAAGTTGTGTGTGTGTGTATTTGGTTTGAAAAATTCATCTTCTAGAGAGAAGAACAATCTTGACTAGAAAACCCTAAAGAATGAGCTGGGATTTAAGGAAGAGATTAAAGAAAGAAGAAATTCAAGCAAGCACAAAAGAGAGGGCAGAACATTGCAAGCCAGGGTGCTGATGTGAGATGGTCAAGCACGAAGCATATTAAAGAGAAAGTTGAAGTGAAATGAGAAAGTGGGGCCATTAAAGTTAGTCTTAATTTAGTGTGTGTGTGTGTGTGTTCCCACAACAAATCCTGGCAGGTAAATTATTTCCAATATCCTGGGCAGGTAAATTATTCCTAATAACTTAATTTCACAGATGAGAAAAGCCAGATCAAGTAAAAAAATTAAATAACTTGCCACAACTAATAAGCAATAGGCTTGGGGTTCCAATGCATTTCATAAGATTGATGATCCTTCAACATTCCATGTTGGATTCTCCATATAAGATCACACATAAGCAGGAAGCGTCCATTGCTAAGCTGATAGGATAAACATCCACCAAAATGACTAACACAGACCTGCAGGATTCTATTCAAATCTCCATCTGACTATCCTCCTAATGCTAAATATCTGCCAATTTGGTCTCCTTATCACCTCCAAATTCACTTCAGAGTAATTTCTTTCTCCTTGTCTACTCTACTTCTCACCTGACCTTGTGGGATACCCTCCCAGAATGTTCACCCATTCACTTCGTAAATACACTTTGAGCTCCATAATGAGGGAAACTGGGAAACACGAGGTGAAAGACACAAGTGTGGGAAATTTCAAACACCTAATTTGTCCTCAGTATATGTTTCCTGCACAGGCTTTGCCCTCTAGATGCTTATAGTCCAGTAGGGGGCCAAATATCATGCACATGTGTAGCTCTTTTGAACTCTGAAAAGGGCTAAGAGCCAAACATGATCAAACTGTCAAAGGTTTTTTTTTTTTAGATTTTATTTATTTATTTATTAGATTGAGAGAGAGAAGGAGTGGGAAATGGGACAGAGGGAGAGGGAGAGAGAGAAAATCACAAGCAGACTCCCCACTGAGCGAGGAGCCGGACATGGGGCTTGATCCCATGCCTCATGACATCATAACCTGAGCCAAAATCGAGTCTGACTCTTAACCGACTGAGCCACCCAGGCGTTCCAAAACTGTCAAAGTTTAACTCAGCGCTCAACCAGCCTTCCACTTGTTTCCTCTATTTGCTCGGTTATAGGCACAAAGCAAATGCTTGCTGATTACATGTTGACTTCCCACAAAAGTTGCTGTACGAGACAGCAATGGAAAACAAGAAAAATAGGAGTCTATCACATATCCACAAATGGGCGGGGGGGGGGCAGTTTAGGTGAACAGAAACAACAGACAGAATATTACCCTCTGGAGAATAAATCTTAATGTAAAACTGGCAGATCATAGACAGAATCGAAATTTTGCCAGTAGCCCCTTAAACAAAGATTTTGTTCTAGACCCTTTGCTGTGAGTCAGAATGTTCTGAAGACATGATTCTTATGAATCAGCGGGAGAAGATGCCTCCACTTTGTCTTCCAACTCACTGTAAATTGGTGAATATATGTTTAATTCTTCATAAAGACGATCTTCTGCAATCTGATGAGGGAAAAATGATTTAATATCAGTCACCAGGAATTTTCCATCACTAGATGACTCATTTGAGAGACCTAGCTCATCTCTTTTTGCCTTTCTGAGTCTCATACTCTCCCTCATTACACCATAATTATTCCCTCCATCTCCAACAAACCAAGCCAGTCTGGCTGGCCAGTGGGCCCAGAAGAAATTATGTCTGTCAATAACAGGTTGGTGAGACTATTATGTGTCTGAACTTGGGTATATTTGCTGTCTTATTTATCTTTGGAGGAAAGTGATAAAAAGGCCACCGGACTTGAATGCTTCAGGCAAGTGGACAGATGGAGAGAGTGTGTATCATCTGGAAGATTTGAATAAGTGTATACACTTCAAGTATTGCTGATTCTTTTTCATACATCAAAGGTATAATGGATGGGTAAGGCAAGTGGAAATGCAGCTGGTTGCCGTGAATTAGGAAGGAAAGAAAACTGAGGCTTCCGAGCAAGTATGAAGGTAAAAGCCAAGAAAAAGGAGAGAGCAGGAACAAATATAAGTGAACTATTCTGGAAGAGAAAATAAGCCCAGATGCCTGAGGGTTTCCATCATAGGCTACCTGCATATTTGTCTCTCATGCTCAACACACTTAGAAGCATATCTGCATTTTCTAAAATTATGAAGATTCTACTTTTCTAATCCTCATTCATGGGGCTATACCATGAGATTTGTGCTCTGATGAGTGGAAATTGTGATTTCAAAGTAAGAGATTTGGAAACCAAAATACTGAAACATGGACAAAAAATTTTCTGGGCGAAATGTTCCATGAAATCCAAGCCGTATTTTTAAGTGATAAAACTCAAATTCTTCAGCTTGTCATTCAGGATTGAGTATCAGGCCTCTACCTACCTTGTTCCCTTGGACTACTTCTCCAACCCCATAGATTATGAGGGACACAGCGCTGCAAAATCCCAGAATGGTGAGAAACAAGATCATTGTCACGATTTCCTGTCAAACAATAAACAACAAGACAAGTAGAGTCACAAGGTAGATACCCTGAAAGTGTGTTCCTTTATAGCAGCCCCTGATTTCATCACCATTTCATCCCCCACCCCCACATGATCAGTCCCAGTGAAGTGACACACACACGAGAAAGCCACAAAATTGTTCGAGGCAGGGGACTCCAACCTCACAGAATTCAGCTGGGGAGGGGGTGGCAGCCAGCATCTCTGTGCATGAACCCCCAGAACACTACATTATGGGATAGAGGTTACAGCAAAGGATGATGTTCATGGAAAAGGAAAAGAGGGCTCTTACTTAGAGTGGGACCCAGATCTTAGCCTTCCCACAAGAAATACATACCATGGAAAAACAAGCTATAAAGCAGAAGTCCTCTCTGTAAGCTTCCTGGCAGTTATAGATATAAACCAAGCTCCTCTTCAGGTTGACCGTCAGGATGAAGATTCCTATCCCAGCAGCTAGGCTGCTGACAGTGTTGGCCCCCAGGGTTCCCCACACCTGATGATGAAGGACAACACTCAGACCTGAGCCTCCACCTGCTAGTGCATTCAATAGACCTGTCTGCATTTTTAGGGCTCGTTGCACCCAGTCAACTTTGCATTGGTTCAAAATGCAAATTAAAACAAGGAAATCTTGGAAACATACTCATTGTTTAATAAGCATCTATAAACTTCTTGCTAGGACTATGTTCAGAAAGACCCACATGGACACACATCATGTCTCCTCAAACAATCTCCTCAGTCAGAAACAAATCATCTATGTGATTGTGTGATTGTACTTACAAGGACAAGGTCCAGTGTGAGGATATTTTTTAAACAAGTGCCAAGGTAATTATGCTTTACTGTTTTCTAAAAAAGACAGCTGATATTTTAATGATTATGTTTTTAATGATTATATCCAACACATAATAGGTTGGAAAAAAACCCCACATATCCACGTTCACTCATAATATGGGATATGATGACACGTCTCTCTCAAGACTCCTAAAATTCCATCTTTCTTATCTTCTCAAGGATGGATAAAGACAGAATGGCAACTCACCAGATAAGTAGCATGTTTCTTTTCAGCCATAAATGGCAAAAATCCAGAAATAACAAACTGTACAAAAGGCAGGGGGGAAGAGCACAGTGAGTCTTGGACCTTTATTTCTCCTTCAGCCCAATCTTCCAAATATAAGGTAAAGTTGTGGGTGCTCTATAAAGCTATATATTAATATTCCCCAGAAGCTCACTATTTTCTTACTCTTATTTACTATAGAGTGCTTCTCAATGTTAAATGTGCATATGAATCATGTGACAGCCTTGTTAAAATACAGATTCCTTTTTTTTAATTGAAGTATAGTTGACACACAATGTTACATTAGTTTCAGGTGTACCGCATAGTGATCCCACAAGTCTATCCATTACGCTATGCTCACCACAAATGTGGTTACCATCTGACCCCATACAACGCTATTACAACACCATTGACTATATTTCCTATGTTGTGTCTTTTATCATTTTGACTTATTCATTCCATAACTGGAAACTTGTATCTCCCACTCCCCTCATCCATTTTGCCCATCCCCCCAACCTCTTCCCCTCTGGCAACCACCAGTTTGTTCTCTGTATTTATGGGTCTGTTTCAAAATGAAGACTTTTATTTAGTTGATCCTGGAGGGGGCTTGAGATTCTTCATTTCTACCAGCCTCCCAGGTGATGCTGACCCTGACAATCCATGGGTTACTTTCAGAGTAGCAAGGTCCAGCAGACCTGCTACATGACTGTTATAAAATGACTCTAATTTGTTGTAATTATTTATTTGTATGGGCATCCTGTGTGTTAGAGTGTCAGCTCCTTTGGGCAAGTAACGTGTGTTTGTGGCATGTATATCTCGAGTCTGACATATGTCATATAGACATACAGTAATTACAAAAATGTACATGGGAGATTTATTGAAAATATAAATCGATAGCACAAATTCAAAACAATTTCAAAGTTTCAGAGTGTATGATGGGTTGAGAGACACCTAATAAGCTAAGTGTATAGAATGAAGGACAATAGAGAGAAGGGTCAAATAAAATATGGCAGAGGTTCAAGGAGAGTCGTGAACAGGTAAGTGACCTGATAAGTTCTGAGTATTTAGCAGAGTGCCAAGCCAATGAGATATTGTTTAGAGTTAAAGTATGTCCTTGTGAATGAAATGTTGATACAAAAACCAGCATAGTTTAATCAAAAATAATTATGCTGCGTGAAGGAAGACAGAGTGTAGAGAGAATATGCTGTATAATTCTCTTTATATAAAATCCTAGAAAATCCAAACTCATCTAAAGTGATGGAAAGCAGATCAGTGATTGCTTAAGGATGGAAAGAGAAGGAACAGAGGGAGGGATTACAAAGGGGTGCAAGGAAGTTTTTGGAGGTGATGGATATGTTCATTATATTGATCTGATAATGTTTTCACAGGTGTACACAGGTGTCAAAATGTGTCAAATTATAGACTTTAAATATGTGCAATTTATTGCATGTCAATTACACATCAATAAAGCTATATATTTTTGTGTCTCATTCAGTCATCTAGTTTAGAAACAGTACAATGATAAAAGGAGATACAATGAGAAAGCACCTAAAAGAGTTTCTAGGACATAGTAGCAGTTCATCAGATGTCCTTTGACCTCGTTTGACCTTGTTCTCCTCACCTCCTCAGTCACTTCCCCCTGCCTTTATGAAGATAACTTGATTGATAAATAGTGTTAGGGACATTTTTCTGGAATTGGATTCTGAAAGTTTAGATTCATTTTTTATTAGCTAAATGTCCCTTGGGCAATTCATTTAACTTTTATCAATCTTAGGTTTCTCATCTGATAAAAGTGTGCTAACATGTTTAACCCAAGTGCTTTGTAAACTGCAATATGTTTATACACTCTAAATACTGGAATAAATAATTGGTTAGACCTGACCTAGACAAGAGAAAAGCTATGTGCAGTGTTATTTCAGAAGCAATTGTAGTTATTTACTCACAAACACTGCTCCCCAGAATGGGTAGCCTGCTTTAAATGATGAAAAAACGTCTTCTTTAAATTCTGACATATTGATCACGGAGCAGACAATTGTTCCAAAACAAAGACATATCAAGCCAACCAGAATTTGGGTTACCTGTAAAAAATGCATATGTTCTATAGAATAAGAAGGTATTTTCCCAAGATTTCATTAAATTCCTTATGATTGAGGCTAAACATGAGAAATTGTTTTGGTGGTTTAGGCAATCTGAGATGGAATTCAAATGCAATATTTTCCAGTATCATCAGGCCGCTCTAAGAATGGATACAGGCATAACCTAATGCAGGAATGACCAACACATTTCTCATGTACCTTTATTTACATAGTCATGGTGGACAACAATAATTGTTCTTTCCATCAAAGTGCAGACAAAACTTATTAATAGGATATTAATGATATTAATCCACCAGCAACTGACCAGAGTTGGCAGATTCTATTTGCCATTCTTATCCTAGTCTTCATGAGGAAATGCTTCTCTCTACTCAACTGGGCCCAGTGTCACCTCTTCATCTGCCAGGTTTCTCATGCCTCATGAATCCAAGTGGGGAAACTGTTCATGCACCCAAATACTCTTTCCTAGAGCCAGTCCTACTCTGGTTGAGGTTGGAAGATGCTCACTCACCCCCAGAAATTCCAGCTCCCTCTTCAAAAATATCAGCCATGTATGGCATGGTGGGGATGAAGCAGCCTTCTCCAGGAAGGGATTTTCATGGAGAGATACTTCTGAAAGTTCAATTTCAGGTGCACTGTGAAGTTTAAACAGAAATTCAACCATGAGAAAATTCTCTCTCTCTCCGTGAAAAGTTCTCAGCTGACAGAAAGGGAGGATCTTGATTGTTTATTTTTTCAAAAATGATCTTGCAATTAAAATCTTCACTGAAATGTGTAAGAAGCTGAGGCTCAGAGGGTCCAAGTTGATGACCAAGATCACTGTCTAGCCAGTGATGGAGATGAACAAAATGGAACAAAAAATGAACCAAGTCCTAATCCAGGGTTACTACACTAAGTTCTTTCCCAGTGATCTATGCTAATGAGTAAAAATAAAAACAGGCACGTTTACCTATGTGTTTCTCAGTCTTTCCAACTCAGAAATGCACCTGAATATATTTTGTCAATGACACACTCAACTTCCTGAGCAGAAAGGAACGGCTCCGAAGGGTTAGTTCAATCTCTATTCCTGCTGTCATCCTCAGAGGCAGCTAACTGGAAATACTGTCCCTTCTAAAACTTTGGTATATACTTAATATTTTGCAGTGATATTCAATCCAATATTGAGTCCCAAAGCTCTGTCATCAGCCTCTCCTAAACACTTTAAAAGGGAAGTCTTTATAAGATGTTCGTCTTCAGTATGCAAAGGAAAACTGAATCATGCACCTCTACCAATCTCACTCATGATTATTTCCCCTCTAAACAGTGGGGCAGGATCCCATAGCTTGAGGTTCACAAAGAATAACCAATAAGGAGCCCCAGGTCATGTTGAAAAGTTTCCCTTAACATATATCAGATGCAGAGGCAAGAAATCTCAATTGATAGTATGAACTCCCCTACCTCAATCCCAGAATATGAGCCCCTGCTGCAAAAAAACTGAAGTTATTTCCAGTCACAAGCTGAGTAAAAACCTTCCTCCCTATCACCCAGAGAGAACTACTGGCAAAGTATAGCAAAGAGCTTCTTTATACTCTTTTTTTTTAAGATTTTATTTATTTATTTCACAGAGAGAGACACAGCAAGAGAGGGAACACAAGCAGGGGAAGTGGGAGAGGGAGAAGCAGGCTTCCCGCTGAGCAGGGAGCCCGATGCGGGGCTCCATCCCAGGACCCTGGGATCATGACCTGAGCCGAAGTCAGACGCTTAATGACTGAGCCATCCAGGCGCCCCTATACTCAATATATTAATTAAACCAGATGGGTCTGTGCCTAAATCCATGAACTGGCATCTCCCCAGCACTGTGACTATCTCTGGCCCACTGGGAATAGGAAAAAAATAGTAGCTTGTACTTACCTGGAGGGCGCTTGTGGGTTTGGGAGAGCAAGACCTGCTCTGCTATTTTCAGGGTCCATTTCTTCATCACTTGAGCTGTCCACCAGTGAGGAATGTTGTTACGGTGAGCGTTGGTGGGCTTCCTTCTGCAGTGTGCTCCACATGGGCAGTTAACCTGGGTTGGCTCATGACACTGATGACTATCTTCATACTTAAGACATTTGTCAGATAAGTTTCCCAGCTGATTAAGAGCAATAGGGTTTTTCATTTGTTAGTTTTTTAGAATGAAGAACAAAATTGAGGACTGAACAGGGAGTGGTATGAAATGCGGACATTTGAGACCCCTGGAGAATAAATCTGCCTGAGCCCAGCACAATTTACAGAACCAACAAATGAAACAGTTTAGTGGAGATTGAGAAGGTGAGAGAGAATTGCAGATCAGAAAGAGATGTTCTTCCTTTCTGGAGCTTTCTCTACTTGACCATTTCTGTATCAGAAGTTTCCCAAAGGTACCTCTGGAAACCTGTCTTCCTTGTTTAAGGCATAGGGGGCTTCACACATAATCTAGGGCTGAAACACTACCAGTGAGTGTATCTTAGCCTCTGAATCTCTGGATTTGTCTCTGACTTCAATATTTGTCTTTTTCTCTCTCTTCCTGTCTTTTGGACATGATTTATATGGCTCTCTGCAGCAGATGAGCTCAGAGACTGGACAGGAAGAATGCTCTGAGCCGCTCCTGATAGAGTGTGGGAGCTAAGTGTTCACACAAAAGACTCCCTGGCTGCTAAACATTACACAGACTCTCTGCTGCTTTGATTTTTGTGACGGCAAGGATGCGGCCATGAAGCACCGAGGGGCGTGAACTTGATAACAAATCCTATGAGTAGATCTAAGCAGCACTGGACGGAGCACTGTATCTAAATT
Source organism: Leptonychotes weddellii (assembly GCF_054177405.1). Taxonomy (NCBI): domain Eukaryota; kingdom Metazoa; phylum Chordata; class Mammalia; order Carnivora; family Phocidae; genus Leptonychotes; species Leptonychotes weddellii. Next base: position 9,727,442 of record NC_138379.1, read on the forward strand.
AGGGTCAGGGCTTAACTGATGTGTTCATCTTAATAGCATAACTAGCTAGAAAAAAATGAATACATGGCAAAATGAATACACAGGTGAGATTCACAGATTTGGGATTCTTTTATTTCAGTTTAATTATAGACATACCCCTGAGTGGCTCTTCCTTAAACTGTAAGATACTCCAAATTGCCCCCCTAGTCACCTGTATTGTCTCTCTGGGATGTGATGGAACTTCTCCTCATTCTCCAGGAAACTAAGGTATGTGTGTGAACAGAGCACATTAAAAGATATATGAGCAGGCGCATGGGTGGCTCAGTCGGTTAAGCGGCTGCCTTCGGCTCAGGTCATGATCCCAGGGTCCTGGGATCGAGCCCCACATCGGGCTCCCTGCTCGGCGGGAAGCCTGCTTCTCCCTCTCCCACTCCCCCTGCTTGTGTTCCCTCTCTCGCTGTGTCTCTTTCTCTGTCAAATAAATAAATAAAATCTTTAAAAAAAAAAAAAAGGATATATGAGCGTACCTTTCATGACAAAAATGTATTAAGCCATGTGCCATCTTCCTACCGTGTCTTTGGGAACTTGTGGACTGAACCAATGTGTTATCGAAATTAAGGAATAAAACTTCTCTATGTACACATTCATCCAAAAAGGACTTCTCTGTCACTGAGCATGCAGAGGTGGATACCCTGGTACCAGCCCTTGTCCTACTCACTCTCACAAGCTAGAAGAGTAGGTCAGAGATCAATGAGGTCATGTCACTAATATGTCAGACGCTGCTGGAACACACAGGAAGATGTAACAATTCTACCTGCTAAAGGGCGTGCAGAATTCAAGGAAGAGATTCCCTGAGAAAGTATCATGTGAGCCAGCACTTAAAATCATGCCCTCAGGAGTTTTCATCTGCAGAATGAGACCACATCTGCTGGCAAAAGCCTGAGGAAATGCCGGTTGGTGGTGTTTTCTGGGAACATGTACTAGTGCGTTGTGTGTGCAGCAAATAATTAGAAATTAAGCTTGAGGTTGGGCGCCTGGGTGGCTCAGTTGGTTAAGCGACTGCCTTCGGCTCAGGTCATGATCCTGGAGTCCCGGGATCGAGTCCCACATCGGGCTCCCTGCTCAGCGGGGAGTCTGCTTCTCCCTCTGACCCTCCTCCCTCTCATGCTCTCTCTTATTCTCTCTCACAAATAAATAAAATCTTAAAAAAAAGAGAAATTAAGCTTGAGGTTTAGACAGGAAACAAATGGAGAATGGTCTTTGGTGTTTGGACATGATACTGTCTTGCGAGAATTTTCAATAGAAACTTGCAAAATGCAAACCAGAAACTGAGACATATCTTATGGCCCCCAACTTGCTTCATACCTTGGTTTCACCAGCACCTTCTTCTACCCCTCTTGAGCTGCTTACCCAATCCTGTACCCACATTTGAGTCCTTAGAACATGTGGTGTTGTCTTTCACAATTGTGAACATTGAAATATATGCCAATATGACTTTTTTTTTTTTTTTGGTGGAGGCAAGATTATCAAGATGAGTTTCAATCATGCTTCTGTCAGAAAGAGATAATAGAGTGATCATTTCCTGCACCACGGGGCGTGTACAGCCATCCAGCACTGCATTTGCACATGCTTTCCATCAGCACACATGCTTTCCACAAGCAGTTTCTTCTCTCAGTACACGCTGGACTTATTCTTCCAAACTCAGAAGAGATTTGCTTTCAGATCCCACCTGAACAATTGTTTTCTGCAACTGAATGTTCAATTTACTTAAAATAAATATGCACCAATTTTCATGTTACAAATGGAAAGATGTTATCTCTTAGGGGGTATTTTCTGATACTCCCAAAGGAATCATTATTACAGCCTCATTTTCTCTGTCTCTCTGTCTGTCTCTCTGTGTCCCTTTGTCTCTCTCTTTAAGAGGCCCAGAAAGGCTGAAACTGACACCAAACACCAAGGTTCCATGGGAAGTTGGGTTATAAAAAGGAAGGAAATGAGAAAATATCGTTCACAAAACCGGACAGGTGGATCTAAAAGCGAAAGCCTTTGTCTCTTCATTTACATGACTTCAGAAATGCAAAGAAAAAGATTTACCCAGACAACCCAGGTACTTAAAATCGCTTTGAACCCTTCCTGAAATTGGAGCCGATCTGCCATCGCTGCTTCGGGACCACTCAACTGCGAAGGTCCTGCACGTGTTTGTTCTCTATCTGCTCACACCCCTTCTAGCTCCCCAAATGGCACTTTAACAGGGAAAATTATAAGTGTGTAATATATTTGTTCTCTTGTGACCAAAAACATCTGCTCAGTGGGGAGAATAAGAGACATCTAGACTCACAGGCAAAGGGCAGACACTAACTCCTGTTTCTATTATGAATGATGAGCTTTCCTAAACCCTTCTCCCTTTACCCCTGCCCTCCTACTATAACTATATTGGAACATTTGGTCAAAATCATTTTTTACTGTTTTCAGTATTATTCCAAAACTTTGCATAATTTCCTATTCTTTATCAGCTTATTTTTGAAAATGTAATTTTATCTTCCAATACCTTCTGAGTGTTGTATACATTGCCTGTCAACCCTCTTTTTCCCATTGCTAACCCTGGAGAATGAGGTAGCACATATTTTTCCTGGATCACTTGTCTGCCTTTGTTCCAGTCTGAACTGGTTGCCTCTAAGCATGCCACACTGTTGTTGTAGGACTTCCCATTAGCCTGTCTTATATTGGATTCTCTATTTCCCTGATCCCACTCTTTTCTCTTGCTTCGTGTACTCTTGCACATTGGAAATGTTAACCAGAAAAATAAAATGGCCAGTTATTTTCCCAGCAAAATGAGTTCATTCACTAATAACAGAAGAATCGCAATTTGGGACAAGCAAAGTATGGCAAACTGTAGGTGAGTCCGAAAAACAAGGGGAGGTCAGCTTTTACTAGGTTTTAGAAGGAAACTGGGAAGGGTTGTTTTGAACAAAAGTTCATCAGAGAAGAACAAAGATTTGAGGTTGTGGCGATTTTTCACTGGCTGCAAGCTGTGGTTAGTGCGTTGTTGCTGGGGCTGGGAGAGATCTTTATTCTTTTTCTTAAAAGCAGGAGATAAAATTCTTATGTGAAAATATCCTCCCTTGCTAAACTAATCATCTTCCTTCTTCCCGCGGGCAATGCAGGCTGCGGGGAACGGTATGTGTGCAAGAGCGCTCCCTAGCTCCATTTCTATTTTCTCGTGGTCCCAGTAGAACACAATCTCCAGTTACATGCTGAGAAAGGGTATCTGGGAGATAAGAGTTTTTGAGATTTTGCTGGCCTGAACATTTCCTTTCTTACATCCCCGTACTTGATTGAAGTCTAGAGAAGTATAGCGTTTGAAATGGAAAATATTCTTTCATTCAGAATCATTCACTCCATTTTCTTCTAGCATCTAGAGTTCATTTTGGCAATTCCAATGTAATTTTACAATTATTTACAAAATTACAAATATTTGTATGTGTCATGCAGTTTTTCTCTGGAAAGTTTTATAATTTCTCTTAATCCATAAAGGTAAAAATACATGATTTTTAGATTTAATGTAAATTTTATGCATTAATTCTACTGGGTTGTCAGTAGCATTCTCAAACTAGAGACCCACCCATGTACTCTGTTCCAAAAAAATGCTACCATTCAAAGTTTCTTTCAGCTGGTCCAAGAATTAAATTGACATGAGACAGATTAACAGGAGAAAATCAAATTTAATTTCATATGTACGAGAGTTCCACATATATGAGAGGTACAAAGACAAAAAGGTAAAATGAGGTGTATAAGCCATCCTGAGCTAAGGAATGGGATAGGGATCTGGGGCTTCAAAGAGGGGGAAGGAAAATTACAGGGCATTAAGAAGGGTAGATGTTTGGCAATTAGATGTTTGCCCTGCCATAGAGATGGGTCACTCACATAAAATTTATCTTCGGTGGAGTGCCTGGGTGGCTCAGTCAGTTGAACGTCTGACTCTTGATTTCAGCTCCAGTCATGATCTCAGGGTCATGAGATAGAGCCCTGTGTCGGGCTTCACACTCAGTGGGGAGTCTGCTTGAGATTCTCTCTCTAGGGGCGCCTGGGTGGCTCAGACGGTTAAGCGGCTGCCTTCGGCTCAGGTCATGATCCCAGAGTCCTGGGATCAAGCCCCATGTCAGGCTCCTTCCTCAGCGGGGAGCCTGCTTCTCCCTCTCCCTCTGCTTGCCACTCCACCTGCTTGTGCTCTCCCTCTATCTCTATCAAATAAATCAATAAAATCTTTAAAAAAAAAAGATATTCTCTCTCTCCATCTCTTTCTGCCCCTCCCCCTGCTCGTGCATGCTCTCTCCCTTTCAAATAAATAGATAAATCTTTTAAAAATAATTTTATCTCTGGCAATAACTCTTATTCTGGGAAAGATCTCCAATTCAGATCCCTCTAGGTAGTTAAGGGAGAGACAAAAGTTTCTCTTGAGCCCACAGGGTCTTGATTGCCTTCAACTCAAAACAGTCTACAAGCTAAAGAGGCACATCTTGGGGAGACTTTGTTCTGAACCCCTTCACAGACACCACCTTAACTAAGTAATCATGGTTAATTACACTAATGATGCTATGTTGATATGAATATACTGGGTGTCCTTACATGATGTGATGAGAAGCGTACTTCAACTGTATGAAAGTCTTCCCCCAAAACCATAAATCTAGTTGAATCAGGGCATAATATCAGACTGACCCACACTGAGAAGATGTTCTACAAAATACTGGAACGGTGCTTTCCAAAATATCAAAGACATGAAAAACAAGGGTAGTCTGAGAAAGTGTCTCAGATGAGAAGAGACTAAGGATATATATTGATCTTTAAAAAAGAAAGAAATTTGCCCCATTTGTAGGTGCAAATATAATAAAAGATGAGCAAGATCCTGAAAGGAAAAATCCCATAATTAAAGAGAATAACTGAAAACCGTAAGATATTAATGTAAGAAATTGAAGATGACACAAATAAATAGAAATATATTCCATGCTCATGGATTGGAAAAATTGATACTGTTAAATGTCCATACTACCAAAAAATAATTATGTTGTACAACTAAAACAATGTGGTATTTTCACAACAACAAAGTCTCTGAAATAGGCGGCTCTGGGTAGATGCATGCATGTATGTCAACTTCAGTATGGCAAATAAGGAGATATTCAACCGAAAATTTCTAGAATTATTAGCTTTCCAAAAGGAGGATGATGGTGATGATGATGATGATGTTACTCTCCATAGAAAAAGTAAGTTACAGATATATTAAAGATCATAATATAAAAAGAAAATCTCCATGGACTTGAGGTAAGGAAGGGTTTCTTGCACAAAACACAAAATGCATAAATCATGATGAAAAGTGAGTAAATATAACTACAACAACAATTTGGGGTGGAAGCAAAATAAGAGGTAACAAAAAACACCAAAATAAAACAAAACACAATCAGAATGGGAGAATATTTTTGCAACAAATGTTTAACAATAAAAACAAAATGTGTTCATGAAACTTCTAATTCCAGATATAGGTTAAATTTCAGGTGTGGTTAGGTTAGGGTTTGATTTCTATTTTCTGAAATTCTCTTACATTGCCTTCAGGTCAGTTTTTGCCATGGCCACTAATAGCTACTAGTTCTAGCTGAAGCTTAATTCACAAATATGATGAAAGGGAAGGTTGTATTTTACATTTGTAAAAAAAGCCTCCCACTTAATGTTGATGGTTCCACAAATGAATCAAGCCCTGGTCCAGGGACATTTCATGGGCTGATACAATCAAGAAGAATGGAAGTGTTCTGATGGGTTCAGATTTACTGTGGTGAGCCCTGCAGCCCAGGGTGAGGTTAACCCTACCAAAATCTTGAGGTTACCATCAAGCTGGGGATAGCTAGAATGGCTGCCAGATAGACAATCACAGTGTCCACTACAGGATGTCAATATGTTTTGATCAAAATTTGTTAGCAGATTATCTTTGGGAAAATACAAAGAAATTATTTATTTAATTATAACATATTAGAGGAGAAAAGTAGAAATCATTAAAAATGATAATACAAATGTTACTCTAAATAACTTTTTTCTTCTGCTGAAGTCTATATGCACCCATCATTTGCTTTGTGTACTCTGACTCCTAATCAACCTCTTCTCCACTAACTCCTTCCCTTACACTCTACATTGCAACTAAAAGGCTATCTCTAAATTTCAAATAAGTGCATGCCCTGTCCATATTTATCCAGTGGTGTGCTGTAAATATTCAACAACTGGCCTTCCAGATTTGGAGGATGGGGGTGGGAATGTGACTTGTGGCTTACCAATCTCTGAGGTATAAATCCTACCACTACAGCCAATTTCAAGTCACCAAAAATATATGAACTTGTGATCCCTGAAAATTTAAAATCAGCTCTCACAAGTCTACATAAGCCAGCTCAACACCACTACAGACAATTTTCAATTGCTTCTAAAGACTCAAAGAGTTGCTCTGTCTTATGGTATCCTGTGATGTGTATACTTTTTCCCTCTCCCAAGTTTTATCTTGCCATCTGCCCCTCACACAGCATAGATACACTAAACTCTCTTGTTAGTTCCCTGAATATCCCCAATTCTCCCCAGATTAAAGACTTTTGTGTGCATCCCCCTTCATCATGCCAATTCTAGTCATTTTTAAGACCTCAGTTTAGAAGAAAAGTTTTCTAAAAAAAAAGTGTAATCTCCTTTAACCTGAGATAGAAACTCTTCCTACGTCTTCCCAGATTCCTATACTCTTCCTATCATAGCCCTTAATACTCCATGTTGTAATTACATATTCCATGGGTCTATATATCCCACTATGAGCAACTTGAGAGCAGAAACTATCCATCATTCTCTATTGTATCCTAAACTTTTAGCACAGAACATGCACATAGTAGACACTCCTTAGATATTGTTGAATAGATTAAAAAGCAGATAAAATATATATATATATATAATGAGTGTGTGTGTGTGTGTGTGTGTGTGTGTGTGCTCTGGAGAGGCAACAATTAGTTGAGAAGAGGGTGAAAGAATTTTTGCACATATGGTAAACAAGGAGCTAAGAGTAGCCCATGGGTATGAACTTATGGACATTATGAATGACTCAGTTTAGTATCAAGAGAAAGGAATTCATTTATAAATGTGAAACATAAGCACTTCAGCAGTAGATAAATCAGGAACCAAATATATCACAAGGAGCTTTAACATCAAACTGCCACCTTGAAAAGATAGCCATTAATATCATTGGGGGATAGGAGGAGCCACAACGGAAGTGAGAATTTCTGCCATCTTCCCTACACATCTGACCACCATCCCGCCTCAGCCTTAACAGCAGCAGCGGGAGCACCAATAACACCATTATTTAGTACTTGTAGGTCTATTTCACTTTTGCTATATTTTGTCCAACCCTCATAACAACTGATAAGGTCGTTGATATTTTTTTAAGATTGTATGTATGTATGTATGTATGTATGTATGTATTTAGAGGGAAAGCACAAGAAGTGGGAGGGGCAAAGGGAGAGGGAGAGAGAGAATCTCAAGCAGACTCTGAGCTAAGCATGGAGCCTGATGTGGGGCTCAATCTCAGGACCCTGAGATCTTGACCTGAGCTGAAATCAAGAGTAGGTTACTTAACTGAGTGAGCCACCCAGGTGCCTGGAAGTCATTGATATTATCACACCTATTTTATAGATGAGGAAAAACAGGTCAGGGAGATTAAGTAACTTGTTCAAGTTCACATGGGTACTAAGTGACAGTATCAAAATTTAAAGCCAGATCTGTGAGATTCCAAAGCCTTATTTTTTACTTCTCTGTTTTATAGTTTCTCACCATCCTTTGAAGAACAAATGTTGATATTGCTCTCAAAGTCCCCAGTCTACACCATCATTTCTGTATCAGGGCATGTTGGAATCTCAGAAGCTGACTGAAATAAAATCTCTGAGGCTTGACCCTCCTACCTCAAATGTAGTAAAAATGTATCTTGATGATAATGATGGATTTTTATTTGAGTTTTTACAATACTGATGTTAGCTAAAGTCAGGAAGTGTTTTTCTGCAGTGAAAAAAATCTGACTCATTTTCTTTTTCAGTGGATGGTTGGGAGTTGGGTTTAGAGAGAATACATAAAACAGGAATTCTTCTACTTGGCTTCTTTAAACCTTATAAATCAGTGGAGTAGGTGGGTAAGAAGAAAGAGCACTGATTCTGGGAACAACTTTGCAGTGGTGATCACAGAAGTTATGAAACCAAGAATGTCTAAAGAAGTGTATTTTTCCTTCCATATCCAAACATACTAATGGAGTTTATAATTAGAACAGAAAAAACTGAGTCAAATATTCAAGTTTCTCATGATTGGTGTCCTAAGAGAGTAGGATTATATTTTGCAGTCTCCCATCCTCCTGAGTTCTTGGATGAAGCTCTAACTCACTGGAGATTTAAGCTTGAATTTCCTTGCTCTCAGACTTACTTTCATCAGGAGGCATTCCTGCTTCCACAGAATTGGAAGGAAAGGAAATCACCTGGAAAATAAAACATCAATGTCCAAGAATAGGATCATCCCCTCCCTCTCCTTCCATCCCTTCCTTAATCATCATGATCATCGCCAATAACATGTGATTGCTGATTATTACTGTGCTGAAGTTTTATGTACATGGTCCTTACAACAAACGTCAGAAGAGAATGAAAATGTTTTCATCTTATAGTTGAGTTACCTAAAATCTGGAAAGAATTAATAATTTTTTCCTGGCTAGACAACTAGAAACTGACAAGTTACAAGGAAATAACTGAACTTAATTATATCTGTATAAAAATATACTAAATGTTATTATAATATTCATTATATTGTAGTAGTTGTATTATTATTGATATTTTAATTTATTGATTATGATACTAATTATATTACTATAACATTATACTATGATGTTATACATGTATTGAATATTACATTAAATACACTGTTTCCTCATTTTCCAGCCTTCATTCCATCCCTCATGTTCATACCATCTCCAACTCCAGGAACCCCACAAATCATTACTGCATAAATGTGTCTTTCTAATTCTGGGACTCAGAGAGAACCTCAAACCTTAGCAGACTATGTGAATTATTAGTCATGGAAATAAACCCACCTTATTCGAATTACGTGAGCTTTCTATGTACCACATGGCTGAGACAGAGATGCTTATGCATAATTCCAGCAAGGTAAGGATCAGCATTAGGGACATCAGGCCCTAGGGGATATGATGCCTCATATCAAACCCAGTACAAACATCCAGAGGGAAAAAAATGTCATCAGGAAACCAAATACAACATCTCCCACCCTTAAAACAGAACAAAGTGAACCATAGATTAGGTTTAAGACACAGACACACACCAACACTATAAGAGACACTTTGTCACCCTAAGAACATGGAAATATTTTCCCTGGAGAGACACATTGCATTTCTTTATCAACCCACGTGAAGTAGTCATGGGTGAAGAAACCATAAAGGTAAAATGTAAATAGAGGTAAAATGCTGATATTCTCGCTAACATTTACTAATTTGAGTCATAGCAAACTAGGGAGACGAGTAGGAAGTTCAGGAAAATAGACAAAAATGACCCCTCCACCATTTCATTAACGGAACTTCATTAGAGGGTTTGTGCATTTACATCATTGCTAGAAACTAAACACTAAACTGAAATATTAAACACAAAATTACTAGATTAGCAATTCTTCTATTATCACTGGGTCACCTTGAAGAAGCAAATACAAAATTGCTCCAGAGGGAAAATACTATGAAATCCACAGGAAAAAAAAAATCAGATCCATATAAATATAAACTTAGATAATTAAAAATACAATTTTAGAAAAAAATGAGGCACAAACTCTATGCAGCACACAGGAGGACTGGGAGTCAGTCAGTAAAAATAGGTCATCATGGAGAAAATAGGCAAATTTGAAGGGAAATCTTAATTCTAAGTGGACCTCAGAAGAGAGAGATTATCTCACACAAACAACAAAATCATTTGAAAAGGTTATTCTTAAGGAACTTCCCTTTAAAAATAAAATACCCCCCAAAATTCAAAAGTGAGTCATGATTTGAAAATCCCAGACCACAGAGAACACTGCAAATCTCCCAAGTCAGTTTTATTAAGGAAGATGTGAAAGAAATTTTTTTTTCAATTTAATCTCTCTGGAGAGTGTAATAGTAGTAATAAATACTAATAATATAACACAAGGTGCACTGTTTTAACTGTTCATCAAATACTAACTTGTTTAATCCTTACACCAACTCTGTGAGACTGATACTATTACCATCCTCATTTGAAAGGTAAGCAAACTGAAGCACAGAAAGATTGTCTAACTTGACTTTCATTACAGAGCTAATGAGTGGCAAAGCCCAGCTTCAAATCAAGGTCGCAGGATACCTGATATATTATTCTTCTGTACATTTTAGATTGTTTGAAATATTTTCTAATTAAACACAAATTTTGAAAACATACGTTTGAAACGATGCCCACGAAAATGCATAAGTCCTGTGACTGTGAAGACTCACAACTCCTGGAAGACTGCTTATTAACTGCTAAATTTATGGAGAGAAGAACAAATCCAACTAAAGCTACAGCAGTGCAGGCAATACTCATTCCAAAAGTGTTTTCCACCTAAAAATAGAATAGGAATTTTCATTTAATATAGGAAGCACATCCTTCCTTCCTTTGGTGGTGATTCATTTAAATAAGTATCAATTTAAGGTTGTTCACACACCCAGCATCATCCTAGATGCTGAGCACACATCAATGAACAAACAAAGATCCGTACCCTCATGGAGCTTACACTCTAGTGGCAGGGACAAAGAAAACAATTAAGCATACAAATAGGTAAATTACATAGTACTTTTTAAAGGGGTTAAGTATTGCAGGCAAATGGAGTGGAGTGAGGAGGACCTGGACATCCAGCAAGGAGTGGAGATGGTGGTATTAATAGGAATGTTGCCCAGGAAGAGGCAGTGAGGAGCCGAGTGGGATACGCAAGAGGATAACTGGAGGAGAGTCCTTGCGGGCAAGGAAACAGCTCAGAGTCCTCCAGCCAGAGTGTTGCAGGCATGTTTGGGGGAAGCAAGAGGACAAGGTGGATGGTTAGAGGGCAGTGGCCAAAGTCAACAATATGAGGAACTGAAGCTGGAGAGAAAGAGGAGAGCTGGATCACACCAGGCCCTGCAGGTCTCGAAAAGAACTTTGGTTCTTCCTCTGAGGAAAACATAGAGCCACTGGATGACTTTGAGCAAAGGGGCAACACAATTAGATGAATGTACCAAAGGGAACACTGGTGTCTCAAGAGGCTGGTTTAGAGAGGGCCGAGGGTAGAAGCAAGGAGCCCAATTAAGGAAGATGGTGGTGGACTAGAGGAGAAACAGTCAAACTTGGACTGAGCTTGAGCATAGGGCCAATAGGATTTGTTGACAAATTGGATTCAAGATTGTCAAAGAATGAAAAATTGGGGGTAATTCTCAGGTTTTTGGCCTGGGAATCTGGAAGGAGGGAGTTCTCATCAGTGGACATGGAGAGGACAGTGGAGGGGGAAGACTTGAGGAAGATTAGGAGTAGAGTTTTGGGGCTTTTAGAACCCTTAGTGGAAGCAATGAGATCCGCCAGCCTGTTGCCCAGGAGGGAGATCGAGGCTGGAAGTATTTATTCACAGTTGTAGGCATACAGATGTCACTTGAAGGCATGAGCATGGATGAGGTCACAAAAGGAATGAGTAGGACAGGTGACAAAGGATTGAGCTCTGGGGCACCCCAGCCTTCAAAGGTCAGAGAGAAGCAAAAGAACTAGGAAAGGACATTGAGAAGGAGACACTGAAAAGACAGGAGGAAAACCAGCTAATCAAAGTGTTCGAGAGGCCAAGTGAAGAAATTAGTGGAAGGAGGAGTGACCAACTATGTGCTAAATGCTGCTCATGAGTCAAGTTAGATAAGGACTGGGAATTGATCTTTGTGTTGTCAGCATAGAAGTCTGCAGTAATCTTAAGGAGAATGATTATGGAGATGGGATAGGGAAGAAAATAAACCCTTACTGGAATGGGTTTAGTTGAAACTGTGCAGATCTGAATTGGAGACAGTACAGATAATCCATTTAAAGAGTTTAGCTACAGAAGGAAAAGCAAATTGTGCACATAGCTATCAGGAGACAAGAAGGTCAAAATATTTTTTTTTCTGTTTAGAGCAGTAACTGGATGTTTATAGGCTGATTAAAAAGATCTAGCAGAAAGACATTTGGAGTGGTACATTTGGGTGGGGAAAAAAAAAAAAACAGAATGGACTCTAGTATTCAAGTTAGGGATACTGACTTTGAAGAAAATCATAGAGAGGTCACCTGCCGTAAGAGGTTAGGATGAAAAGAGAAATGGTACAGATCTGGTCCACAAAGTGGATATTAGAGTGGGGGTCTGAACGTTCTTCTCTAATGATTTGAGTTTCTCAGAATAGGAAGCAAGGTCACCAATAGAGAATAAAGGTGAGAGAAAAGGGATTGGTGTTTGAGGTGGCCATCCAGGGAGGGGGCAGAGTGAATGAGCTAGGGAAGTTGTGTAGCTGGGCAGATGATTCAGATAGAACACATAACAAGGGCGTAGTAAAGTGTTTAATGAATCACTAAAGGAATAGAACTTTTGGCTTTCAGTTGTAGAATTAGTGGTGGAAAGTGTATGCTCAAAGTAATCAGAATTGGTCAAGTTTCACTACACAAAAAAATCAAGAAGCCTTTTTCTGAGCTTCAGATTCATCAAATATTCAAGGTAACCATTCCAATAATCATTCGAATCTCTATGATTTTCTGATAATTTAACATCTGAACGCCTTAAGAAAAGAGAATTTTCTTGTGCATTACATGAGACGCAGTGTCTCCGTTGGATTCACCAACCTCTACTCTCCTGCTATTAACGAATAACTTATTTCTAGTCCTATGATCAAAGGAAGACAAGAAGAACTGCCACTTACCAACACTCTTGTGGGTTTTCTCCCAGCTGCAACAGATAAGGATCCTGAAACAATGAACTGTTTGAGCACAGGAAATGAAACAGATAAGAAAATACTAAGTCTCAACTATTTTTTCTTTGTACTCCTTCAATTAGTAGCTATCTAGCAATGGTTGCACAAAGTTTCTTTTTTAAATTCACATTCTACCACATGGAATTATACTTGATGTCGTTCATCATGTTATAGCAATACAATTTTAAATTAGTTAAAATTTTGAGCAAATATATAATATTTTCATTATGTTTTATGTCTGGCTTTTTATAGGTTATATGAGTGTACATACTTTTAAAATATAATAAATACATATATTTAATGTAACATAATTATCTTTATGCTTCTATTTATAGTAAATGTAAATAATATTTATTTTTTTTAAAAGATTTTATTTATTTATTTGACAGAGAGAGACACAGCGAGAGAGGGAACACAAGCAGGGGGAGAGGGAGAGGGAGAAGCGGGCTTCCCGCGGAACAGGGAGCCAGATGCAGGGCTCGATCCCAGGACCATGGGATCGTGACCTGAGCTGAAGGCAGACGCTTAACGACTGAGCCACCCAGGCGCCCCAATAATATTTATTTATATACACATGCATATGTAACATTATTCTCATGTTCTTACTCAGGCTTCATATAAGGGTTTGGTTTATTGGATTAGATGTTCTAAAAGAACTTCTGCAAATCTGTCTATATTGATATATCCACTAATTTTTAAATGATTATTTTTGATAAGCTATTGTTTTCATGACTCTAATTTGATAAATTGAATTCTCTACAAGTTCATGGTTTTCTTAAAACTTGATTCTGTTTTATACCCCATATATCTTACAACGATTTACCAAGCCACTCCTAGGGTTTGAAGACAAAGTTGCCAAAATCGTGGAGAGCAAAAGCTTGCTACATAAATTCAATTCTTGAATTCTGATTGAACACGAAGGAACAGGTTTTGAATTCCACTTCAGATAACGAAGTGGTTATCACAAGAAACTCCAGGCTCGCTAGAGCTTCGTGGCCAAGAGCATACGCTCTGTGTCCTGATGCAGTCTTCAGCTTGTATTCATCCTATAACCTGAGGCAAAGTGTCATGCCCCTCTTTGCCTGTGTTTTTTTTTTTCTGTAAAACAGAGATGTGCATATCCCCATGTTAATATCACTGACCTTATTGCTATATGGGGATAAAATGAAATAACACATGGCAAGGTCCTAGATATGAGCCCAGCATACACAAAGCACTCATATTATTAATAATAGCTAAGGTTTTTATATATATTTTTTCCTTTTAATTTCATAGTGACCCAAAGATAAGGTCCTCATATTATCTCTACTATCCTAGGAGACTGAAGGGTAAGAGCTTAAATATCCATTCTAAAGTCACACGGTCTAATAAGGATTAGTAAGAGGAGGGTTGTTGTATATATAGCAGGGCATGTATACAGAAGGAAGGGGAGGAAGACTATGGTATAGTCACAGGTCAGACCAGATAGGAAAGGCTTCGTTCCATGTCATAGATCTTAGACTTTGCTCCATCAGTTATACAGAGCCAGAGAAAAGCTTCCGGCAATGGGAATCCAACAGTCAGATTTGAATCTTAGTCTTGAGGATGCCTTAAAGGAGTGAGCTCTGGTTCCCTGACCACTTTTTTTCAACAAACTGACCTCAGCTTTCTGAGAAAAGAATACTCTTTTCCAATTGAATAACTGAAACCCTTCATTGTTCTCTTTTCTACAACATGGAAATTTCCCATTTAGATAGTCAGGATTCACGATGCAGAGAAAATGTGTATTCCCGGTCTTCTAGAAAAAAATCCAGATTCTAACTAGGTCATCTAAACAATCATATTAACTACCTAAACATTTCAGAAATGTTAAATCTAAATTACATGTGTTATACTATATCCAGAAACTGAATATAATCTTTTGTCAAAATATGAGATCTGATTTGGGTCAAGAAATTTTGGCCAGATGATGAGCAATTTTGTTTTAAAGGACAGCTGAAGGTCAATGATTTTGAAAAAAAAATCAAAGCTTGAATAAATCAGAGCCCAAGATTTACTATAAATTTCTTTCTTCTTCATTTGCCAATTATGTGTTCCATTTATTATTTTCAACTAAACTTTCCCATCTTTGCTATGTCATGGTAGCATCTTTGTTCGAGACCAAACACATATAAATTCTCAAAAGTTCTAACACCAGAATCTACAAACAAAACAAGTCCTGCCTAATTAACACTTCCTACTAATCACCTTTTACAAAGTAAACCATCAGGTAGGTGATAATCAAATAACAAAGCTAAATAAATAAATTTTAAGATCACCTAGGACCAAAGCTTATTTTATTGATTACGTTTTGACCCAGATAGGGGAAATCAGTCTTCTGATTTCCAGACTGTAATCAGCAGGCAAATCTCTTATGTCCCAAAGCAGGCTTCTCTTGGCTACACAATACAATTCACCAATACTCAGTTTTCATTTAATTTTCTTAGTATCCATAAACATAATACCTGGGTTTAATATATGAATGCATTAACTCAATGTTTGGGACTTAAGTTGTACTCAGCAAATATGACTTCTCTTAATCAGAAGGGCACTTGGTTTTTATTTATTTATTTTTTATGTTAATCCCCATACATTACATCATTAGTTTTTGGTGTAGTGTTCCATGATTCATTGTTTGTGCATAACACCCAGTGCTGCATGCAGAACGTGCCCTCCTTAATACCCATCAGTGGGCTAACCCATCCCCCCAACCCCCTCCCCTCTAGAACCCTGTTTCTTTTTCAGAGTCCATCGTCTCTCATGGTTCGTCTCCCTCTCCGATGTCCCCCCCTTCATTCTTCCCCTCCTGCTATCTTCTTCTATTTACTTTTTTTTAACATATATTGTATTACTTGTTTCAGAGGTACAGATCTGTGATTCAACAGTCTTGCACTATTCACAGGCACTTGGTTTTTAAAATATGTGTAAAGACTTACAAATCAAACCCATAGCAGGCAATCTTCAAATCACCTAAGAATGACACTATAGTAATCAAACACACTTCTAGCAGTCGTATTTAAGCAGTGAACTCTGGTCAGGGGAATATGAATACTTACAAATATAGGACCCCACAGTGGATAGCCTGTGTAGAAGATAAAGAAAAAGTGCCTGAAGAGATGGAATATGTTTTGTAAAAAACCTAGAAAAACACCCAGGATCAGAATCGTTGCTCCATTCAGGATCTGGATGGCCTGTAAGAAGGGGGGGGGGGGGTTGCAAATAATGGTCATATACTAGTGTATGTGGAGAAGAGACAATTTTAATTTTCTTCAGAAAGGAGATATCAGTGCTTGAAATGATTATAAAGTCAAGCCGGACTTACCCTGGGAGGTTTTCATCCCATGCTATCCCCACCGATCCCAGTGGCAGCCCTTCATCTCCCCCTCTCCCCCTGCTCCTGTTCATTCTCACAAACACCTTCCAGAAAGTGGCAGAGGAGTAGAGGCAACGTGGCTGGTAATATAGATGGGGTCAAATATCTTCCTAGTATACGTTAGGGCCGTAATATGATGAAGGCACTCAGACATTAAATAGCAGTTCATTCTGCCTTTCCTCAACGCAATTTTTAAATTTAAAATACGGAATGTGAGTTCATAAGAACTCAGCCTCCTGCTGTGGTGGTCAGATTGCAGTCCATTCTCCAACGTTGATAGGATGTTTCCTACTCCCCGGGTCTAAAATAGGCCCCAGTCTTTTCTTAAAGAAGCACATTATTGACTCAGTGATGAATAACTCAGATTCTTCCTGATGGGAATAAACAAGGTTTTCCACATGATATTTAATTTCTTCCAATTATTAGAAAAATTCCAAAATTTTTCTAATTTTTACACTAAGGTTGACATACCCCAAGGGCTTGTAGTTTCTCCTTCCAGTGATTTTGCAGTTCATCAATGAGCTGGTAGACAGAGTTATTTATCAACACTGATTCCGCCTGGCTTGCTGGGGGACCACCTGCTGAGGCTTTCCCAGGTCCTGCATTACCAACTTCTTGGGAGGCCATCTGGGGTTATTGATGGCTGTCACAGAAAAGAAGTCCAGAGGTTTGACATTTTCCCCTTTGCCACTAGCTAATATTTTTTGAGTGCAACAGAAGGGTTCAATTCTGTCCATACATCAAAATGACTTCACAAATGGAGCAACAATTTACATGGTTGAATTTCATTTCGTCTTGGAGTAGTAATCATCAGACTATTGTAGTAAGTCTGGGTGCCTCATTTAACTTCGAAACAGTGAAGAGTGATCCCCTTCTCATTTTTATATGCACATATACATTATTACATAGCCCCCCTGTCTCTTCAAATCAATCCTAGACAATGAGACAGATGGTTTCACTGAGCGCTGAACTCTTAGGTGAGGAAGATGACTTTGGTCATATTCCTATAATAATAATAAGTATAATTTATTGAGTACTTACTTCTACATGCCAAACGCTGTCTGGTTGCTGCAAATGTGTGAACATATTTAATGCACCCGACAGTCTATGTTGCAATATTATTCCCACTTTAAAGATGAGAATATTGAGGCATAGAGAGGTTAAACAACTTACCCAAACTTACACAGCTCATAAGGGAATTCAGCTCTCCTAGAGACATTCTACTTTAAGGTCCAACATTTTCTTTAAATCATTATGCTGTATAGTACTATATGGAAGATAACCTTCTGGGCAGCTATATAGCAGTGGATAGAGTTTACTCACCATGGAAGAGCCAAGTTTAAGTCTGAATTTGGCCACTTACTAGTTGAGTGATCTAGTAATGGGAACCTCAGTGTTCACATATGTAAATGGAAATAATTTTAATTTCATATTAACATTGGTATGAAGTCCCTAACCTAACAAACAGTTGGTAAATGTTGACTTTAACTTATACTCTGCCTTGTGTCAAAAAGTACTTAAAGTATCACATTTAAGGGTCACCAAACAACCACCTCAATCATTACACCTAAAAAATAAGTATTACTAGGGTGCCTGGGTGGCTCAGTTGGTTAAGCGATTGCCTTTGGCTCAGGTCATGATCCCGGAGTCCTGGGATGGAGTCCTTCATCGGGCTCCCTGCTCAGCAGGGAGTCTGCTTCTCCCTCTGACCCTCCCCCTCTCATGCTCTCACTCTCTTTCTCTCTCTCAAATAAAATCTTTTTAAAAAATACATATCACTAAAATATACACAGTATGTTCAATCTTGGACAATATAACTTCATAGTATAAAAATTGATAAAGGGAAACCTTATTTTGAATGGAGTCAGGAGGCCAAAATGGGGGGCTCTCATGCCCTACCACTCCTCCTGGTTGTAGACCCAACAGGAAGAAAAGCTCCTGACATCTTCCAAGTCAACCCTACTTTACTATCCCAGCAAGGATCAGTCCAGCCAATGAGAGACTGTTACAACTCACCCATGAAAAACTACCCTACTTCAAATTCCCAGTTTGCTGCAATGGACTTTTTGTTTATAACAGTAACTCTCAATTCCCCTCTTTCTCTCTATATAAAAAGCAGTTCCTCCTTTTTGTTTTCTGGACTTGCCTATGATTTAGTTGTAGCTTGCCTGTCCCAAATTGCAATTCTCTGCTCTTCCTGAAAAACCCATTTTTGCTAATGAAATAACTGAGTTTGATTTTCAAGGTTAACAACAGTGTCCTCCAACACGAAGTGATTGCAAAATGCTTATCTGCTTTTACAACTGATGAGGTAGAAAGTAGGGGATTAACTACAAATCTATCACATACTGCTGAATTCTGCCAAAACTACTGGCTTTGAGTTTAGAATAGTATCTTAATTTCTACTTTTTGTTGGAAATTGTATAGCAGATCTATTTTTCTAATAATTCGCTCATGTTTGTCAGAGTAAATCCATACTGCATCCTTTCAGGATAACGTTTACATTTCTAGTTCTCTATCATAGGGGGTATATGACACGCTTATTTAATCACTAAGGCACAAAGAAGGTGAAAGTCAGAATACATTTTAACCTTCACTTTATCACATTGGTAATTGCTATTTTACCTCTCATCAGTTTCCTGCCAAGACTGATTTTCATGCTAACATTTAGGTACATGCTCTATTTAAACACTGATAAATGCGAAATACTTCCATATTCAATACTATGCATGGAATCCAAGAATGAGAAAAGATCAAAAAGTTTGCAGCAAACTCCATTTTAATGAATGCCTAACGTAATCCTCATCAGGATGTACAATAAGAATGTTTAAATGTAGAATAATCTTCTTTACATCCCTCTTAACTATTTGGAACATCACCTTGCAAAGCTCAAACTTAAAATTTATTGGGGGGCGCCTGGGTGGCTCAGTCGGTTAAGTGTTGCCTTCGGCTCAGGTCATGATCTCAGGGTCCTGGGATCAAGCCCTGCGTGGGGCTCCCTGCTCAGCGGGGAGCATGCTTCTCCCTCTCCCCTCTACCTGCTGCTCCCCCTGCTTGTGCTCTCTGTCAAATAAATAAAAATCTTTTAAAAATAAAATAAAATGAAATAAAATTTATCCATTGGGAAATGTGTGTGTGTATATGTGTGTGTATATATATATTTAAAGATTTTATTTTTTTAAGTAATCTCCATACCCAACGTGGGGCTTGAACTCACAACCCAAAGATCAAGAGTCACATGCTCCACTGAGTGAGGCAACCAAGCACCCTGGGAAATAAGTACATATTTTAGATAAGATATCTTCTGCACTAAAATGTACGTAATGTGGGGAGCGGTGCTCCTTCATGATCAGATAGCTGCTTGCCTGTTACTTCAGCTTCATGCCTCCCCCTCCCTATCTCATAGCTCCATCCAGCCATGGTTTATTTCTTTTAATCTCCCAAGCATCAAGCTCTCAAAAGTCTCAAACCCTCCTTCTCAGTATTAATCCTGCCTTCCTGAAATGTTGCCCCTCAAGCTCCACCTAGATAATTTCTGCTCTTCTTCCAGACTGACTCTCTGCCCACATCCACACTTCTCATGAAGCCCTCTTCAGTCCTGGCCAAGTCTGGAGGAAGCTCCCTGTTATTAAGAATGTCCTCTGCTTCCCTTTTCCTACTATTTACCCTTCTGAGCCTCAACTGACGGGATGCTCAGCTGTATCTGCTATCTTCCCAATGTGGTAACTCCAGTGCCTGGGTCCGTGTCTGTCACACGCTGGACACTCAGTGAATACATGTTTAATAAATAAATAAATTTTTGGTCCAGCCTGATGGAGACATGCCTTACTGAAAATATGTTTGCAAGGATTGGAGCCTCTCATACAGAGAAACTTCT
The DNA here is from genome assembly GCF_054177405.1 of Leptonychotes weddellii. NCBI lineage: Eukaryota > Metazoa > Chordata > Mammalia > Carnivora > Phocidae > Leptonychotes > Leptonychotes weddellii. The sequence goes on from NC_138379.1 coordinate 9,747,719, forward strand.
GGAGTGAGGAAATCTATTCTAACCACATCATTTAATTTGACTTTTTAAAATAACTATAAATATCAGGGAGAATTTTCAGCCTTCAGGCAAAATAAATTATGTTCACTAATTTGTTCAATTTAGCTATTAATTTTCTAAATGGGAGAAGTATAGATTTCCTGAGAACCCCAGTTAAGTTCACCCATCTGGTTTTTACTGTGTGTCAAGCATTGTTTAAGTGTTTTACTCATTTAACCAATTTATCTCTTACACATCCATATGAATAGGTGCTACTCTTACGATCCTTTCCATTTTACAGATAGGGAAGTGGAGCATCAGCAGGTTAAGTCACTTCCCAAAAAACACACAGCCAACAAGTGAGGAGATGGGGATCAGAATCTAGAGTATCAGTACTATCCCTCTGAGCTTATGCAGAAACTCACTCACTGGATCCCACACCTCAGTTGTGTCCAGACCCTCCCATTCCCACAGCTGGCAGCCAAATTTGGAGGCAGCCCCTTGGATTTAATATATCTCCAGGGTGTGTGTGCGTGTGCATGTCCATGTCTTCCCAAAGAAATGACTATATTATAGAATTATGTCTAACGTTTTGGCACCAGGGGAACAAATTCTAAAGGGAAGCCATGCTCTTAGCTAAAGTTCCAAATCTCTACATAGCAACCATACAGAAAACTCTGCAGACATCCTCATGGCCCACTGGGTGGTACGGCTAACAGATAATAAAAAAGGAGGCTTTCTCTGAAAAGGGAATCTAGAGGGTTTACCGTGGAGACTTCAGGCCTTGGAAGACATCTTACCTCTGAAGCTGAGCAGGAAACACTCGATAATGATTGCTGTAATGTCTTTTCTGGAAAACTGCAGCCTCTTCTGACTTGGGCTTAACGTACCTTTGCCTTGTACAACACTTCAGAGGAGTTGGTGAAAATGTGCTGGCTGGAGAGTGCGCTAACCACGTTTGCCTCTGAGATCACTCTGATTTCACTACGCTTCCTGAAGGCTTACCGTAGATTAGGAAACCGGCAGCAGGAGTAACTGTCTTTTGGCTTTGAGACATTGCCCAGCACATTGTTGGAACAAGAAATACAAGCAGGAAATATAGGCAGATGGGTGAGAAAGCATTGCAAGTTGGGGATCGAACAGTTATTTCGGAGAACAAAGAACGAAGTCAGTAAGAGCAGCGTCTGGACGAGGGAGAGTGGTCACATGCATCATCACATTCAATTCTTACAGGCTTAGAAAGGCTAGTTAAGTTGCCAACATTATAGATACAAAAATTATGCAAATTGTTGTTTAAAGGGGCACCTGGGTGGCTCAGTCGTTAAGCGTCCACCTTCGGTTCAGGTCATGATCCCAGGGTTCTGGGATCGAGCCCCGCATCGGGCTCCCTGCTCAGCGGGAAGCCTGCTTCTCCCTCTCCCACTCCCACTCCCCCTGCTTGTGTTCCCTCTCTCACTGTGTCTCTCTCTCTGTAAAATAAATAAATAAAAATATTTAAAAAAATAAAGAAAAAAATTGTTGTTTAAATACATTGAATGATTACCATGTAGCGGTCATTGCTCTAAACGCTTTACATGCCTTGGCCCACTTCCTCCTCACGCTAACTCCAGACCTAGGTGCAACTGTTAGCCCAATTTCATAGAAAAGAAGACTATGGCATGGAAATGTTAATAATGTTAATAATGTTAATAACCAGCTTTCCTAACACTAGCCAGTACCTGTCCAAGCTGTGTGCAAACCTCAGGCTCTGGGTAGGGTGAGGTCAGAGGCCTGTTACCCCCAGCGGGATTTTAATAACACCTCCCTCCACTTTCAGAGGTGTCCCAGCTTGGAGATGAATCATTGTGAAAATGAATAAAAAGAAACCTTGTTTAAAATGGTGTTGGAAAAGGGTGCCTGGGTGGCTCAGTTGGTTAACCATCTGCCTTTGGCTCAGGTCACGATCTCAGGGTCCTGGGATCCAGCCCCAAGTCAGGTTCCCTGCTCAGCGGGGATCCTGCTTCTCCCTGTCCCTCTGCCCTTCATCCCTACTTGTGCTCACTCTCTCTCATGCTCTCTCTCTCTCTTAAATAAATAAACAATCTTTAAAATAAAATGGTGTTGGGAGGCCAAAGCAGGGAGCTCTCACACCCTACCACTTCTCAGGGATTGCAGACCCCATAGGAAGAGACCTACCCTCTCAAGCTACTTTACCTACGTTGCTACCCAGTACGAGGAAGAAAGGTGCTTCTCTAGCAACAGCCCAGTCAATGAGAGACAGTCACAACTCAGCCACTGAGGAGCCCGTATACTTGGAACTCCCTGTTTAGTCCAATGGACTTTGTGTTTATAACAGCCCTCCCCAGCGCCTCCCACCTTCCTCTATAAAAGAGCAGTCCTCACTCTGTTCTCCTGACTTGGCTGTGGTTTGCTTTAGTTTGCTTTTCTCAAATTGTAATTCTCTACTATTCCCAAATAAACCCATTTCTGCAGTTTCATTCTTAAGCTTAACATGACATAATCACCCTAAATAAGTGTCCTTAAGTAGGTGATGGAATGATCAGAGACAAGAGACAGTAAGGAAATAAATAACATATGAAGATTCAAACTGCAATTTTTAGGAAGTTCACAGGGCGGGGCTGGTGAGGAAGGCCTGGAAAGGGAAGTCTATGAGAAAGAGGAGAATGTTCCCAACAAACTGTGTGAGGTTCTAGTTCTAGAAACTGGAGCAGAGGTGGGAACTTGGTCACAGAAAAGAAAAAAAGAGGGCCGGGTATGATGAGGAGAGCTCTGGGAGACTGTGAACTTGGGCACTGGATATAAAGTGAGCTGAGGTCCAGCAGTCAGGAAAACTTAACAATATGCAGGAGCTCTGTGACCAGGGCAGGCACCTGAGACTGGAGCAGATGCTGCGGAGCTAGGGATGACAGAGAAACTCTAACTGTAAATCATGAGGAAATAGCTAACAAGATGGCAGCAAAAATATGTTCCTCCTGCTTCACTTTAGCCAGGGAGCCATTGCAAATGGAATACTGAAGAAGCAGCAGGAAGAGGAGGGGGAGCCGGGGAAGGGAAGGGGAGGAGGAGGAGAAAGGAGGACAATGAGAGAGGAGGAGGAGGAAAAGGAGTGGGGTAGGGAAGGGGAGGAGGAGGAAAAGAGGAGGAGGGGAGGAAGAAAAAGAAGATGAGAAAGAAGAGGAAGAGGAGGAGAGGGGGAGGTGGACGGGAGAGAAGGCGGGGAGGAGAAGAGGAAAAGGATGGGGAGGGAAGGGAGGAGGAGGAGGGAGGGAAGGGAGAAGGAAGAGGAGGAGGAGAGGAAGAAGAAGAAGAGGAGAAGGAAGAGAAGGAGGGGGAGCAAGGGGAGGGAAGGGGAGGAGGAGGAGAAGGGGAGGGAAGGGGAGGAGGAGGAAGACGGGAAGGACAAGAAAGTGCCTTCAGGGAAGGAGAGGAAGAAACATGAGTAAATGAAAAAAAAAAAGTAGTTCCTTTTAACATACTTGCTTTAAATGTAGAGCTGTAGAGGGGAGGAAGAGCTCTGAAAGGAAGTTACTTAAACTCTAAGACTTCAGTTGTCTCGTTTGTAGATATAGGACCATAGTGTCCACCTTAGAGAACAGTACATATAAAGATTAAATGACAGAATACATGTAGACTTCTTAGCAACTAAGGTCTTTACAATGCATTCAAAATAAATGAATAAAAATGGGGAGCCTCTCCAATTATTTAGAGAGAGAATGATTATGAGAAACTGCTCTCAAGAGAAGATTCCCAGAGATGTCTCCCACTGACGTGCCGTATCCTCGGATTCCAGTGGATGTAGAGTGCTGGTTTCCAGTGTGCCTGGGTTTCTGTGCAGGGACTGATGCTCACTTGGCTTTTGCAGCAGACCTTCCTGTCCTTGCCTTTTTTCCTGGGATAAAGCCACTGTACAAAGTGCTTCATCTTCTACCCACAGTATTCTTCAGAGGAGGCTATCCCTTCTGTTACAGGACTAGGGGTTCTTGCTCACACGATTTTCTGCTAACCCCCTGGTCTGGGCAAGGACTGCTCTTCCCTCTGGCTTAGGAAGCTCGTAAACCTGCATCTTCTCCTCAATGTTCCCCCTCATTTGTGTCTCCTGGGGTCCCCTCTCTTACCAACTGGCATGGAAATCAGACCTTTACTCTTCCTTGGAGCCTGAAATACAGAGATCTGGGCTCCTTCTGACCAGGCTGCTCCCTCTCGTGTCCACATGGGGGTACAACACTTGAGAAGCTGCTAAGTTCTCGCCAGGCACCTGCCAAGGCTAATTCAGTGGGACCACTTTGATCCCTCAGTTAGTAGTTCTTTAAGGCTGCCCTGGACATTGACCAAGCCAACCCTTTGGCCCTTGAACAAGTTTTTAAATTCATCTCCAGTGTTCTTTTTCTACAGTGAAAATGACCTAGAGTAGATAGAGCCTTGGTGAGCATTTTCCTTCCAGAACTTCTCTCCCCTCTATTCTCTACTGCTTGAATACTGCTTTGCTCTGGCTGGATTCCTTGGGACTAAGGTTTCCAGACAAAATTCAGAAGTCCCAGTTAAACTTGAATTTCAGGAAAACAACAATTTAAAAAATATATAAGTATGCACCATATGATATTTGATCATTTAAATAAGTCCCAAATATTGCATGGAATATAATTGTACTAAAAATAATGCTAGAAATCCAAGTTTAACTGAGCATCTTGTATTTTGATCTGCCAAATCTCACAAACCATACTTAGGGCACAAATTCCACTCTATTCCCTTGGATCATTCCTGACCATTGCCAGATACATTGTCAGCCCCTCAGCCCACCATGGTGTTAGACTTCCGGTTTCTAAGTGGCCATGGGGCTTGTCAGGAAAGAGTGGCAGAGTTTGCAGCAAGCCCCAGGTGAAGTGCAACTACAGGGATCCCACCCTGATGGATCTGCCCAACTTAGCGGCCAAGTGAACCTTCCGAGCATCTTCTAGTGGCTTCTTGGTAAGTCATTCTCTGAGTGAGCCACCAAGTCACTCTTGCTTCCTTTTCAGAGTCAGCCTACAGGTTTTTACCAGGTATTTGGGGGGCCTTTTAATGGGCTATTTGGGAGGGAGGGACTCACTACTAGCTGGGCTGTGGTTGAAGTAGAAGAGGCCTGGGTGCCTCAGTCCAAACATCTTTAGATCCTTACTGCCCCCCCCCGCCCCCACCGCTTCATGATTCCATCTCCTTTCTATCTCTCCACCAAAATTCCTATTGGTCTCGCAATACCTTTTTTTTTTTTCTTTTAAAAGCATATATTTCATAGAAGAACTTTCATTTTCTAATAGACAAATTCCAGTTGAAAAGTCTAACTGATCTACTATTAAATGTATCTCCATGCAGTTAGGTTAATATGGGATAAGCTATTGTGCCTTGTAGCCAGACTAGCATATTTTTTATGTCAGGTTCATTGAAATAATTTATATACAATAAGTTTCCTTTTTCAGGTGTATAGTCCTATACATTTAGCTAACATACATAGAAGTGTAAACACTATCATAATCAAGCTCTAACAGCTATGCATCTAATTCTCAGCATGTTGAACTTTTTTTCTTTTTATTTATAATTGACCTGGAACTCCATCATGTCACTAAAACCTACTTCTCAAGGAAAAGATTCCTACAGTCACTTGCATCCTTCTGCACTTTCCAGGGAAAGCAGTAATGTATTTTCAAAAAGAAAATAGGCAGCGTTTAAGCATATGAACTAATCAATACTAATTACTTGATGAGCTGTAATTATACCAAGTCCAGCTTTGTCTCGGCAAAACTGAAAAACAAAGCATCTATCATTATATTGGCTTTGTAAATGTTCTGGATGAATCCACCCCTCAGTCACTTACATAGAATGAAACAGAATGAACATACACACAAAAACTTACAATGCTCTGCAGAGTCAGGGCAGGCCACCTGCTACAAACTTACAAGAGGAACATTTAACAACAGAGACATTCTTGTGATTTCCATTTTTTGATTTCCAAAAAGGACTGGCAATTATTTAAGGGACACCTTAACCAAAATAATTCAATATCTTTTCATGATAAAAAACTGTCAGCCGATTAGGTCCAGATGGAATGCACCTTCACATAGGAAAGCCTGCATAAAGCAAGCCCATAGTGAACACCATACCCAATGGTGAAAAGCCGAAAGCTTTTCCTCTAAGAAAAGGAGATCACCAATCTTAAGAACAGCTGGCCAATGATTTAACCTATGTTTGTTTTATCTGTAAAATTGGTGTACTCTTCATACATAACTTTGGGGTTATTAGAATTAAGTAAGTTTTCATTACATGCTGGTAACATCACCCAATACATGTGAAGCCTCATAGAAATGTTACCTCTTAGCTTTATATTAACTGTCAGAGGTAGATGCCCACTGTGACAATGTTTAAATTCTTTGACAAGTAAATAACTATAAGCAGCATTTTATTGAAAGTGATAATAGCAGCACTAATTTTTAAAAAATTTAATGAAAATAGCTTAATGAAAAATACCTTGGCAAAATTAGATTCCAGGCTCATGTGACACCCAAAATATACATTTACAAAGCGATTGAATAACAAATGGCACAGCTCCATTCTCATAATTGATATAAGAAATATCCCAAAAGTCAGGAGTGACTTTTTTGTCTATTACATGGGAAGACTCCCTCTTCAGGGAAAAGATGTCCAGGTAGCTGGTGATAAATGATCATATGAAGATGATACTATGATGGGAGGATACTACCCTTGACCACCTCAATCCACCAATTATTTCAAGTGTGGAAAAATCCCATCAGGGAGAGAACAGAAAACCTGACATCAAATTTCAGTTAAGAAAGTGATTATTTAAATTCTAGAATATGAATTTCCTTCTGCAATAATTAATCATATGTGATACACATTGAATTATTTTTAGGAATCAACTTTACCGATTAATTAGGAAAGCCACATGAGTTAAAGTGTCTTCACACAAAAGGACTTTGTCCTGAGAGTATGTTAAATTTTAGACTCTGCACAAATTTAGTCTCTGGCACATTTAAATACTTCTCTCTATTCTTTACCTTTACTAAAAAATATTTAGAACATACTTCTCGAAGGTTCATATCAATTGGATCAAATTATTGTCATTGAGGACATTTTGTTTTACCGTATAAAACAGAAAATAAAATTTAAATGGATAGCATAAATTACCTAATAGTTAACATTAAATTAATAAGCTGTACCCCTAATGAATAAAAAAAATGAAAAATATACCTTCCCTGAATCAGGACCTTCACTGAATTAGGGATTTTTAGGGATAAGATATCTAAGAAAAGATTTATACCAACTTTAACACAAAAAAACAGTTTTTCCAACAAAATTCATGACACCAGTTCCAAGTCTCCATTCCTCCTTGAGGAAGAAACCCGTCTGACTTGAACTTAGTAAGCCTAGTTCTTCCGGTGTTGTCTCAAAGTCAGCAATAAAGGGACTGGGGTCCAATTTTATTTCATTTTCTGTAGAAACTGGTGTAAGCCACACCGATTTCCTAAAAAACAAAAACAGAAACAAAAAAACAAACAAACAAAAAACACAGGAGCAGATATTGTTGGTATACTTGGTACCTGGTCTCTCGGGGCCTATACTTGGGTCCAAGTTATTTTTTTACCACTATACCACCGTGGCTCTTTTGAGTACAGTGATTTAGGGATGTGGCACAGTGCCCATGCCCTCTGGAGAGCAGGTGATTTGAAATGCTTGCTTTAGTAAAGTACCAAAGTGCCCAGTAAAATGGATTCAGACAAGTGGATCCTAAGAACAGTAAGTAAAAGCTGTCAAAAGCTTAATCTGACCCAATGTAGTGGAGGCAAAGGGTGTGTGTGTGCAGCAGTAAAACGTATGCACCAGTAACCTCATTGTATATATTTGTTGGCCGGCTTTTCATTTTTTTCTAAGGAAGATGAGCTGCAAACAACATAGAAATCACTATCAAAGCAGAAATGCCAGAGTTATCATTACTGATCAGGTAGCCTATGGAGAGGCAATAGTTCCAGAGCATGATTTCAGAACATTTTATATTACTCTAAGCATTGGCTAATACGTAGGAACGAAAATGTGTGTGTGCACGTGTAAGTCTCTACAGAATCGAGTGTTCATGTCAGCTACTTCCCAGAGTATCACTAAATTCCTCAGTCTTAGATGTGCCTTATGAAAATAAGTTAAAAGAATATCAAGAGTATTTAACAATATGAGTGTACGTAATGTCACTGAACTTTACACCTAAAAATGGTTAAAATGATAAATTTCATCTTACGTATATTTTACCACAATAAAAAAAAAAAAAAATACCAGGGGTGCCTGGGTGGCTCAGTCTTTTGAGCATCTGACTCTTGACTTCAGCTCAGGTCTTGATCTCAGGGTCATGAGTTCAAGCCCGGCATTGGGCTCCACACTGGACATGGAGTCTACTTAAAAAAAAAAAAATTCTCCCCTGCAAAAATACTGCACATTTACTCTGAGCTGTATCTTCTTTTTTTTATGTCAACTATTTCCATATATTAAACAAGGATAACATTTTTTCCAAGATTTGTAACTAATAACACTCAATGTAAATATTACAGTGACAAGATTTGTAACTCATAACATTGAATGTAAATATTAAAGCGTTTCAGGATACATCATTCTACTTGGTCTCAAAGTTCATGTGGGGTCCCTTTGGGATTCAATGTCTCAGTTCCACAAAACTGCAAGCAAAGTGCATTTAATGCTTAGGTTGATAACCCTTTCCTTTCATGCATTTCCATGAGTTAGTATTAAAATGAAAAACTCATGTTCTCTTTTTAATCATTTACTCTATTAACATGGAATTAAACTGTAAGATGTATTAGAGCATTATGAAGGAAGAGATATTGAAAAATAGTATCAGGCTTGATTCTTCCACTTATTAAGGTGATTCAGTATCTAATGATTCTGCTTTGTAGTTCAGTTGCTGCAAAATAACCTAGTTACACTAGACTGTATGTTTTGATTCTAAAATGAATATTACATTTAAAAATAAAAGTATTCAGTATTTTTAGAGATGCTAATTTCGTGTTTGGATGTATGCTTATGGGTGAATCAAGTCTAAAGTTCATGTTTCCCCAGCAGCATCTTTAAGTAAAGGTGAGGCAGATACATTCCAAAGAAGTCTGGTCTATTGGACTCACCTAGAAGCAGAACATTCCAAAGGGATCTTCTGATGGTCACAATGTAGATTCCTAGGGTTAAAGTACATCTCTGTTTGAAAAAGGAGAGTATCCTCTGAAACAACCTAGGGGAGCACAAAGTTTAAATAGAAGGTACTTCTAGTAATAGGGGAGGCATACACACATTTGAGTAGGAAGTAGAAAACATTTAAGATCTCAAAGTTGACTACTGTCACTTTTATGTATATACGAAGTTCTGACAATCCACTGGGACAGAAGAGGAGTATTACCTGTAAGAGCATATAAATACCCCTTGCGCCTGGAAAAAAATCTCAGTAGTACATAGGAGCAAACCTAAACTGCCAATGAGAGCCATGTTTATGATTCATTAATGGAAGATTTTTTTATTATGTTATTCACCATACATTACATCATTAGTTTTTGATGTAGTGTTCCATGATTCATTGTTTGTGTATAACACCCAGTGCTCCATGCAGTATGTGCCCTCCTTAATACCCATCACCGGGCTAACCCATCCCTCTACCCCCTTCCCCTCTAAAAACCTCAGTTTGTTTCCCCGGAGTCCACAGTCTCTCATGGTTCATCTCTCCCTCCGATTTCCCCCCCTTCATTTTTCCCTGTCTTCTCTTAATGTCCTCCATGCTATTCCTTATGTTCCACAAATAAGTGAAACCACATGATAATTGACTTTCTCTGCTTGACTTATTTCACTCAGCATAATGGAAGATTTCCAGCAGTTCTTTTGAAAAGGAGGATCTGGAGTTCAAATAACAAAGTGGTTTAAAGCACAAGCTTTGGAGGGTAATCATCCTGGTTTGGCATCTACACTACCATCAACCAGCTGTGTACCTTGGACAAATTGTAAAAGCGCCTTCTAGAGCTTCATTCCGTTTCCTCATTTCTAATAAAGCCAACACCTTATTTGTAGGTGACTATTATAATTAGTCATTGGCCCAAAATATCTTTGTTGTATGAATATAACTTGTTTAAATATGGGACTCCATGAAAAGAGAATATTACAGGATAATAATACAGTTGAAGATTTGTGCCTAGAAGAATAAGTAACAGATTTTATCCCAGTGAAAATCTACTTGCTTATATGGACACACATCCCTAGAGCACAGGCAGCTCAAATGATCCAATGAACAGGATATATACCTTTCCAGGAACTGTGACCTTTCCCATTAGGAGTATCAAATGGAATTTAAAATTGTCTGCTAAGCTTTGGTGAAATACAAGTGTAGCCTAAGGACAACTTAAAATCGGTTTCCTAACCAGTCTGGAAATGTGGGTTCTCAGGTCCTGTGCACACAGATGGCCCAATGTCCAGTGAATGATAAGTAAAGGAACTGTGTCATCGTCTACCCATAAATTACGATAACTACAAGCAAAATTTGTTCTTTAAAACAAAACAAAAAAGACAATAATTTTATTGCCAGGTATAAAGGTCTAAAAAAAACTATTTAGAGGTTATTTTCATAAATAATCACTATTCTCACCTTTATCCTGATCCCACAGTCATGTACAGGGTATATAAAATCATATGCATATGTTTGTATCCGAGTCACAGGGCAACCCGATCCCAGATATAATTCATCAGCAAATATATACAGACTGCTGCTGTACCCACATGGGCTAACCGAGATCATCACCCAGTCCATAGAACATCTTACTTTCACTGCAGAAAGAATCATAGGAGAAAGCGTCAGATACGTATTTATCTCAGGGAAGGGTTCAAAGAATATTCAGCTATACCCTTTGTGATTAAATAAAAAGTATTTCTTTCTCTGACAAAGATAATCGAGCCTTAAAAAACAGCATATAAAAGGTTTTCACATCACCATTAGTTTCCAAAATATCTTCATCATTATATCCTCAAATAACTAGACTTCAATTATTTCACAGGGAAGAAAATCGACACACAAGAATAAGAAAATCACAATCTTCTAGCCCCCTGCCTCTTCTTAAAGAAATTAGATCCCAAAGAGGGTGATGTATCTAGGGCTACACATAAGGGACAGAGGTAAGTTGCAATGCATTGGAATAGGAGCGATATATTCCCAGGAATGCTTTTTGGAGAGAAGGAAAAAGAGTGGGAGAATACGATCCGTATCTGGAGCAACCAGAACCTGAGATGATCAGAGCCACAGAGGGAAGAATCTGAAGAGAGAAAATCCACTCAAGTTCTGTGAAAGTTTTTATGTAAAACCTGTTCTTACCCTCTACATTGAAATCTTCAGTCAGTTAGGAATAATTACTATTTCTAATGGATTAATGTATCCTGTGGAAGTAAAAATGTGCTGGATTCTGACTAAGGGTGCCAGGCAGACATTAACCAGAGTTTCTTAGAGGATGATCAAAGTTAAATTGCATGGGTCTTACTATTGTTCAGAAAGAAAATACAGATTTATTAGCTTTAGTGTTTAAAGAGGTATGATTAGTAGTTGGGGAAAAAAACTAGTAAGATTACAAAACTTCCAAATCAGAGAACAAAACAGAATGAAGGAGAAAAACAAATTTCAAACAATTTAGGAGAAGGTGAAAAAGCAGGAGGGGAAAGAGACAAAACACCAAAGCAAACAAGAAGGACAAAAAGCAACAAGATGGTTGCAATAAATGAATTGCAAGTATAGGTCAACAATAAAAATAAATGTAAACGAACAAAAATACTTCAGGCCTAATGACCGACAGCCGAAAGAAGGAATAAATTATAATGTATTTATATAATCAACTTCTATATAACATGGAAAATATATTATACCTATAAAGTGATCTGAAAACAATTGTGAGAAAGAAGCGAGTCAAAGACAAGACAAACTTTATATATCTATTGATACAAAGTTCCAGTGAGAGAGAAGCATTTTTTAAAAAGATTTTTTCCAAACAGAGACTATTCGTAGATAGCTAGGACCTGCCCTACACTTATTAAGGCGTGAGAATCAAAACCCAATATAGGACTCTACATCTCAACCAATACAGCTTCCTCATGTTCTGCAAAAGTGAAAGTCACTGGGTTTAAATCTTATCCTCCTATTTTGACATTAATAGAAATAACTCAAACACAACCTGTCACCAAAGCTAGGATAAATATATTAAACATGGATTTCATTTCTTTTTTTTTTTTTTAAAGATTTTATTTATTTATTTGAGAGAGAGAGAATGAGAGCACAAGAGGGGCGAGGGTCAGAGGGAGAAGCAGACTCCCCGCCGAGCAGGGAGCCCAATGCGGGACTCGATCCAGGGACTCCAGGATCATGACCTGAGCTGAAGGCAGTCGCTTAACCAACTGAGCCACCCAGGCGCCCTGGATTTCATTTCTTAATTGTCTTTATTTCACAGCTGCAGGGGCACCTGGGTGACTCAGTCGGTTAAGCATCTGCCTTCAGCTCAGGTCATGATCCCAGGGTCCTGGGATCGAGTCCCATGTCGGGCTCTTTGCTCCGTGGGGAGTCTGCTTCTCCCTCTGCCCCTCCTCCCACTTGTTCTCTCAATCTCTCTCTCAAAGAAATAAATAAAATCTTTAAAAAATTATATATTCACAGATGCACAGAACCCAGTAAGTGTTGAATATATATAATTTGAATTGTAGTCCTCGTTGATCGTACCACTTGCATGCAGCAGTTCCCCTTTACCAAGTGAAAGTCTGACTGGCCATCCAACCTTTAGGAAGGCAGCCTTCTTACAGCTGGCTGGACAGGGCTTGAATTCTGTAGATGCCCAATTATTAGATTTTTTAAAAACTCGTTAAAACTGCAATGCAATTTGTTCATGAATCAGTGAAGGCGACCGAAACTGGAGACTCACAGTCGGGTTGAACATTAAGTTCTGGCAATTTGACTGAGTGTGCTCAGAGCCTCAGATCACTATGTGGAAGTGGGCCAAACTGGTTCCAGTGAACGTGCACCCAAGGTGGCCATTCTAGCCAGTCACTGGAAAGTTAAGCTGCAATGGTTTGAGATGACATTTAAGACGAATTTCCTATACTCTCAAAGGTCTCCTAGTTACTATATGTGTTCCAGAGATAGCCACAACCAAAGCACTTATGTGTCAATTCTCTCCTTGGAGTCTAATAAAACCTGGAAGTAAATAAAGCAGTTTCTTATTCCATAAATAAGTAATTCAGTCACTGCTGAAGTCTGATCAATGCCTCCTATCCCCCACCAGCACGTCTTTAAAGACAGAAGGAAAAAAAGGGGGGCAAAGCAACAGTAGAAGTACATTCAGTACATCAGGTCTGATGATGATTAGCCATTGTCTCCTGCAGAAAGGGCATAAAGTGATGAGTAAATTGGTAAGGGGCTCCGAGTCGAAAGCCTTGCTTAAAGGCTGCCTTTGGAAGACATATGTAAACAGACCTGTGGTCAGAAAAATTATTAGGAAGCAAGATTTCCTTCCTAAAGCAATTAGGATAATATGTCATGGATGTTTTCCATTATTTATGCCAATCTCAATAATATATCATATGCCAAACATTATAACTGGAGTTTGCATATCATCTAAAAATTAAATTTCCTGTGCCATTAAGCACAAACCATACACGTGATTGACTTTGACCATCTTCTCTTCACGGATTTACTTAGTAAACTGCCCCTTTATGGTAGCTGTAGAAACACTAGGAGCTGGAGGAGGATTTTCCCACAGCAAAGCTCATTAAATTATCTCCCAGTAGATGAATCTTGCATCAGTTTAGGAATTGACAGCAGGTAGTTGAAGAAATAGTCAAACAAGTGTCTTTAAAAATGACCATCTGCCATCAATATTTTGTATCTCCTACTTCTCACAAATAAGTCTAACATGACTCTGAGCAAAGCCAGAGGGACTAATTGTCTATTATCTTCTTTCCTGTAGGACTGGCACTCACTTATACGTCCATTACAAATTAATAATAGAAAGTCAGGAACACACAATGAAAAGAGTAGAGTTTCAAGCCTTGACTGGCAAAGCTCCCAAAACAGTAACAGAACCAGGAGACCTTGGAATACATTCAGAATATTCTTAAATGCTTTGGAGGATCAAAATCTTCCTACCGTGAAAAAATATTCATATGTCACGAGTAAGAGATTCCAACTATTTAAGCCTGTAAGTTTTTGGTTCTTTATAAATAAATCATCAAGAAAGTAAGAAAATTCAGGGAGAGGTTTTGGAGGGAAAGTGGCATTGGAGAAGGCAGGTGTTCTACATCAGTGACAGCAAGCTCCAAATTGCTCCATGTGTTTGAAATATTATCCTAGCGTCACCTAGATAAGATTCTCAGGAAGATCCTTCCCAAAGGAAAAAAAGAGTTCTGACAGTTTAAAGATATTCAAAAGGTAAGTGGACATGGACCTACAGCAAGTCTGGGTTTCTGGTTTCATTTTTTTTCATGCTACATTAGAGTCGTTTCAGTCTGACATTATGAGGTCATGTCTCAAGTGACTCAGAAATTATTTGAGGGAAAGCCTGAGGAGCACCTCTAGTTGCTACACAAATTGGCTGAAGTAGAATCTTCCTTGGACCCCAGCATCATGGATCACAGCCAGGCATCAATGCCCTCCTATCCTGACCCCAGATGGCCCTGACACCCTGCGCCCCCCAACCCCAAATGGCCCCAACACATTGAGCCCCCCACCACAGACGGTCCCGGTGCCCTGGGCCCCCCACCCCAGATAACCTCAGTATGTTGACTCAAGTCTTCTTGGCCCAAAAGTATTTCTCTTCTACCTAATTGTAAGATCCAGTCTCTTCCAGAGGAGAGTCCTTGCATGGAAAGTGATCATAACCCTTCCAAGGAAGTGTTCTCCAGAACTGGCTATTTACCATAGATGCTCTCGGTGCAAGGCCAAATCAAGACAGCAAGGAGCGTCCAGACCCCTAAAGCCACAGAGACCTTCATCTGAGCAGACCCCAGCCAGCACTTCTCAGGAAACAGGAAGTGGGGCCGGCCGTAAGTGAATTTATATGGCATCCCACTCTCAGCTGCCTTCATTTTCCCACTGATTTAGAGAGCCCATGGAGTGCTCGCGCAGCGTCAGCCACCTAAAGTCTGCGACTCTCCAGATTCCCCAAATGCTGAATCTCCAAGAAACATATCAGGCAAAGAGTGCTGTTTGATGAGGGTGCTTGCATGAGGCCTGTTGAGATGGCCTAGGAGGCTGGCATGGCCCACAACACTGCCAATAAATGCTCAATTGTAGGAACCTGTTTCCACTAGGTGATTTTTTTTTTTTCAGGTGTCCTTCTAATAAGCAGAACAGCCTAAATCATATGTATGTGAAATCCAAAGACGTTTACTTATTCTTTTCTTTGGGTTTGGCTGGAAGAATCAGCCGCAGAGATACTAAAGTGACTTGCCCAGAAACAAAAAACCCCAGGAGGAGACAGGGACCTAAAGAAAACCACCTTTCTTGGCATTAAGTAAATCCACACATCCATCTTTGCCGATTCTTCCATAAATTAATGTTTTAGTTACTTTAGTGAGGTCAAGCCTTAAAAGTATTTGCTTATAACACAAGAGAACAATAATTTTTTCATGCTGGGAAGATTTCTCAGAAGAGAAACATATATACATATCATCGTATATTTTGTCCCCTTGTGTTTATATGTATATGCATATGTATATATAATTATTTATGCATAATAGATATATTCAATCCAGTACTCAGAATAAAAGTTCCAGCTAAGCATTTTTATTGCATTTTCTAAAAATGTCAGTTGTGACAAGAATGTGACAGTGTAATTTTAAAGCGAACTTGGAAATCAAGGTTCACAGTAAATAAAATTCCAAGCATCTGAATTGAAGGCCTATTATTGGTTTTCATGACAACTAAATTATATTCTCAATGTTACAATCTGCTGTCAAATAAGTACATGAACAGGGCTTCCTTATGTGTCGTGAAAAGGACTTTTGTTCCCAACATCCCATTCTCTCAGGGACAAGGAGATCCCTCAAGTTGTGACCTGCATGGTGTTCTGTCTGCATCCGGAAAGCTGGAGAACCCAGCCACCAGCTACAAAAAGGAAGAGAGTTGAAGAAAGACAAAGACAAGTCCACGTCATTATTCTTTTTTTTTTTTGTCTTTCATTTTCTTTTTTAACTTTCTCCTGATGTTAACATTTCTATGATCTAAAATCCATAAGCGGGGCACCTGGGTGGCTCAGTCGTTAAGCGTCTGCCTTCGGCTCAGGTCATGATACCCAGGGTCCTGGGATCGAGCCCCACATCGGGCTCCCTGCTTCGCAGGAAGCCTGCTTCTCCTCTCCCACTCCCCCTGCTTGTGTTCCCTCTCTCGCTGTGTCTCTCTCTGTCAAATAAATAAATAAAATCTTTAAAAAATAAATAAACTAAAACTCATAATCTTTACATGTATCTTTTAAATCATTCCAGGGCTGCCTGGGTGGTTCATTCTGTTAAGTGTCTGCCTTCTGCTCAGGTCATGATCTCCGGGTCCTGGGATTGAGCCCTGCATTGGGCTCCCTGCCCAGCAGGGGGTCTGCTTCTCCCTCTGCCCCTCCCCCTGCTTATGCTTTCTCTCTCTCTCCCTCTCTCTCTCAAATAAATAAATGAAATCTTTAAGAAATATAATTTTAAATCATTCCAATATAAACATCTAGTATTGTTCCAGAAGGCATCAGAGTCCACTGGTGAAGAGCTTAACCTCTGGAATCATAGACCAGTTTCTCCACTCTCAGTTTACGCAAATTTGGGAAAGTTAAACAAGCTAAGGCTCACATTCATACTCTGTAAAAAGGAGGTAATAATACTATTTCCCTTGTAAGTTTATTGTGAATATTAAAAGGGAAAGCAAATGTAAGCAGTCTAGCCAGAGTTAATAGTGTACAAGAAATACATATAAAAACAAAGTAGGGGTGCCTGGGTGGCTCAGTCTGTTGAGCATCCTACTCTCAATTTCAGCTCAGGTCGTGGGATTGAACCCAGCTTAGTTCTTGAGAACGAAGATTCTCTTTCTCCCTCCCTCTGCCCCTCCCCTCCCCAGCTCATGCACTCTCTCTCAAAACACACATACACACACACACACACTAATGTAAATAGTGTACAAAAGTACATATGGTCTCCTCAAACTTAAGCACAGTGAGGTTTCATACAGTTTCCCAAGGAAATGTTATAGACCAGAACAGAGTGGGATGATATATTCAAAGTGCTGAAAGACAAAAACTGAAGGTTTGCTGCATTTGTTACTCCCAAAGGACTTCTCGAATTATTATGCTGAATTATAATTTTCAAAGATGCTGGATTCAATACCACAGTGTTTCAATACTATACATTTCTGAATCTGTTCTATAAGCAATATTTTTCTATACATAAATATTCATACATGGGACAACAGTTTTGGAATCTGCTATTGTGGCCAATGACTACAAATTGAAAAGGTATCTGCCACCTTTTTATTTTTTTAAGACTTTAGAATTGCTTATGAAATGTGAGAATTTTCATTTGTTTACACTTAGAAAAACTTGCTTGAATATATCCTATTCCAACACCATTTTACTGGTAAAAATGTGATGACTTCTAAGTTCTCTGTCTCTTTAGACTTTCTGTCTCTTGACTGCACCTGCCAACATTTTACTTAAAAAGTATTCATCGAAACCTCAAAAAAAAAGAATTTTTAATTTCCTCTATACTAATTTGTTATTATTTATCTGGTTTCTTTTTCTTTCTTTCTTTTTTTTTTAAGATTTTATTTATTTATTTGACAGAGAGAGAATGAGAGAGAGAGAGCACATGAGAGGGGGGAGGGTCAGAGGGAGAAGCAGACTCCCTGCCGAGCAGGGAGCCCGATGCGGGACTCGATCCCGGGACTCCAGGATCATGACCTGAGCCGAAGGCAGTCGCTTAACCAACTGAGCCACCCAGGCACCCTGGTTTCTTTTTCTTTTTAACCTGAGTTCCATTTAATTGATTTATTTCCTTTTATCTATGCAGTTAATTCTCTAGCAAGGTGGAAGCTCCTATATATTTAATTCTTTGGAAGTTTTATTTTATTTCTATTTTTTTTAAAGTTTACAAGATTACCTCTGTGTCAGGGTCTCCAAAACCATCCCCGGTTTTGATGATTTGCTAGGAGGACTCAGCATATAGTCATATCATAGCATAGTCATATCACACTATGATTTAATACAGCAAAAGGATACAGAGCAAAGGAAAGGTGCATGGGGCAGAGTCCAAAGGACACCAGGTGCAAGCTTCCAAGGGTTGTCTCTCAGTGGAGGCACACAAGATGTGCTTAATTCTTCCTGCAATGAGTTGTGGCGACATGCAAAATGTTGTCTACCAAGGAAGGTCATTATAGATTCAGCATTCAGGGTGTTTATCGGGGGCCAATCACATAAGCATCCTCTGCCTAGCACATACCAAAATTTCATATTCTCTGAAGGAAAACAAGTGTCGAACATATAGTTTGCACAAATAGTTTAGGCACAAGAAGCCTCTGTCATCAGAGTGGCAGGAACTCTCCCCAGATCAAAATCCCAGATGCCAGCCTTGCAAGCAGGCCTTTCTTAGTATAGCAGTCTCAAGCCTGCTACTTTTAAATCTATTCTGGGCATCCGTGAATTGTCAAGATGGGGAGTCCTATGTTTTTCTATCATCGAGTTAATCTGTATCTGTCATAGGCAGAATTCTAAAGATGCTTTCTATAATTGATTCAATCAAACATTAACCGAGGTACTGCTGTCAGGGATTTACAGATATAATTAAGATGAAGGACTTTAAAATAGGGAGATTAACCTGGATTTTCTGAGTGACCCAATCTAACTACATAAATCCCTTAAGCAGAGAACTTTCTCTCGCTGGAAGCAAAAGAGGTATCACCTCAGAAGGGGATGTCGGTAAGATCTGAGGACTGTGAGGAATTCAACCCGCCATCATTGTCTTTGAAAGGGTCCATGAGGGAAGGAATATGGAAGGTCTCTAGTGACCTCCAGCCAGCAGCCAGCAGCCAGCAAAGGAAACAGACTTTAGTCCCACAACTACATGAAATCAAATGCTGCCAACATCCTAGATTACCCTGCAGACAGGGCCTCTCCAAGAGCCTCCAGAAGAAATAGCCCCGCTGACAACTTGAACTTGGTGAGACTCCGAGCAGAGAATCCAGGTGAACCGTGTGGTGCCTACACTCCAACCATAAAAAGTGTGGGGTAATAGATGGGTGTTATCTTCAGGTGCTAAGTTTGTGGTAATTAGTTACAACTGCAGCAAAAAACTAATACACAATCTGTATCCTCTTACAGGGAATTTACTACATTTTTCCAATGTTTTGTGATAATTTGGGATTTTATTTCTAGATTTTATATTACAATATGTGTCTTCCCCAAACACATGGATGTGTCTGAAATTGTGTATCACCTAATAGTTGATACGTGTCGATTGGACTGTTAAAGCAGGACTTTGCAAGATGCTTTGAGGGATCCTAGTGGGTGATACAGAAAAATCCCTTATGAATTCATTGAAAATATTGCATTTTATATTTACTCTGGATTCTCATGAAAAGAAGGCAGTTTCCCTGATTCAGACCCAGTAAAACTGGGACAAGAAGTGCTCATCTGTACTTGTCACCAGCTCCAGGAGATTCTGACAAACTCACACAATCATGGTCTAAGTTTGGAAAAACACTGCTTTCTAATTTTGCCCTACCAAAAGGCATCTTATTATGAATGTACATCCTTAGGGTGCTGAAGAAAGGTGCTCAGAGAGCATTTTTGTCCAATTAAACCTAGTGCAAGATCTTGAGACAAAGGGGTTGTGGATAGGGATAACAACGTGACCTGGTTCCATATTTTGGCAAAAGCCAACCTTTAAAAAGCTCCATTTCAAAAGTAAATGCTTAATAAATTACCCTTAGAAATTATATAGTATGTCACATGGATTGCCTCAGCTTCTGAAGGCAGGATAATTGTTGGTGAGCATTGTCAAATTTAGCTATAGGAATCTCCAGGATTATGAATTAATATAACAAAGGACAAGCAAAAGAGTACACCTGTCATCATCAAAAACCTCAAGACTAAGTCCTTTCTACAAAATATTTTTACTGAATTTTAAGTACCTCCAAATCAACAGGAATTTATTTTAGGGTGTCTATTGCTTAAATTATATTTGGGCATGAGAGCCTTACAGCAGATTAAATATGCAATTCCTATTTGTGAATTATACTTCAATAGAGCTGAAAAAATCCTTCTCTTTTAAAACTTGGGAAAAAAAGAACCTGAATTTTAACAATATCCCCAAGTGATGTGCATGCATTTTAAAGTTTGAGAAGCAACGGCACAATTAATGGATAAGAGCATCAGATTGGGTTTGAATGCTGAGTGCGCCCCTTACTAGCTCTATAATCTTAGACTGGTCACTTAACTCCAAACTCTGAGTTCTTCATCCATAACATAGTGACAATAACAGCTCTGAGGGTGGTGTGAGGATTATGTAAGATTATACTCAATATCTGGCACATTGTATGCACTCAAAAAATGGTGCTCAATGTGTACAACTCTTGTCATTGTCCTAGTTGGAAGCATTTTTTCCCCCCATGTGGACCACTCTGGTAACTTCCTGCCTGCTTTTCCAGTCTTAGCCTATCCCCATTCATCCCATCATATACTCCAGTGCCAGTTCTTTCCACTAGCAAAGATCTGATTGTGATACTGCTCTCCTCAAAAAGCTTCAGGGCATCTCATTGCATTTATACACCCCTCACTGGAATCGTAAGCCAAACTTCTTTGCATGAAATCCACAGCCTCATACTCAATGAGTCCAGTCCAGATAGAATGATATGGTGGACAGAAGGAACACCTGAGTCAGGAGCTTCAAAATTTTGCCCTTGTTTTAACAATATTGAGCTGTTTGACTGTTTACTCTCTTCAGGCTCCAATTTCCTAATCCATACAATTAAGTAATTTGGTTAACAGTTTTACCAAGGTTTTTTACACCTAGCAATGGATGAGGCTGGAACTTAAACCTACTCTATGGACACACCAGGAATAATTTGATAAAGTGGCATAATACAAAACCAACATACAAAAATCAGTGGCATTTCCATACACTAACAAACCATCTGGAAAGGAAATCAAGAAAACAATCCCATTTCCAATACCAATTAACAGACTAGAATAGAAATTCATTGTCATATCCAAGGTTATGAAAATTTACCACTATATTGGGACACCTGGGTGGCTCAGTTGGTTAGGCGACTGCCTTCGGCTCAGGTCATGATCCTGGAGTCCCGGGATCGAGTCCCACATCAGGCTCTCTGCTCAGCAGGGAGTCTGCTTCTCCCTCTGACCCTCCCCCCTCTCATGCTCTCTCTACCTCATTCTCTCTCTCAAATAAATAAATAAAAACTTTAAAAGAATAAAAAATTAAAAAGAAAAAAAAGAAAATTTACCACTATGTTTGAAGAATTTTATATTTTTAGCTCTCACATTTAGGTCTTTGCTACATTTTGAATTAACTTTTGTATATGGTGAGCAGTAGGATTCTAGCTTCATTCTTATGCATATAGATATCCAGCTGCCCAGCACCATTTGTCAAGAGATTATTCTTTGTCCATTTAGTGATCTTGGCATCCTTGCTGCAAATCAATTGATCATAGATGTAATGGTTTTATTTTTGGATTCTCAATTTTATTCCATTAGTCTATATTTATCCTTATGCCAGTAACATAGTTTTGATCACTGTACCTTTGTAGTATGTTTTGAAATTGGGACATGTGAATCATCCAATTTTATCCTTTTTCAGGATCATTTTGGCTATTTTGGATTTCCATATGAGTTTTAGGATCAGTTTTTCCATTTCTGTTAAAAAAAAAATGCCACTGAGATCTTAATAGGGATTGTATTCAATCTGTAGATTGCTTTGTGGGGGCGTACTGTATCTTAATAATATAAGTTTTCCAATCCATGAACACAGGATGTCTTTAATTTGGTCTTTAATTTCTCTCAGCAGTGTTCTATAGTTTTGAGTTGGATTCCTTGCCTATTCCTACACCAATATCACACTATCTTAATGATAATCAATTTATGGTTTATCTTGATATTTGGTATCGTAAGTCCTTTTACATATACTCTGAGAGTGCTTTGACTGTATTTGATCAATTGCCAGCCCGTAATTTCTTGAAGTTTGCACTTCTTTATTTTTTCCATATTTTATTTTCACCTTTTTTTATATATTTAAATTCAATTAGCCAAGGTATGGTATATCATTGGTTTTTGATATAATGGTCAATGATTCATCAGTTCAGGTGCTCATCACCTTTCTAACAAGTTTTTAAATGTACAGTACAGGATAGTTAACTATAAGCACAATGTTTTACAGTAAATCTCTAGAACTTTTTTTTTTTAAAGATTTTATTTATTTATTTGACAGAGAGAGACACAGCGAGAGAGGGAACACAAGCAGGGGGAGTGGGAGAGGGAGAAGCAGGCTTCCCGCTGAGCAGGAAGCCCGATGCGGGGCTCGATCCCAGGACCCTGAGATTATGACCTGAGCCGAAGGCAGACGCTGAACAACTGAGCCACCCGGGCATCCCTCTAGAACCTTTTCATCTGCCATTCCCTAATTTAAAAAAACTGCTTTCCAAGTTTAAGTTTAAAAAAGAAAATCTGATTTGGGGGTGCCAGGGCAGCTCAGTCGGTTAGGTGTCTGACTCTTGATCTCAACTCAGGTCTTGATCTTGGGGTTGTGAGTGCAAGCCCTGGGTTGGGCTCCATGCTGGGTGTGGAGCCTACTTAAAAAAAATCTGATTTGATTAGTATTGGAATGAATCTATAATCCATGAGTCTTCAGTTCATGACCATAGTATCTCTTTTTTTAGGTCTTTTTAGGTCTAAGCAGAAAGTTTTATGATTTTCTCTTTGAAGTCCTTGCATACTTTTTTCAGGTTTATTCACAGGTATTTGATATTTTCATGCTATTGTAATTATATTATTTTTCTTACTGGTGCTGGCATATTAAATTTTAGTTGCTCTTAATATATTAACTGTAATAATTTGTCTATAGAGTCTTGGTATTTTCTACATAAGCAACTCTTCACCTGTAAACAATGACAGTTTTCTTTTTTCTTGATAGCTGTTTTATCTTTCACTCCTTAATGCTGCCATGTACTCTACCCAGAATCTCCAACACAGAGCTGACAAATGTGGTCATAGCAGGTACCTTCACCTGATTCTTGATCTCAGAGGACAAGTTATCACATTTCATTACAAAATGTGATATTTGATGTAGGATATTTGAGTTAAATTTTATCAGATTAAAGGTCTTAAATTTATTAATTAAGGGTCTTGAATTGATAAACTTAATCAAATTTAATCAAATTAATAAATTTAATCAGTTTCTTTATATCAATATTTTGCTTCTTCATCACCTATAGTTGATTAATTTTACCAAATGTTTTTACTACATCTACTGAGATGACTATATCATCCATTAATCTGGTATTGTGGTAAAATACATGGATAATTTTCTCTACTATCAAGTCTAGATTTCATTATTGATGCAAACCCAATTAGCCATCATGTATTATCTTTATTTGTGTGTTTCTGGACTTGGTTTTTCTAACTTTTTTTAGAATTTTTATACCTATGTAATATCAGCAAGAGTGATGACCTATTATTTTCTCTTTTTATTATCTTTGTCAGGTTTTGTTATCAAGATTATTTTAGTTTCATAAAATGAGGTAGAAATTATTACCAGTTTATCAATTCTCTCAAATAATTTATTTAAGATTGAATTATTTTCTTCTTAAATGTTTAGTAGAAATATATTAGCCTGTATTAGGGTCTTGGTAGACACTGAGCACATGACCCATGGCTGTAAAATAGTCTTAGGACCAGAAATCCCAATCATGTTGTGGATCTGAACAGAGGCCCCAAATTACCAGGTTGGTGTGGCTCAGAAATCCTCTATAGTGAAACGGAAATGATACATACAGGAGAAGGTGAAATACAGCCAAGATAGGGTCTTGCAACTCCATGAAAATATCTCAGGAGGGCCTATCTCCCAGACATATCACCCTTGGGGCCATTGACTCTACTGGCCTAATGAGGACCCAGATAGAGGACCTCCTAGATGATGCACAGGCCTGGTTCACTGATGGCTCCTCCCAGTTACCTTGTACAAGGATGGACTGGGGAGAGGCTACGTTCCAACCTGAAAGGGACCTCTCCCTTACCTACTATGGTAAAGAACATGTGGCACAATGGGCAGAAATTCCTGCAATATGGATGGCTATCAGAGCCACCCTAGCCAATGAGCCATGCTGTATTTTCACTGACTATTGGGTTGTGGCTAAAGGCTTGGTTGTTTGGTCAGGCCAGTAGCAAGACTCAGACTGGCATATAAAAGAAGCCCTCCCATGGGTATAAGGTAGTCGGATAAAAATGGACACTGTTGCTAATAAGTTTTTTGTTTCCCATGTGGATGCTCACCAAAAGGCCCCTACATTAACAAAGGGGAACACGACCAATAAGTAGTCTGTGCTTGTCAGCTAAATGCAGAGACTGAATTATTCTCTATCACAGAGTAAGCAGATGTGCAACCAAGTGCCTCCTGGATCCACAAGAGGATGGCTAATGAAAATTCAGTCATCATCTTGGATTGGAACTACATGCATGGATGGCCACTGTCATGAAAGATGCCAAATGGGCATGGAAAAGCAGTCTGCCTGCCAGACTCCAACCAAAGCTAAAAATACTGTGCAGGGATAAATGCCTCCAGCCAAAGGCCAGGATGTTCATAACAAATAGATCCTGGTGGGCCTCTAGTCCTGCCCAGAGCATTCAGCTGGATCCTGACTACATTGACATTTTCTCCGGGTTTGGCCTAACCATCCCCATGCATTCCACTGAGTTGGGCCACACTATCCAGGCCCTATGAGGCCACATTTGTTTGCTATTTATGTTCTCTAAGCATAATGCATCTGATAATGGCCCCAAATTTGCAGTCCAAGCTATACATCAATGGGCCCAGTAATGGAGCATCTGATGGACTCTCCAGGTTCCATATGACTCCTAGGGCACAGAGATGGTTGAGCAATTTAATTGACAGTATAAAAATAGGCTTAAGTGGCTGATGAGGAAGAGACAAGATAACCCAGCCTATTCTACACATCTCAGGGGAGTAGTGTGGGGTCTTGATACAGCAATTCCCAAAAAGGGTAGTATTCATTTGCACTACATGTTTGACCAGGGTATTCATCTCCTTCCTTTGATTATAAACCACTCTTTACAATTATTTACACATCAGTCTCCAAGGGTGGGAGTTGCCCACAAGGCATCTCTTTTCATCCTTTCCTGAAAAATCAAATAAGTGGCAGATCAGGATGCCTATTAAACAGCAGTGGACAGGGAGACACTACCCTCCTTCTCCATTTACCTCCCTGGTACAGATCATGGGTTTTTGCCTACAAGGACCTCAAAAATAATGGCCATCAGTTGAAGGTCTGAAGTTCAACATTTTCTTAATGTAGCCCTGCCACTTTGTCTTTGTATTCCCATAATCTGGATATCAGTATATTAAATAGAAATTTTTATTAAACCACAAGAGTAAACAAGCCGGAAAACTCACCACTCTGGGTGTGGGATCAAGGGCACTATCCTTGCCTGTGTTGCAGGATAAACTACCTGTCTCAGTCAGTGGGGAGGAATTCCCTCAACTGATAGGACATGACCTCCTTTGGGCCTGAGAGCATGGCTACAGGAATGAGAGGGGGAAGGGATCCAACCTGTCTTCTCTCTCTCCTGCAGGGTAGCCCATGTGACTCTTGCCTTGCTGAAGTCACTAGTATGCTGATCTTGGGAAGTTGCCACTGCCCCAAATTTGACAAACTATTAGATATATCACCTACTGTTCAGTCCCACAAGTATACATCCAATTGCTACGCCACTGAATACCACAGACATTTCTCTAACCATGTATGTTTCTGGTACCAAAAGTATTCCAACCTTACTAATCTGGACCCATCTCTGTAGCTGGACTCTAACAATCCCAGGAGCAAAATGCCTTCCGAAAAGTCAACTCACTCATGTCAAAGATGGGACACCTTGAGAAAGGAATACACCTCAGAACGCTTGGAGAAAGGAATGCAGGATCCACTATAAGGGCTGTTTTGACCACGACCCTTGCTTTTTGCTGTAAATATTAAGTTGATTATACACACTGTGTGATTTGAACATTGTTCTCTGGGTTTTTTCCATACCTGTAGGAGAGATTGAGCATTCCAATATTGCCCCACACAACAGCTTTCTTTGTAGAAAATCTATTTTATTTCTAAAGCTATTTTGTAAGATTTCTCTTTATTCTTGGTTTTCTAAAATTTTACTAATGTAAGTCTAATAAAGACCTGGAAATAATTGAGATAGAGGACACACACCTCACATGTATCAGAGAATCCTTGACCTGAGGAAGTATAAGAATTCAAACAGCTAAAACAAATTATCCTGAAATTTAGACAAAATAGCTGATGTTTTCCTTCACTCTCCAGAGAAGATACATAAAAATTATTTATTGAAATAAAAATCATGTTTTTACATTCAAGTATAAGGTTATTCCATATTGTGTCAGTAAAGTGCCCCAGTGTTTTACTAGGAAGGCAAGACAAGTAGAAAGGAAAGGGAAATGGGGACAGGGTGATAGAGCAGGGTAGTACTGGGGGAGCATACTTACTTACTGCACCACCCAAGAAGCAGTGGCATTTGAGACATATTTAGGGACTTCATCTTCCTCTTGATTTTTCTTATGAGAAAGAGGAGCCACTACACATTTACCTAAATTTTTGTTGGTCTCTTAGCCAAGTCTCTTGCATCATGGAAACTCCTTTCTGAGATGGATTGGTTCTTTGGACTGAACTGTGTCCCTCACCCCACCCAAATTCATATGTTGATGCCCTAACCTTCAATGAATAGCATTTGGGAGTCAATTAGGTTTAAATGAGGTCAGAGTGGGATCCTCGTGATGGGAGTAGTAGGATCCTCGTGATGGGAGTATGGCCTCATAAGAAAAGACACCAGAGCAGCCCTGGGTGGCTCAGTCAGTTAAGCATCTGCCTTAGGCTCAGGTCATGATCCCAGTGTCCTGGGATCGAGTCCCACATTGAGTTCTTGCTCAGCAGGGAGCCTGCTTCTCCCTCTCCTTCTCCCTGCCTCTCTCCCTGCTTGTGCTGTCAAATAAATAAAACCTTAAAAAAATAAATAAAAAGACATCAGCACACCGCTGCTCTGACACCCACCCCCCAATTTCATCTTATTTTTTACCTACCACTAGAAGCAGTGGTATGAAGATGAGAACTAGATTAGTTGCATAGTGGTCTGTGATTCCTTGTGACTCTGAACTTTTTTTTTTTTGGAAAAAAAGCATAATAATTGTAAGACTTTTTCTTTTTAAAATGCCTTTATTACAGGGGCTCAGTTGGTTAAGCATCTGCCTTCGGCTCAGGTCATGATACCAGAGTCCTGGGATGGAGCCCCACATCGGGCTCCCTGCTCGGCGGGGAGCCTGCTTCTCCCTCTGCCCCTCCCTCTGCTCATGCTCTCTCTCTCCCTCTCTTTCTCTCTCTCAAATAAATAAAATCTTTTTTTTTAAGATTTTATTTATTTATTTGAGAGAGAGAGAATGA
>NC_138379.1:9775981-9804102 GCF_054177405.1 Leptonychotes weddellii
CCATCAAAATCCTAGAGGAGAACACAGGCAGCAACCTCTTCGACCTCAGCCGTGGCAACTTCTTCCTAGAAACATCGCCAAAGGCAAAGGAAGCAAGGGCAAAAATGAACTATTGGGACTTCATCAAGATAAAAAGCTTTTGCACAGCACAGGCAACAAAACCAAACGTTGCCCTCAAGTTAAATTTTGTCACAGGCAAGAGAGATGTATTGGCAGAATTTTTTTTAAATGCATGTTGTGTTCACTACAGCGTTATTCACATTAGCCAAGATATGGAAACAACCTAAGTGCCCCTGGACAGGTGAATGGAGAAAGAAAATGTGGTACATACATACAGTGGAACATTATTCAGCCATAGAACAGGAAAGCACACTATTTGCAATATGGGTGGCCCTTAAAGGCATTATGCCATGTGAAATAAACCAGCAAAAGGCAAATACTGTATGACCTCACTTATATGTGGAATCTAAAAAAGCCAAACAGACAAATTCCTAGAGACAGAGAACAGAATAGTGGTTGCCAGGGGTTAGGGAGTGGGAAAATTCAGAAGGCATTGATCAAAGGGTCCAAATGATACAAACTGCCAGGTAGAAGATGAATACATTCCAAGGTTCTAACATAGAGCATGGTGACTACAGTTAACAATACTGTATTACATACTGAAAGTTGCTGAGAACATAAATCTTAAATATTCTCACCACAAAAAAAGAAATGGTAATTTTGTGAGTTGATGGAGATGTTAACCAACTCTACCATGGTAATCATTTCACAATATATACACATACCAGATCCTCACAGTGGACACCTCAAACTTACACAATGTTAAATGTCAATGATAGCTCAATAAAACTGGGGGAAAAAAGAGAATGCATGGTGTTTAAAGTCCCCCATTTACCTGATATCTTTTCTACTGTGAAATTATCACAAAACTTAAGATAGAGAGTAGTCAATATTACATGAGCTATAAAAGCAATTTACAATTAGTTTTAATAGCACAGTCACAAAGAACGTATTGTTAGTTGAAACAATAACTGCTCTTACTTCAACTCTGAGTCCACAAGAAGAGAGAGGGTAAAGGAACTCAAAGAAATCCCACATCCCTCCAGTTACCGGACAGCCACTTCCCAAATAGATTTCATAATACTGGGGTTCCTGGTAATACAGATAAGGCTTTTGTTTAATTCTGAACTGAAACCAGTGCTGGTTACAGATTACAGACACTGATGAAAGAAAAAAAAATGGAAAATATTAGATCCCATATCTGGCCCCAAATAACAGCCTAGAAAACTTTCAACTTTGTAGTCAACCTGAAGCTCAACTCGAGAGTGAAAATGGCTTGATTCTATTTCTGTATGTTCCACTGTGAGATCTTAGAGAAGTTACTTGAAGTCTATTGCTTCATCTGAATGTGAAGGAAATCCTAAGAGCTACTTCTTGAGGGTCTATAAACGAACTATCAATTCCTTAGAGGTTTCCCAGAGAGAATACAAATTTCATCTATAATTGGATATCAAATACACTTCTGAAATATTTCCAAACATAACTGATATAGCTCTAAAACAGGGATGGATAGGTTTCAATACTTGGTTGTACAGACCTAGAAAAATTCATCAGCTGCTTTCATTTTGAAAATGCTTGAGCCAGTTGATACTAGCTTGCTATGTGAAACTAAAGACTTCTACTGGAATAAACAAAAGCATAATACACTCCATAGTAAGTTTTGTTTATGGATTGCTAACTTTGTCGTTTGGGGGAGGTGTCTATTTTTCATTATATCTGCATGAAGTCAATTTTATTATTGATCCACACTTATGGATGAATAAACTTAAGCTCTGATATCTGGTAAATGGCAGAGCAGGACTAAAACATATGCAGAATCCGTTCGGAGCAATCTCCGGATCTCCTAGACACCTGACAGTTCCTCCTGCTTTCTCCTGACTCCAAAAGAAAAATGCCAACCCCCAAAGTCAACAGTATGTAAGAAAGAATACCCACTACCTGAAATGCCACCCTCCAGAATTCCCTTTTCCTTACCATCCTCAAAACCACGTATCAACACAAAAAGCATGAAAAGCCCTCCAAACAAGCCAGACCTTCATCATTTCAGATCTCAACCCAAGATGCCAGAGTAAACAGGAAACCAAGTGAAGTGGTCTCCACAGGTGTTTATAAGCCTCTTGTCTCCTCAGCTGCAGGTACTGATCCATCATTCTGGAAGCAACGCCAAAACCTTCAACATGATTGGCTTTTCTGCCTCAAGGCTGAAATTACTATAAATTACTATAATCATAATGATTCAGAAAAGCAAGAGGAAATATATAAAGTGGATTGAGACTGTATCCACCCAAATGGTGTCTTCCCCAAGCATAGGGAGGTGTCTGAAACTGTCATATATAGGATACATGTCTATTGGACTGTGAAAGCAGGACTTTGCTAGATGATCTGAGGATCTTCAAGTGGGTGAGACAAAAGAATGATTTATACATTGATTGATAATATTATGTAGCATAATCACTTTGGGGTCTTATAAAAAGCACCCAGTCCCTGGCCCCGTGGCCAACAATTCTGATCCAGGGAGGCTGGTTTGACACCTAGTTATCTGGGCTCTCTAACCAGCTCCGGGTGACTCTGATTCAGGGGAAAAAAATTCACAGAACTGTGGGCTAGGCTTTTGAAAAACATTGCAATCTGGTTTAGTTATGCTTTCCCAAAACGCATCTTGTCATGAATGTGTACATCTCCAGGGAACTGAAAAAAATGTTTTCCAAGGGTATTTTTTCCAGTAAAAACTGGCAATGCAAATCTCAAGAAAAAGGGATTATGGATGAAAATAGAGTTTGAACTGGGTTCCTGTTTTGGCAAAAACCAACCTTACAAAGCACACCATCCCCAAAGCAAGAGTTTAATAAATTATCTTCAGAAATCATATCATATGGATTGCCCCAGCTTCCATGTATAGGATAATTTTTGGTGATTATCATAAAATAAGTGTAGGAAGTCTCCAGGATTATACATTGATATAGCAAAAATCAAACAATAATGTACATCTGTGATCATCACAAACCTCAAGGGAAAGTTCTTCCCATTAAATATTTTTTTAGTGTTTATATTTAATCTGTTTATTTATTTATTTATTTTGTCATGTATTTTTAATCAACAAGTTCTTATTTTAAGATATCTAGTCTTTAAATTATAAGTAGAAATTACAGTTTGCAATAGATTTACATTTATAAGAACAATATCAATGCATTTTAATACTTTTCAGAATACTTTTCAGTTTTCTAAATTATTCAAAAAGTGGGGCACCTAGGTGGCTCAGTTGGTTAAGCGACTGCTTTCAGCTTAGGTCATGGTCCCAGAGTCCTGGGATGGAGTCCCACATTGGGCTCCCTGCTCGGCAGTGAGCCTGCTTCTCCCTCTGACCATCTCCCCTCTCATGCTCTCGCTCCCTCTCTCTCTCAAATAAATAAATAAATAAATAAATAAATAAATAAATAAATAAAATCTTTTTAAAAATTATTCAAAAAGTGAACATATTGTTATTTTAGTTCAGGTTTATTAAGATAAAACTGACATATAACACTGTGTAAGTTTAAGGTATAGAACATGTGGGTTTTATACACTTACATATTGCAAAATGATTACCACAATAGGGTTAGTTAATATTTCCATCAGCTCACAAAATCACCATTTCTTTTTTGTGGGGAGAATATTTAAGATTTACTCTCTTAGCAACTTTCAAATATTTAATACTGTATTGTTAACTATGGTCATCATGCTGTACATTAGATCCCCAGAACTTACTCATCTTATAACTGGAGGTTTATATCCTTTAACCGGCACCTCCCCATTTCCCGCATCTCTCAGCCCCTGCCAACCACCATTCCACCAACTGTTTCTATGAGTTCTGATTTTTTTAGATTCCACATATAAGTGAAATCATACAGTATTTGTCTTTTTCTATCTGACTTATTTCACTTGACGTAATGCCTCTATGGTCCATCCATGTTGTCACAAACGGCAGAATTTCCTTCTTTTTTATAGCTGAATAATATTCACTGTGTGCACGTGCATGCAAGTATGTGCATGCATATGCATACCACATCTTCTTTATCCGTTTATCCATTGATGGGCACTTAGGTTGTTTCGTATCTTGACAACTGTGAATAATGCTGAACATGGGAGTACACACATCTCTTAAAGGTCCCTATTTCATTTCCTCTGGATATACACCCAGAAGTGGGATTGCTGGATCCTATAGTTGCTCTAGTTCTAACTTTTTGAGAAACCTCCATAGTTTTCCATAGTGACTGTACCAATGTACATTCCCACCAATAGTGCACAAGAGTTCCCCTTCTCCTCATCCTTGTCAACACTTGTTATCTCTTGTCTTCTTGATGATGACCATCCTAACAGGTATGAGGTGATACTTCATTTTGGTTTTGATGTGCATTTTCCTGATGATGAGAGATGTTGAGCATCTTTTCATGTACCTGTTGGACAATTATATGTCTTCTTCGGATAAATGTCTCTTCAGTTCCTCTGCCCATTTTTTAAACCAGATTATTTGTTGTTCTGCATTATTGTATGCATTATTTACATATTTTAGATATTGTATGTATGCATTATGCATTGTTGTATGCATTATTTACATATTTTAGATACTGACCCCTTATGAGACACTTATTTTGCAAATATTTTCTACCACTCCATGGGTCACCTTTTTCATTTTGTTGCTTGTTTCTCGTGTAGAAGCTTTTTAGCTTGGTATAGTCCCACTTGTTGATTTTTGCTTTTGTTGCCTGTCCTTTTTAGTGTCACATGCAAAAAATTTTTTACCAAGCTTTTTCCTGATTTTTTCTTCTAGGACTTTTACTATTTCACATCTTATGTTTAATTATATTTTGAGTTTCATCCATACCTCTCACCAAAACTGTTTTTGCCAAAGTCATGAGTGTTCTCCACATTGCCAGAGGTAATGGTCAAATTGTGGTTCTCATCCCATTTAACATTTTAATGCAACAGTTGATGTGGTTGATGGCTCCACCTGCTTGGCTCCCAGAACCCCACTCTATCCTGCTTTTACTTCCAGTCACCTTACTGACTTTTCTTTGCTTCATTTGAAGGTTCTGCCTCCTCTCGACTACCTCTTAGCATTGGAACCCCAAGACTTAAGCCTTAGACCAATTATATTCTCTTTCCTTACTTATTTGCCTTGAACTCATCGAGTCTTATCAGCTTTAAAAATTACTTTTTGCTGATAAATACAAATTTTCTACACTAGCATGTACCTACTCCTCTCAACTCCAGACCTATATATTCAACTACCTATTTGCTACCTTCTCTTGAAGATCTAATGGGTAACTTAAACTTGACAATATCAAAATAGTTACTGAGCTCCCACACTGTTTTATGAGTTAGTGGTAGCTCCCATTTTATAGTAGCTTGAAAATCATATCAAGTCTCCTGGATTCCTCTCTTTCTTATGCCCCATATCCAACTGTATGTGAGTACTCCTCAGATATATTACATATATAATATATATACCACATTATGTATGTACTATGTGCTGCTACTACACAGTGTATGCATGCATATATATGCAAAATCTAACCATTCCTATTGATTGCACTGTTACACCTAATTCAGGGTTCTCAACCTCAGCACTATTGACATTTGGGGCCAGATAATTCTTTGTGGTGGGGGGCTGTCTTATGCACTTTAGCATGTTTAGCAACATCCTGGCCTATACCCACTAGCTCTCAGCACCAACACCACCCCCTATTAGAGGAAAAAACCAACTATCTCCAGATATGTCCCCTGAAGGGAAAGATGACCCCTGGATGAGAACCACTGGTCTAATATGCCTTCATTGCCTCTCACTTGGGGTACTGATGTAGTGAGTCTCCCTACTTCAGCCCTGTTCCCTCTTGTGTCTATTCTCCACACAACAGCCAGGGTGATCCTGTTTTTGAAAGCAAACAAATAAAATAGAGAAATATCACACGAGGCTAAAGATCTATTCAGACTCTGGTGCTTATAAGGCTGAACTTGGGGCCAAATTCCTGTTACTAGTAGATATATTGATTTCTACTTATTGTTTCAGAACATCACAGGCAGTGTTTGTGGTGCTAAGTAGCATGGGTTTTGAAGTCAAACTCTGGGTTTACTTCCTGGCTCTACCATCTACCAGCAAATTATCTTGAGCAAATAACTTATTTTCCCTGTGCATCAGTTTCCTCAACCACAAATTGTTATAACTGTGTTTACTTCGGGCGCCTGGGTGGCTCAGTTGGTTAAGCGACTGCCTTCGGCTCAGGTCATGATCCTGGAGTCCCGGGATCGAGTGCCGCATCGGGCTCCCTGCTCAGCAGGGAGTCTGCTTCTCCTTCTGACCCTCCCCCCTCTCATGCTCTCTCTCTCTCTCTCTCATTCTCTCTCTCAAATAAATAAATAAAATCTTTAAAAAAAAATAACTGTTTACTTCATTCAATTGTCATGAAGAACAAACACATTCATACAGGTAAAGTGCTTACAACAGTGCAGAAACATGGTATGCAATTAATAAATGTTAGCTGCTATTTATTATTGTTGTTATCTGTGAGAACACTATGCAGTGTGGCTCTTTAATCATTGGAAGAAAAAAAATCTCAGTTCAAGATTTTAACCAGAAAAATGTAATAAAAAGAAAGTCCTGCCAAGTATCATAAATTTACTAAGACCTGATCAAAGTTGTTATGATCTGAAGCTTGATAACCGTAGACTTTCTCAAAAAGGTCAGACAATAAGATACAAAAAGAAATATAATCTCAACCCATGGATCCTGTCCTGCTATGTTTTGTCTCTCTCCTGCATCTTCAGCTCAGGATAGTACATGTGGTCTTGACTCCTTGGTGAGTTCCTGTATCATTTTAGCCTTCTTTTCTTCTTAGACTTTGTTTCATTTAGACTTTGTATCTCCTTTCGGAATCTTGAATGTGGGATCAAACTTAAAATGAAAAGAACCTGATTTGGCTAGTTAAGATCTATCTGGTTTTCAGTAACCCTGACACATTAGCAAAAAGCAAATTATTCCATTTTTCAGGATTCCTAGTACTGTTGTATTCTGGGCAACAATTATAATAACTTTGGAAGAATGCATGGCCAGGGATCAACAGATTGATGTTCCCATTAGGGTTTTATGCCCCTTCCTCTGGTGATGCCATTTAAACTTTTGGGTTCAGTTTCTTATCTAGGAAGTACAGATGAAGGCAGGGGCCAGGACAGGAGTCTGGCAAACCCTATTCACTTTCAGACAGCACACAGCAGTGGCATTTCCACCCTGTCATTGGGAGTTTCTTGAGATAATTTGTTTTAAGCAGAAGAGTCTCCTGGAGAGTCTAAGGGGACAAGGAAAGATTTTAAACAGATATTTATCTCAAGTGTCTCAGGAAACTTAATGGCATTTGAATAGGGAGTTATGGATCCTTCGAACTCTCTAAAAATGGCAATGCTCTCCCTGAAGTGACTGAGATAGCATCTACTCATAGGAAACGAGGCCATTTTCTAAATGGACAGGTAGGTTAAAATCTGCCACAGTGCTTGTATGGAAAAAGGCAACCAATTCAAAGAGAAAGGATCTTTGTGATTCATATTTGAGAAAGTGTTTGTTTACGCCCCTTCAGAAACACCATTATAGCTAGAGAACCGATCAGTGGTAAAAAGCATGAGTTTTGAGACCACATGAATCCAGGATGGAATCTGGGAGCTGCCTCTACTCACCAGGAATCCCTGGGAACTTCATTTAGACAATTAGTCTGTTTCCTTATCTCTGAAAAAGCAGTGATCAAGGTGATGAGGAACAGTAGTGACGGAGTTCTAGGCGTATGGTAAATGCCCAACAGGAAGAATAGCTGGAGGGAAGGAGTTAAGACACTTAATAGCAAAATGCTTTCCTAAGAGCCTTTCATATGTGATTCTCAATATAGGACTCAGCTCTTTACTCCATAGGAAGATAAGATGGATCAGAGGTACTTATACACATTATATGCTTTTTTCCCTAGATTTTATTTTATTTATTTGAGAGAGAGAGGAAGGGGTGGAAGGAGAGGGAGAGAGAGAGAGAATCTCCAGCAGACTCCCCACTGAGCGCAGAGCTAGATGCAGGGGCTCGATCTCACGACCCTGAGATCATGACCTGAGCTGGTCTCAGGAGTTGGATACTCAACCAACTGAGCCACCCAGGTGCCCCTACCTGCTTTTAGGTATAATGTTTCTATTTCCTTCGGACATATCATGCTATTAGATAACTTGAAAATATAAGCACAGATAAAATGGAATTCACCTACTATCACTACCCACAGATGCTTCAGTTAATAAACAGGTATTTTCTGCTGCTTTCTCCAACCCCCCAAATCTGTATCAAAGTTGACGATGCTCCCCTAATTCTTATTATGGTGAATCTGTAATGTGCTTCCCAAATCCCTCTTTGTAAGGGTCCTGTCACCCCAGCTGCTGGAATGCTGTCACCAGATAGCCTTCAGCTCTCAGCCCCTTTAGGAATTGTCACAGCTGTAGAGACCTGTCTCACCAAGGCCACACCCCTCTCCTGGGGTGGCCCATTTCCAGTGACTTATCCAGGAGGAATAGGAATCTCCCTGCAGGCTCAGCCAGAGCTGTCTTTGGACCCATATCACAGCTCAGTTTCTCCCTTTGCTCACTCTTCTTTTTCCTTTTATAGGTGTTGATCCCAAAGACACTTTTTTTTTTTTTTTTGAGTCCAGATAACTCTTTGTGTAAATCAATGTGTAACACTGTATAAGTTTAAGGTACAAAATGCATTAATTTGATACACTTATATTGCAATATGATTATCACCACAGCATAAGCTAACATCTCCACCACATTCCATAATTATCATTTCTTTTTTTGGTGAGAACGTTCAAGATCTACTCTCTCAGCAACTTTCAAGTG
Organism: Leptonychotes weddellii; assembly: GCF_054177405.1. Taxonomy (NCBI): domain Eukaryota; kingdom Metazoa; phylum Chordata; class Mammalia; order Carnivora; family Phocidae; genus Leptonychotes; species Leptonychotes weddellii. Next base: position 9,784,934 of record NC_138379.1, read on the forward strand.
TATAACACAGTATTAAACTATAATCACAATGCTGTGCATTAGATTCCTGAAGCATAATCATTCCTAACCGCAAGTTTGTGCCCTTTGACCAACATCTCCCCAATTCCCCCACCTCTCAGCCTCTGCTAACCACCATTCCACTCTCTGCTTCAATGAGTTTGGCTTTTTTTAGATGTGATATGTGATATGATATAAGTGATATAAGTGATATGATACAGTATTTGTCTTTGTCTGACTTATCTCACTTAGCATAATGCCTTCAGGATCCATCCATGTTATCACAAACGGCAGGATTTCCTTCTTTCTGAGTAATGTGTATACGTGCCCATACACACACACACACACACACACACACACACACGTACACATGCAACTTCTTTATCCATTCATCTGTTAATAGATATTTGGGTTGTTTCCCTATCTTGGATATTGTGAATAATGCTGCAATGAATATGGGAGTGCAGCTATCTTTTTCAATATCCTGTTTTCATTTCCTTTGGATATATACCCAGAAGTGGAATTGCTGATCATATGGATAGAAAATTGTAAAGACTCAACCAAAAAGCTTTGGAACTAATCAATGAATTCAATAAAGTTGCAGCATATAAAATCAATATAAAGAAATCAGTTGCATTTCTACACAATGAACAACAAAATATCTGAAAAAGGAATGAAGAAAACAATCCCATTTACAATAGCATCAAAAACAGTAAAATACTTAGTAATAAATGTAACCAAGGAAGTAAAAGATCTGTAGCTTGAATACCATAATACTTTGATGCAAGATATTGAAGACACAAAGAATGGAAAGCTATCCCGTATTCATGTATCAGAAAAATTAATATTGTTAAAATGTCTATACCACTCAAAGCCATCCATAGGTTCAATACAATCCCTATCAAAAACTCAATGGCACTTTTCACAAAAATATAAAAAAAAAGCTATCCTAAAATTTGTATAGAATCACAGAAGACTTCAAATAACCAAAGCAATCCTGAGAAAAACAAAGCTGGAGGCATCACATGTCCTGATTTCAAAACATTCTTCGTCCAGTTCCAGATGGTAACGTAGGAAGATCCTGAACTCACCTCCTCCCATAGATACAATGAATCTACAGCTACTTATGGAATAAATTCTTCTGAGAAAACCCAAACTCTACTACAAAAATATAGCAATCAAAACAGCATGGTACTGGCATAAAAATGGACACTTCTTGGGGCATCTGGGTGGCTCATTTGGTTAAGCGTCTGCCTTTGGCTCAGGTCATGATCTCGGGGTCCTGGGATCAAGGCCGCTTCAGGCTCCCTGCCTTATATGCCAAAATAGCTGGAGTACTCAACTGTGAGAAATTAACTACCAACTTTGAATGGTACACACATACCATAATTACACCATTGTCTAAGACTTAATGCTTTTTATTCAAATATCAAAGAACATGAGCAACAGTAAAGCAACACATGCTGTTTGAGTCTTCCCCTGGAACAGTGAATTTTGTGAGCCTACAAAAGTGCCCATGAAACTCACACACAAAGTATAATGTAACTAACTATTGGAGTATATCATACACTGGAGGAGGCAGGCCTTTAAAATATGATTCAAAGGTCAATAGAAGGCTCTAGTTCACTTGCTTTGGAGTCTCAATTTTATGTGGAGTTATTTTTATGCACTAAGGTTTATTTTAGAATCTGCATTTCTCTTTTTTTAAGGTTTTATTTATTTATTTGAGAGAAAGAGCACAAGCAGGGGGAGAGGCAGAGGAAGACGGAGAAGTAGACTCCCCGCTGAGCAGGGTGCCCACCGTGGAGGGGCTCAATCCCAGAACTGGGATCATGACCTGAGCCAAAGGCAGATGCTTAACAGATTGAGCCACCCAGGTGCCCCTAGAATCCGCATTTCTTTTTTTTTTTTTTTTAAGATTTTATTTATTTATTTGAGAGAGAGAATGAGAGAGACAGAGCACATGAGAGGGGGGAGGGTCAGAGGGAGAAGCAGACTCCCTGCCGAGTAGGGAGCCCGACGTGGGACTCGATCCCCGGACTCCAGGATCATGACCTGAGCCAAAGGCAGTCGCTCAACCAACTAAGCCACCCAGGCGCCCGAATCCGCATTTCTAACAAGCTCCCAAGTGATGCTAATACTAACTGTCCACAGACCACCCTTTGAGAATCAAGGCCCTAAACTGTTTGCCTTCAGAGCACATGCAGAGCTTCCCAAACTTTAAGGAGCATACACATCACCTGGGGATCTTGATACGGTGTGTATTCTGATTCAGGAGGGCTGGGGTGGGGGCTGAGATTCTGCATTTCTAACCAACTCTCATGTAATACCAGTCAGCGATGCTGGTCTGTAAATAATTTTTAGCGAGGCCTAAAAATACTTTAAACAGAATTTAGATTCCTTTCTTTAAAACAAAAGATGCAATGAAAAAAAGTAGAAATTCAGAATCTCACTAGGAAAAGGAGCCTGAATGAATATTTGGTTCCAAAGCATTCTGCTTTTTTGTCTCCAGATCGCCAGCTCTAGGTTCAGAGAATTTGTGCTGTTTTAACAGCACGTGCAGAGCAGAAGCTTACAGAAATTAGAAATGATCGGATAAATGCATTTAGCTTACATCTAATACCATTCCTTGATATTTCCTGGATTTTATTGTTACATTCACAGTCTTTTCTAAAAGCAAAGGCCACTAAATGATGAGATCTTCAAGGGCAGGGGCCATTTCCATGTATTTGTGCATCTCCAGAACTTGGCAACCTGGTACCTAAGGTTGGCACCAGGTACCATCGATGGTGGGGGTGGAGGTGGGGTGGGGGTGGAGAGCAAGCAGTAAAAAAGAAAGAAATATAACTAACACTTTTTCTGCTTAAGGGTTTACCAAATATTTATGTTCCACTTGAATATAGACACAAATATATCTCAGTTTTAATATTGTGCTTTTACATGTTTATGTGTATTAGAAAAAAACATCAAAACATCATTTCAAAAATATTGCCATCTAAGGGGGCAATATTAATGGAGAGTCCAAATGAAGGTCAAGGCTCGTGCACAGATAGGCACATCAGTGTCTCTGATTAAATAATCTCTATGCCCAATATGGGGCTCAAACTCACAACCCTGAGATCAGGAGTTGCATGCTCTTCCAGCTGAGTCAGCCAGGCGCCCCTCAGTAACAAAATCTTAGCCCCCATATCTGCCAATGTACAAAACTACAACCTTTAGCAACTTGTTAGCAAACTGATAAAGAAATAAGTGGTTTAAATCTTTAAATGACCTGGTTAAATCTCTAGAAGAGCAGTACTTTCAGGGTGAGGATGAAGGCATTGAAGAAAAGATGGCCCTTATCTCTGGATTATTTGTCTTACTTCTACTCATGAGCATCTATCTTCAGGCTTTTATGATCCTTTCTTTTTTTTTTTGCAATAAACCCCCAATTGCTGAAAAATCTCCTTTCTCTATTTTAAGTACTTTTTAAAAAAAACATTGTAAACTGTATTTTAAGTACTTACAAAAAGTAAGTGCATTAATAATATATGTCTTAATGAAAATGCATTTCAATTTTTGGCAGTATGGGAAATATTAGGAAGGCAAGATAGGACCTTCTCCTCTTTACCTGCTGCATTTGAGGTTCTAGAAACTTCCAGACAAATTGAGAGTGATCATCTAACATACAGGCCAAATTTGAGGTTTCCAATTGTCCTCAATATGTCTTCTTATGACTATTTATTGCTATTTACTTTTTTCTGAATACAGTAAAAGATTGATGCATTGGCTTTGGTTATTATATCTCTTTAATCTTCTATCATATACTAAAACCTCACCCTCAACTTTCTTTTTCAGTTTAAATTTTATTACTTTTTTTCTTTTTAAAAATTAAGGCAAACTTTACACACAATGAAATCCACTCTTTTTAAGTTAGAGTTCCATAAGTCTTGATAAATGTGTGCACTCAGGTAACTACCACAACAATCAAGATACAGAATTATTTCCATCACCCCAAAATGTTCCATATACCTCTGTGCAGTCAGCTGATCTCCCAGGCCCAGGCCCAGGCAACCACCTATCTGTTTTCACTCCCTAGAATTTTGTCCTCTCCAGAAAGTCATTTAAATGGACTCATTCAGTATCCGGCCTTTGTGCCCGTTTTATTTCACTTAGCTTAAGGCCTTTGAGATTCATTCAAGTTGTTAATAGTAACAGTACTTTGTTCCTCACTATGGCTGACAACGTGTGGCTCTTCCGCTAGTTAATCATTTATGAACTCATAGACATTGAAGCTATTTCCAGTTTGGTGTTATTATGAATAAAGCTACCATAGATATTTGTGTATAGGTCCTTGTATAGACATATATAATAATTTTTCTCGGATAAATACTCAGAATTGGAATTGCTGGGTTGTATGGAAAGCGTAGGTTTCATTTTTTAAGAAATGGAGAATCTATTTTCCAAATTGATTGTGTCATTTTGAAATCTCACCAGATATTTAGAGTTTAATTGCTCACCAGTACTTGGCATTAACGGGTCATTTAAATTTTTGCCCTTCTAGTAGATGCATCCCTCGCTGTCCTTAAAATTTGCATTTTCCTAGTAATTAATGATGTTGCACAACTTTCCATGTGCTGATTTGCTCTCAGTATGTCTCTGTTGAAGAAGTGTCTGTTCAAACATTCTGCTCATTCTTACTGAGTTTTCGTCTTACTGAGTTAAGCTTCCTGAATTTTTCCTGGTTTTTAGGAAGATATCTTTTTAGAAGAGTCATGGCTACCTGTCTTAATACTTCAGAATATTCATTTAGAGTATATCTGATTATTTCCTCATAATTAGACTCAAGATAAACTTTTTTTTTTTAAGATTTTATTTATTTATTTGACAGAGAGAGAGAGAGAGACAGCGAGAAAGGGAACACAAGCAGGGGGAGTGGGAGAGGGAGAAGCAGGCTTCCCGCCGAGCAGGGAGCCTGATGCGGGGCTCGATCCCAGGACCCTGGGATCATGACCTGAGCCGAAGGCAGACGCTTAATGACTGAGCCACCCAGGTGCCCCAAGATAAAACTTTTTGGCAAGAATAAATCATAGGTGATGTTGTATCCTTGTAGTAAAGATCTTATAAGTTTAGTAACATTTATAAATCTTTTTCATTGCTCATTTTTCTAATTTTTTTCTTTATTGTGTTACAGAGTTCTTTATACATGAGGGAGATTATGCCTTTATCTGTAAGATGAAAATATTTTCCTCCCAGGCAGTCATTTGTCTTTTGACTTTATTTTTGCCATCAAAATTTGTTTAATTTTTTTTCAAATTTTATTTGGTTGCATTTTACTTCTTGCTTCTAGGATAGGAGTCATAATTAGGACAGATTCCGCCACACTGTTAAGAAAATAATTAACACAGGGGCACGTGGGTGGCTCAGTCGTTAAGAGTCTGCCTTCGGCTGAGGTCATGATCCCAGGGTCCTGGGATCGAGCCCCGCATCAGGCTCCCTGCTCAGCGGGGAGCCTGCTTCTCCCTCACCCACTCCCCCGGCTTGTGTTCCCTCTCTCGCTGTGTCTCTGTCAAATAAATAAATAAAATCTTAAAAAAAAAAAAGAAAGAAAGAAAACAACGCAAGCAGGCTAAGTACACTGTGGGCTTTTTACAAGGACCAGGGTAAAGTCAATCCAAGGCCAATAAATCACTTTCCTTTGTCATTTGAAATTCATGGCCATTTGTGTTTTTGTATCCAATGTGATCCCCAAACACTTAACTGATTCACATTTGCTCTCAGCTAAGGAGCTAGTAACACTAAAACATTTCAGCTATGTCCTATTAAGACTTGCATGCCCAGAAGGAAGGAAGGGAGGGAGGAACGGAGGAAGGGAGGGAAGGAGGGAGGAAGGAAGGAGAGAAAGAAGAAAAGAACTCGCGCCAGCTAAGGTGTCCAGGGGTCCTACCTACAGGTCTGGTTTCCGAATAAGGGAAACAGGACACCTCAGCCTCACTCTCAGTAAGCCCTGGACCAGCACAGCCAGCCTTTCTTTCAGAGCCTCTGAGAGGGATACTCCCATATGTGTCTCCTATTCATGCATGTCAAGGTATTCCTTTATGTGCCTATAGCTTTTCCTTCTTACTGCTTTGGGCTTGGAGTTCCATTTATATTTCCCAGATTTTTTCTTTCACAAAAAGAATTACTTCCCTTGTAAAATTTATAGGACAGGGACTAGTCACAGCAGAGTCCCCAGTGGTCACATAGTTCTCTTAATGGCTCACTCATTTTTTTTATGGCATCTGTAGGTCTAAAGAAATACCTCATGGCTTCATTTATTAAGTGGTTATAGCAAAAATAATTTAGTGTCGGGGTGCCTGGGTGGCTCAGTCGGTTAAGCATCTGCCTTTGGCTCGGGTCATGATCCCAGGGTCGTGGGATCAAGTCCCACATCAGGCTCCTTGCTCAGCAGGGTGCCTGCTTTTCACTCTGCCTCTTCCCCCAGGTAGTGCCCACACTCGCTCTCTCTCTCTAATAAATAAAAAATAATAATTTAGTGTCTATTTATGCCCTAACAACTTCATAGCCATTTGAAAACATGAGAACACATGCATTGAAAGAAAACTTAATGTTTACCTTATTGATTAACCACAATTACTTACCAACAGAATGTGTATGCCTGTTTGACAACACACAGTTTCTCAATTTTGGAATCAGATTGGACATCAACATTCTTGTTTTCTGTTCCACACTGATTTTCCCGTGGTAACTGCTTTTGCATTTTATCGCAGCAAACACAACACCCCAGCTTTTCCAAGGTACGGCCTCACTGAGAGGAATGTAGTGCCATCAAACATCGGAATGGTGGGTTACCTTGAGCTAGTCATTTGCCCAGGGCCTGCCAGCTTTCAAGTATCACTGTGTCCCTTGAAATTGTAAAGTATTCTCTAGTACCCCTGGGACTTCACTGCAGAGCCTCTGGGCTCCTCGGGACACCATATAAAAACCACAGACAAGGACAAGATTTGTCTGTCTGTAGAGAAGTCTGACTATTAACGACCCCTTTAATGGAAGAGTAAATTCTCACATATAGGATTTTTTGGTAAATGAATGAAGATAACCACATGTGGTACACTTTGTTTTATATATATATATTTTTCACTAATCCATTCATTCAATTCTTCAATAGGTATCTACTGAGCACCTTATATGCCCAGGGACATGTCTCAGAGAAATGAAAACTGGTTTTCACACAAAAACCTATATAAAGTTGTTCCTAGCTGATTTATTCAATACAGCATAATACAGAATATTGTGTCCTTCAGTAAGTGAACGGTTAAACAAACCGTGGTCATCGAGGTCATGGATTATCACTTGGCTATAAAAAGAAACACGTTCTTGATTCACTGCAACATCCTCATCTTACAACTGGATGTCTTTACCTTCTGACCCCTTTCACCCATTCCCCTCCTCCCCAGCTCCCTCAAAATAACTTTGTTAATAAAATAACTCTTTAACAAAAGACCTTACCCAGTATGGTGTTGCTCATATTCTCCCTTGTTTCAAGACACTTTGAGAAGCATCAGGTCAGTAGATTCTGAAATGTCATTATTTTTAGAAAATGACTTCAGAGTCACACCAGGTGAGCAAGCCCAGCAATTTAAGTTTTTTTTTTTTAAGATTTTATTTATTTATTTGCCAGAGCAAGAGAGGGAGAGAGAGAGAGTACAAGCAGAAGGAGCAGCAGAGGGAGAGGGAGAAGCAGACTCCCCACTAAGCAGGGAGCCTGACCTGGGGCTCGATCCCAGGACCCTGAGATCATGACCCTAGCCAAAGGCAGATGGTTAACCAACTGAGCCATGCAGGTGCCCCCGTTATGCACACTTTATATGACACTATGGTTTTCCGTACCCAAGTGATCAAGAGAGGCTCAGACTTCAGGAGCTAGAGCGAACAATGTGTTGTTGAAGGCCTTCTCCCTCTTCTCTGAACTGGGTTAATCGAACACATCTGAGTGTGGCATTGGGTATAAAACCACTTTAGGTTCCCCAGCTCCTCTCAACTTCCTGTTGTCCAAGGAGCCCTGAGCCCGGCACCTAGCATAATGAAAGCCTGTGTGGATTTACGGCTGCTCCTACTTGTTTCCTCCATTTGGATGTGTTCTGGGCAAGAGCCAGGTATCAGAGGTGACCCTGAGGGATGGTGCCTTGAAGGGGGGAGTTTCTCAATGACCCTGAGCCATGGGGCTTCTGGTAGCTTGGACCTGACTGCCCCCCTCAGTGACTCTCCTAGTCTGTGCTTTGTCTTCCCCTGGGGTCCAGCCAGTACTGTTGAATGAGAAGGAGTATTGCACTCGTGGGGTTGTTTTCTCTGCTGATTCTTAGAATTAGCCTCTCCTCTTCTCTCCCACTTCTTCCATGTGTCTGCTACTGGAAATTCCCACCAAGCCATCCTTGGACCCTCTGCTCTTTCACGTGACTTTCTCTTCCCATTGCTAACACCTCATCTGTTCTTTGATTTTGCACCTGAGTTCCTTAAACAGACATTAACTGGCCTCCCTTGTCTAACTGTCTCTCTTCCCCTCTAGAACATCTCTGCACAAGATGTGAGGCAAGGACACATTTCTTAAGATGACACTCTGACCAAACCCCTCCTTAAAAACTCTGGTGCTTCTCTGCAGCCACGTGGATAAAGCATAGACTGGTCTTCAGCATGCCATAAAGACTGACCTCAGGCTACCCTCACATCCCATGTGTCTGTTTGCTCCCCAAACAGGGACTTCCAGATTGCTGGCTTTCCCACTGGCAGAGAATCTGGTACAGAACCCTTTAGAACATATTCAGGCCGTGCGGATCACAGACACTTGGTTATATCAAAGGAAGCAGGTGTTAATTGAAAAATCTTACAGACCCATAAATTGCTCTAAATGCTTAGAAGGAAAAGTTGGGTGGATTATGAATGCATGTCACAGGCAAAATTGATGTGGTTCTAGGGGGATAGGAGAGCCTTCCTGAAGTTCTATGGAAGGTAGGACCCTGGGGATGACACGTCCTTACTTAGGGTAGGATTGGGGTATTGGGGAACAGGGAACAACTCTCTTTTTGCCTTAAGTTAAAAAAAAAAGGTTGTGCAAAATACCTCTATTTCAGAAGTGGTGCTCTGTGTCTGGGCTGCTGAAATGTGACCAATGGGAATGGAATGCAGAGAAGTTGAAAACTGTGATTTGAGTAGACGAGGGAGGGTAGAAAGGGTAGCGGGGGATTTTGAGATGAAGGGGGGATCTTAAGGAAGAAGACCATTCCCTCTGCACAGGGCGTTCTCTAAAAACAAGCCTTCCCCAGACTTGGGGTGATGTGGGGTCCCAGCCGTTATTAGAGAGCTGATGGAGAATGTCCAAGTTGTGGGAAAGCTAGGGATGGAAGATTTGTGATGGAAACACTGGGACTCAGAAGTGAGGCAGGTAGGAAAAGAAATCAAACAGGCCATCCCCTCCTGTGAGCGGGCACCTCACAAAGAGCAGCACCAGTGCTTCCCCCACCCCATCTGGCCCTAGAACCTGAAAAACAGGGCCTGGCTTACTTGTGGGGCAAGTGCCAGATGAAGCAGTGCCTTGCAGCTCATGTCAAGGACTTTGGTCTTTTTCCTACTCCCCATGGGAACCCCAACCAGGAAACCACAGTAGTGGTAATAAAGGTGAGAATAGTGTGCTGAGTGTCCGTTGCATTCAGTTGACTTAGGGTTTCAACCTGCCCTTTTCCCAGCCTTGCCTGATGTCCTCCCCCACGCTGCCATCAGCATTCACAAAACTACATCGAACAGATGAAGAATTGTGGAAGGTAGAATGAATCCTCAACAAGCAATCCCTTGTAAACAAGTTGTCTGAGGTGACTCCTGGCCTTGACCAGGCTACTGGCCTGTCAAGATGACCCCTGACCAGATCGTAAACTTGGCCACTCAGGCTCTTGGGTCCCTATTTTCCACATCTGCCAAATGCAGAGATGCTTATTCAATTTCTCAAAGATATTAAGAAGTTCAAACCTAAATTGATACTAAAAATGGGATGGTCCAAGGAAAAAATATGCAGATGCTTTGTAATTATAAATCACTCCCAAAGTTTTATTTATTTATTTTTTTTTTTAAAGATTTTATTTATTTATGTATTAGAGAGCGAGAGAGAGAGAAACAGCATGAGAGGGGAGAAAGTCAGAGGGAGAAGCAGGCTCGCCGCTGAGCTGGGAGCCCGATGCGGGACTCGATCCCAGGACTCCAGGATCATGACCTGAGCCGAAGGCAGTCGCTTAACCAACTGAGCCACCCAGGCGCCCTCACTCCCAAAGTTTTAGACAATGAAATTGAAAATGTACGTGGGCACACACACGCACGTGTGTGTGTGTGTGTGTGTGCATTTCCCAGTGGTAGGAAATGCCTGGTGGCAAAAGAGGCAGATGAGGCTATTAGGGCTTATTGTCATTGTACTTCAGAGCTGACAATGAGTAACTTTGTGCAATTTCTGTAGAGTCATCCATCCCCTCTTCTCTCTGAGGAATACATTCCAAGACCCACAGCCGATGCCTGAAACCATGGGTACTATGGAACCCTACATATACCATGTTTTTCCCATATACATAGGCCTATGATAAAGTTTTATTTACAAATTAAGCACAGTAAGAGATTAACAACAATAACCAGTAATAAAAAAAGAACAATTATAATATACCATATGAAAGTTACGTGAATGTGGTGTCTCTCTTTCTCTCTCTCAAAATATCTGATTGTACTGTCCTCAGCCTTCTTCTTGCAAGGATGTGAGAAGATAAAATGCCCATGTGCTGAGATGAAGTGAGGGGAATGACATAGGCAGTGTGACACAGCGTTAGGCTACTTCTGACATATGGTCAGAAGGAGGATCACCTGCTTCCTGACCATGGTTGACTTCGGGGAACTGAGAGGCGAGCTGTGGACAAGTGGGGACCACTGTACCCCAAGTTCACCTGTAATACTGAATCTTGCCCTCGTGCCCTCAGACTCAGGCAGCTTTATTTGGGCTACTTCTGTTACTATAGTAACATCAGGATACTTCAGGCCCCTCACAAGGGTCTAGAATCCGATCAAGATCTCGTCTCCTTTCCTGAAAGCAAGGTCCATGTTATACTTCTGTTTCTGTCCTCCCAGCATTTACAGGTGGCATCAGAAGGCTCAATTTCCATCTAATATTTTCTACCCTTGCCTACTTACCTACTGTGTGTCTGTTTCCGGCAGGAAAGAGCTTCTATCTTTCTGGATCCTGCCTTGTAGTTTGGGACAAAGACACTATAACCAGGTAGCTAACTGATAATCCCAGATTATGATAACGGTGACAGTGGACATAAATAGGGTGGTGTGCAATGGCAGCAAGGATACTCATATAAGGCCTTCTGAGAAGGGGACATTGAACTAAGACATCAAAGAGGAGCCGTCGAGGTGAAAATCCAGTGGATTTTCCATAAGGAGCCAGAAAGAAGGTGGCTCCCTCAGTGAACCACAGGCAGTTTGTTGTGGCTCGAGAGTGGCCATCAGAACAAGAAGGCGCTGGTCCCTGGTGCATTTTAGAAACTTACGCTGCTTTGATCTGAACAAGACTGGGAGGAAAGTAGGTACCATCCCACACAGCAAAGAATTGTCCCGTATGAATTTCCAATATTTCTTAGGTGCGAAACTGTTTATAATGATCTGAACCTAGAATTTACCCTTCACTTACATACAAGCAAAGAATCTTTTTATATGGATTAGATATACATAAAACCAAGGGGAAAAGGCACATTTTTTTTGCTTGGAACTTTACTGAATTGTTCATCATTCTGGAAATATCTCACTGCTGAGAGAATGGAAGGCTAGTCTGGTCCTTGAAATCTGTATCTGTCTATTCGCAACAACATCACACACGAGGACTCTGATGCGTGTGTCACAGTATTCCATTGGTCTGAGCAGCTACAGGTGAATATAAAATAGACATTTTACTTTATCATATATTGCTTTCCTTTTATTTTACATTATAGTTAGTTAATTATAGTGACATTTTAAAGAAATGTTCATAGATAATCTGTGAATTTTATTTAGGGAAAATATGGAGGCACTAAAATTCCTTATTGTAAAATTATAGCATTGGGTCTGACAGGTTGAGGCTTATTGGGCTTGAGCTTGGTGAACTGAGAGAGGTTAGATGATGAGACATTCAGGGACCCTGGGCGATGAAGGTGTTGTAGGCCATTGGCATTTCTGATTTTATACTAAATGCAGGGGAAGCACTGAGAGATTTGTACACAAGCTGGTAAAATCGTCTCATCTGTATTCCTCTGGGCGGCTGCTCTACAAGGAGAACAGGACCGGAAGCAGGTGCTTCCCCGGGCAACTGCCCCCCAAATGTGCCACTTTGCATAACTGATTATTTAAAATAAAATTTACTTAAGAGCCAGCCTGCACAAGGATACTCAGGCCCTCCTCCGTCCCCCTGAAAGCAGGAAATAAATCTCCCATGTGAAAGGTACCCTCTCATACCAGGAGGGACAGAGACAGCCTTATCATTGGTGATAGGAAATTTAGAGCCAAGAAGGCTATATAAACTCTTGTTCCTTTTTACTAATTTGCTACCCCAGCCCAAATTCTGTTTAGAATTTCTTACTAATTGAAGATTGCAAAGTAAAGTTTTCTTTGTCCTGTCAATCCCTCACAGACTTTTTATCTGTTTGTCTGAAAAGTATAAAAACTGCCTGCCTTGGTCATTTCTTTAGGTTTCAATTTCATTACCTGGGCCTCTGCATTAATGTAGTAAAACTTTGGGTTTTATTCTCCTGTTAATCTGTCTCATGTCAATTGACTTCTTAGTCCAGCTGGAAGACCTTGAGGGTAAAGGAAGAATTGTTCCTTCCCTTCATCCTTCACAAGGCCCCTGAGGCAGCCCAGCAAGAGACACAGTGGTAGTCTGGGCCAGGGTATTGATCATGGAGAAGTGAGTCCACATGAGATAAATTTCAAAGGTAAAAGTGAAAAGACTCAGAGAAAACTCTGAAAGTTAGGATCATGTCTACCAATACCTTTTCAGATTTTATTTTCATGAAGATGGTATCACTTTTTAAAATTTAGAAGCCGTGTTACTTACCATCAAAGGATTGTCAGCTGTATGTTCTACGGAAATGATTCAAGCATGGTCACTTTCTTGTGTATAGCATGATAGATTGGGTAAAATAAGATCTCCAGGTAAAGGACAGAGTTTTTCCAAAGTCCAAAGTGGCCATTCAGCTTCTGTCTTGGACCTGGATGAGTTCTTAACTGCCTAGTCACCCCCAGGAATCCCCACATATTTTCTGTTCAGGCATTGCTAATAATATTTTCAATGTGCACGTCCAATTAGCCTGAATTCAAGCAAGGGAAAGCCACTCTCTGAAGCTATCATGCTCCCAGTCCTTTCCACAGTCATTTTCACAAGGAACAGCTACATTTCTCAGCAAAGGTAAGGGACACCTTGATCCCAGTCTGCGAGGGCAAGACTGAGACTGCAAACTTCCCTAGGTAGTGCTCAGGTATTAAGAAGTTGTCCCTTTCAGCCTGCATCCTCTTATTATTTCTTGTCACCACCTTTTTGCCTCAAGTAAAGAAAGCTGCTTGCATTTCAAAGGTTTTGTTTTGCTTTGCTTTGTTTTCACTGCCTCTGACCCATCACTATGATTGTCTCTCTCAGGCTATGCATGTATAGGATTGCATGTATAGGATTGGGGACCACAATGTCAGGGTCACGTGCTTTCCTGGGCTCTGCAACATCAGCAACCCATATAAGGAGAGGCCCCTGCATAGCCCTCCCTATGTTCCCCGTGCTAGAGTGCCTGATACTTGACCAGCTAATGTGAAACTCCACTTTCTAAAATTATTTCCCTACTATGTGCCCCCCCTTACCACCTTCTCTTAGAATGATCCTTTATTTGTACAGCTTCCCAATGTGTGCAAACAAGAGCCTTTCAAAGAGCAATCCAAAATCTGAACAAATCAGCCACACAAACCAAGATTCTAAAATAAACCTCCTCCCACAAAAATACATGTGTGTGGACGAAGAGGTAGACAAATACAAAAATGTATATTTTCTAGGAGTTGTACATTTAAAGAGGCCCAGGCCAGGTGCACCACAAAACTATCCCATACTGTCAGTTGACTTCAGTCCAGAAAATGGGTAGTTTTCTATACAAAATTACATTTAAAATAGAAACATCAGTGATTTGGCACTCTAGTTACAGCGCTACAATACCATTCATTCAGTTAACAAGTATATATTGAGAGATTACTAGGGGCAAAATATTATTTTATGCCTAAGGATACATTAATGAAAAAGAAAAACAAATATCTTCCCTTCTTGACCTTACATCCTAATACATAAGAAAAACAAAATAAGTAAAATATATAGTCTGTATTAGTGATGAGAAGGAAAAATAGGGAAGGGGGATATAAAAATGTTGATGTGTATGAGATTTTAGGTAGGGTGGGGAGAAAAGGACTCAAAGAATAGATAGTTTTGAATAAAGAGACAAAGTAAGCAAACAGCCATATGGATATCTAGACAGAGAGAACAGAAAGGGTAAAGCCTTCCTAAAATAATGCCATTTAAAATAATCAAGGGTGTTACATGCAACTAATGAATCACTGAACACTACATCAAAAATAAAAATAAAAAAATTAAAGTGACAAATAAATTAAATAAGTAATTAAGGATTCATGCATACAAAACAACAGCACACATTTCACATTGGACTCAAAAGATATTCATCAAATACATTAGAACAGTTAGCTTGATGGAGAAAGGATAGATTGATTAAATCAATGAAATCAAGAGATAGGTCCTGCGTTGGCCAATGATAATGTGTGATTAACTCAACCCTTGAAATCACTGTAAAAAGTGTAACCACCAAGTTTGATTTTGTTTAAAATTAGAAATAGATGAAGCTAGTCTTGTTCGTTTTCCCAGGTGGATAGAAATTACAGTGGATGGAGCTAGAGTGTATTATGCTAAGAAAAATAAATCAGTCAGAGAAAGATAAATACCATATGATTTCACTCATATGAATTTAAGAAACAAAACAGATGAACATAGGGGAAGGGAAAAGAAAATGAGAGGGAAGCAAACCATAAGAGACTGTTAACTGTAGAGAACAAACTGAGGGTTGCTGGAGGTGAGGTGGGTGGGGGATAGGCTAACTGGGTGATGGGTATTAAGGACCCACTTAGGATGAGCACTGGGTGTTATATGTAAGTGATGAATCACTAAATTCTGCAACTGAAAACAATATTACCATATATGTTAACTAGTTAGAATTAAAAAAAATTCTGTCTTCAAAATTCCAGAGCTTCTCTGGTGAAACACACTCAAACTGTATACTACCCCCCACATCAACCTCACCCAGAGAACCCACCCATCCTGTCTGATGGCTTATCATCTAAAGACTTCAGGAAAAACATTTAGGACCTTTTAATTCTGTTTGCATAAACCGTCTCCAGTACCTTATGCAGATCATATAAGTTCTAGAGAAAAGGTACCTGACTCAGAAGGACCTTCAGGATCATATCATAACAGTGGTACCTTCAGAGAAGGTACCATACAGCTGGTGGTGGTTATTTCTATCTTGACTGGGCCATAGAATATGAAGATATTTGGTTTAACATTATTCTGGGTATGTCTGTGAGGGTGTTTCTGGATGAGATTAACATTTGACTATAGACTGAGTAAAGCAGATCGCCCTGCCAAGTGTGGGTAAGCCTCATCCAAGTCCAGTTGAAGTCTGAATAGAACAAAGAGGCTGAGTAAGAGGGAACGCCTCCTGCCCCATTGTGTTCAAGCTGGGATATTGGCTTTTTCCTGCCTTCAGACTCAAGCCGAAACTGGCTCTTCTAGGTCTCAAGCTTTTAGACTAGAACCACACTGTTAGTACTCCTGAGTCTCCAGTTTGCCAACTACACATCTTGGGACTTATTAGCCTCCATAATCACATGAGACAATTCCTTATCATACATACATACATACATACATCTGTTTGGTTCTGTCTCACTGGAGAACCCTAATACACAGCTACATAAGTTTTGCTCAGTGTTAACATTGAAGGGCTACAAGTTACTCTACTCACCTTATGAATCTTTAGTACCTGTAACAATAAAACGCTAAATCTTAGGAGGTTTTGTTTATAATGAATAAAAGCTCTCTTCAAGCTGCCCCAAATGGATTATTGCGGACACCTGACAGGCCTCAGTTATACTAACACAAGGCAGTTGGTCCTCTCACTACTTCCTATTCCCTGAATGGATGTTGCCTTGGGGTCTGGCCAGACGAAGGTCTTTGGCAGTAGGAGGGCTGCACCTCCTTTTTTCTCTGACTTAGACTTGCTCTGGAGAACAGCCAGGTATTTACAGGGCACTAGGAGAGATGGTGGGTAACTGATGATCAATAATGAGGCTGCTCCTTTGGCTTTCCAAATATGAATGTTTCAATCTGCTGCTACATTGCTAATAACTAAGGGCCTACACTAAATGATCTGCTTTGGATCATTGAGATCAGAAAGCCTTGTTTCCCACCTGGCTTCACCACAGGTAACTTCCTTTACCCTGGAATAGCCTTTCCCCCTTTAAGGATAACTTATCATACTAGAAGAAAATTGGGTTTGGTCGATTAGATAGAGGTTGCAATATATATGAGATGGAAGGGTTATCTTGGCTTTAGCTGTGGAGAACGATGCCTGGACAGAAACCTTGGAAAGACACATTCATGGTATATATATATATGTATCAAATGCTTATCTCTGGATTCTCAGCTATTTCAGAGGGACTTTTACTTTTTCAGGTTGGTAAGTCAAGATGTCAGTATTTGTAATTATTTGTAGCAGAAATTTTAACCACGAGGCCAAGAGAGTTATATCCCAATATGTTTTCAAGATACAGAGTCTAGTCCACCTCCAGAATCCAGTTATTTGAAATACACACATAAGGACCTCAGGATGGAGATTCTTAGTGCTATTTCTAGAGAAAAAGTAAATGATCTCTCACAGCTGGAGAGACCAACTCAAAATTCTGATAGACACAGGTCCCACATCACACGGTGGTTTTTTTTAAGATGTTTTATATAGGGAAGATCTGGGGGACAAAAGAATAGACATCTGGAGCCCACTCCACATTCAAAGAATTGGAACTCTAGGGGCGTCTGGGTGGCTCAGTTGATTAAGGTCCAATTCCTGATGTCGACTCAGTTCATGATCTCAGCTTTGTGGGATCTCTCCCTCTGCTCCTCCCCTTACTTGTACTTTCTCTCTCTCTCTTTCACTCAAATAAATAAAATCTTTGAAAATAAAGAATTGGAATTCTGAAAATTTGGCCAAGGAATTTGATTTTTAACAAGCACCAATGTTGACTCAATGATAAAATTTTAGTAAAGAACCAGTGACTTTATCACTTCTTGATTCCAACCACAGTTGGGAATCAACATGAAGTCACTTTTTTTTAAGATTTTATTCATTTATTTGAGAGAGAGAGAGCACAAGCCAGGGGGAGAGGCAGAGGCAGAGGTTGAAGCAGACTCCCCCCTCGGCAGGGAGCCCATCCCAAGACTCTTAGATCATGACCTGAACTGAAGGCAGACACTTAACCAACTGAACCACCCAGATGCCCCTGAAGTCACTTTATGTACTGTTCATAGTGGACAAAATTGTCAGAAAATGTGGCAAGATCCTTCAATTCTTTCCTGCCACACATGAGTTCATTTTAATATCTTCCAGATGCTAAGTTCTCGGAGATCTTACCACTACTACCATTATCTTCCTTGAACTCTTCCAACTATCTATATAACATATTAACTTGGATGTAGAACATGTATCTTTAAACTATTAGGTCTTAAATGAAATGCATGCATTTTTTTAAATCTCAAACTTGCCTCTCTCCAGTTTTCTTCATCTCAGTTAATTGTAGTACCATCTGTTCAGATCCCCTTAGAATTATCACTTTTCCTTCCCCAGCCCCACATGTCTATGAGCCCAAAGTGTTTCTAGAATCCCACTGGTTCTTTGCATCTCTTCTACAGAAAATCAAGTCCAAGCTGCCAACAGCTGATCCTGGTCTATATGAATTTCCTTGTAAGTGTTCTCCCTGATTCCAGTCCAGGCCAACAACTCACTCTCCTTCTACCCACTAGAATGAACTTTTAAAATTATAAATCAGATCCTCCTTACCCCGTATCATGCTCACTGTGGTTCATTACATTCTGGTTAGAATGTGGTTACACTGAACCTGTCTGTTCTTGGAAGTCACCAATCAGAGTCCTTGTATTTCTTAATCTCACTGCCTAGAATGACAGGTGACTTAATGCCTGAGTCATTCTCTGTGTAAAGGGAGAATATCTAGTCTACCTACCATACATGAGCCAAAATGGGAGAATGGACAGGCCAATCATTTCATGTGAACTTACATTTATGATTGTGGTACTGAGATTCCCCAGTAGTTGGAAATTGCCAGCAGCAGAAGATGGCTTTAAGACTATGAACAGTTTACCCCTAAAATCTAATCAATCCACTAGAGGGATTGATTCTTCCAGGGGTTCTATGCCTGCCTCCTTTACAAAGCACATAATTCCCTTCTCTGAGTTTCCAATTCATCTTCTAAATTATCAGCAGTCTCAAATTATTCTGGGATTTAACTGCCAGATCTTATATTTTACCACCGAACTTCTTGACTGCTAGCAACCTTGAATGCTTCAACCAAAAATATCATAGCTTCAATTGTCTCTTAGCTGATTGAGGATAATACCTCTTCAAGCCACCAGCTCTTTCCAATCCTTTATCAATAGCAGCATAGAGACGGCTTCATCCCTGGGGACCCCTGTTCATCACAAGTCAAGTTTTAATTCTATTTTAGTTCTCCTAAAACATAGCCCCTTGTGATCTGGGAGGGTCTGCACATGCTTCCCTCTTTCTCAGCAATACGTAGTATTGCTCATGTATTCATTCAACAAATATGTATTGAGGATTTATTGTGGACTTGTTCTTGGCTCTAACATAGCAATCAACAAAACAGACCAAAGCTTCATTCTTTTTTTTTTTTTATTCTTATGTTAATCCCCATACATTACATCATTAGTTTTAGATGTAGTGTTCCATGATTCATTGTTTGTGCATAACACCCAGTGCTCCATGCAGAATGTGCCCTCCTCAATACCCACC
>NC_138379.1:9804602-9821875 GCF_054177405.1 Leptonychotes weddellii
GGTGCACGTACCCTTTCAGATCCCTACTTTTGTATCTTTGGGGTAAATACCCAGTAGTGCAATTGCTGGATCATATGGTAGCTCTATTTTCAACTTTTTGAGGAACCTCCATACTGTTTTCCAGAGTGGCTGCACCACCAAAGCTTCATTCTTATGGACCTTACATTCTCATGCAAAGAGGACAATGTTTGAAAGAATATAATTACTAGGTCCAATTTGTAGTAAGAGAAAAATAAAAAATTGTATTGAAAAGGAACACTAAGTTAAGCTATGATCACTAAATTTCAATATCAACTTTGTTCGTTTTAGTTTGGTCAAATAACTGGATTGGTTGAGAAAATAACAAGATTAAATATAGATATTAAGATTAGGATGTAGATTTTGCTTTCCAGAAGTTTAAATTGGGAATGAGGGTAGGCAGACTATTGCCCATAATTACTAATATAAATGCCAAAGTGGAGATGGCCTTCCATTTAGAACCATAAAAAACAGGGCATCTACCATCTTGTTTGGGTTAATTCTCATCCATGGATACCATCACCTGGATTCTTCTTGGTGGTAGGAGGGCATGTTATATTTCAAGGGACAAGGTAAGACTATGAACATCACTTCTAAAATATATTCTCCACTACCAAGGGGGTGCCTTGTATTGTTTACTGCCTCTGAGCTTCCCTGACCTTCCATGGTACCACTCTATTCTCTGACAATTTTTCTTTTCTACCTCTCAATACTGTATATACAGTGCAGCCCCTCTTCGTTCTTGGCCAGGGTTAAGCCAACTGCATTTCATAACGATCTACTTATGGACTCTGATGGAGTGTTCCTGGGAGATCAATGTCCTGTAACCTCAGTCCCTCGAGGATTTTATGAGATTTGATACCATCTCAGGGACTGTAACATCAGGATTGAGGTAATTAGGTATCTACCCAATTAACTAAACCTTCTTAGAGACGTTCAGCCTCACAAATTGCATGCCATGGGTTTTTCTTAGTTTTTCCCTACTGCTAAACTAAGCTGATTTTGCCAAATGTCACACAGACCCTGGGAGGTAAAAGAAGGTAAAAAGAAACAGTTTCCACTTGTCCATCAGTGGCACCCCCCTCTAGAGAATGCAAAACTAAACAAGACATGGAACGTGTCCTAACTATAGAGAGCAGGCTTTTCTTCTTCTTTTTGTATCAGGGGTTAACAAATTCCAGGCTGACGACCCTATTTGGCCCACCAGTTACTTTTATGTGGTCCATGAGCTAAGAATAGATTTAAGATTAAATGATTAAAAAATAATAAAAGAAAAAGAATGTTTTGTGATATAAAAGGCATATGAAATTCAAATTTCAGGGGCCCCTGAGTGGCTCAGTCATTAAGCGTCTGCCTTCGGCTCAGGTCATGATCCCAGGGTCCTGGGATTGAGTGGCATTGGGCTCCCGGCTCAGCAGGAAGCCTGCTTCTCCCTCTCCCACTTCCCCTGCTTGTGTTCCTGTTCTTGCTATCTCTCTGTCAAATAAATAAATAAAATCTTTAAAAAAAATTCAAATTTCAGTGTCCATAGATTCAGTTTTATTAGAACACAACCCCATCTCATTTGCTCATTCATTTATATACTGTCTCTGGCTACTCTCAGACTATAATAAGGGCAGAGGTGAATCACTGGGACAGTGGTCATGAAGCCCAAAAAGCCAAAGGAATTTACCATCTGCTCTTTACAGAAGTTTGCTCATCCCTGCTCCGTAGTATAAAAGCTAACCAAGAGGCCTCATATCCCTCTAAATTTTTATAGCCTGAGGAAGCAGCCAGTCCTTCCTGGTTGTAGGCAAACAGAGGAAGAGTGTGAGTGGTTGATACCTTTGATCTTAATATTACTGCCCAATCCACCTCCTGGCCTCTCAGATCTTCCCAAAGAATCTTGTGCCCATCCCTGGCTTGGGGGTCAGGATGGTAGAACAAGAGCATCAGTCTGAGGAGGGTTGTGGAGAGTTGGAAACCCTCATAGGAAGCTTTGATGCCTTGCCTTCCCACGTAACCCACTTCATTCCACCCAACCTCCATGAGAAACCCTGAAGGAAGGTCCTTTCCTTTACTTTTTCTCCATTCAAAAACCAAGAAACAAAGACTTAGCACCTTTTTAAAACAATTTTTGACATTATGTTCATGTTCCTATAAAAACATAAGGATGCTGATGAGAGTGAGTGTCAGGGCCAGGTAAGCTAATGGAGGAGTTTCAATTACGTTAAGTGAATATTAAGAATACATTTTTAAAAATGCGCAAACACTGTGGCAGTCTCCAGATGATGAGATTAAATCTTTATATTGTCCATACTGCATTTTTCACATTTCCTTGTAAGAAAAAGTTATTTCTCAAAAATATATAAACTTCTTCGAAGTATTCTTTATAATTAGATGTATCTCTTACTCATCTACTTTTCAAAGGTCATGCTCAGCAACTCAAAGCCTCCTAGAATCTAGAGAAAAGTTTCTCAAGAAGAGGTTATAAGCCCTTTCTTGATAATGATAAGTAATAGCTTTGAGGCAATATGGTTCACATTCAAGTGGCAGGTGCTCCCAAATCCTATGAGCCAAACCCTATGCAGGCGTTACCTCTTCTGGCCACTTAGGAAAAGGCCCCCTTTCCCAGGGGGAAGACAGCTTTCAGTGCCCATGTACCTGCTGAACCACTAATTCCTAACAAAATCCTTACGCTGACTTACATTCTCTGTCTCCTCAAGTCCTCCCAGGGGATCGTATCCCTTTTGTACCTGAACTCATCTTTATGTCAAAGTTCTCCGATCTTGAAGCTTCCATACCTGTGCCCTGTATTGTCCCCCGGTGAGTCTAGAACACCCAAGCAGTTTCACATTCTCTCAACTGCCTTTAACTGGTTGGGGGGGGCAGGGAGCCCTGAAGCCAGGAGACCATGTGAATATGACAGGGTCGACCAGACCCTCCTGAGACTCTTACCCCAGCTCTGCTACTTATTACCAGTGTGACATTGGGGAAGTTACTCCATAACTCTGTGCCTCAGCCTCCCCATCTTAAAAGTGGACATAACAGTGCCTATTTCACAGATTTGTAGTGAGGATTAAATGAGATGATGTACATCAAGAGACTGGAAGAGCTCTTGCTTACAAGACACACACAGGACACAGTGGCTGCTGTCAACACTGCTGCAGTCCATTCTCTTCAGTGTGTAAAGAGCTGCATGTAGGATGACAAGTCTGACTTCACCATCTACCCAGAAGCTCTTAGACTGAGAAATCGGTTTGTTCTAATTATATTTACTGTCCATATGACAGATTCTGTGCTCTTTTAGCCAAGACCAACTGGGAGTATCAGAGGTCCTGATTCACCTACAGGGGATGGGAGTACTGTGCACTAACCACTGTGAATTTGTGGGTTGAGGAAAAAGAGAAGCTTACTAGAATCCTAGTTTTAACTAGTTAAATGTTAAATATTTTAACTGTCTCCTGTGACCCATGGTATAGGACTCCTATTGGCTTGTTTAGACTCTAATTTTTACAAATGGTCTAAGATCATACTGACTTCTCATCAGCTAATAGCAAAGCTGGTGGCATATTTGGGAGGCCCTTCATTTGCATAAAGCTTACAAGGTCCAGTTCTTAAACTGATAACCCATTTTCTAAACTGAAGACAGGATGACAACATTTCGTACTGTTTCTCCCACCAGTGGAAAAGGATACCGGTGCCAAAGCAGGAAAAGTAAGGGTGAAGGGCTTGGTTTCAGGTTCTGAACCTCAATCACCAGGACTCGCATGGATCTTAATTCCATCCCTCTCTCTTTATCTGCTTCTCCGTTCTGTAGGCATCCAGCTCCTATAAGAGTAACCACAGGAAATGATGCAAATAAACAAGGTGGCTTCAAGAGAAGCCCAGGAATAGCAAATTTATCCATTGGAGAGACTGTCAAAAGGAAAGAGAAGGTGAGGTCACTGAAAGTACATAGATTAATGCTGTCCCCGGATATTGTGTAGCAGCAAACAATGAGATTTTTACAGGGAAGTTATATAAACGCCTGTGCTTCCAATTCAGGAAAGGGTCATTAGTGCTTCCTTGCTTACTAGAGGTGTGGATCTTTCTGGCAGTCCCTTGTCTGTCTGGCATGAACTGGCATATTAACCACGTGACTCAGATTGTCCCTCAGGAGCCATGGAGGATGAGGCAATAGATGGCACATTCTTACCGAAATCAGTATCAACAGAATATTAAATATAAATGTGTTAAAATTAATACTAAAATCATAGAATGTGGACTTTGATAAGGTAGATAATCCATGAGAATGTGCACTCAGAATATCTTAAACGCATACTCTGTCTTAAAAGGATTAATGCCTGTCAGGGTACACATTTCCTAAATTATATGGATTTTCCTTCCCAGATAGCTAAGAAGGAAATTCTGAATATATACAATTATATGTGTTACACACACCGGGATGTTGCTCTCCCTGAACAGAAAAAGCTAGCTGTACGCTGGAGATGGTAAGCACTTTTTAAAATTTGGGATATGTGACAGATGCTATTGTAAAAAAGATATATATGTTACATATCTCTGATATAGTCAAGGTTAAAAGAAGCAAAAATACTTACATCCTTAGACATATATAACTCCTATATTAATTTTTTTGGACATGACCCCGAACATTTCCTCTTTTCTTTCTACCCTCACTGTCCCTCCCTGTGACTTGGGAACAGTAAGCTTTCGGGGGCAAACAGTAGAGAACAACACTGGAGCAGATTCTGGTTCCTTTTCTCCTTGCAGAACAACTATGTTAATGCACAGTTTTGCTACTTAAAAAAATCACACGGCTCGACTTTCTCCACCTGAGAATTTGGAAGGCAAATATAAATCCCTACACCTGTGACCGGGGACCTGCATGTCAGTAGCGGTATTACTGTCTGAGGATCCTATGTGTTATCTTACATTTTTAAATGTTTTAGAAGCCTTGATTTTACCAGGGGCTGGTCTACAGTCTTGGAATGAGTTCTATAAATTTTGATGTGACGTTCTACTAATGGGTCCCCCTATTCTGACCCATGAACACTAGAGGCTGGGAGCAGAGCTTCCACCTGGTCAACACTATCACCTCAGGTCTGGGTGAATCAAATCAAGGTGCAGATGGATTGAGCGTGGTCAGATAGGTCTGTGTGTATTTCTGAAACACCTAAGTGTTAATTAAAGTCAGCCAGCAGGTAGGACAGGTGGAAACAGCCTACCATACTAACTACCTTCTTCCTACCTCCACCTCTAGTTTTACAGGCTCGTGAACCTCAGAGAACACAGACTGCAAAAACCCACCACAGAGTTTCTGATTCCATCTCTGTGGGTGGGGTCCAAGAATGTGCACATTTATCAAGTCCCCAGGTGAAGTTGATAATACTGGCCGCTGATTCCACTTAGAGAACCATGGCTGTAGGGAGTGTTTGGGGGGATGATGTGAAAGCAGGTAAAACCAGTCTTCCAAACTCCAAATTCTCTCAGTTTAATAGGTACACAGAAGACACAGTTCTAGAACACCCTCAAATAGCATGTTGTGCTTGCACATCCCACTAATCTGCAATTTGGAGCATAAAATACCAAGTTGTAGGAAGTCAAGCTAATAGGATATTCTCTAATGCTTACCAAAATGTGGTTAACTACCAACACCTGAGCACGGCTTCAAACGTTACAACACAGGAAGCAGCCACCCACCACAACGTCCCTGTCTCCTGGGTGGGCTTTGGCTCAGGGTTGGACCAAATGAAAGACATTCCCCCCACACACACACATAGAGTGGCTGCTCCTCCTTGTTTCCACCCTGGGGACTAGCTCTGTGCACCAGACAGGTATAACAAAGTGACTGATCTTCTCCCTCCCCCATGACCAGAGGTCATCTGTGAGGCAAATTTTGGGTTTATCATCCCTCTCCAAGTTTTATCATTTTAGTCCATATTTCTGGATCCATAGGCATCACGTATCCATAAATATTATCTACTGCTGTTTTCCACATCTTTGTTTATTATTGCTTTTGATGGTTTTTGTGTGACTATGCCACAAATTATTTACCCATTCCTTGCTGAAGGACATTTAAGCTGCAACACAGGCTGGTTTCATAATGTTGCTATTTACAACCTTGCATACAACTCTTCCTCCTTCTGAAGTGCTGCAAATTACCTTTACATTTTTTTATTAGCACTAGCACCTTAATTTAATCTTTTTATAAGAAAAAGCAGTAGTTTTTATGTACTGCAATTTATTAGACTTTTCTTTTGCAATCTCTGGTTTTCTACTATGCTTCTCCAACCCAAGATTTTAAAAGTATTCACCATTATTTTCTTCTAATGTATTTATGAATTAATTCTTAATGCTGATCTTTGATCCATTTGGAAACTTTTTTAAAAATAATGAGCAGAGGTGTCTGGGTGGCTCAGTCAGTTAAGCATCCAACTCTTGATTTCAGCTCAGGTCATGATCTCAGGGTCGTGAGATTGAGCCCCAAGTTAGGCTCTGTGCTGGGCATGGAGTGGAGCCTGCTTAAGATTCTCTCTCTCCTTCTCCCTCTGCCCTTCCCCATGCTCTCTCTAAAAAAATGAGTAAACTGAAATCTAATTTTTCTCCCTGAATGCCAACACAATTATATTAATATCACTTATTAAATAATCCCTCTACATCCTGATTTTAATTAATAATTATATATCATCTATCCTTGGAGGAAGGTATGGAAATGCTCTACTGCAGATAGTCTCATACTTATAGGCCTGCAGTGTAGTCAAACTTAAAACTCTATGTCCTTATTGATCCAATGATGTTCATTTCCACCACAGCTTCTAAATCTATCACTCAGCTTTAAAAGATTTTAATATTTTACATATATGTTTTAGTTATATTTTAGAAATAAAATGCTACAGTGGAGACCCCCCATGTGTCCCTACTTCATCTAATTCCTTCTTCTCCTGAGGCAATAACTATATTCTTAGGCATGGTTTTATACTTTTACTAAGCACATACATGTAGATAGCATTTGTTTTGCAAATATAGCACATTTGCCCATTTTTTAAATGTCACAAATGATGTCCTACTGGATATATCATTCTGTAACTCTTCTCTAATACTGTTTAATTGACAGACCTATGGCTTATTCATTGCACCTGCTACACAGGACTTACTATTTGAACATATGTTGTTCTATAAGTCTTCTATAAATTAACTCATTTAATCATACAACAGTTCTAGGAGGTAGATATTATTTTTTCCCATTTTACAGGTGATCAAGTAATACATGGAAAAGCTAAATTACCTGCCCCACAGCACACAGCTAGCAAGTGGCATGTAATCTGAAGAGAATAGTCTCTGAGAGTTCACAGCTCAAGATGGGTGTAAAAGGAGTAGATTAAGGCCATCGTTAATATTGAAGAGGGCTCCTGGTATGAAGATGTGCTTAATTAAGTGGCAGGTGTGAACCACTTGCTCACCTTTCTGAAAGTTCTTTTTCCACTCTTTTTTTCCAATCTCTCCACTCACTATAAGAAGCTAAACTAGAAAAATTCTAACATGTTACCAGGCATAAACTAGCAATCCTCTGTAAGTGGTTTGAGCAGCTACTAACAACAAGGTGGATGACAATGATCCTTCCATGACCAGCCTCCTTGCTCAGGCCCTATTTTGAGGTTATCGCTCAGACATCAAGATGTGTTGCCACAAAGACACAGCATGTTTTATTTACAAAACCACTTCCACATAAAAATTATATCCAGACATCTTATCAGAAGAGAATATGCAAGCGCTACATGGCCACTCTGTTTAAAAGAAACACTTTTAAGGACACCTGGATGGCTCAGTCAGTTGAGCTTCTGACCCTTGATTTCGACTCAGGTCAGGATCTCAGGGTCATGAGATCGAGCCCTGCGTCAGGCTCTGTGCTCAGCACGGAGTCTCCTTCAGATTCTCTCTCCTTCCCCCTTTGCCCCTCCCTGCTCACGCTCTCTTTCTCTCTTTCAAATGAATAAATAAAATCTTTAAAAACAACAACAACAAATCAAAATGGATTAAGAATCAAGACTTAAATGTAAGACATGAACAATAAAGCCATTAGAAGAAAACAGGGAAAAACTCCTTGATTTTGGTCTGGGCAATGATCTTTTGGATAGACCCCAAAAGCACAAAGCAACAAAAGCAAAAACAGGCAAGCTGGACTACATCAAACTGAAAAGGCTCTGCACAGCAAAGGAAACCATCAACAACAGAGTGCAGAGAAAATCTATGGAATGGGAGAAAATATATGCAAACCATACGTATGATTAAGGTTAATATCCAAAGTATATAAGGAACTCAAACATTTCAATAGCAAGAAAACAAGTAACCTAATTAAAACTGGGCAGAGCACCTGGACAGACCTTTCTCAGAAGACAAAAAGGCCAATAGGCATATGAAAAGGCACACTACATCACTCATCACCAGAGAAATGCATATGAAAACCACAATGAGCTATCACCTCCAGCTGTTAGCATGGCCATTATCAAAAAAAAAAAAAAGATAATAAGCATTGGCAAGGAGAAAAGGAAACATTTGTGCTGCCTTGGTAGGAATATTAATTGGTAGAGCCACTGTGGAATGTATGTATGGAAGTTCCTCAAAAAATTAAAACAAAACTACCATATGATCCAGCAATCCCACTTCTGGGTATTTATCCAAAGGAAATGAAAACAGTATCTTGAAGAGATAGCTCCACTCCTGTTTATTGCAGCATTATTCACAACAGCCAAGATTAAGAACCAAACCAGGTATCCATCAAGGGATGAATGGATAAAGATGTGATACACACACACACAGGAATGTTATTCTGTCATAAAAAAGAAAGAAATCTTGCCATTCACCATATGGATGGACTTTGAGGACTTAGTATAATCCTAAGTGAAATAAGTCAGAGAAAGACAAATTCTGTATGATCTCATATGCACATGGAACCTAAAACAAGTGAAGTCTAGATACAGAGAACAGATTAGTGGTTGCCAGAAGCAGGGGTGAGGAGAGCAAAATGGGTGAAAGTGGTCAAAAGCCACAAAATACCAGTTATAAAGAAGTAAGCCATGGGACTATAGTTAATGATACTGTATTGTATATTGAAGAGTTGCTAAGATGTCAATCTTAAAAGTTCTAATCACAAGAAAAAAAACTGTAACTCTATATGGTGATGGATATTAACTAGACTCTGGTGAGCATCTCACAACACAGACAAAGTTGAAATCATTATGTTGTATGCTGAAAATGGAATAGACTATTGTGTCTTAATTATATCTCAATAAAGTAATCAACAAAAAATTTCTCTCAAATTATTAACTCAAAAGCCTACAACCATAAAACTCTTAGAAGAAAGCACAGTCACAAAACTTCTTGATCTTGGATTAGGTGATTGTTTCTTAGATAGGACACCAAAAGCACACACAACAAATAAAGGGGGCAGGGGTGGAAGATGAACTGCACTTCAAAATTCTAAAATTCTGTGCTTCAGAAAACACTGTCAGTAAAGTGAAAGACAACCCATATAATGCAAGAAAATATTTATCTGATGAGGGACTTGAATCCAGATAGATCTAGAACTCTTACAAGTCAATAATAAGACAGATAACCCAATTAAAAACTAGGTAAATGATCTGAATGGTCATTTTCCAGAAAGATATACAAATTGCCACCAGGTACACGAAAACATGCTCAATACCATCGTCATTAGGGAAATGAAAATTGAAACTCAATTAAATAGGATTTCACACCCACTATGATTACTAGTACCAAAGAGAAAGAAAATCACAGGTATTGGCAAGGTTGTGGAGAAATTGGACCCTCATACATTGCATGAGAAATGAAACAGTCACTTTGGGAAACAGTCTGGCAGTTCCTCAAAAATTTTAAATACAGAGTTACTATAGTGATGAGGGAGTAGAAGACTAGCTGAGGACAAAGTTGAAGCTGCCACCCTACAACAGCACCCCCCCCCAACCCTGCATTTTGTAGTGTAACATTCCTCAGGCACTCCTGGCTGCCCTCAAGGAAAAACAAATGGTTAACTAATAGAAATTACAGTCTTGTAGGACAGGAGTCTCCCTTAGTTTACAAATGTCCTAGTGATTTACAAGGAAGAGGCTTTCTCATCAATAGCCTAACTTCCAAGAGACCCATAACTCAGTTTCCGGAAGCCCTAACGTCACCCTCCCCTCCATAAAATTAAGGGAGGCTGAGGCAGAAGGAAATGTAAATAAAATTGGATTTCTTTTGAACCTGAAGTCCATTGACAAGTATGCGTGATAGGAGGAATGTAACATTCCTCCAGGAAACTCCCAATTGTCTTCACGTTAGTGCCCCATTAGAGGGGGGAATAGCCTTGGCTTGACAATAACCAGGCCTCTAGTATCCTGAGAGTCCTTAGCATATGACAGTCCTTCTGGACACCCCCTTTGTCCTCACCTCCCCAACTCCTGAGTACCTGGGGCTTTGAGTCTTTGCATCTGGACTCTGAGCTTCGGTGCAAAATTGGTGAGTACTTCTCTACTCTTCCTTTACTCTCATTTCTGGGGCTTTTCAAGGACTACGGTCTTATTGGAACACTTTCATGCCGACTGCTCAGGCTGCAATCCTCTAGCCCGTGGCTACTCTACGGGAAGGAAAAAGCCTGCCTTTTGGCTGGAAGTTAGTACCCTGGCCAGGATGGTAATAAGAGCCAGAAACTGATGCCCTCTTTATTCCTGTCCTTATACAAAGTTGTCTGTCTTGGGCACAGGACAGCCACCTAAGTCACCAGGACGTCTCCCAATCTTAAGACTCCCATGTGAGGTTTCCTCCTGATTGATCTAATGTGATCCCCTTCACATCCCTGGTCCAGCCACTTCCGGCCACAGGACCTCCACTGAGAGCTGGCCGAAACCAGTACCCGATTTAATTAAAACTCAACCAGGGACCGTTTCCTAGGGAATTTGGCTGTAAAGACTACATGTGTTGGAATGTCACTTAGACCATGATGGATTTCAATCTTTACTATTTTCTGTCAATGTTGCTCTACTAACAACTTAAATGATAAAATTGGGTAATTTCCCCTTGTAAAACTTTCCTAGCATTTTCCATGGATTAAAAATGGCAGGGCAATAACACAACTTTCAGATTATAGGACAGCACAGTATCTTAGTCTGTTCACCAGGCACCCATCTGTAGCCTAGGATGCAGTGGGGAAGGGGAGGGACGCCGGCATCCCTCTAGGGCCTTTTATGGCAGGAATGCTTTCATGCGAAGGCAAGATGGTGATCAATAGCGATTTTTGTTGAGGGACGCCTCCAGTCGCTGGGGCCTCTGACATATCCTGCATGGGACGCCACCCAGGAGTTGGGGATTTTGGTAATGGACCTTCTTTACTTTTCTAGGAGCATAGGATCCTCTTCTGTTCCCAAGGATTCTCCTTTGGGATGCCTTTTAACCCATTGGAATCAATCTGAACTACAAGATTTAAGAAAGAAAAGAATGATCTTCTTCTGTAACACTGCATGGCCTCAGTACTCCTTAGGAGACAAGGAGAAATGGCCCATAAATGGGACATTAAGTTACATTTCAATCTATCAGTTAGACCTCTTTTGCAAGGAGAACGGCAAATGGACTCAAGTCCCATATTTCCAAGCCTTTATGGCCCTAAATCTGGATGTGTCTATAACCCTCAACCAGGTTAACAAACCCCCCCTGGATTTATTGGATGATGATTGTCTAAATAGGACGATTCCCCTTAATAAACCTGGGATATCGGAGGAGTTGCCGGACAGTCCAAAGAAAGAGGACACTGGCTCTGTTGCTATCCCTCCTCCTTATAAACCCCAAGACCCCTCTGCTCCCAGCCCAGCTGGACATACTAGAAGCGGGATTCCCTATCTTCCAGGAGCTCCATCTAAGTATGGGATGCATCCTCTTAGGGAAGCTGCTAATGGAGAAGGGGCACAATTAGGATCCATGTCCCACTCTCCATGGCAGACCTGGCTCAGATAAAACAACAATTAGGATGATATTCTGAAAACCCCTCTCAATTTATTGAGGGCTTTCAAGAAATATCTATTATGTTTGATTTGACCTGGCAGAATATATATACCATTTTAACTCATTGTTGCACCCCTGAGGAAAAGAAACATGAATCTGGGAGGGAGCTCAAGAGTTCGCTGATGAACTGGCAATGAGAGATAAAAAACGTTATCCAGTTGGGCTTGCTGCTGTCCCTAGCACTGAACCACACTGGAACTATCAGGAGAAAGAAAAACAAGACCATAACATCACTTGTTTAATAGAGGGGATGAAAAAAGGATTCTCTAAACCTGTAAACTTTGATAAACTTCAGGAAGTTACACAAGGAACTTATGAGAATCCAGCTCTATTTCAGGGCCGATTGGTAGGAGCCATCCGTAAATATACAAATTTGGACCCAGCCTCACCCGAGGGAGTAACCATACTAAATATGCATTTTATAAGCCAGTCGGCACCTGACATTCACTGAAAACTAACTAAAATGGCTTTAGGCCCTCAAACTCCCATCCAGCGCCTACTAGAAGTGGCGACTGGAGTCTTTAATAATAGAGATACGGCCTTAAGGCAAGAAAAGGACTGGAGAGCTGAATTGCAGGTAAGATACAGGCTCAAATAATGGCTGCCGCTATTGTGGATTCCCCATGGCACTACAAAAGAAAAGGGGCAAAAGAAAAGGCTGGTATCAGACAGAGAACTAGGTAAGTCCCCACGCTACAGCTGTGGCCAGGTTGGACATTGGAGCAGAGAATGTCCAAACAAGCGCTCTCCACTAGGGCTGTGTCCTGTCTGTAAAGAAACAGGACTTTGGAAGAGAGACCATCCTCATCTCCAGAGAGAGAGGAAGACAGGAACTCACTTCCCCGCCCAAGAGTCAAAGCTGGAGGAACTGGCGGGACGGGGCCCTGAGGCTGGTCCAGCTCCCTTTGACATCAAGACGACTGAGCCCCAGGTTACCCTGGATGTGGGTGGTAAGTTTATCAATTTTCTTACTAATACAGGAGCCACTTACTCTGTCCTTATTCAGCACTCTGGCCCTACTTGTCTTTCTAACCTTAAAATTGTTGGCATAGAAGGGGAAACTGAAACATGCCATCAGACAATGCCCTTAACCTGTAAATATAAAAGTCAATTGGTCACTCATGTTTTTCTAGTCCTTCCATCTTGTCCCACTCCATTACTTGGACGAGACTTAATGTATAAACTGGGAAGCTGATCTGCTCTTACTATAGAGGGAGATGGCTTGTTCTCTTTAACGCCTGGAGAGCTAAAACCATACCCTACTATCCCTCCTAATGTCTGGAAGGAAGTAAATCCACAGGTCTGGGATTGTGATGTCTCAGGACAGGCTCTTACAGCCCAACCAGTTAAAGTGACCTTAAAAGACCCAACAAATATACCTCATAAAAGACACCCTCTAAAACCTGAGGCCAAAGCTGGGTTGCAACCACTTATTGATAAGTTTCTCAGACATGGTATTCTCAGCCTTGTTAATCTCCTTGTAGCACCCCAATTTTACCAGTAAAAAAGCTAAATTGGGAATATCGAATGGTACAAGACTTAAGAGCTATAAATGAGGCAGTAATGCCTATTCATCCCATAGTGCCAAATCCATACACTATTCTCACCTAGGTCCTTGGTGACGCCAACTGGTTTATAGTACTTGACTTAAAAGATGCCTTCTTTTGCATCCCACTAAGCGAGGAAACACAGCCACTATTTGCTTTTGAATGGACCTCACCTTCAAGCCCAGGGGCTGCTCAATTAACCTGGACAGTCTTGCCACAGGGATTTAGAAACCGTCCTCACCTATTTGGAACTGCACTTAGCAGAGATCTCCGTGTTATAGCCTTGTCTCAAGGGACAAAAATTCAATATGTAGATTACATTCTAATCTGTAGTTCCACAAAGGAGACATCTGACAAAAATTCTATAACTTTACTTAATTTCTAGGCAGACAGAGGGTATGGTGTCTCCCCTAAAAAGGCACAAATATCTAAACAAAAAGTACAATATTTAGGATACAAACTGACACCAGGTCACCATATTCTATCTACTGATAGAAAAAAGGCTATATTAGATCTTGAGCCCCCGACTACAAAAAAACAACTCCGTACTCTTCTAGGTATGGCAGGTTTTTGCCACCTGTGGATTCCTGGATTTGGACTCTTAGCCAAATCATTGTATGACTCAATTAAAGGCCCCAGTGAGGAACCTTTGCTCTGGACTAAAGCTCAGCAGACAGCCTTTCAAACATTAAAAGCTAAACTTTTGTCAGCTCCAACTTTGGCGTTACCAAATTTAGAAAAACTTTTTACTCTATATGTAGCAGAAAAGCAGAGCCAAGCCTTAGGAATTCTCACCCAAAAATTAGGAAATGAAGCAAGACCGGTGGGCTATTTTTCAAAGTCACTTGACAATGTAGCCCAAGGGTGGCCAGCTTGTCTTCTTCGAGTGGTGGCTGCCACAGCCCTCCTGGTAGAAGAAGCCTCATAGCTGACTATGGGACAGTCCCTAACAGTAATGACTTCACATCAGGTCCAGAGTGTCTTAGAGACCAAGGCCCACCAATGGATGATGGGAGGCCACTTTACTAAATACCAGGTTATGCTTTTAGATACACCAGAAATAATACTTAAAACTTGTCAAACTTGAAACCTAGCTACTCTTATGCCTGGACCTGACCATTGTACTTCTACAGAGCATTACTGTACAGAGATCATTTTTCTTGTCTATTCTAGCAGGCCAGATTTAAAGGACTCCCCTATTAAAAATGCAGATGATAATTGGTTTACTGATGGCAGCAGCTCTTTCTGCCCATGGGTCCTGTCCCCATGCTTTAATAAAACCACCTTTCTGCACCAGAGATGTCTTAAGAATTCTTTCTTGGTCGTTGGCTCCGGACCTCACTTATATTCTAAAACTTCATCAGTAGAACTTGGCAGTTTTACTCCTATGTATTTACCCAAGACAACTGGAAACACAGAATCCTGTGCACAATTGTTCATAGCAGCACTATTCATGAATAGTCAAAAATTGGAAACATACAAAATATATTATTCAGCCATAAAAAGGTATTAAGTGTTGATACATGCTACAAAATGGATAACCTTTTAAAACATGCTAAGTGAAAGAAATCAGTCACAAAAGGCCACATATTCCATGACTCCATTTCTATGAAATGTATTAAATATGGAAATCTATAGAAAGAGAAATTAGATTAGTGGCTGCCACAGGCAAGGGGAAGAAGAGATTATGAAGTAAATGCTAATAGGTATAGGGTGCCTTTTGGGGGGTGATTAAAGTATCCTGGAATTACATAATGGAGATGGTTACACTACTTTTTTTTTCAGTAAACATTACAGAGTTTAAGTAACTCCAGAGTTAAGCTAAATGTGGGATGTTATCTCTGTTTTGCTTGCTGTGTGGGATGTCCCCTGGATTGGGGGAGCCTCAAGCTGGTTCACACGTTTGGGTCTCCATGACCAGGACAATGTAAATAATCAGTGGAACACAGAAACTACAGTTTCTCCATAGCTCTTGGCCCTCCTCCATAGCAGCCAAACACACCTCCTGTGTGTGTCTGTCAACTCCATTCCTTATCCACACTTCTGGTGCCCCATTAATACTATTACCGGGATTAGATCCTAAGGGAATTTTTTGATAGATATGCAAAGATAGGTCCTGCAGATAAAGCTATCCATCACTAGATTTTCATAAGGAAAAACTAGAAATAACCAAGTACTGTTTATCTTCTATGCAGTATCCAGTGACTTTTTGGATAAGGAAAAATATATATAGTTTTGGTGAGAAAATACTGATGTAAGATAAGCCCCAGGTAGGACACATGGCCAAGGCAAATAAACAGCAGATGTTAAAAGATAACTTTATGACTCAGGAAAAATAAGAAGTGAGAAGTGAAAAAAATGAAGGGCTTTGTTTTCCACAACCTGATTTAGAGCTAACACACAGTCACTTAGGGAGGGGACAAGAGATGACTAGAGGTGGGTAGCTGGCTATGGGGTAGATCAGGAGATCAGGGTGGGACATGGCAGAACAATAGGGAAACTTTTTCCCCACATAGGGTAGATGAGGATGGAAGGAGTTCCACAATGGGAAATACCTACATCTAGAAGGAAGAATAAAAACTAGCTCTTTCCCAAGTATTAGGATAAACTAGATAAATCACTCGCTTTGGGGGGAGGAGGAGGGCAAAAGAGAGAAAGCAATCTCACTACAGAAGTCAGCAAACCAAATTGGCAAGTCACTTCTACTTAAAATAGCAAACCATAAAAGGCTAGCAACCTCTCAGAAACTACACCTTCAAACAATAAAGCATGAGGACCACTCTTGTACCTGGATCTTGCTCACAAAAAGCTAAAATCATGCACAAAAGTAAAAATAATTGTAATCCCACAAAATCGTTCATGATGTCAGCTCCCAACCACTGACCAAAACACAGGATATTGGAGGCACCTGGCCTGCATGCTGCAGATCATTTTATAGCCAATCCCACCAACCCCCAGCTGAGGGCACTTACAAATCACTCTGTTGATTGCTTTTGTTTTTCAGGAATATATGTATTATGTTTTTGCTGATCCAAACTGCTTGATATTTGGAAGATATAAAAAGTACAAAGAACACAATAAAAACTCCTTATGAAAGCCACTATTCTGGGGTGCCCCATGTGGCTCAGTCTGTTGGGTGTCCAACTCTTGATCTCAGCTTGGGTCTTGAGCTCAGGGTTGTGGGTTCAGGCCCTGTTTGGACTCAACACTGGGCATGGAGCCTACTTAAAAAAGAAAGTCACTATTTTTATATTCAAAGAAAAATTTCTTTCTACCTCCTAAACCTTGACCTTCCTCTGATCACTTCAGTACTGATACCAAGTGTGCAAATAAAGTGCCACCAAGTCTTTGAGAACTATGACTTCTCCAGGCCCTCCGAAATTCCTGGGAGAACAAAATGCTCAGGGATTGTCAACAGGTATTTATTGAATTGTTGGGGAAAGGTATTTAGGATGTTTGCAAACTTTAGAAGCATCAGAACTTTCAGAATCACCTGCAGGGCTTGTTGAACTACAGATTGCTGGGCTGTGCTCCAGGACATTCTTCTTCAGATTCTTATCAGGTCCCAGGATTTGCATTTCTGAATGTTCTCAGGTGATGCTGATGCTGCTGTTCCCAGGACTACGCTTGGATCCACCGACTCAGCTAACATCACCTTAAGGAGCACCCTGTTCA
>NC_138379.1:9822375-9841187 GCF_054177405.1 Leptonychotes weddellii
TAAGAATTCATCATATCAGTGAGGTCATATGATACATGTCTTTCTCTGATTGACTTATTCCACTCAGTATAACACCCTCCAATTCCATCCACGTCATTGCAAATGGCAAGATCTCATTCCTTTTGATGGCTGCATAATATTCCATTGTATATATATACCACATCTTCTTTATCCATTCATCTGTCAATGGACATCTTGGCTCTTTCCACAGTTTGGCTATTACGGACATTGCTGCTATAACATCAGGGTGCATGTGCCCCTTCGGATCCCTACATTTGTATCTTTGGGGTAAATACCCAGTAGTGCAATTGCTGGATTGTAGGGTAGCTCTATTTTCAACTTTTTGAGGAACCTCCATGCTGTTTTCCAGAGTAGGGCATACATTTCTTAACTCATATATTTTGATAGTCCTTGGCTAACTATTGAGTGAACTTTGTTTTGTAAGGGAGAGTGGGATATGGGGGTGGGAGGGGGAGAGGCAGAGAGAGAGAGAGAAAGAGAGAGAATCTTAAGCAGGCTCCATGCTCAATGTGGAGCCTGATGTGGGGCTCAATCTCACAACCCTGAGATCATGACCTGAACCTAAATCAAGAGTTGGACACTTAATCAACTGAGCCACCCAGGTGCCCCTTGAATGAAACTTATTGATTAATTTATTTACCTGTTTTCTCCCGTGCCTCATTTTCTGGTATCCAAGCACCCAGACTCTCAATGGACATCTGAGAGGTTTATTTGTGTTGACTATTTTCTGCTGTGGCAGCAGAGGTTGCTCCCTTCAGACTTAGTCTCAGTTCTGTCATAGTGCTAGGCTTTAGAGCTTCTCATAAGGCAAGGGTGGCCAGAGCTAGGACTCACTGGGCAATGTCAGTAGAACGTGAAGGGAATGTTACTCCATTTCCCTCCATGTCTGTTTCTGAGATTAAATGCATTCCTATCAGATAGCAATGTTACTATATTCTACTATGGGACCACTGGTTGGGAAGAACTCAGCTCTGTTTGTTAAGAATGGAGGCTCACAGTGCTTCAGGGAAGTGTTAGAATCACAGTGCCATAAGTGAGATTTTATGTTTAATCCAATGAGAGGAATTAAATGAGAATTACAAGGGAAATGACTTTTTAATGCTGTGATTGTCTCTTATTTGAATCCCTGTCAGTGTGCCAATTAGAATATCCTTATACCACATTTGGGAGAATAGGTCTAATACAAATTGTGTGCTTTACCGGTGTTGACTGGTTATTATTGACAGTGAGCTAGAATCATCGAGAGAGAATCTCCATCTCAAAGGGACCTATTCTAAATTTGTTATATGGAGATTCAGTTTCATCAGTCTATTGTAGGATTGATACTTTCTGTTATTTTTTGCTTGAGCTTCCTTATTCTTCCTGATGGACAAACCAACCAAATGTACTGTTTTTTCCAGGACACTACCAGTTTTTAATCTGTCTTTTTGAGTGTAATTATTAACAGTGTTAATAAATTTTACCCTTTACAGCAGTTGTGGTTGGATGTTAAGTTGCATGGTCACACTGTTTATGATAGACAGGAATGGCAGTGATAACGTTTTGCATATTTATCACTGTAAGCCATTATCCCTCAATTTCACATAGTTTGTAGAGTCCACAAACAGGTCCGACAGCGCTGCCCCATGTGAACAGCACCATGAAGGTCCCCCATCTCTAACTTAGCTTTCAAGATGAGATACAGACCCAAGGGGATAGAATCCATTGCTGCCTAATTATCTGTCATACCCAGTTAATGAAGAATAGAGTGGAGTTGACCCTGAGGGTTGAGGATCAGTACCAGAAGTCAAACCTTAACTATAAAGCAGGGTTGCTGGTGGAGGGGAGGAAGCTAAGAGTATCATGAGGAAACACGGGAAGAATGAGAGAGATATTGATAAAATTATTTAATTCTGCCTGAAGGCATCTTCCTTCTGGGGGTTGCTTTATTTAAAGATTTTATTTATTTATTCATTTTAGAGAGAGAGTGTTTGTGAGCAGGGTAAGGAGCAGAAGGGGAAGGAGAGGAAGGTGTGGAAGGAATCTCCAGCAGACTTGGTGCTCAGTGTAGGGCTTGCCCTGAGGATCCATCTCACAACACTGAGATCATGACCTGAGCTGAAATCAAGAGTGGGACACCTAACGGTCTGAGCCATGCAGGCACCCCTAGGTGCCCCTGATTTAATATATATATTTTTTAAATGTGAATTCTACTGAAATGAACATCAAAGATGAGTTTTTCTGCATGTGTATTTTGATGATATAAATATCAGAGTGATTTTATGGGGAAGTAAAAGGAAAATACATGTGGAGGAACAACAAATGGACCCCAAGGGAGATAGCTGGAGGAGGGGATGAAATTATTCCTGAGACTTTATGGACTGACCTTTTGTGTAGAAGCCTCATCTTTCTGTCTTTCTCCAGAGCAGTATTTATCTCTACTCACTGCCTTTCTAAGTGGACTTCAATATGCCCACTCAGTTTGTCCCTTACATCTGGGCCTCAGAGAGCTGTCTCCCTACAGATTTTCTACCTGATCTCATTGGCTGCTGCTTCAACATTAGATCTGGAACCTTATCTCCATTCTCACCCACTGCCCAAGTTCACTCACACAGTTAGCAGTCAAACCTTGAGTAGAAATCAGCTTACACACGTGGTCTAATCTCTTTTCCCTTCCCTCTTCCCACAGTGGTCGTCCCTCTATCAATAATCACCCTTTAAACTGAAATGATTAGAACATGCTCTTTTTGTATTGCTGTTGATCTTTTATTGAACACACAAAGAGAGAAGGGGAGGTTATT
This sequence comes from Leptonychotes weddellii, assembly GCF_054177405.1. Classification (NCBI taxonomy): domain Eukaryota; kingdom Metazoa; phylum Chordata; class Mammalia; order Carnivora; family Phocidae; genus Leptonychotes; species Leptonychotes weddellii. The sequence continues at coordinate 9,825,177 of NC_138379.1, forward strand.
GACCCTCTGTTGAAACTGAGATGAGTGAAAAGGATGGCATGAGGCCAATGTCTGCCTGCAAGTCCACTGCAAATGATTTGATCCAGCTGAGGGAGGTTTGAATTTATTAGTATGTGCTCCAACGAACCTCCAAATCATCTCCTGCATGGACAACATAACTACCAACTCCTGAAAAGGAAGAACGAGAAGTGGGTCAAATGATTTTTTAAAATGACTTATTTATTTTAGAGAGAAAGAGAGCAGGAGCAGGGGGAGGGGCAGAGGGAGAGGGAGAGAATTTCAGGCAGACTCCCCACTGAGTGTGGAGCCCTACAAGGGGCTTGATCTCACAACCCTGAGATCATGGCCTGAGCTGAAAGCAAGAGTCTCACTTTCCCAATGCCTGGGCCCATTACCCACCAAAGCTCACACCCTCACATCTGGATGTTTGGGGCATTGTCACTCTGTGGGGCTTTCTAGCACTCTCTCCCTTACCTTGGCTCAGGTGTTCACCATTGCTCAGGAGCTCCCAGTAGGTTCTGTCATTATTGTTGGCCTTTATGCCCTGAACAGTGGTGATGTAGGGGCCCCATGAGCTCTCCTCCACTGTGAAACTGTGGGGACAATAAATGAGTTACAGAAACTTAGAGTTTTCAAAGGCAACCTTAATGGGCATTTCTCAAACTTCAGTGTACCTAAGAATCATTTGAAGCAGTTATCAAAAAAAGCAGATTTCCTGACCCTATCCTCAGATACTTTGATTTTGTAGGTCTGGGCGGGGACTAGGAATCTGCATGTGTCATAAACACTCCACGAGATTCTGATGCAGGCACTCCACAATCTATGCTAAATGAGAGGAATGATGCCTCTTTCTGCCCCTGCCTCCCCTTCAGAGTAGACACTCTGTAGTCAACAACTACTAATCTTCTATCCCAAGATAGTCACTGTTGAAGATACTAAAGGAGCACAAGAAAATGTTAACCTCATGTCCTATAGGCAACATAAATTAGTAGGTTTTCTCTTAGGAAAGAAGAAAGGGAAAGAACAATTAAATATTTCCTGCTGTCTTTATTAAAAAGTGACATGGTCAATGTCTGTTTCACATTCCCTGGTCACATTTCTCTGACTTCCTGGGAGCCCTTGAAAGCAACCTTTATAATATTTCTATATATAATGTGTATATATTAGTATGTGTATATATAGTATTAATTCCTATATTATATATATATATAACACTACATACATACACACATATATGCATATATGTAATTTTCTTTATGGAATCTTACATCATGTTATTGGACAAATAATTGCTGATTAGATTCAGGGAGTCAAATGAACCATACCTTTAGGAGGCAAAGTCAATATCTTAATTTTAATATTTGACCTCTTTAGGCCAGGAAAACTTAATCTAGGGGTCCATGAATCTGAAAGGGGTGGGAGCATGGAGAAGAATTTGTGAAACCTCTGATTTAAAGGACAAGTTTTGTGTGTATGTCCGCCTGTCTGGGATCAGCATCCACTGCACTGATCTGATTTTCACAGGGGTCAATGATTCAATAATAATGACCCAGTGTTCTAAACACAAAATGATTGACCTGAGAGGTTCTATTTGTTGAAGGAATTTTACTGACAGAGGAGAGATCCTTGGGACTTATTCACCCACTAAGTGAATATTAATTTAATACCTACATGTGCTAGAAGATGAAAAATCTGACCTTTTTTTAAATCCCTGCCATGAGATGTAGATGGACAGCAAAGTACCAATAAAGAAGTGTTTCGAATGTACTTTGTATTCAGGTGCTTATGTATTCTTACTGAGTCTTTCAAAAATCACCAAATACCTTCACCTTAGGTTACATACAGACATACCTAAATAGAGTTGCATTTTCTTTCTGAGCTTGTTCCATCACATCTAGGAAGACAGAACCATCTGCCACAGAGACCACAATGCGATCTTTTGCATTATTGATTACCACAGAGTAATTTACTTTGATTTGTGAGGCTGAAACAGCAGGTGTCACTGATATAGGATCCTGAGTGGAGATGTTGAAGTTACCTGGCAGAGACAGAAAAGCAGAGAAGAATTACTATTCAGAACAATAAAAGTGGTGTTTGAGTTTGCATACCCATCCAACCCCTCTCTCAGGCCTCTAAGGAGCAAGAATCATCAACCAAGGGGCAGATCTCTCATGTGACTAAACCAGATATGCACCAGTTTGTAAATGAGTGTGTTTGGCTCCACTCCCAGCTGTTTAAGCAATTCAGTTGCCCTGTCTCCCGTTTCTCACAGAGGCTCCTGAGTTTTGGGGGCTTTGTTGTTGTTGGTTGTTTTGTTTTGTTTTGCTATTGTATTGCATACAATAATGCTTCCCTTTTTTTTGGATGCCTTTTTTATTTCTTAACATTTATTGAAAACACATTAAGTGCCAGGCACTGTACTAATCATTTTACATGGCTTATCTTATTCAGTCCTTACAAAAACCAACGTTAGATACTATTATCATTTGCATTTTTTTATATTAGTAAACTGAAGTTTAGGGATTAACATTTTTTTTGAGGTCCCTAAACCTGAAAGTGGCTGAACCAGGAATGAGCAAAGATAAAAGTCAAGTCTTCTTTCATCCCTAGTTGAAAAATCAGTTATTTGAATAAATGATTCATGCCGTAATTTTCTTATGACACTGCCATATTCCTCCCATATTCCTCTGAGCTCCCCGAGGGCTTACTCACTATGAGTGAGAGTCAGAGACACCATACTTTGCTTAGAATGGGAATGATGCTCAGAACTTCTGTCTAGCTGGCCATGAGAAAACATGCCTTTGGAGATAGACATCATTGAAACAAGTCTACCCAATGTTTGAACCAAGAACAACACCTACTACCCTGTTAAGAACAAATCCTCAGGTGGTTATAATCACTGGTGACACATGGAGGACCGAGTTCTATCTGAGAATTGTTATGCTTTAGTGGTTTATCTGGTCACTTTTGGTCCCTAAGGACACCTTGGTCTCGCATGCTTTGGGTAATATGCTCTTTAGTACTCTACCTGAGTCATAGACACAAGAAGAGTCTTTATTAACATCCAAGTAGGTCTTTCCCATCAGGGCTGGTAAGATCTGAGCTGTAGCAGTTGGCATGCGAAATGCTCCTTGAGAAATTTCTGTGAGCACTGTATCCCGTGTTTTCTGGCAAACCCATTGACTTTTATTGTAATAGTCTGATGAGACAAAGAGAGCCTAATGTGTGAGAGAGAGGGAATGAGAATGAACTACAGAAACATCAAATAAGGGAAAAGCCTATATCTAAAGAATTCAGTAAATATTTATGGGTCATTGACCACACGGGAAGCACCTTGGACAACTAGGATACCTTTTCTGCCACCAAGAAATTTATAAACTAGTTTGGGGGGAGGTGGGGAATTGCTTAAGAACACAACCGATAATGGCATCAATGAGAACAGGCTGTCTCTACCATATTCGCTCTTGTAGCCTTGACACTGGAAGAATACCTGTCACAAAGAGGCACTTGATAAATGCTGTTAACAGACAATCATAAAAGAGCCCCTAAGATGAATGGCTTAAGAGAAACATCTAATGCCATGGTGTTTCAGAAGAGGAAGAGCACATAAACATTTAGTGACACTGAAGAAAGCCTTTGTGGAGAGGCAGTACTTGAGGTAGGTCTGGACAGTATATAGGCATTTCAGTAGGGGACATGAGGGGAGGAGTACTATACCCAGAGGGAACCATGTGATCAAGCGTGCTAAGATAGGTGCGGCCAGGGCATGGCCTGCCCGTGATAACATTCTATATTTTAGCAAAATCCTCAGAGGATTCCTCCTGGCCTGGGAGGCTGGTATACAGGGGAGACTCAGGGTGATTGTGAAAAAACAGGCTTGAGAATGAGGTTGGGGTCACATTGGTGGATCCTCAAGCTTCAGGGTGAGGTGTCTGACATTATTTCCTTAACCATGGGGAGTCCAATAGATTCTTGTATAGAAACTATCCAAGCAGCAGATGTAAACTGGAGGGGACAGCATGATGGGGTAGGAAAAGTTAGGAGGGTATCAGAGTAAGACAAGGACTAAAATGGGCTGGGCCTGCAGACATCATTCTGTAGTTTCTCAGGGAAGGACAGTTCCTCCTTTCATTTTCTTCAGAAGATCCTTTAAGTTAACCAAGCTGTCAACAAGCATTTGTGGGATATTAAAAAAAAGGATCATATTTAATTACCTCTTAAAAACTGTCTTGTAGGCAAGCAGCTCTCAAGCCTGCTGTAAATTAACATCACTTACACAGTTTTGAAACCACACCAAAGCCCATGCTCCACCTCTGAGTTTCTGGTGTGGAGTCTAAACTTTAGTGTTTCCCAAAAGCTCCTCCAGGTGATTCAAACTTGGAGCCAGAATGGGCAACCACTGTTTTTTTTGTTTTTTTTTAAGATTTTTTTATTTGCGAGAGAGAGAATGAGAGACAGAGAGCATGAGAGGGAGGAGAGTCAGAGGGAGAAGCCGACTCCCTGCTGAGCAGGGAGCCTGATGTGGGACTCGATCCCGGGACTCCAGGATCATGACCTGAGCCGAAGGCAGTCGCTTAACCAACTGAGCCACCCAGGCGCCCCGGGCAACCACTGTTTTATGAAGTCCAAACTCAGCAAGAAGGCAACAGCCTCACCAGCACCAACAGTAAAAACAACCTGTGTGATTACACCCCAGCTTCTTCTGGTAATTTTCCCCAAGGCCCTGCGCTGGCCCCATTGAACACCTTGATCTTCCTAAAATACGTTATGTTCTTCTGTACCTCTGGCATTTGTCTTTATTGTCCTCTCTCTCCCCAGGAAGCCCTCTTATCCTGGGGTGGCTGGCAGACTCCTACTCATACTAAAGACTCAGTGAATTTTTTTCTATGAATTTTCCTTTGTCTCTTCTTGTATCTACCCCTTAGAGTTGAGTAAATCAGTGAATGTGCACGAATAAAGCCCCAGACTTCAAGGAACATATACAGACAGAGTAGGTGTTGGTGTTGAGTGTGAGTTTGGATACCAGCTGTTTCGTTTCCATCCCCATCTGAATCACTTTCTGGCTTTGTAATGTCAGGCAAGTTACTGATGCTCCATGACTCATGCTCTCATTCTGGGAAATGGAAGTAATAAATATTTTCCTCACTGGGTTGTTGTATGTGTTAATGAGCATGGCAATAAAGACTAGCTGGTATTACTGGCACTGCCTCTTATTACTTGGACAACATTAATCTAATTTGGGAGGTAAGAGGCAAGCACCAAATGCTGGTATATGGTAAACTGTGAGATTACATTTGATAGAATAACATAGTAGGTTGTAGTGGACTCTAGAATTTCGTAAAAAAGCTGTAGTCAGGAAAAGCTTCATGGAAGCATTGGACATGGAAAGGTAAGGATTGAAGGTGAGGAGAATACATTTCTGTCAGGGGAGCGGAATCACATAAAAACAGTTAGTATAGGAAACAGAATGGGTAATATCTTAGGGGGCCAAGAAGAAAGCTATTTCTTTCCTTCATGACTCTCTCCTCTGTCTCCTGTTTTACCCTCTGACTTACCTGCATAGCTTCTCCTGTACTATATATGTTTCCAAGGAGACCATTTTCTGTTTTCTGAGACAGAATCTTAGCTATCAGTGACTCTACATGATTATCAATATTCTCTAAATCCGTTGTATCTATTTTGTTCTGCCCACTTGTTATACTTCTTTTCACACAGGTCAGAGCCAGGACAGCCATCGCGCCGGTATCTGCCAGGAAGCAAAACATTGGTGATAGGGTGACCAACCATCCTAGTTTGCCTTGGACTGAGGGGGCTCCTGGTATGTAGGATTTTCACTGCTAAAAGAGGGACAGATCTGGGCAAACTGGGAAGATTGGTCACGCTAGTTGATGATGGGAGAGAAGGATTTGAAGATATAGCAATCATCCCTCCAGCACTAACCACTCAAATATTTCAAGATCCATTTCTTATGTTGAGTAACCCCATACCTCATACTCAATAACTCACCTGTTGGTCATAGAAACACATATGGATTTGCAGGTGCATACACATGAACAGTATTCCACTTCTACATCTTGGTTGTTTTCATTTTTTTCATCTCTCAGCCAAATTGGCAAAGGAATTGAGATAAGTCAGTATGATACCCCAAATAAAATATGTCTTTGCCATGTTCCAGTGTTTCCATTAGGCTGATTAGAAAGTAGCACTTAAGAGAATTGTTTTCCAATAAAGCTTCTTAAGGGGGAGGATGAAACAAGAGATTGGAAGAAGGGAGGATAAGGTCTTTTTCTGGCTTGTTATTTGGTTTCCCTGACATTCTTTACATATGATACCTTCCCCTTCACATAGAAAGAAATCTCACATTCTCCTTGTTATAGAGATACTGAGTGGTGATTTTCAGATTTCTTGGAGGAAGATGAGCTTGTGTATCTGGAGCCATCCGGCTGAGCAACAATACTAGCTGTCTAGAGGGGGCTTCTTTTTGGATGTGTAAGCTGACCCAGGAGAAAATTTCTAGTTTTCTCTATTGGAGATACAGACTTTATTGTTCAAAATATTGGGCCTTGTCCTGGAGAGGTTGTGTTGTCCTTGTAAGCCCACACATGCAAAAGGTCCCAATAAATTTGAGAAAGAAGCAAAGTTAAGATAAATGAATTCCACTGTCTTCCTTTCTCTAATACTTATACTTCCTAAAATGTCTTATATGAAGATTCTCACAGTCTATCCTTATTTTACAGATGGGAAAAATAAGGTCAAAGATTAACACCCATTGATTATATAATTCAAAGAACGGTAAGGTAGCAACTGGATCTTTCTACTATAGTACACATCTAGAAAGATGTTTAAATGCCCCCCAATATCCACTCTTCTCAAAAAGAAAATTCTCTTCCATGATTGCTAGGGTAAAGAGGATTAAAAAAAAAAAAGCCAATGTATTTACTGGTAGAAAAACTCAAAGGAAAAGACTTACCAGGGACTGTGTCCTCTATGCCAAGGGAATTGGGTGTAATGACTCACCTACTGAGAACTGTTCATGAAAATAGTAATTTTTACTTTCAGGATCCAAGATTTTAGTAACTTCAGTGATTGAGTAATTCCCACTGAATAGACACAAGGCCAAAATGTCCAGGCTGAGCTGGTAGTAGTTAGTCAGTGGATTACCATCATGGTCTTCTGTCAGAAAGGAAAGAAATACCTTACTCATGGAAATAATACTGGAGTAATAAATTTTCAAACTATTCCTACTTGCTTTGTTCGAATTTCTTTACATTTAAGAAGGGTGAGTAATAGAGGCGGGAAGATCGCTCATAGAATCAGCAAATCTGAGAAATGTGAAGGCTGTTAAGAGCCACCAAATTGAACTCAATTCCTTTCATTTTATAACAAAGGAGACTCAGCACTAAAGAGATTAAAATACCATTCTGATACTCAGGTGGTTACAGAACTAGGACTAGAACACAGATTCCTCCCCACCCCCACCCCAAACCTCTTGCACTTTCAGTGGTAATGTGTTCAAACTGTAAGTGAAATAGAAGTAGAGGCCATCTCAAAAGAAGATGGGATCAGACAGGCTTAATGAATAATAGGATAAATAGTGGGTGGGTGTTGAAATAAAAACAATGCACCCCATAGCAGCTGTCATAGTCAGCCTGTTTTTCCCAGTGATAAAGTACTTTTGGCTTTCGTTCTTCTACTAGTTCATATGCTTTGGTACTTCTGACATAGTGTCTTGTGTTGCTCAGCTGTTTCTGGTGTATTTCATTATTTGTCTAAAAACCAAGGATCTAGAGAACAAGAGAACAGTGTCGTGTGTGTGCGTGTTTGTGTGTGTGTACATGTGTGTGTGCATCATCATTTGTAAGGTTGATGTAGAGTCGGTGCTCATTTGAACTTATTTGAAAGGAAAATTCAAGACGCTGTGGTGCCTGGGTGGCTCAGTTGGTTAGGTGTCTGCCTTTGGCTCAGATCATGATCCAGGGTCATGCCTGAGCCCTGCATCAGGCTCCCTGCTGAGCAAGGAGCCTGCTTCTCCCTCTCCCTCTGCCTACCACTCCCCCCTGTGTGTGTGCGCTCTCTCTCTGTCAAATAAATAAAAATCAAAATCTTTAAAAAAAAAGAAAATTCAAGACACATGTTGAAGGAGGGAAGAAGGGAAAGTGATCTGCAAAGATTGTGGGATGAGTAGAATGAAGAGGAGAAAGAAAGACTGAAGGGAAACTTCATTTAGTTCTGAACCAGTGGAGGAGAAGATAAGGTTGTCCAGGGTATCTGAACATTTGATTCTCACCCATATTTTTAATTTCTGCTTGGAATTTATTTTCTAGGTCTCCGACGAGTTCAGAATAATTTATAGAAATTCCATCAGGCCCTTTACATGCTCCCAAAGCCAGTATAGCCAACGTAAGCTGTCCCGAGGTTAAAGATGGCTCTGAAAAGAAAAGTATTCAAGTTTAACGAGGTACATGCTTGTGATTTTTCTTTGGCCTCCTGTGTTTCTTGTGACTTACATTGCCTGTCAATTCTCTCTTTTTTTCCACTCTATACCAGTATTTTACTGTTCTCTTATTTATTCCCAAAGCAGAGACTTTTCTAGCAGTGCTGTATAAATGCAAACTAGATCTGAGTCTTCCCCATGCAATCATGAGATGTTTTTGGAATCACACAATCCTTATAAAAATTTTAAAAGAAAAAAAATAGATAATAAAACCTGGGGATTTATTCTCTGTGGGTGCCATCTTGCCAAGATAGTAATAATTGACTTAGGTGTTCTGCCTTATAGAATATCAAAGTTCTCAGGCTTCTCTTAATTCTTAAAATAATATTGTGAGGTAGGTAGTGGTGGCTTAATTTTCCCCTTATTTCAGTTAGAAAGCTAAGGCTCAGTATTGACATGAAGGACTCAGTGGGGAGCCTGCACTCAACCCCAGTCCTCATCAGGGGTGCCTGGGTGGCTCAGTTGGTTAAGTGTCTGACTCTTGATTTTGGCTCAGGTCATGGTCTCAGGGTTGTGGAATTGAGCCCCACATTTGGCTCTGAATGCTGAGCATGGAGCCTGCTTAAGATTCTCTCTCTTTTTCTCCCATCTGTTCCCCCTCTCCCTCTCTAAACAAAACAAAACAAAAACAGAGAGAAAAACAAACAAAAACCCCAGTCCTCATCTCTATTTCCCTGTGATTCCCTTGCTATTGTCAGGTTTCTTATGTGTGGGTCACATCCTTGTCTGGTTGTCAACTCAGCTAGCTTATATAATAGTGTTAGTGAATGAGAGTCTTTAATTTCTTTTGCTTATCCTTGTACCTTTTGAAGGAAATGTTTTTCAGGACTCAAGTAAGGCCTAGACATAGAGTAAATGGCACAGATGTGATGTTTTGAGGTACCTTTCTGTCCCCTCAAGTTTTATACAGCTAGGATAGATGTAGCAGGGAGACTTCGGACACACGATTTTGTCCAAAGATCTGTGGCTGGAGAGAATCTTTATGGATAGGTAAGTCTTCTTCGAAATTTTCCAGAGATGTAGGTACTCACTTTTATTTTCCACAGCAGTATTGATTTGTTGGATCAGCTGTTGTTCTTGGTTTGGGTTCAGGATCCCACCAAGTCTGAGGGACAGCAGGACATTGGCAGCATGGATTCCTTTGGTATATTTTGAATTGATCATTGTGCTTATCAGAGGGTTTAGAGCAGTATAGTATTCCTTGCTTACCTCTGTGGCATGGGAAGGAGGAGATAAGAAATATACATTAAGAAAATATTAAGGAACAGGAACACTAGCAATGGGGTTGGTATTAAAATGTTTAGTAACAGATATGGCACAGACAGAGCAATCCAGTGGTCACTGGCTAAGTTGCTGGAACAGTACAAAGGTGGGTCTGGAGTCTCTGCTATGTCAGGTATTACTCCTTTACCAACCAGCATGGAAATGTTTCTGTGTTTTAACAGCTGTTTCAGCTAATGTGTCCTGACAGAACATCAGTCTTGCCTGGGAGATCTAGTATCATTCACTAATTTTGAGGATGAGGCCTGACCAGGATGTCCTTAAAAAAAAAAAAACAAAAAAACCTCCTTAATTGAAGGCTTAATGGAGACTACAATACATGTCTTCTGAATCCCAGTCCTTTCTACTTCCTGGATTGAGTTCTTTCCTTCCTCCATCTTCTAAATCAATCAGATTAATATTGAGGGAAACAACGCAACAGTTCTATGTTTCAGTGGTGATTGACCCCAAAGCTGAATTGTCTGGTTGCCCAACCGACCTGGCATCAAGATCATTATTCAGCACCATGCACCTTTCAGAAAACCCTCTAGTCTTAGCCTACATCATGTCCAAATCTCAGGAGAAAGGATAGGGAGAGTCACATTCTACTGTGGAAGTAAAAAGAGAGTCCAGAGACCCCAAGAACTAGAGGAAAATTAGAAGAATTAGTGACCACTTAAAACATTTTTAAATGTACTTTGTTCAGGGCACCTGAGTGTCCCAGTTGGTTGAGCCGCCAACTCTTGATTTCAGTTCAGGTCATGATCTCAGGGTGGTGGGATTGATCCCTGGGTTGGGCTCTGTGCTTGGCTTAGAGTCTGCTTGAGATTCTTTCTCTCTTTCTCCTTCTGCCCCTCCCCCTGCTCATGGTTGCTTTCTGTCTCTGTAAAATAGGGCACATGTTGTAATGAGCACTGGGTGTTATACGCAAATAATGAATCATTGAACATTACATCAAAAACTAATGATGTACTGAATGGTGACTCACATAACATAATAAAAATAAATAAACAAAAATTAAAAAAAAATGTACTTTGTTAACACTCCCAAGCAAGAAAAAAAATGTACTTTGTTAACACTCCCAAGCAAGACAAAACCTACCCATCTCCGGATTATCTCTTGGGTTATTAGGTTACTGAGAAGAGCATGAGCCCTGTGTTCAATCAGACCTTGGCTGGATTCTGTGGTACTTAACTTATCACTATGGGTGTCTTATGTAACTTTCCTGACCTTCAGTTTCCCCATTTTAAAATTGTGGATAGGGGTGCCTGGGTGGCTCAGTTGTTAAGCGTCTGTCTTCGGCTCATGTCATGATCCTGGGGTCCTGGGATTGAGCCCCGCATCAGGCTCCCTGCTCGGCGGGAAGCCTGCTTCTCCCTCTCCCACTCCCCCTGCTTGTGTTCCTGCTCTTGCTATCTCTCTCTCTGTCAAATAAATAAATAAAATATTAAAAAAATAAATTGTGGATATTAACACCTATTTTATAGATATTGGACAAGGAGTCACTTAATAAACTGTAAAATACCAAACATATTATCACTTTTAGCTCAGCTGGAGTTTCTATCACTATATTTAGAGAACTGAGGCAATGTGAGTTCTCTACTCCCAATGTGGGGCTCAGAATCACCACCCCGAGATCAAGAGTCATGTGCTCTACTGACTGAGTCAGCCAGATGCCCTCCATCTTTCTTCTCTTTAAGAGAGTCAGGGAGATCTGAACCAGTGGTTGTAGAACAGTCCTGGTTTATTACAAGAACAATTGGACAATTGTTGAGTCGTGGCTGAGATTTTGTGGAAGCATCCAGTTCAGTAGAAACAGACTTTTCAGTTCCTGGTCAACCACTCATTAGTTTCCTTGACCATTAAAGACAAAGCTAATTATTTTATACAATGAATTAAACTTCAAAACCTCCACAGAGACCCTCTATTCTTAGGATACAACAAAAGAAATGACAGGCCAGGAAGAGAAATTAGAGTTGGCAGAGTTTGTGCTTTGGCTTGTGTGAATACAAGTCTTTCTATTGTGGTGTTGACCTCTTCTTGTTGGCTTCAGAATACCAGGAGCATGTAGCCACCAATGGCACCACATAGTCATCTTTGGACTGCGTTTAAGCTCAATTCCAGGGTAAAGACATAAAAAAGAGAAATAATGCACCTGAGATCTATACCAATTATCTTCAACTTATGGATGAAGCTAAAGAAATTCAGGAACATTAGATCATTCAGCTAGTAAGGGGTCAGACTACACCTGAACCAGTTTTTCTTTCTCCTACTTAGTATTTTTTAATAGAATCACACAATCTCAGTATCCTATACCCAGAGGAGAAGATGAGCTTATACCTGTGTCCTGTGGAGAAGAGTTGGAGGGAGGGAGACATGTAGCTTGGAACATCTAAACTCAATAATGACAAGAGAGGTCAATAATGACAAGAGAGGGATTATTAACACTATTTTTTTTTCTGTGTAGTTATAAGGGGTTAACCCAAAACCTATGGGTTGAACTTCAAAAAAATAGATTGCATCTCAAATTCAAAAGAAAACTTTCTATGATCTTGAAAAATTTCTAGGATCATGAGTATTCTATCATTGAAAATGAAGAAGAATAGACAGTTGCTTGGTAGGGTTGCTATGGTGGAGAAAATCTCCATATAGGAAGAACAGTTAGGCAAGTTAGCATTGCATCTACAATCCCTCTTAAAATGACATACATTATGGAACTTTCCTCACCATGTCCTGCCACATTTTACATTACTCATAGAGTCCAACCACAAATAGAACTGAAATAGGGTCTTTCTTCAGGTCACTCTAAACAAGTTCCCTGCCAGTAGACTTTAGAAGACTATCACACCAAGAGTAATTTTAGCTCAATGCATACTCACCACAGATTTCACATTGTTGTCTTGGAATAAGAGAAAACAAGAGGAGCCCCACTAGGGGCAGCTGGTGGGATTGTCTCATCTCTCCAACAGTGTTCTGTAATGGTGAGAGCTTGTCTGGCTATTTATTGGGTGATGGCAGAGGGTAATGAGAGCTCCTCCTTTAGCTTGCCTCAGCCTCTTTCACTCAGGCAAATATTGTGCAATATCGGGGTGTGGTCAAATGTATTTGTCCAAGAATTGTGATAAACCAGGAAGAAGACTTGAAAGAGGAAGAGGAAATAATGTTCTTTGTTTCCTGTCCCAAACTTTAGGATTCACATTCCTTACTTGCCTTCAGCCCAATGAGAATAAATGAAATGTCCCTGTTTTCCATTCCACTTTGCTGGTGTTTTATTATGCTTCTTGAAACATTAGATTTGATGGGAAAGGGCTTAAAACGTATAAAAATGGAAGTAGAAGTTGTAGGACTAAATTGAACCAGGCAAGATGGGGGGGACTGGTACCTGAGGATCTTTGGCATAGTGGTTTTTGATGTATGATTTTCTTCTGAAACCCTGAGAGTTTCATAGCCCAGGAGGAACACCACAGAGATATATATCAAATGTGGATTTTTGCTTTTCCAGGAAAGATTTTACAAGCTCCATGTGAGAAGTATTGTCTATCATAGGTCGTCCAATAACTGTTAGAGAATACTATCATTTTAGCCTTAAAATGTTTGTTATGGGTCAGCAAGATGGTGGAATAGGAGGTCCCCTGCTCATAGTCCCCCACAGAAACAGTCATTTTAGCAGCCATCCATGGACACAAGTTTCTATGTGGGACCTTTGGGTTCCAAGTAGGAGGTGAGACACCTCAGTGGAGCCACCAAGGAGAGCTGTATTGAAAAGGCATACCAAAGAAAAAAGACTTGTATTCATAAAAGCTAAAGCACGGAATTTACCAACTCTAATTGTTCTTCCTGGCCTGTCCTTTTCCCTTTTGCACCCTGAAGAGCCGGGCTCACTGACCATGGTCCTGGATACAGACCAGAAAACAGCCTCATTCCCTTGTGGATTTGGCTGTAGCTCTGGTTAGCATTGGTCCTGCAAATAGCACCATCAGCCAAGAGACCTGGAAGGAATCATGCCCACCTGAGCCTTGGGTGATAGGCCTGCTGACGTTTAGGGCTGTGGAGCCTGAAGCACTGTGATCTGGCTCCAGCATCAGCTGTGGTCTGGGAGCAATCTTGCCCACCCAGGGACCTAGCAGGAGACACACCCATCAGTGCCTAGGAAGCAGGCTGGTTGACCTTGGTCCAGCTATGGATCCTGAAGTGACCCTGTAACCTGACTCCATCCCCTCTCAGCTGTGGTTCAGGGAAAGTACTGCCCATGCAGGCATCTGTCCAGTGACCCAGCAGGAGCCAGGACTATCATGCACCTGATAATAGACTTGTGGTTTGCAGACCCAACTGAGGACCCAGCAGCAGTCAGGTGACACAGTTCCAACTTTGCATAACTGTGATCCCAGAGGCTTTCCCATCAGTCCAGAGGCCTGACAGGAGAAGGTCTTTACATGTCAAAAAAAGGCTGTAAAGATGGAGAGATGTTTGCTCCTTCAAACACACAGAGACAAACATAAGCCCGACAGATCACAAAGCAGGCACACATGACACCACTAAAGAAATTGAATAAATAGAGCTAACAAACATATAGAAAAATACAAAGCAAAGAAGCTCCTTAAAATTGGTCTTGGCAATTTTTTTGCTTTTATTTTGTATCTGACACCAAAAGCACAAATAATAAAAGCAAAAATTAACAAGTGGGACTACTTCAAACTGGAAAGCTTTTGCATAGCAAAGAAACAATATGAAGAGGAAACCCTATGGAATGGAAGAAAAAATATTTATCTGATACCATATATCTAATAAGGTGTTCATATTGAAAATATATAAGGAAATATATAAGGAACTCCTACAACTATCAATAGTAAAAAAACAAAAACAATAACAAAAAAATCAAATAATTGCATTGGAAAATAGGTAAAGGACCTGAATAGACATTTTTTTTATTATGTTATGTTAATCACCATACATTACATCATTAGTTTTTGATGTAGTGTTCTGTGATTCGTTGTTTGCGTATAACACCCAGTGCTCCATGCAGTACGTGCCCTCTTTAATACCCATCACCAGGCTAACCCATCCCTCCACCTCCCTCCCCTCTAAAACCCTCAGATTGTTTCTCAGAGTCCATAGTCTCTCATGGTTTGTCTCCCCCTTCGATTCCCCCCCCCTTCATTTTTCCCCTCCTGCTATCTTCTTCTTCTTCTTCTTTTTTTTTTTAACATATAACGTATTATTTGTTTCAGAGGAAGGTTTGTGATTCAACAGTCTTACACAATTCACAGCGCTCACCTTAGCACATACCCTCCCCAATATCTATCACCCAGCCACCCCATCCCTGCCACCCCCCACTGCTCCAGCAAACCTCAGTTTGTTTCCTGAGATTAAGAATTCCTCATATCTGTGAGGTCATATGATACATGTCTGTCTCTGACTGACTTATTTTGCTCAGCATAATACCCTCCAGTTCTATCCACGTCATTGCAAATGGCAAGATCTCATTCCTTTTGATGGCTGCATAATATTCCATTGTATATATATACCACATCTTCTTTATCCATTCATCTGTCGATGGACATCTTGGCTCTTTCCATAGTTGGGCTATTGTGGACATTGCTGCTATAAACATCAGGGTGCACATGCCCCTTCACATCCCTACATTTGTATCTTTGGGGTAAATACCCAGTGGTGCAGTTGCTGGGTCATAGGGTAGCTCTATTTTCAACTTTTTGAGGAGCCTCCATACTGTTTTCCAAAGTGGCTGCACCAGCTTGCATTCCCACCAACAGTGTAGGAGGGTTCCCCTTTCTCCGCATCCCCACCAACATCTGTTGTTTCCTGACTTATTAATTTTAGCCATTCTGACTGGTGTGAGGTGGTATCTCATTGAGGTTTTGATTTGGATTTCCCTGATGCCGAGTGATGTTGAACACTTTTTCATGTGTCTGTTGGCCATTTGGATGTCTTTGGAAAAATGTCTGTTCATGTCCTCTGCCCATTTCTTGATTGGATTATTTTTTCTTTGGGTGTTGAGTTTAATAAGTTCTTTGTAGATTTTGGATACTAGCCCTTTATCTGATATGTCATTTGCAAATATCTTCTCACATTCTCTCGGTTGTCTTTTGGTTTTGTTGACTGTTTCTTCTGCTGTGCAAAAGCTTTTTATCTTGATGAAGTCCCAATAGTTCATTTTTGCCCTCGCTTCCCTTGCCTTTCGCGATGTTTCTAGGAAGAAGTTGCTGCGGCTGAGGTTGAAGAGGTTCCTGCCTGTGTTC
>NC_138379.1:9841687-9867739 GCF_054177405.1 Leptonychotes weddellii
TCTGTACCCCTGCTCTAGTCCCCAGACATGCTAGGGAGAAACAGACCTGCAGCCCTTGGCACTCAGCTCAGAGTAGCTTGTGCTGGGTATCTTCTGATCTCCCTGGGAGCTCTTAGGACCTTGTCTGTTCTGCCAATTAGCTTTGAACCACTAGACATCGTGGTTCTTGGCTCACTCCCCAGTGTTCACCTTCAGTCAGTCAAGCAAATAACCAGAATTACATAACTCTTGCTTGTCAGCTCAGAGAGAGGTGAAACAAAAGAAGTAGAGATTATCTCAAAGTGGTTCTGCTTGGTTGGATAAAGAAACGCTAAACAGACAACTCTAGCATAGTTAATAGTTGGGTGACCATGACTACAAAGCCAGATGCTTAAACCCCAAATTCACTCTCAATCCTGACAGAAGCCACACCAATCATTTACTTTTATTTTCTGGCTTTCTCCTGTATAAATGTCTAATATTTATTCTGAGATTACCTACCAACACATGTTACTAATTAATCTTTTGCCTTAAGGATCTTAGGTGGTTCCTTTCAGCAAATATTTGACGACCCCAGGATATAGCAGGAAATACAACAGTGAACAAGAAAGACTTATTTTTACCTTTGAGGAACTCACAAGCTGGCAAGGACAAGCACATTAAACAAACACAGCTAAGAAATAATTCCGCAAGTAACTGATTGGAACTTTCACAAGTGTTACAAAGGAAAGTATGGAGTGCCACGAGAGTAGATAACAGGGGAACAGAACCTGGTCTGGGGGTGCAGATAGAGCATCCCTGAGGAAGTAGTTCTTAAGCTGAGGGACATGAAGTGGCACCACCCAAAAGCAAGACTTCAAGAGGAAAACTATAACGGTCAATGAGACTTGAGGAGGGAAGGAACTTGGCATCGTGGAAGAACAAGAATGAGTGAGGCTAAAGTATAATGTACATGATAATGAGGTAATGCTGGACACACAGGCAAGGGTCTGAAGGTACAGGTCTGAGAGATTCACGTTTAAAATACGGAGTCTCCTTCAAAGTGCAATGGAAGTATTCAAGGTTTTTAACCAGGAAGCAAATAATCAGAAGCATGTTTTTGAAGATCACTGTAGGAGTGAAACTGAATGCTCAGAGCCCAAACAGTCACAGACATCTCTTCAATTCTATGATGATTTCATAGATTTCATAGAATTTCATAGATTTCATCATCATAGAATTGAACTTTTTGGGCGCCTGGGTGGCTCAGTTGGTTAAGCGACTGCCTTCGGCTCAGGTCATGATCCTGGAGTCCCGGGATCGAGTCCCGCATCGGGCTCCCTGCTCAGCGGGGAGTCTGCTTCTCCCTCTGACCCTCCTCCCTCTCATGCTCTCTTTCATTCTCTCTCTCTCAAATAAATAAATAAAATCTTTAAAAAAAAAAAAAAGAATTGAACTTTTTACAAACATTACCAGCATAACAGTAAAATACCTCTTCTGCAAGGAAAATGCAAACTGACATTTTCATAGATTAAAAGTCTTAGGGTAGTCTTAGGTAGTCAAACTCTGTTGCTTGAGAATTCCTTTTCTTTAAATAGGGATTATGTATTAATCACGATTGAGAAATGCTGCTCCAGGAGTTGCATGGAGAATGGCTTGGAGGAAGTACAAGCAGCTAAGACAAAAATCTGGAAGTTATGGTGGGGGTGCAGGACCCCTGGTAATCTAGACCAGAGTAGGAGCAGTAGAGGCAGAAACAAAGCAGACTGGTTCCAGAAGGGAGAATGTTTGACCCTGGTGATTGATTAGATCATTTTGTGGGGAGACAGAGGTATCATGCTTGACCACCAGACTTCAGGTGGATACAACTGAATTGATGGTTATTAGTGAGATAATAAGAGTTAACAATTATGTGCTGCCTATTATGGACGAGGTACTATTCTCAGCAATCGTGTGGTAACTCATCAAACTCTCACGAAACTTAGGGGTAAGAATTATTAGCATTTACATTTTACTGATAAATTGAGATTCAGAGAGGTTAACTGACTTACCTAAGGTCACACAGCTCTTAAATATCAAAGAATTACCAATGAAGAAGCAGGTTAGCAATAGAAGAAAAAGTTTTGAATTGGGGATATGCTAGCTTTGAGATTCCTATGAGACATCCAAGTAGAAATGTAGAGAAAGTTTTTGGCTATAATTTGGGACTCAGAAGGGAATCTAAGATAGAAATTAAAATGTGGGAAATGTTAGTATATTTGTAGCCTTCAAATTAGATGTGAGAGCACCTAGAGTGTGTAGCAGGAGAAACAACAACAGTTTAATACAAAGTCCCAAAGACATACAACATTCAAAGTTCAAAAAAATATATTGGTAGTGAGTACAAAGGAGCAGTCAAAAAAGCTGGGAAGACAACCAGGGGGTGGAGTTTGATGCCACTGTCACAGAAGGGAAAAATGTATCTCAAATTAAAGACTCTATTACACTCAGTGCTCTTAAGATTTCAGGTAGAAAAGACAACCCACAGAATGGAGAAGATATTTGCAAATCACATATCTAATAAGGGACTTGTCTCCAGATTATAAAAAGAACTCTTACAACTCAATAATAAAAGAGAAATCACCCAGTTTAAAAACAGGCAAAAGAACTTTTTGGAGTGATGAAAATGTGCCATAACTGACTGTGGTGATGGTTGCACATACCTGTGAATGCTCTTATCTGTGAACACACAAAAGTCCATTGAAACAAAAACCACTGAAACCACTTTATATGGCTGAATTGTATATGATATGAATTATTTCTCACAAAAGCTGTTTCTTCAAAAGTGAAGGTGAAAACAAGAAGCTGCCATGGGAACATTTGGGACATTTGGGAACATTACATTTGGGAACAGCTTGTTGGCAGTATCAGCTGAGGAGTTCGATACAATGGTGGAGACAGAAGACAACTGGAGAACTTTAAAAGTCTCTGCCAGCCCTTTGACTGTTCCCTGGCCTTCATCTGCTCAGCTCTGAATCAGAGGACTGATCCCTGCAAACTTCTTCCCCAGACCCCTCTACTAACTGGCTCCTTTTTAGGAGCAATCGAAGGGAGGCTGGATGGTAGGGATTTATAGCTGGTTCCATGGCCTGTCATCTACCTTCCAGGGATGCCTTGGGGATTTGACCCTTGGTTAACTCTCCTAACATTAACTCAGGGAACTGTTAGGAATTTACCTACAGCGAATGCAAAAGAAATGACAATCTAGAAGATGACTATTTACTGTTTCATCACTGATGTCCCAGAGAATGGGAGCTAGTCACATATACCTGAGGGGCTGTGTAACTAACTAGGTAGGTAAAAAAGGTGAAGAGACCCCAGCACTGATGGTTTCCTTAGGGTAAGGTTGTCCACATACGCTCAAGCCTCATCTCTTGTGGCCATGTCCATCTCAAGTGCAGAATGACTGGAACATCAGAGCTATGCCTGGAAGTCCTAACATCTCCTCCTTGTTGATACTGTGCACTCTGAGTAGTTTCATGTCCTGAAGCCTTCCTTATGGCTAAGTAAACTTGATCCTGGGTGAAGCTCATTGTGCCTCATGAGTTGGATTATCAATTTGCATCCACCTCATTGCTGCTGGAAGAGCAAAGGAGACACTGCAAAGCACTGCCAGGAGACTGAGGGTGGGAGAAGAGGAGGGTCTAGGGTGTTTCTCCCCTGAGTCTCTTCTCCTGAGACATCTCCAGTGGGTCTACATCCTGCCAGGCAGCCCTACTTTCCATGGTTCCATCGCCTCCGTCAGCCCCTCGAGGGCTGGCTGGGATGGTGTCTCTCTGCAGTTGCTAACTAAACTGAGTTGTCCCATCTTCTCCTATTTCTTCTTTCAGCTCCCACAAACCTCAGAAACTAAACCCCCATATTAAGTCACTCTATTGAACTACCTGGTGTGTTTTCTGCTTTCCTAACTGGACCCTGACCAACACAGTTCAAAGCAGGAGCTGTCTTACAAAGTAGACACTTAAGTTAGAATTGAGGAATTGAATGCTTATTTATTTTGGTAGGAATGCAGTATCACCTCATTGTTAATAGAAAATGACACATTAATAACCCGTGGCAAGGTTGCATAGGTGGCTCAGTCAGTTAAGCGTCTGCCTTCTGCTCAGGTCATGACCCCAGGGTCCTGGGATCGAGCCTCTGCTCAGTGGGAAGTCTGCTTCTTACTCTCCCTCTGCCCAACTCATGCTCTCTCAATTAAATAAATAAAATCTTAAAAAAAATTATTCTGTGGCACACGGTGGCACATCACACTGGTTTATCTGTCACCTAGTGTTTCTTGGGTGATAGGCCCATTGAAGGCAAGATTTTTGGAGATCAGTTAGCTTCTGCAGTTGGCTGTGATTTCAGTAATCATGATTAAGGGGACTATGTGGTAAGATGCTTGCTTCTGACATCATGGGTCAGCTTACAGGAATAAAATTACAAATTCAAGATCTTAACCTCTCTGTTCAACTTATAGTCAGGAAACAAGACAACTTCCATAGGAGCCTGACAAGATGCAGTTATTTCTTATACCCACAGGCCAGGGGACTTGGAGAATTAAAGCCACAGTCTAATTGTACAGCTTGCAGAATGAAAGTTTAGCATATAGCCCACCAAAGTCTCCGTATTAAAGATTTTGTCATTGACCAGGAAGGAATGGGACTCTGAGACTCAAGGTGAGTTTTTTTAATATATTTCAAAGAATCTGAGAATCTTCAATCACCCAATCACTTTGAAACTTCCTTTTCACAGAATTAGCTTTTCCTATCCCAACTGAAAAGACTAGCATTCCTTTGCTTGGAGGCCCTGTAATAATCTCATTTGATGTAGTTTTCTCACAAGGACATGCCTGTTCTCCTTAAAGCCTGTGCCTGTGATCACTCATTGCCTGGAGAACCATCACTATTGTCAGATCCCAGTGTGACCCAAGAAGACAGGAGCAAAGTTAGACCCAAGAAAAGATAGTTTAAACACAAAACTAATCACAAGATCTTCCTAATTAACATCTGCAGAAACCTAAAAAAACTGTGGAATTGGATTCTTGGTGTGTTAGACCAGAGAAAACAGAGTATAATGTTGGATGATGCCAAATTATCAATATATGCAGTTACCAGAGACCATCAAGTATGACAACTTGAGCAACAGCAAGTGGCTCCACCATTTTTTTCTGGTTGATAGTATGGAAGCTGGACTCAGTAGTGACCTACATGAGTAAGAATGTGATTCCCAAAATGCACCATCGAAGGCTTACAGAGATGGCAATATTGAAGAGGATTTTTTGATGGACAACCCATTCACCTCGACTCTTTCCTCAGGGGAGAATCCAGAGAATACTCTCTTCACGATGACATTAGGAAACGAATTAGCAAAAGGAAATGTTGGGAATAACAGTGAGAGATTTGGCCAGTCCAATGATCTCAGCTGGTATAATGTCATCCTAAATTAGCCAAATTAGATGACAGTACATAATCATCCAAGACAAGGTTGGAACAATTACTGTAATTAGCAACAGAACCAGAATAACAATAGGAATATTTTAACCCACAGAGATCTATGACATCAGCGAATGAGTCAGGAGGTACCTAGGAATGAAACAGGTGATCAGTTTACTAAAGTATTGCTTATAACACCCAGTGCTCATCACCTCACATATTGGGTATTATACACAACTAATGAATCATTGAACATTATATCAAAAACTTACGATATACTATATGTTGGCTAATTGAATTTAAATTTTAAAAAATAAAAATAAAGTATAGCTTAAACTATATAACTGGAAAAAATTCTAAATATCGCATATAGTTATCTACTGCTACAAAACACACCACTCTGAAACCTAGTGGCTTAACACAATCATTTTCTCACAAATCTATGTGTCAGCAATTTGCGCTAGGTTTAGCTCGATATTCCATTAATCTTGACCAGGGTTATTCATGTTATTTTATTCATCTGTTTGTTCAACCAATGCTAAAAGATCTAAAATCTCCTCACACAACATCAGGCAGTTGGCAGGCTGACGATGGAATGCTTGGGTTCTCCTCTGTGGCATTTCCAGCCGACTAGCTCTTCATACATATGGTAGGTCTCAGGATTCAAACCACAGAATTCAATGCAAAAGCAATTTTCAAACTTCCTCTTTCATCATATTTGCTAACTTCCTATTGACCTAAGTAAATCACATGACCAAGGCCAAATTCAAGTCTAAAATTAAAGCTATGTCCTGTATGGAGATATCAAAGCCTTGAGATTTAATGAGATTACTGAAGGAGAAAGAAGAGTTTTAGAAATTGAACCTTAGAATTTACAACTTTTAGAAAATTTAGGTGTATTAGGAGGAACTAACAAGAGAATACCAAAAAGGATCAGTCAGGACAGTAGAAAGAAAGAGAAAAAACTCCATGGAAGGATGAACTTTTAGCCCAGTAGAGTAAGGAGGAAAGAGTAATCAACGTCAGGTGAGATAAATGAGAATTTTAAGTCAACATTGAAAACACTGGTGTGGAAGTGACTTGTGATCCTGATTAAAATCAGTTTTAATGGCGGGGTCCAATTTCAGGCTTACAACTTCTACTTCCATTTTTACATATTTTAAGCCTTTGCCCCATCAAATCTAATCTCTAAATAAAACATAACTATGATGCTATACATTAGATCCCCAGAATTTGTTCACCCTATACTTAACAGTTTGTACCCTTTGACCAACATTTCCCTGATTCCCTGGCAACCACCATTCTACCATATGCTTCTATGACTTTGACTTTTTTAAGATGCCATGTATAAGTGATATCATATGGTATTTGTCTTTCTTTGTCTTTATTTCATTTAGCATAATATCCTCAAGGTCCAACCATGTTGTTGTAAATGACAGGATTTCCTTCTTTCTCATGACTGGATAACGTTACACCGTATATACATACCACATTTCCTTATCCATTCATCAGCTGACAAACACTTGGGTTGATTCCATATCTTGGCTATTGTGAATAATGCTGCAAAGAACATGAGAGGGCAGCTATCTCTTTGGATAATATCAGGATTACTGGATCATAAGGTAGTTCCATTTTTAATTTTTGAGGAAGCTTCATACTGTTTTCCATAATGACTATATCAATTTACATCCCCACAACATTGCACAAGGGTTCCCTTTTCGCCACACCCATGCCAACACGTGTTATCACTTTAATATCAGTCATTCCAACAGGTGGGAAGGGATATCTCACTGTGGTTTTGATATGCATTTGCCTGATGATTAGTGTTGTTGAACACATTTCAGGTATCTGTTGGCCACTGGTGTGTCTTCTATGGAAAAATGTCTATTCAGGTCCTTTGCCCATTTTCCAATGGGATTATCTGGAAGTTTTTTGTTGTTGTTGTTTTGGGGGGAGGTGGGGTTTTTTGTTTTTGGGGGGTTTTTTTGCTTTTGAGTTGTAGGAGTTCCTTATATATATTCAATATATAACCTTATTAAAAATATGATATACAGTTATATAGATATATTAGGTATATGGTATCTGATAAATACTTTTTCTTCAATTATATAGGTTGTCTCTTCATTCTGTTTATTGTTTCTTTGCTATGCAAAAGCTTTCCAGTTTGAAGTAGTCCCACTTGTTAATTTTTGCTTTTGTTGTTTGTGCTTTTCGTGTCAGATCCAAAACACTCATTGCCAAGACCAATGTCAAGGAGCTTCTTTGCTTTGTTTTTTTCTGTATGTCTGTAGGTCTATTTATTAGTTCTCTCTTGTGGTGTCATATTTGCCTGCTTTGTGATCCATCTGGCCTTATGTTTGTGTCTGTGTGTTTGAAGGAGCAAACACATCTCCATCTTTACAGCCTGTTTTTGACATGCAAAAGACATTCTCCTGTCAGGCCCCTGGACTGATAGGATTGCCTCTGGGATCACAGTCATGCAAGGCTGGAACTGGGCCACCTGGCTGCTGCTGGGTCTCAGTTGGGTCTGCAAACCACAAGTCTATTATCAGGTGCACGATGGTCCTGGCTCCTGCTGGGTCACTGGACAGGTCCCTGCATGGGCAGGACCGTCCCTGAACCACAGCTAAGAGGGGATGGGGCCAGGTCACGGAGTCATTTCAGGATCCACAGTTGGACCACGATCAGCCAGCCTGCCTCCTAGGCACTGATGGGTGTGTCTCCTGCTAGGTCCCTGGGTGGGCAAGCCTTCTCCCAGACCACGGCTATGTTGGAGCTAAGTCACAATGCTTCAGGCTCCACAGCCCTAAACAAGGTCAGTATCACCCAAGGCTCAGGTGGGCATGATACCTTCCAGGTCCCAGGACCAATGCCAAAACAGGGCTATAGCCAAGCCCACAAGGGGATGAGGCTGTTTTCTGGTCTGTATCCAGAACCATGGTCAGTGAGCCTGGCTCTTCAGGGAGCAAAAGGGGAAAAGGCCAGGAAGAACAATCAGAATTGGCAAATTCTAATTCTGTGCTTTAACTTTTGTGAATTCAAGTCTTTCTTCTTTGATGTGCCTTTTCAATACAGCTGTCCTTGGTGGCTCCACTGAGATTTCTCACCTCCTACTTGGAACCCAAAGCTCCCACATAGAAACTTGGGTCCATGGATGGCTGCTAAAATGATTGTTGCTGTAGGGGCATATGAGCAGGGGACCTTCTATTCTGCCATCTTGCTGACCAGAGCAAACATTTTAAGGCCAAAATGATAGTATTCTCTAATAGTTCTTGGAAGACCTATGATAGACAACAATTCTCACGTGGAGCTTGTAGCATCTTTCCTAGCACAACAAAAATCCACATTTGATATATTATCTCTGTGGGGTTCCTCCTGGGCTATGAAACCCTAAGGGCACCTATCACAGAAGAAAATCAAATATCAAAACCACTATGCCAAAGATCCTCAGGTACCAGGCTCCCCCACCTTGCCTGGTTCAATTTCAGTCTTACAAATTCTACTTCCATTTTTATATGTTTTAAGCCCTTGCCCCATCAAATGTTTCTTTTTTTTATAGAGCAATTATTATTATTATTATTAAGATTGTATTTATGTATTTGACAGAGAGAGACACAATGAGAGAGGGAACACAAGCAGGGGGAGTGGGAGAGGGAGAAGCAGGCCTCCCGCTGAGCAGGGAGTCTGATGTGGGGCTCGATCCCAGGACCCTGGGATCATGACCTGAGCTGAAGGCAGACACTTAATGACTGAGCCACCCAGGCACCCCAAATCTAATGTTTCAAGGGACATAAATAAAACACAACAAAAGTAGAATGGGAAACAGGGAAATTTAATTTATTCTCATTGGGCTGAAGGCAAGTAAGGAATGTGAATCCTAAAGTTTGGGATAGGAAACAAAAAATATTATTTCCTCTTCCTCCTTGACCAAACCTTTCAAGTCTTCTTCCTGGTTTATCACAATTCTTGGACAAATAAACTTAACCACACCACACCCCCGACATTGTGCAGTATTTGCTTGCGTGAAAGAGGTTGAGGCAAGCTAAAGGAGGAACTCTCATTACCCTCTGCCATCACCCAATAAATAGCCAGACAAGCTCTTACCATTACAGAACACTGTTGGAGAGATGGGACAATCCCACCAGCTGCCCCTAGTGGGGCTCCTCTTGTTTTCTCTTATTCCAAGGCAACAATGCGAGATCTGCAGTGAGTATGCATTGGGCTAAAATTACTCTTGGTGTGATAGTTTTCTAAAGTCTACTGGCAGAGGACTTGTGTGGAGTGACCTGAGAAAAGATCCTATTCCAGTTCTATATGTGGTTGAGCTCGAATAATGTAAATGGTGATAGGACATGGTGAGGAAAG
The DNA here is from genome assembly GCF_054177405.1 of Leptonychotes weddellii. NCBI lineage: Eukaryota > Metazoa > Chordata > Mammalia > Carnivora > Phocidae > Leptonychotes > Leptonychotes weddellii. The sequence continues at coordinate 9,851,464 of NC_138379.1, forward strand.
TTCCATAATGTATGTTGTTTTAAGAGCAGTCATAGATTCAACTCATAGATTCAAACTCTTCTTCCATATTCAGATTTTCTCCACCATAACAACCCTACCAAGCAACTGTCTATTATTCTTCATTTTCAATGATAGAATATTCAGGATCCCAGAAATTTTTCAAGATCATAGAAAGTTTTCTTTTGAATTTGAGAGGCAATCTATTTTTTTGAAGTTCAACCCATGGGTTTTGGGTTAACCCCTTATAACTATACAGAAAAAAAAATAATGTTAATAATCCCTTTCAAATAACAAAGACTTCTCTCTTTTCATTATTGAGTTTACATGTTGCAAGCTACACATCTCCCTCCCTCCAACTCATCCCCATAGGACATGGGTACAAGCTCATCATCTCTCCTCTGGGTATAGGATCCCAAGATTGTGTGAGTCTTTCAAAAAATACTAAGTAGGAGAAAGAAAAACTGGTTCAGGTGTAGTCTGACCCTGTAGTAGCTGAATGATCCAATGTTTCTGAATTTTTTTTAGCTTCATCCATAAATTGAGGTTAATTGGGGAAGTGATGTTATGAAGCCTGGTATAGATCTCAGGTGCATGGTTTCTCTTTTTTATGTCTTTAACCTGGAATTGAGTTTAAACACAGTCCAAAGATGACTATAGGGTGCATCGGTGGCTACATGCTCCTGATATTCTGTAGCCTACAAGAAGAGGTCAACACCACAGCAGAAAGTCTGTGTTCACACAAGTTAAAGCACAAACTCTGCCAACTCTAATTTTTCTTCCTGGCCTGTCATTTCTTTTGTTGTATCCTAAGAATAGAGGGTCTCTGTGGAGGTTTTGAAGTTTAATTCATTGTATAAAATAATTAGCTTTGTCTTTAATGGTCAAGGAAACTAATGAGTGGTTGACCAGGAACTGAAAAGTCTGTTTCTACTGAACTGGATGCTTCCACAAAATCTCAGCCATGACTCAACAATTGTCCAACTGTTCTTGTAATAAACCAGGACTTTTCTACAACCACTGGTTCAGATCTCCCTGACCCTCTTTTAAAGAGAAGAAAGACGGAGAGAACCTGACTGGCTCAGTCAGTAGAGCATGTGACTCTTGATATCGGGGTGGTGATTCTGAGCCCCACATTGGGGGTAGAGAACTCACATTGCCTCAGTTCTCTAAATATAGTGATAGAAACTCCAGTTGAGCTAAAAGAGATAATATGTGTGGTATTTACAGTTTTTTAAGTGATTTTTTGTCCAATATCTATGAAATAGGTATTAATATCCACAATTTTAAAATGAGGAAATTGAAGGTCAGGAAAGTTACATAAATCACCCATAGTCATAAGTTAAGGACCAGAGAATCCAGCCAAGATCTGGTTGAACAAAGAGCTCATGCTCTTTTCAATATCTCACTAACCCAAGAGATAATCTGGAGATGGGTAGGATTTTGGGGGGGAGTGTCAACAAAGTACATTTTTTTAAAACTTTATTTATGTATTTTAGAAAGGGACAGAGAGAGAGAGAATGACCGCAAGTTGAGGGAGGGGCAGAAGGAGAGGGAGAGAGAGAATCTCAAGCAGACTCTGAGCTGAGCAAGGAGCCCAATGCGGGGCTTGATCCCACAACCCTGAGATCATGATCTGAGCTAAAATCAAGAATTGGCCACTTAACCGACTGAGCCATTCAGGCACCCCTGAACAAAGTTCATTTAAAAATGTTTTAAGTGGTAACTAACTCTTCTAATTTTCCTCCAGTTCTTGAGGTCTCTAGACTCTCTTTTTACTTCCACAGTAGAATGTGACTCCACCATCCTTTCCCTTGAGATTTGGGCATGTTGTAGGCTAAGACTAGAGGGTCTTCTGAAAGGTGCATGCTGCTGAATAATGATCTTGATGCCAGGTCGGTTGGGCAACCAGACAATTCAGCTTTGGGGTCAATCACCACCATAACATAGAACTGTTGCCTTCCTTCCCTCAATATTAACCTGATTGAGTTAGAAAAAGATGGAGGAGGGAAAGAACTCAATCCAGCAAGTAGAAAGGACTGGGATTCAGAAGACGTATATTCTAGTTTCCATTAAGCCTTCAGTTATAGATGTTTCTTTAAGGACATCCTGGTCAGGCCTCATCCTCAAAATTAGTGAATGATACTAGATCTCCCAGGCAAGACTGATGTTCTGTCAATACACATTAGTACACCTGAAACAGCTGTTAAAACATGGAAACACTTCCTTGTTGGTTGGTAAAAGAGTAATACCTGATGTAACAGAGACTCCAGACCCACCTTTGTACTGCTCCAGCAACATAACCAGTGACCACTGGATTGCTCTGTCTGTGTCATATCTGTTACTAAACATTTTAATACCAACCCTGTTCCTAGGGTTCCTGTTCCTTAATATTTTCTTAGTGTGTAATTCTTATTTCTTCCCTCTCCTGCCACAGAGGTAAGCAAAGAGAACAAAACTGCTCTAAAACCTCTGATACATACAATGATCAATTCAAATTATACCAAAGGAATCCAAGCTGCCAAAGTCCTGCTGTCCCTCCGACTTAGTGGGTTCCTGAACCAAAACCAAGATCAACATCTGATGGAACAATTCATTCTCACTGTGAGAAGTACAGGTGAGTACCTTCATTCTCTGGAAGATTTAGAAGATTTATCTATCCACAAAGATTATCTTCAGAAAGAGATCTTTGGACAAAATTGTGTGTCCAAAGTCTCCCTGCTACATCTATCCTAGCTGTATAAAACATGAGAGGACAGAAAGATACCTCAAAACATCACATCTGTGCCATTTACTCTACAGTGAGACCTTACTTCTTTGAGTCCTGGAAAACATTTTTCTTCAAAAGGTCACAAGGAAAAGCAAAAGAAATTATAGACTCTTACCCACTAATACTGTTCTATAAGCTAGCTGAGTTCACAACCAGACAGTGATATGGCCCATAAGTAAGAAAGCTGACAATAGCAAGGGAATCACAAGTTAATAGAGGTGAGTACTGGGTTTTTGGGTTTTGTTTTTGTTTTTGTTTTGTTGTTTTAGAGAGGAGGGGGAGGGACAGAAGGAGAGGGAGAGAATCTTAAGGAGGCTCCACGCTCAGCACTCAGAGCCCAATGCAGGGCTCATTCCCACAACCCTGAGACAATGACCTGAGCTGAAATCAAGAGTCAGATACTTAACCAACTAAGCCAATGCAAGTGCCCCTGATGAGGACTGGGGTTGAGTGCAGGCTCCCCACTGAGTCCTTCATGTCAATACTGAGCCTTAGCTTTCTAACTGAAATAAGGGGAAAATTAAGGGAACACAAGCAGAGGGGGTGGGAGAGGGAGAAGCAGGCTTCCCGCGGAGCAGGGAGCCTGATGCGGGGCTCGATCCCAGGACCCTGGGATCATGACCTGAGCCGAAGGCAGACGCTTAACGACTGAGCCACCCAGGCGCCCCTCTGAGCCTTAGCTTTCTAACTGAAATAAGGGGAAAATTAAGCCACCACTACCTACCTCACAATATTATTTTAAGAATTAAGAGAAGCCTGAGAACTTTGATATTCTATAAGGCAGAACACCTAAGTCAATTATTACTATCTTGGCAAGATGGCACCCACAGAGAATAAATCCCCAGGTTTTATTATCTATTTTTTTTCTTTTAAAATTTTTATAAGGATTGTGTGATTCCAAAAACATCTCATGATTGCATGGGGAAGACTCAGATCTAGTTTGCATTTATACAGCACTGCTAGAAAAGTCTCTGCTTTGGGAATAAATAAGAGAACAGTAAAATACTGGTATAGAGTGGAAAAAAAGAAAGAATTGACAGGCAATGTAAGTCACAAGAAACACAGGAGGCCAAAGAAAAATCACAAGCATGTACCTCGTTAAACTTGAATACTTTTCTTTTCAGAGCCATCTTTAACCTCGGGACAGCTTACGTTGGCTATACTGGCTTTGGGAGCATGTAAAGGGCCTGATGGAATTTCTATAAATTATTCTGAACTCGTCGGAGACCTAGAAAATAAATTCCAAGCAGAAATTAAAAATATGGGTGAGAATCAAATGTTCAGATACCCTGGACAACCTTATCTTCTCCTCCACTGGTTCAGAACTGAACAGTTTCCCTTTGGTCTTTCCTTCTCCTCTTCATTCTGTTCATCCCACATATCTTTGCAGATCACTTTCCCATCTTCCCTCTTTCAACATGCATCTTGAATTTTCTTTTCAAATAGGTGCAAATAAGCATCGACTCTACACCAACCTTATATATGATGATGAACACACACACACACACACACACACAAACTTACCGAACACAGTTCTCTTGTTCTCCAGAAGCTTGGCTGTTAGACAAATAATGAAATACACCAGAAATAGCTGAGCAACACAAGACACTATGTCAGAAGTACCAAAGCATATGATACAAGTAGAAGAGCTAAAGATGGCCAAAAGTACTTTATCACTGGGAAAAATAGGCTGATCATGACCGCTGCTAGTGAGGTGCATTGTTTTTATTTATCCTATTATTCATTAGGCCGCTCTGATCCCATCTTCTTTTGAAATGGCCTCTACTTCTTCTACTTCTACTTATAGTTTAAACACATTTCCATTGAAAGTGCAAGAGGCTTAGTGGTGGGAAATCTGTGTTCTAGGCCTAGTTCTGTAACCACCTGAGTATGAAGATGGCATTTTAATCTCTTTAGTGCTGAGTCTCCTCAGTTAAAAATGAAAGGAGTTGAGTTGAATTTGGTGGTCCCTAACAGCCTTTACATTTCTCAGGTTTGTTGATTCTATGAGTGATCTCCCTCCCCTCTATTACTCCCCTCTCCTTAAATGTAAACAAATTCTAATTAAGCAAGTAGGAATAGATTGAAAATTTATTACTCCAGTATTATTTCCATGAGTAAGGTATTTCTTACTTACCTCTCTGACAGAAGACCATGATGGTAATCCACTGACTAGCTACTACCAGCTCAGCCTGGATGTTTTGGCCTTGTGTCTGTTCAGTGGGAATTACTCAATTCCTAAAGTTGCTGAAATCTTCAAACCTGGAAATAAAAATTACTATTTCCATGAACAGTTCTCAGTAGGTGAGTCATGACATCCAATTCCCTCGGCATAGAGGACACAATCACTGGTAAGTCTTTTCCTCTGAGTTTTTCTACCAGTAAGTACTTGGACTTTTTTTATCCTCTTTACCCTAGCAATCAGGGAAGAGAATTTTCTTTTTGAGAAGAATGGATATCGGGGGGCATTTAAGCATCTTTCTAGATGTGTACTATAGTAGAAAGATCCAGTTCCTACCCTACCTCTTCTTTGAATTACATAAACAATGGGTGTTAACACTGACCTTAATTTTCCCATCTGTAAAATAAGGATAGATTGTGAGAATCTTAATATAAGACATTTTAGGAAATATAAGTATTAGCGGCAGGAAAACAGTGGAATTCATTTATCTTAACTTTGCCTCTTTCTCTAATTTATTGGGACCAATTGGATGTGTGGGCTTACTTGGACAATACAAGCTCTCCATGGACAAGGTCCAATATTTTGACAATAAAGTCTATATCTCCAATAGAGAAGGACTAGAAATTTTCTCCTGGGTCAGCTTACACATCCAAAAAGAAGCCCCTTCTAGGCAGCTAGTATTGTTGCTCAGCCCTATGGCTCCAGATACACAAGCTCATCTTTCTCCAAGAAGCCCAAAGAAAATCACCACTCAGTATCTCTGGATAGTAAGGAGAATATGAGATTTCTTTCTATGGGAGAGGGAAGGTACCACACCTAAAGAATCCAGGGAGGACCAAGTAACAAGCCAGAAAAAAAGATCTTATCCTCCCTTCTTCCAAACTTTTGCCTCATCCTCCCCCTTAAGAAGCTTTATTGGAAAACAATTCTCTTAAGTGCTATTTTCTAATTAGCCTAAGGGAAACATTGGAACATCGCAAAAACATATTTTCTTTGGGGTATCATCCTGAATTCTCTCAATATGGCTGAGAGATGAAAAAATGAGAACAACCAAGATGTAGAAGTGGAAAACTGTTCATGTGCATGCGCCTGCAAATCCGTATGTGTTTCTATGACCAACAGGTGAGTTATTGTGTACAAGGTACAGGGTTACTCAACATAAGGAAGGGATCTTGAAGTATTTGAGAGGTTAGTGCTGGAAGGATGATTGCTATATCTTCAAATCCTTCTCTCTCATCATCAATTAGCATGACCAATCTTCCCAGTTTGTCCAGATCTGTCCCTCTTTTAGCAGTGAAAATCCTACATACCAGGAGACCCCTCAGTCCAAGGCAAACTGGAATGATTGGTCACTCTAACACCAATGTTTTGTTTCCTGGCAGATACTGGCGCGATGGTTGTCCTGGCTCTGATCTGTGTGAGGAGCAAAACAAGAGGGCAGAACCAAATAGATACAAAGGATTTAAACAATATTGATAATCATATAAAGTTACTGATAAGGAAGATTCTATCTCAGAAAACAGAAAATGGTCTCCTTGGAAACATATATAGTACAGGAGAAGCTATGCAGGTAAGTCAGAGGGTAAAACAGGAGACAGAGAAGGAAGTCAGGAAGGAAAGGAATATCTGTATCCTTTCTTTTTGGCCCCTAAGATATTACCCATTCTCTTTCCTATACTAACTGATTTTATGTAATTCCTCTCCTCTGATGGAAATGTATTTTCCTCACCTTAGATCCTTACCTTTCCATGTCTAATGCTTCCATGAAGCTTTTCCTGACTACAACTTTTTTGAGAAATTCTAGAGTCCATTACAAGCTACTGTGTTGTTCTATCAAATGCAATCTCACACTTCACCATATACCAGCATTTGGTGCTTTCCTCTTACTTCCCAAATTAGATTATTGTTGTCCAAGTACTAAGAGGCAGCACCAGTAATACTAGCTAATATTTATTGCCATGCTCATTAATGCACACAACAATTCAATGAGGAAAATATTAACTCCATTTCCCTGAATAAGAGCATGAGTCATGGAGCATCAGTAACTTGCCTAATATTACAAAGCCAAAAAGTAATTCAGACACGGATAGAACCTAAACAGTTGGTTTCAAAACTCACCCTCAGCACCTACTCTGTCCTGTATATGTTCCTTGAAGTTTGGGGCTTTATTCCTGCATTCACTCGCTGATTTACTCAAATCTAAGGAGTAGACACAAGAAGAAATGAAGGAAGATTTACAGGAAAAAATTTCACTGAGTCTTTAGAATGAGTAGGGGTCTGCCAGGCCAACCCAGGATGAGAGGGCTTTCCAAGGGAGAGAGGACAGCAAGGACAAAGGTAAAGGCACGAAAGAACATAATGTATTTTAGGAAGATCAAGGTGTTCAACGTGGCCAGTGCAGGGTCCTTGGGAAAAACTACAAGAAGAAGCTGGGGGTGTAACAGGGGTCCAATCACACAGGTGGCTTTTACTGTTGGTGCTGTTGATGCTGCTGTCTGCCTTGATGATTTTGGACTTCATAAAACAGTGGTTCCCCATTCTGGCTGCACATTTGAATCACCTGGAGGAGCTTTTGGGAAACACTAAGGTTTAGGCTCTACACCAGCCAGTCGATATAGAAACTTAGAGGTGGAGCATGGCCCTTGGTTTGGTTTCAAAACCCTGTGGGTGAAGTTAATTCACAGAAGGCTTGAGAGCTGCTTGCCTACAAGACAGTTTTTAAGAGGAAATGAAATATGATCCTTTTTTTAAATATCCCACAAATGCTTGTTGACTTCTTGGTTAACTTAAAGGGTCTTCCAGAGAAAATGAAAAGAGAAACTATCCTTCCCCCGAGAAACTACAGAGCGATGTCTGCAGGACCAAACCGTTTTAGTCCTCATCTTACTCACTCTGATACCTTACTAACTTTTCCTACCCCATAATGCTGTCCCCTCCAGTTTACATCTGCTGCTTGGATAGTTTCTATTCAAGAAGCTGTTTGACTCCCCATTGGTTAAGCAAATAATGTCAGACACCCCACCCTGAAGCTCAGGGGTCCACCAATGTGGCCCCAACCTCATTCTCCAACCTGTTCTTCCACAATCACCCTGAGTCTCCACTGAACATCAGTCCTCCCAGGCCAGGAGGAATCCCTTGGGAATTTTGCTAAGATGCAGAGAGTATCATCACAGACAGGCCATGCCCTGGCCACACCTACTCTAACATCCTTGATCATGCTATTCCCTCTGGGTATAGTGCTCCTCTCCTGTCTCCTACTGAAATGCTGTCATACTGTCAAGCCCTACCTCAAGTACTGCCTTCTCCACCAAGACTTTCTTCAGGGTCACTAAATGTTTATGTGCTCTTCCTCTTCTGAAACACCATGGCACTAGATGCTTCTCTTAAGGCATTCACCTTAGGGGCTTCTTTATGATTATTAATAGCAATTATCAAGTGTCTCCTATGGGACAGGTATTGTTCCAGTGTTAAGGCTACAAGAATGAATAGGTAGAGAAAGTCTGTTCTCATTGATGCCATTATCGGTTGTGTTCTTAAGCAATTCCCCATCTCCCCCCAAACTAGTTTATAAATTTCTTGGTGGCAGGAAAGGTATCCTAGTTGTCCAAGGTACTTTCCCTGTGGTCAATGTCCAGTAAATATTTACTGAATTCATTAGATGTAGGCTTTCCCCTTATTTGATGTTTCTGTAGTTCATTCTCATTCCCTCTCTCTCACACATTAGGCTCTCTTTGTCTCATCAAACTATTACAACAAAAGTCAATGGGTTTGCCAAAAAACACGGGATACAGTGCTCACAGAAATTTCTCAAGGAGCATTTCGTATGCCAACTGCTGCAGCTCAGATCTTACCAGCCCTGATGGGAAAGACCTACTTGGATGTTAATAAAGACTCTTCTTGTGTCTATGGCTCAGGTAGAGTACTAAAGAGCATATTACCCAAAGCATGCGAGACCAAGGTGTTCTTAGGTACCAAAAGTGACCAGATAAACACTAAAGCATAACAGTTCCCAGATAGAACTCGGTCCTCCATGTGTCACCAGTGATTATAACCACCTGAGGATTTGTTCTTAACAGGGTAGTAGTAGATGTTGTTCTTGGTTCAAACATGGATAAACAAAGTAGACTTGATTCAGTGATGTCTATCTCCAAAGGCATGTTTTCTCATGGCCAGCTAGACAGATGTTCTGAGCATCATTCTCATTCTAAGCAAAGTACGGTGTCTCTGACTCTCACTCACAATGAGTGAGCCCTCAGGGAGCTCAGAGGAATATGGGAGGATTATGGCAGTATTATAAGAAAATCAGATCATGAATCATTTATTCAAACAACTGATTTTTCAACAAGGGATGAAAAAATACTTGACTTTTATCTCTGCTCATTCCTGGTTCAGCCACTTACAGGTTTAGAGACCTTAGACAAAATGTTTAATCTCTAAATTAGAGGAATCAGTTTACTAATATAAAAAATGCAAATGATAAATGTATCTAACATGGATTTTTGTAAGGACTGAATAAGATAAGCCATGTACAATGATTAGTATAGTGCCTGACACTTAATAAGTATTCAATAAATGTTAAGAAATAAAAAGGCATCTGAAAAAAGGGAAGCATTATTGTATGCTGTACCAAAGCAAAAAAAGAAAGAAAGAAAAGGGGAGGGGAGGGGAGGGGAGGGGAGGGGAGGAGAGGGGAGGAGAGGAGAGGAGAGGAAAAAAACTCAGGAGGGTCGGTGAGAAACAGGAGACAGGGCAACTGAATTGCTTAAATAGCTGGGAGTGGAGCCGAACCACGTAATTACAAGCTGGTGCATATCTGGTTTAGTCACACAAGAAATCTGCCCCTTGGTTGATGATTTTGCTCCTTGTAGTAAATCCTCTTCTGCATAAAGGAAAGGAGGCCTGAGGGAGGGGTTGGATGGGTATGTAAACTCTAACATCATCTTTATTATTCTGTATAGTAATTCTCTGCTTTCCTGTCTCTGCCAAGTAACTTCAACATCTCCACTCAGGATCCTATATCAGTGACACCTGCTGTTTCAGCCTCACAAATCAAAGTAAATTACTCTGTGGTAATCAATAATGCAAAAGATCGCATTGTGGTCTCTGTGGCAGATGGTTCTGTCTTCCTAGATGTGATGGAACAAGCTCAGAAAGAAAATGCAACTCTATTTAGGTATGTCTGTACATAACCTAAGGTGAAGGTATTTGGTGATTTTGAAAGACTCAGTAAGAATACATAAGCACCTGAATACAAAGTACATTCGAAACACTTCTTTATTGGTACTTTGCTGTCCATCTACATCTCATGGCAGGGGTTAAGAAAAGGTGAGACTTTTCATCTTCTAGCACATAGTAGGTACTATAATGTTCACTTAATGGGTAAATAAGGCCCAGGGATCTCTCTTCTGTCAGTAAATGCCTTCAACAAAGAGAACCTCTTAGGTCAGTCATTGTGTGTTCAGGACACTGGGTCATTATTTTTTAATCATTGACCCTTTTGAAAATCAGACGAGTTACTGTAGATGCTGATCCCAGACAGGTGAACATACACACAAAACTTGTCCTTTAAATCAGAGGTTTCACAAATGCCCTTAAGTCTCTCCATACTCCTCCCTTTGAGATTCATGGACCCCTAGATTAAGGTTAGCTGGCCTAAAGAGGCCAAATATTAAAATTAAGATATTGACTTTGCCTCTGAAAGGTATGGTTCATTTGACTCCCTAAATCTAATCGGCATTTACTTTGTCTAGTAACATGACGTAAGATGCTATAGAGAAAGTTTATTTATACACACACACACACACACACACACACCCCTTTAACAGTTACTATCTTCGGGTAGAAGATTAGCAGTTGTTGACTACAGAGTGTCTACCATGAAGGGAGGCAGGGGCAGAAATAGGCATCATTCCTCTAATTTAGCATAGATTGTGGAGTGCCTGCATCTGAATCACCTGGAGTGTTTATGACACATGCAGATTCCTCCTAGTCCCCGCCCAGACCTACAGAATCAAAGTATCTGAGGATAGGGCCAGGAAATTTGCTTTTCTTGATAATGGCTTCAAATGATGCTTAGGTACACTGAAGTTTGAGAAATGCCCATGGAAGGTTGCCTTTGAAAATTCTAAGTTCCTGTAACCCATTTATTGTCCCCACAGTTTCACAGCAGAGGAGACCTCATGGGGCCCCTACATCACCACTGTTCGGGGCATAAAGGCCAACACTAATGATACCTACTGGGAGCTCCTGAGCAATGGCGAACACCTGAGCAAAGGTAAGGGAGAGAGTGCTAAAAAGCCCCACAGAGTGACAATGCCCCCAAACATCCAGATGTGAGTGTGTGAGCTTTGATGAGGAATGTACCAAGGCATTGGGAAAGTTAGATCCATTATTTGGTGATTTGGTGATTAAATCATTTGACCCATTGGATGCCTGTGTGGCTCTGTTGGTTAAGCATCCAGCTCTTGGTTTCAGCTCAGGCCATGCTCTCAGGGTTGTGAGATCAAGCCCCATTAGTGCTCCACCCTCAGCGGAGAGTCTGCTTAAGAATCTCTCCCTCTTCCTCTGCCCCTCCCCCTGCTCAGGCTCTCCTTCTCTCTAAAATAAATAATCTTTAAAAAATAATCATTTGATCCACTTCTTATTCTTCCTTTTCAGGAGCTGGTAGTTATGTCGTCCATGCTGGAGATGATCTGGAGGTTCGTTGGAGCACATACTAATAAATTCAAACCTTCCTCAGCTGGATCAAATCCTTTTGCAGTGGATTTGTAGGCAGAGACTGGCCTCATGCCTTCCTTTTCTCTCATCTCAATTTCAAAAGGAGCGTCAACAACCTCCCTTCTCTCTTTGTGTTCAATAAAAGATCAACAGCAATACAAAAAGAGCATGTTCTATTCAGTTCATTTTAAAGGGGGATTATTGATAGAGGGAAGAGGGAAGGGAAAAGAGATTAGACCACGTGTCTAATCGGAGTTCTACTCAAAGTTCCACTGCTAACTGTGTGAGTGACCTCAGGCAGCAGGTGGGAATAGAGATAAGGTTCTAGATCTAATGTTGAAGCAGCAGCCAATGAGATCAGGTAGAAAATCTGTAGGGGGATAGCTCTCTGAGGCCCAGATGTAAGGGACAAACTGAGTGGACATATTGACCTCAGAAAAGCAGTGGGTAGAGAGAAAAATACTGCTCTGGAGAAAGAGGGAAAGGTGAGACTTCTACATAAAAAATCAGTCCATAAAGTCTCAGGAATAATATCATCCCCTCCTCCAGCTAGCTCCCTTGGGTTCCATTTGTTCCTCTCCACATGTATTTTCCTTTTACTTCACCGTAAAAATCACTCTGATAGTCATATCATCAAAATACACATGCAGAAAAAAATCACCTTTGATGTTCATTTCAGTAGAATTCACATTTTTAAATATATATATATATTAAATCAGGGGCACCTACAGGTGCCCGGGTGGCTCAGTCAGTTCAGTGGCTGACTCTTGGTTTTGGCTTAGGTCATTGATCCTGGGATCAATGGTGTTGGGCTCCTGTTTGAAGATTCTCTCTCTCCCTTTCCCTCTGCACCTCCCCCAGCTCACGCTCTCTCTCTTTCTCTCTCTCTCTCAAATAAACAAATCTAAAAATAAAAATAAAAATCGGGGGTGCCTGGGTGGCTCAGTTAAGTGTCCCATTCTTGATTTTGGCTCAGGTCATGATCTCACTGAGATCAAGCCCCACAGCAAGCTCCATGCTGAGCACCAAGTCTGCTTGAGATTCTTTCGCCTCCTCCCTCTCCCTCCCCCTCTGTTCCTTACCCTTCTCTCTCTCTATCTCACTCTAATAAAAAATTAAATCTTTAAATAAAGCAATCCCAAAAGGAAGATGCCTTCAGGCAGAATTAAATTATTTTATCAATGTCTCCCTCATTCCTCCTGTGTTTCCTTCACGATACTCTTAGCTTTCTCCCCTCCACCAGCAACCCTGCTTTATTGTTAGGGTTTGACCACTGCTTTTCTGGTACTGGTCCTCAACCCTCAGGGTCAACTCCACCCTATTCTTCATTAACTGGATATGACAGATAACTAGACAGCAATGGATTCTATCCCCTTGGGTCTGTGTCTCATCTTAAAAGCTAAGTTAGAGACAGGGGACCTCCATGGTGCTGTTCACCTGGGGCAGCAGCTCTCAGACCTGTTTGTAGACTCTACAAGCGAAATTGAGGGATAATGGCTTAGGGTGATAAATATGCAAAATGTTATAAGTGCCATTCCTGTCTATCATACATAGCATGACTTATCATCCAACCACAACACTGAAAGAGTGAAAGTGAACACTGTTAATAATTACACTCAAAAAGACAGATTAAAAACTCGTAGTATCCTGGGGCACCTGGGTGGCTCAGTTGTTAAGCATCTGCCTTCAGCTCGGGTCATGATCCCGGGGTCCTGGGATTGAGCCCTGCATCGGGCTCCCTGCTCGGCCGGGAGCCTGCTTCTCCCTCTCCCACTCCCCCTGCTTGTGTTCCCTCTCTCGCTATGTCTCTCTCTATCAAATAAATAAATAAAATCTTAAAAAAAAAAAAAACAGGGCGCCTGGGTGGCTCAGTTGGTTAAGCGACTGCCTTCGGCTCAGGTCATGATCCTGGAGTCCCTGGATCGAGTCCCGCATCGGGCTCCCTGCTCAGCGGGGAGTCTGCTTCTCCCTCTGACCCTCCCCCCTCTCATGTGCTCTCTCTCATTCTCTCTCTCAAATAAATAAATAAAATCTTTAAAAAAAAAAAAAACTGGTAGTATCCTGGAAAAAAAGAGTACATATGGTTGGTTTTGTCCATCAGGAAAAATAAGGAAGCTCAAGCAAAAAATAACAGGAAGTATTGACCCTGCAATGGACCAATGAAATTGAATCTCAAAATAACAAAGTTGGAATAGGTCCCTTTGAGATTGCTGACTCTCTCAATGATTCTAGCTCACTTTCAATAATAACCAGTCAACACCGGTAAAGCACACAATTTGTATTAGACCTATTCTCCCAAATGTGGTATAAGGATATTCTAATGGGCACACTGACACGGAATCAAATAACATGCAATCACAGCATGAAAAAGTCATTTCCTTTGCAATTTTCATTTAATTCCTCTTGTTGGATCAAACATAAAATCTCACTTTACTCCACTGTGTTTCTAACACTTCCCTGTAGCACTGTGAGCCTCCACTCTTAACAGACAAAGCTCAGTTTCTCCTAACCACTGGTCCCATAGTAGAATATAGTAACATTGCTATCTGATAGGAATGCATTTAATCTCAGAAACAGACATGGAGGGAAATGGAGTAACATTCCCTTCACGTTCTACTGACATTGCCCAGGGAATCCTAGCTCTGGCCACCCTTGCCTTATGAGAAGCTCTAAAGCTTAGCACTATGACAGAACTGAGATTGAGCCTGAGGGGATAAACTTCCCTCTGCTGCCACAGCAGAGAATAATCGACACAAATAAACCCCTCAGATGTCCATTGAGAGTCTGGGTGCTTGGATACCAGAAAATGAGGCACAGGAGAAAACAGACAAGTAAATTAGTAAGTTTCAGTCAAGGGATGCCTGGGTGGCTCAGTCAGTTGAGCATCTGACTCTTGATTTTGGCTCAGGTCATGATCTGAGTCATGAGATCAAGGTCCATGTCAGGCTCTGTGCTCAGCATGGAGCCTGCTTGAGATTCTCTCTCTCTCTCTCTTGCCCTCTGCCCCTCCCCCTCCCCCTCCCACCCCCCTATCTCTTAAAAAAAATTAGTTCTCTCAAAAGTTAGCCAAGGACTGTTGAAATATATGAGTTAAGAAAAGTATGGCCTGTGTGGTTCCTGCTGTGGAAGTTATTTGCTAAGTGAGACAATTGTATCATAATCAGTCTTGCAGCAACCATGGCTATAAATAGCAATTTATAAGGAAATGTGTGTTTAAAGAGCAGGCACACCAAGGGGGTGTGGCTCATCTCAGGACAGTCACAAGCAGGCTCTGGAACCCAAGGTCAATGCCATGCTGGGATCCTAATCCTGTGTTAGATTCTTATTGCTGCTGCAACAAATTACCACTGATTACTGGCTTAAGACAAACATATCATCGTACAGTTCTGGAGCTCAGAAGTAAAAAATGGATCTCACTGGGATAAAATCAAGGTGTTGAAAAGACTGCATTCCTTCTAGAGGTTCTAGGGGAGAATCCGTTTCCTCGTCTTTTCCAGCTTCTGGGAGAGGCCAGCATTCCTCCACCTTCAAAGCCAGCACTTGTAACAGTCTGACCTCTGTTCCCATCACCACAACCCCTTTTCTGACTCACTCTCCTGCCTCCCTCTTCCACTTATAAGGGCCTCTGATTACAGTGGGTCCACCGAGATAATCCAAAATTTCTACGTAAGAATCAGCTCATTAGCAACCTTAGTTCCCACTTACCATGTGACCTAACATATTCACAGATTTCAGAGATTAGGATGTGGATAGGTGTGTGGGGTTGAGGGGAGGGCATAATTGTGCCTACCACTCCTTCACATGGCATGTGAAGCCCTCAAACTGTCTTTCTGGCCTCATCTCCCAACATATACCATGTATTAGTTAATAATACAAGTCACCCTAAAACTTAATGGCTTAAAACAACAAGATGTACTATCTCATAGTTTCTGTGGTCAGGGTCTCTCAATGAGGCCACAATCAAGATGTCGACTGAATAATACTCCATTGTATATGTGGACATCTTCTTTATCCATTCATCTGTTGAAGGGCATCTCGGCTCCTTCCACAGTTTGGCTATTGCAGACATTGCTGCTACGAACATGCGGCCCTTTTCTTCACTACATCTGTATCTTTGGGGTAAATGCCCAGTAGTGCAGTTGCTGGGTCATAGGGTAGCTCTATTTTTAAATTTTTGAAGAACACTGTTTTCCAAAGTGGCTGTATCAACTTGCATTCCCACCAACAGTGTAAGAGGGTTCCCCTTTCTCCACAACCTCTCCAAAATTTGTTGTTTCTTGCCTTGTATTACTCACAGCCATCAGAAAGGATCAACATGGATGGAACTGGAGGAGATTATGCTAAGTGAAATAAGTCAAGCAGAGAAAGTCAATTATCATATGGTTTCACTTATTTGTGGAACATAAGGAATAGCATGGAGGACATTAGGAGAAGGAAGGGAAAAATGAAGGGGGGTGTGGAATCAGAGGGGAAGACAAACCATGAGAGACAATGGACTCCAGGAAACAAACTGAGGGTTTCAGAGGGGAGGGTTGTGGGGGAATGGGTTAGCCTGGTGACGGGTATTAAGGAGGGCACGTTCTGCATGGAGCACTGGGTGTTATACACAA
>NC_138379.1:9868239-9884658 GCF_054177405.1 Leptonychotes weddellii
ATCACATCATACTCAGCCCCAAGTGTGTGCCACCTAGAAATCACCTCCACACACCTTGGAGGATTGATAGGAGGGAACTTAGATAAGCATATGGAAATTAGTTCTATCAGAGAAAGAGAGGTGAACATAAGTGGTTAGGAGTGGCCAGGAGTGGGAGGAGGGCAGACTGTTTTACAAAAAGAAGCATATATAAGAGAAGGGTTTTAGAAACACTCCATTTTCAAAACGGGGATCTGTGCATGGGATCTGTAGACAGGACAAGAGAGAGTGGGATGGCCTGGTTCACCCTCCACCTCCTGAACCTTCTCTGGGCTGTGGCTGGGACCAGCACCTGGACCCAAAGCTCATGCTGTGAGTATGCTGGTTCTTCCAGAGAGGTCAGGGAAGCAGCTCCCCCAGGGAAAGGGGGAAACCTCACACACGGAGGTCTGCTGAGGAGAAAGTGATTGAAAACAGCAATCACTGCAGAAGTTCAAAGTAGATGAGTCAGGGTGAGTGCGTGCTTCATCTTTCCTGGTCAAAAGCATAAGTTCTTGGAGAGGCAAGTCTACGCATTTTACCTTAAGAGAGATCAAAATACTGGCACAGGAATGATGGCTGGTGGCACAAAGAGAGATGCTCAGAGCAGTTCCGACCAAGTGCCACTGCTAGGGGGATGTTGGTACTTGCTGAGGACAGGTCATATCCCAAGTCTTCCATATTTTTCATGTAAGACTAAGAAGAAAAGAGGGTGCCTGGCTGGCTCAGTTGGAGGAACATGCAACTCTTGATCTCAGGGTTGTGAGTTCGAGCCCCACGTAGGGTGTAGAGATTACTTAAAAATAAAATCTTTTAAAAAAGGGAGGCACCTGGGTGGCTCAGTCAGTTGAGCATCCAACTCTTGATTTCAGCTCAGGTCATGATCTCAGGGTCGTGGGATTGAGCCCTGCGTTGGGTGCTGCTCTCAATAAGGAGTCGGCTTATCCCTTTCCCTCTGCTCCTCTCCCTGCTGGCCCACAGGTTCACACACACTCTCTCTCTCTCAAATAAATAAATAAAATCCTAAAAAACAAAAAAGAAATAACTTTATATTTTTTTAGGATTTATTTATTTGAAACAGAGAAAGGGGTGGGAAGGGGCAGAGGGAGAGGGAGAGAGAGAATCCCAAGCAGACTCCACGCTGAGCACAGAGCTGACACGGGACTCGATCCCAGGACCCTAAGATCAGGACCTGAGCTGAAACCAAAAGTCGGACACTTAACCAACTATACCACCCAGGCACCCCCCAAAAAAATTAACTTTAAAAAAAAGAGTGAGAAAAAACTACAAGGAAATCAGTGATTTCTAGGAATGTGCTAGAAATAATATGAAATGGCCATGAGCCATATTGCTTGAACTTCCTAAATGAGAAATCACTTTGATAAATATAAGGGTTATTTGAGAAGATGTTGGGTCTAATTGGCCTCAAAAGAAAATCTCAGTGTTTTCTCCATCTCTCTTTAATAATCACCTGCTCCCCCCAAAAAATAATCACCCCCACAGAGGGTGTCCCTGAGAATACTAATGCTAACTAATCCCATCTTCTAACAGAGAGATCGGGAAACATGTTTCTGAGATGAGAGAGAGAGGATTAGGGGTTTAGTAAATGGTGTTTCTCTTCTCTTCTCTTCTCAGCTGTTCCCCCAGCACAGCAGCCCTTGGTTAATGGCATACAAGTGCTCATGGAGAACTCTGTGACCAGCTCAGCCCACCCAAATCCCAGCATCCTGATTGCCATGAACCTGGCTGGAGCCTACAACGTGGAGGCCCAGAAGCTCCTGGCTGACAAGCTCATGGCCAGTGACACAGCCGGTGAGAAGTCAGAGCCGCTCCACATGCTCCCTGATTCTCCAGCCCCAGGTCCCAACTCTACGCCCCCCCCCACTCCAATGCCACTTGCGATTATACCTGAATCACCAAAGCATCTTTCCCTGTGTACCTGGAAAGAAAGATGTGTGAAGTGAAAGCATTTGTAGAGTTGGGCAGGAGAGCAGAATTAGCTCTAGGCCAGATGTAAAAAGAGCGGGCTTGCAGCTCTGGCCCCACCACTTACCAACTCTGTGACCTTGAACAGGCCGCAGGTCTGGACCAACCTCACTTCTTTGTCTGCAAAATGCAGATGATTCTAATAACAAGGACACTAACAGTAATTATAACAATGATAATAATAACCAAATCTCTGTTCTGCCTACCTCACAGGAGTTGCCTTGAGGATCAAGTTAGATAATAAAGTTAAAATTATTTTCAGGTATGAATTTGTATGGGTGCTCTTGCTGCTTTAGATAACAGGGATTCCTGATGAAGTTGTCAAGTCACACAGTGGTCACCAGATTAAACATTCCTTGAGCATTTTTCCATGCTTCTTTCCTTAAGAAAAACCAGATCAAAAAACTATCTAGAGGCACCTGGCTAGCTCGAGGGGTGGGGGTGGGGGTGGGGGTACATGTGGCTCTTGATCTCCAGGTTGTGAGTTTGAGTCCCATGTTGGGTGTAGAGATTACTTAAAAATAAAATCTTTTAAAAAAATTATCTAATCACCTTATTAAAAAATCAAAATGATCTGGACAAGAAGCAGAGAGCTCAGCCCTGGCCCCTGGCACACTCTCCCCCTGAGAATACCTTTGTGACTGTTTTGTTCTCTCCTCCACAGACCTGACCATTGGTCAGCTCGCCCTTACCATCATGGCCCTCAACTCCTCCTGCCGAGACCCTGGGAATAAAGTATCAATTCTACAGAGACAAATGGAAACCTGGCCACCTTCAAGTAAGACCTCATCAGAAGGGAGGGGAGAGTGAGGCAAATGGTCCTTCCTGAGAATATTAAACCTAGAAAGAAAAAGATGGGTGAGTGGAAAGTAAGGGAAGAGACACAAGTTACTCAGGATCCCTCAGATAATCCCACAATGAGATATTCACTTTGATTCCAAATGAACCAGAGAAGACCACTACCTGGGGACACAGACTTACACCATCACCCGAAGACAGCTATCCCTTTTATTCTCTTGTCCTGCTAGGTAATATTGTTATTCTGAGAAATGTTCAAGTTAGCTTTTGCCAATATGGAGTCTTTTTGGGCAGGTTTTCTAGAAATTTCTACTTAAAAGATTTGACTTTTACCTTTTTCACGAACATCCTCATTATGGTGAATGTTAATCTTACAGAGACCCTCTGTCCCCTTCCCAGGCCCCAATGCTCCAGCTTCAACCTTCTATGGGCCCAGTCTGGCGGTCCTGGCACTGTGCCAGGAGAACCCAGAGACAGCCCTACCCATAGCAGCCCGCTTTGCCAAGTACCTCAGTTCTTCCCCCTTCAATACGGGTGAGTTGGTTGCCACTTCCAAACACTGCCCTGAGCTGGGAACATCAAGGGCATTCAATGGGGGAGGTAGGCAGGAGGGGAAAGTGGGAGGGGGAGCTTTCCATGGAGGAGGAGTTGAGGATCATGAAAATGTCTGCAGATGGAAGGCACTTAAGAAATATTTGTTGGACATGTGAATTAAGGAATAAATGAAGGGGAGACAGTAAAACAAAGAATCCAGGACAATACCTGAAATATCTGACAATGACAGAATCTCTCCTGGGAACAATAAACAAGTCACCCAAGTCAGCGGTTATTCCCAGGCAAATTCTTAAATGATTAAATCAATGTCTAGACTCAGTCTTACCCTGAAACCTCTTCTTTTTAAAGATTCACTTATTTATTTTAGAGAAAGAGAGCAGGGAGAGGTGCAGAAGGAGAGGGAGAGGGAGAATCTCGAGCTGACTCCACACTGAACAAGGAGCCAAACACCGGGCTCCATCTCACGACCCTAAGATCATGACCTGAGCCGAAACCAAGAGTTGGATGCTTAACTGACTAAGCCACCCAGGCACCCCTGAACCCACTCTTTTATTACTACTGATGATTCCCCTCTCCTTCCTTCCCAATGTTTCTCCTTATAACATCCTGATATTCTCTTTCTAGTAAACAGATACTCTCTGAACCCTAAACCCACCATGCTCCTCCCCTTCAAGGATACACTGGAACCATGTTATTTCTTCATTCTGTAACCTTATGGCTGCTTGTGAAGGGAAGCTTTTTCCCCTACAGCACCATGTCCTTTTCTGTCCACCCTTCTGCAGATCATGATACCAGCTCTGAATAACACCCTCTCTGAGGACATTATCATGTGCCCTTCATTCATGGTCACCTTTTCTCCTTTGCCACTCTCCAAGCAATAGCATATCTCAGGTTTTCACCCTGTTATCCACTCTGCCTCTGCAACCTCTCTCATTTCAGGCAAACTCGCTCATTTCAGGCTCTTTCAGACCAATAATCAAGTACTCTAGTACCCTCCCTATGGCTCAAGAGCAGACTGGCCTCTATTTTCCATCTGGGACCTCATGCATTACCAAGGTGTCTGTCAGTTCAGGAGATTTGACTTCTTGGCCAACAATGGTTTCAACAACACTGTCATCCTTAATGAGGTTACACAAATTCAGGTGGAGATTACAGTAGGGAGGAGAAGATCAGAGAAAGAAGTTATCTGGCAAGCCTTTCATTTGTTCTGTCTTGTCCTGTCAGAGCTTGCTCATTCAGTCCACATACACTTTCCCATGCAAATAATGAAAATGACCCTGTGCTGGGTGCTTTGGGGGATGCAAAGTTCCCACCATCCAGGAGCTCACAGAGCACGGTAACAATAAAACAGAGCAGAGAGTGCTGAGATTGCAAAACAGGTCCAAACAACACAGGCTAAAAAAGTTCAGAAAAGAGGAGCGCCTGGGTAGCTCACTCAGTTAAGCATCCGACTCTTAATCTCAGCTTGGGTCTTGATCTCAGGATTGTGAGTTTAAGCCCCACGTTGGGCTCCATGCTGGGCATGGGAAAAGGTTCCGAAAAGAAACTGCACCTGTGGTGCTGGCCAGACCAAAGAAGGTTTCACTGAGAGGTGGTGATGGCCGGGCCTTCAAGAACCAGTGACATTTTTAAAAGATAAACACTGGGACAAGAAAAATGAGATTGAATAAAGGGCCAGTCTACATTAATTAAAAGCATGAGCTGTGGAGTCATACAGATCTGGGTCCTGGCACTGCTAGTTACCAGCTGTGAGGCCTTGGGCCATTACTTGGCCTCTATGAGCCTCCATTTCTTTATCCCTTCAATGGAATTAATTATAGGTCCTATTTCACAGTCTTGAAGAATAAAGGAGATAATGTAGCTGGAATACAATAAGCACACAGTAAATGTTAGTCGTTCATATTGTTGTGGTGATGGTTGTCTTACCCACTCCCCGCCAACCGTGCCTCACAGACACAGGAGCGATGGCGACTTTAGCCCTGACCTGTATGTACAACAGGATCCCAGAAGGTTCAGAGGAAGGTTACAGAATTCTGTTCAGTCGGGTACTAGAGGAAGCCGTGAAGAATATCAGCATGAGGATCAAAGACAATGGCATCATTGGGGACATCTACAGTACTGGCCTTGCCATGCAGGTGAACACACCACCCATGCTCTTTGTGGGGTCCGTGCCAATATGATAAGACTGGATTGTAGGATCAAGAGACCAGGCTTCTCCTAAGATCTTTGAGAAAGATCAGCCAGTATGACCTGAGGTAGATTCCCTGTAGTGTTTGTCTCAGCTTCTCTACTGGTAAAACGCAGGTGTGAATTCCTCCCTACCTCATAGGTGAAGTGTGAAAATAAAACTACATGAATTATTTTCTCTTTCTTGGAAAAAATAAATAAATCCCAGAAGCATATCAGGTTATCACTGACAATGATCAGTTTGTTCATAATAATTATAGATTGGTGAAAATTTGACGCATAAAAAATAAGGATACTAAAATAGGTCCTCAAAAAAATGGAATTTTCTGATTCCATCTTGCCAGTCACGTGTTCTCTTTTCAGCCCTTTATCTTGATCCAGAAAATGCCGGCTTGCGTTCAAACTGATTAATGAAAACAACTTAAAGCTGACTTGTCAAGCTCTTTTATACTCTTGATCTCATTTCAACCTTACACAGTGCTCTAAATGGCAAAACCAGGTGTGTCTGGTACCCTGTCCATACTCAATCCTATGTTTCCCTCGTACAGATACCCAGGCTCAGATTCCATAAGATGCTGCTTGATATATCTCCAAATGCAACTCCACCCCATTGATTGCTGATTAGGGCAGCATCCTCCCTTGGAAGACATACTAATGATAGTGGGGAGAGATAACCAACTAGAATCGGAAATTAAAGGGTCATCTGTGGCCAAATCCTCTAGTCCAAACTGAGAAGTTTGTGCTCCAAAGTCTCGAAATGCCTAATGTAATGTAGTCATAGAAAAACTACATTATGACCCTCTCAACTCCGAAAGCCCAGGAAAGAGAGAAGCATGGCCAGCCCCCTAAACCTAACACACCTCTGGACTAGTGGTAGAAAGAAATCCTTTTGGGGAGAGAAGCAGAGACTGGCCCTGACATTCCACACATTAGAAATTAGCAAAGGACATAAACAGACTAGAAATTAGTTTATGTTAAACATAAAAGTAAATACAAAATCCCCACTCCAATGTGCCATGTACTGGAGCAACTAATGAGAACAGTGTCAGCTTCCATGTCATGTCAAAGTGAATGAAGTTTTGCCATGGAAAAAAAAGACTGTTACCAGTCTTTGAATTAGGCTGAATCATCTAAGAACAATCCTGGGGCTCAGGTCTAGAAAGTCTTGTGGAATATCAGGGGCAGTCTGGAAGGGATATAAGGTGGGTTTTATCTATGACTCACTTAAAATAAACTTGCTTCTCCTTAATGCCAGCCAGAGAAATGTTTGCTTTTGCTAGTTTGGTTTGTGAATTCTCTTTGGGATTTTATCACCCACAGGGTACACTCTGATAAGCTGTACCTAAGAATTAAAGCTTTATTTATGAAAAGGCAAGACCTCATCCTTATCCTGATATCACAGGTCATGTGGATTTCTAATCAGTTAGGATACATAACCACTCCCTACTCAAGTTATGGCATATATCTAGAGTTTACCCAAACAGCCTGAAGTCTGAAATCACCAGATATCTAATACACAACTTTTTTTCTAATTTAAAATGTTCTGGTGTGGAAAAGCAAAGGGCTCTCAAGATGTCACAACTTGAGTTTGAATCCCAGATCTGCCACCACTATGGGCAAATATTGAATTTCTCTGAATTTCACTTTCCCCATAAAAACAAGGTTGTAAAGGTTTTTTTGTTTTTTTTTTTTTTTAATCACAAGCATGATGTGGTGCTCGGTAATTGTTCACGGTCTCTCCCAGCAGAAGAGTGATATTAAGCTTCCTTTTCAGCCTTTATTCATCGTCTTCCAGGATTTCAGTGCCCTTCAAGCGGCCTGGGCCACCTACATGGCTTCCCTAGGCACTCAGGAATTTCTTCTCTTCCTTCTACCAATATTCCAAAACCTTCAAAATTCCTCTTAACTTGGGGATTTAACTTGGAAAAGGATCTGATAAACATCTTCATGCAAGGTTATTAATGACTTCTCACAGGGTAATGTGTTATTCCTCTCTAGAGTGTTGGCATTGGTAATGTTTTATCCCAAGGGGATACATCTTGCTTTTGGGATCTGAGGGGTGAATATGGCAAGTGAACAAGATCTGGCTGCTGAGGAGTACCTACCTAATGCCCCTTACGCCAAACTACCCTGTAAAGTGACCTCTGGCAAGAGCCAGGGTCCACGGTTGTCAAAGCTAACAGTGATGGTCATGCCTGTCAAAACTGGTGGTTCATCAACTGCCTTCGGCTCACAAAGCCATTTCTGACTCGACTCTCTCTTCTCTCATTTCCTATTCCAAGCTTCAGGTGAATCAGTCACCAGCAATCTCAAACCACTGACATACTCTGAGGGTCATAGCACGCCACTAAAAGGGAGGGAGGTGGTATTGATAGCTTATATATCACACACTACAAAATGCTTTTGCTTATTGTCCCACATCTGAACCTCAAATGGACCCACCAAGGTAGGTATAAATTATGATTTCTATTTTACTCATGTGATATAAATCTCAGCAAAGTAGAATGACTTACGTGGTGCATTAATCAAGAATCCTTTTGCAAATAACATAAAACCCAAATAATTTTGGCTTAAAAAAAATGGGGATTTACTATTTCACATTATAAACTAGAAGGTCCAGGGCTAGATTAAATGATTTGAGGATTAAGCAGAATAAAGGACTCAAATTGTGCTTTCAGGCACCATTCTTTTTTCATCACTCAGCCCTGGTTTTCCTCACTGTCTCCTACTGCATGGCTTCTTCGAAGTGACTGAGGAAGATGGTCCCAGCTCAATGCTTACTTACGTGGTGCCAGCTGAATACCCCCAGCAGGAGAGAAAGACATGCTTCTCTCTCTGAATGTTTGTATGTCAGGGAAGGACACTGGCTAGTGTGTGTGCCCACTAATCACTGTCACCAAAAGGATGGCACTCTATGATTAGCCCAGCACAGGCCATGAGTCCACCCCTGTGGCCAGGGTTGTGGAGCCTCTGGCTGATAGTCCTGACATGATCACAAAGAATGGGAGGAGTCCACCAAACGGTGTTCAGGACAACATAAAACAAAAGAGCACTACCATGTTTAGATGGCCAGATGACCCAGACTAACGTTGCCCCTGGAGCTTGTGGGTCTCACCTTCGTTCTACATCCAAGAACTGTTTTATATACACATGCTATAAATATAACAGCCCTAATAGTGTTCCCCATATCTGATTGGTGCACATATATTTGTGGTGTGACTGCTATGTGACAGACCTTGAGCTAAGAGGTGGGGATGCAGCAGTGAACAAGAACGACAATGTCCCGAACCTTGGGCAGCTCAGTGTTGGATTCTGTTTGATCCCCAAGATTAGTGATCAAGTCTATCTCTTACGAAGTTTATAGAGGCCAACTCTCAGCTATGCCTAATCAATCTCTCAGTCTCTCTCTCTCCCTCTCTCTCTCCTGTCCCAGGCTCTCTCTGTGACACCTAAGCAACCTAACAAGGAATGGAACTGCCAGAAGACCATGGACACAATACTTAAGGAGATTGAGCAGGGGAAATTCCACAATCCCATGTCCATTGCCCAAATCCTCCCTTCCCTGAAAGGCAAGACATACCTGGATGTGCCCCATGTGTCTTGCAGCCCTGGTAAGAGCTCTTTAACATCTGCCTTTCCTTATGTCATGAAGTAGCAACTTATGTCACTAATAATATGTGGATCGATTTTAAGTGGCATATAGGCTTGTTATGTAGGCAAAGCCACATCTGCTATCCATCCCCAGGTGTTGTGTGCTAACACACGGCCATGCCAGCCTGCCCTCATAATTCAGCCCCCACGTCTACGTCATTCGGTACACATTAAGTGAGCACCTACTATATGCATAGTGTTCGGTGAGATGCTGGTGAAGAGGGGAGGTCCATGCTCCTAGCAATCAGATGATATATAACTTCCTTAATTCACTTGACAAATACACCAAAAATTATGCAGTATCTTATGATATCTGCTCTTTACAAGGTCAGGAAACAGATATGTAGACAAAAACTACAACATTTGGAAGAATGAAATACGTATTAACTAGACATAGAAGCACATGTGGTGCATAGCAAAAAAAGTGTGACCACTGATCTGGTCTGAGAGACTTATGAGAAGAACAGAGTTGTGTTTAAAATCAGACTTGGAGATCTAAATATGAAGCCTTGGTGCACCTGGCACATCAAAGGAATGGGTTGGAAACCAGGCACATTACCTTTTTATTTTTAATATCTCTATTTTATCCAATTAAAAATATAATACAGGGATACTTAAAATTCAAACGTTGTAGAAATATGCAGGAAGAAAGTGGGAGTCCTGCATAAAAATTTTATCACTCCAGAGATAACGAGTCTTTGCAAAGATACCTCTTCTTTCTAATCAAATACTAGTATAAAGTACTGTTTGGCTTATGCTGCATGGACTTGCCTAGATAAGCAGAGATTACTAAGCTCCTTGCCCATCTCGGTACAGAGTCTATAGAGACTGCAATCGAGCAGCCTGATCCCAATTACACCAAACACAGCTGCATTCACCCAACTCCTTAGGCTGCTTCCCAGTGATTTTCCAACCTTGACAAGGTGGCCACGGAGTCTTTCCTAGGATTCTACACTATAGTTGCCCAGGTGTTTTGTTAAATGGTCTGAAACTTACTACCTTTGCTTACTACCTTTGTTGCCAAAAAAGCCCACAACTCCACAGAACTCAATCATGTAAAATACATGACTTAGGGCTAACCATCCTCCCTTCTGGTTATAAATTCTTTTAACAAAACTGATGTTCACTATAAAACTGGCTGTCAGCTCTTCAGCTACGAACAATTCTCTAGAATGGAAATGAGAGCTTCATAGATCACACCAGTTCCTCAGAACAACCCACAAAGGACACAAAATCATTGCCATTTCTTGAAATGTTTTTTTAGGATGAGTTGCCAATAACAGATTTTTGCACCTGTAATACAAACCCCATAATCTTCAACAAATGTGGCCTCTTCACTCTTCACAGGTGATGAAGTGCAACCAACTCTCCCCACTCAACCCAGCCGTGTTCCCACCACAGCCTCCAACATCACCGTCATATACACCATAAATAACCAGCTGAGGGGGGTGGATCTGTGCTTCAATGTGACCATCGACGTTACTGTGAAACGTGGATCAGTGCTACTTGTTGTCCTAGAGGAAGCACAGCGCCGAAATTCCATGTTCAAGTGAGTGCTGCAAGCAGCGTTCACCATTCTCCCCAGACCCCTCCCGAATTCCCATTCTCTCCCTCCTTCCTTCATTTTCTTACTTTCTTTCTCCTTCTGATAATTTAACAGATCTTCATTGCATCACCCCTTGAGAAGCCTGCAATCTTGTAACTAGCATGGCTCTCAGGAAAAATTCAGTGACACAGTCAACATATGATGGAGTTTTACAAACAGGAATTCAAAGGGGGAGAGCCTGCTGTGGGTTAGAGTAGTCCAGGAAGGTTTGTGGCTTTGGACCCCATTTGAGGAATAAGTACTGTAAGGAAGATAGGGGAAGATGGTATTCTAGGAAGAGGGAATGGCTAGAATTAAACATTCGAGACAGGAATAAGCAAGGACTTCAGGGTCAGTGAGTAGACCAGCTTGACTAGAGAACAGAATATGGGATACGGGACTGAATCAAGTAACGTATGGAAGAACAGGCTGGGTGATATTGGAAAAAGTCTGAAAAACTGAGATGAGATCGGGCTTCCTATTAGAGAAAGCATTGCAAGCTTTTAAGTAAGAAAAGTCATGTTGTAAAACGTTAACTGGTTCAAGAATGGGAGACAAGGAGGAGACCTGGGGCTTGCCTGTGGTAATGAATCTGGGAGGTGATGAAGACTCCATCTAAGATAAACAGACTCACACCAAGGAAGATGCCACTCAGCTCTGTGAGCACTGGAAGGGGGGTGGGGCGCAGAAAGAGAAGCTTCCAAACTTTTGATAGGAGTGTCAGGAGGAAAGAATGTCTTTCAGAGAAAAAGACTTAATTCCTTTAGACATGTCTAATTGTGGGTATTCAAAACAGAAACATTAGGGAGGTTTTGGAGGTTTAGATGAAGACCTAGAAAAAGAGGTCAGGATAGGCAAAAGAGGCTGGACGGTCATCTGACAGAGGTGATGACGGAAGCTGAGGAACCGTGCAGAGGTAGGAGACAAGCTCCCAACAAAGCCACAAGTCCAGGGCACCTGGCTGGCTCAGTCAGCAGAGAATGGGACTCCTGATCTCAGGATTGTGGCTTCAAGCCCCATGTTGGGCATACAGCCCACTTTAAAAACAAACAAACAAACCATTATCTATATGCCCACTTTACAGATAGCACCATATAGGCCCAAAGAGGCTAAGTAACATTCCTAAGATCTCATGACGTGTAACTAATAGAGTTGAGATCTGAACCCAGACTTGACTGTGAAGCTCATGTTCCTTCCACTGTCCTGTCGGCAAAGGGCAGAATAGAGAAGTAAATCCCAAGAAATAAAATTAAACCTTGGGATGTCTTCATAGTTTGCAAGAAGAGGAAGCAGTAGAGAAATATGGAGAAGACTAAGCTCACAGGAGGAGCAGAGGAAAAATGCCAGGTCCTGGAAAGGAAAAGAGGAGAGACATTCAAAGGAACGATGACATGACCCAAATTCTGCAGAGCAATGCCAGAGAGAAAGATTGACCAAGCCCAAGGAAGTGACAACTGAGTGGTATGCGGAATCTATTCCACAGGATTGGGTTCAATACATTATACCTGCTGTTCACAGCCCAGCTCCATAATTTCCCTGACTTCCATAGACAGGTCAGGATAAAAGTTGTATTTCAAGAATACTTAGTTTTCAAATACCCTCTGAATATACCTTACTACTTCTCTGAGCTTAGCTTTAATTTTGCCTGATTTTTCTTTTTCTGACTGTGAATGTCATAAATACGTATACTAGACAACTGGGGGGTGATGCATAAAGAACAAAACAAAGCACCTCTGAAACTAGTAATACACTATATGCTAATTAATTGAATTTAAATAAATTTTTTTAAAAAGGAACAAAGCACCTATAGTGTGTGCACAATATAATCGCTGTTGACGTTTCTTTATAATTTTGTAGGTTTTCTTCTTTGCATCTTATAGATAGTTGTGATCCCTCACATGGATGGGATAGTTATTTCGTGTAAAATTTGTGTCCCACATTTTCGCTTAACAATTATTGCATGAGCATTTTTTTTTTGCACGAGCATTTTTAATGTCACTTAAAATTATTGAAAAATACAATTTCATCACAGCAAAAAAAAAAAATTCAATCTTGGATATTCATCCCATCACTCATGCAAGTATTCACCCATTGTTGGGCATTTACATTATTTTAAATTTGCTTATTGATAGGTTTTTTTAAAAAACTCCATTCATTTTAATTTCATTTACTTGCAAGTGAAGTAACTTCATATCCATTAGTCATTTGCAATTTTTCTTTTGAGCATGGTTTTATCTGATCTCTAAAGCACTTAGAATGTCTCTGTCCCTTCACCTTAACTCCTTATTGACTGACCTAAATGAGGTTAATCACATATGATTCTATTCTTACAGATTTGAAACCACGATGACATCATGGGGCCTTGTCATCTCCTCCATCAACAATATTGCTGAAAATGTTCATGATCGGACATACTGGCAATTCCTTAGTGGCAAAACACCTTTGAATGAAGGTAAGAAAAGGAAAGGCATTTGGGACTTTCTTCCATAGTCTGTGGGCTACTTTCTTTCATTTCCTTATTTAATTAATTCATTCATTTAATCAAATAACTGTGAGATTGTATGTATATATATGAAACTTGTGTATACAGTGATGCCACATACATGTACATACACATATATATATTATGAATATATATACAGTGATTCGATTGAATGATAGATGATGGGTAGATAGAGGTAACCATCTACTCTGTTCTCTTAGATAGAGGTATTTGCAAATGACACTACAGATAAAGGACTGGTATCCAAGATCTACAAAGAACTTCTCAAACTCAACACCCAAAAGACAAATAACCAAGTCAAAAGATGGGCAGAAGATATGAAAAGACATTTCTCTGAAGAAGACATACAAATGGCTAATAGACACATGAAAAAATGTTCATCATCATTAGCCATCAGGGAAATTCAAATCAAAACCACATTGAGATACCACCTTACACCAGTTAGAATGGCAAAAATTGACAAGGCAAGAAACAACATATGTTGGAGAGGTTGCGGAGAAAGGGGAACCCTCTTACACTGGTGGTGGGAATGCAAGTTGGTACAGCCACTTTGGAAAACATTCTTTAAAATTTTTCGCAAATACTAAAATATCCTCCAAGTTAAAGAGCACTGTGTGTGGTTTTGTCTAAGGATGATGTTCCCTAGTTAAGGGGATGTTAATCGGCACAATGCAGGGAGATGCGAAGCCACGTAAAGTCACAGCAGAACTGAGGCTGTGGCTTTATAAGATGCTTTATTATCCAAGATTTCAATGGGAGAGATGTTTTCTTAGAGTCTGTCAGGTACTTAACAAAATCTGGCCAGTCAGAATTTGTTGAATTGCAGCAAAGCATGTAATGAAGATCTTGAGGTTACACAAGGCTTGGTTAGAAGCCCCTTCTCTTACTTACTAGCTGCATTAAGCAAGGAATGAATCTTCTCAGAACCAGTTTCCAGAGCTATAAAATAGAAATAGTAATAACCATTTCTTGGGTTAGTGTGAAAATTACAAATAACATGTTTAAAATGAGTAAGTTCAATGTCTTCTGCATTCACAAATGCTAAATATTAGTATTCTACCACCTGCATCTCAAGAATTGCCCGGGAACCTAAATCAGGCTTATTCTCATGTCTGCCAATTACCCTTCTTCTCTGGGGAAAGAATGGTAAACAGGCCTCTGACATCTAAAACATCTGGGCCTGGAATTATCTTTCCGATGCCCGGTGACTTGAAAGCTAATCATCAGTACTGCCATCATCTAACTTCTCTGCCCTGAAACACAAGAATTCTCAACCCAATGCCCTTCCCTATTTTTTGCAAAATCTTCAAAAGTGAACGTGAGTTCCTACCTTGAATGCTGTAAGTTCGACTTAACTAAGTCGTTTTATTGCACAATAACTATGTGCCAGGGACTATATTAGGCATCTGGCAGTCCTTATTCCTAATCCTGAAAATGTCTCTTCAGGGTAGATATTAGTGCAATTTAAGGCATGAGGAAAAGGAGGCTCTCACAGTTTAAGGGGCTTGTCCAAAGAGATGCTCCACATGGCAGCTCTAAGCCTAGAAACAAGGACTCCCTAAATCTCAATCTCATGCTCCTCCATACTAATCAAGCTGCCCATTTCACTCAGGGATGATTTTACTCCTCTAACTATGGGCTGGCCCTTTGGGAGGTAGGGGTGGTTACGTGCACCATGGCCTCCTCATGTTCTTCTCTGCTTGTTTCCAGGAGTTGCCGACTACAAACCCTTCAGCCATGAGCACATCACGGCCAATTTCACAAAGTACTAAGGACAAGGTGGGTTCAGGTCCTCTCAAACACCTCCACAGGACGGTGGAATTTTTGTTCACTTTATTTCAAATCTATGCAAAAAAAAAGTGGGTATCCACAATGCTACCATACTCCTGGTAAAAACATGGAAACCACTATGTAGAATAAATGATTCAAACTTCCCTGGAGCCTTAACATCTGTGACCCAAGAAAAAAGGTCCAGCTTCTCAAGGCAATGACTGCCGACTGGCAGGTTGTTTAAACCTAGGACAACATCCTAGGTTGTTTAAACCTAGGATGAGGGGAGAAGAGAGCGCCCCAGTGATATTTTTGCAGTTCATTCTGATCTTCTCAATTAATTAAACAACAGATTCCTTTATTTCTACAAATGAAGTGATATATTTTAAAAACTCCTATAAAAAAACCTCCTATTTTTGTTTCTTATGCCAAGTACTACTTTTCAAATCACTTAATGAAATGACCAAAATTTTTCATATGAGACTCCCAGATGGTTTAGAACGAGGTAAATGATGTTAATACTCTCTCCTACCATTTCTAATATTTATTCTGGGTAAAATTAAG
This sequence comes from Leptonychotes weddellii, assembly GCF_054177405.1. Lineage (NCBI taxonomy): Eukaryota > Metazoa > Chordata > Mammalia > Carnivora > Phocidae > Leptonychotes > Leptonychotes weddellii. The sequence continues at coordinate 9,883,857 of NC_138379.1, forward strand.
TTTAAAATGTATATTTTTATATAATTTATATATATACACATTTAATATATAAATATAACTCATAATTAGTATATAATATAAAATTTAATGTATTTTATATGTTAAATATAAATATAGATCTAAAATCCCACCCCACATAAAACATATATATTTTACACATTAAATAGAAATATAGATATATAACCACACCCTAAATATATATATATTTGAAAGAAAAATAAAGCTTTCAAAGACAATCATAAATCTAATCTCTGCTGGTAGGAGTCAACATTGGTACTGACTTTCTGGTGAAGGACATGAAAATTGTATCAAAAGACCTAAAATATACTCAACTTCAACCCCCAAAATCCCAATTCTGAAAATTACACAAAGGAGAGAATCATAATAGGGCACAGATATACAAGAATCAAAATGTGTGCTGAGGCAATCAGAGAGCAAACCTTAGAGATGCAGCTTTAGTACACTTCCTAATACTGACCCCAAGGCAAAGATCCACCTGCCCCGTCACAGGTCTCCCCCTCCAAGCTGCTCAGAGTAAGAGCCTGCCCTCTGGTAACAGGGGCTCCTGGGAGAAGGAGATGTGAACCACCAGCCCAAGCCCTCATCCCAAACATATCTATTAGGTACCTCACTGTACCCCCAGAAAAAGGCCAGCGCTGTACTGTGGTAGAAGGCACCCTCCAGGAGTGTGAATAAGTGATCTCTCATAACATGCCATGATATTCATAATATGGAAAACATGGAAACAGTCTACATGTCCAACAATAGGGCAATGGATAGGTAAACCCTGGCGGATCCATAC